>NC_052147.1:201105143-201788059 GCF_902713615.1 Scyliorhinus canicula
AAACAAACTAATTTAGATTTTCATGTTGCTTAAAATTTCAAAAGTAATCATGAATTTACCCAGTGGTAAAATAAAGTCAGGGTGAAATTATTCAGTGCCAGTAGCAAAAATCAGACTTTTAACGAATCAGTAGCAGGTTTTGAAGTCAGGATGGTCACCGCATTCACAATCAGACTATTTTACACTACTACCATTCACAAATTTCACCCCAGTATTTCCACAATGAAACATTATTCAAAATAAATGAATTATTGAACAATTTGAAATATTCATTCATCAGCTGAGTTTTCAGTGTTTTTCTGGGCAATTCATTTTCCTCCATTCTTGAGAACCATCCCTCTAGCTTTACTTGCAATTCTCCAGCTTGCTCGCACTGCTGGGCTACACATGACACTGTACAGGGACTACATTTGTTAAGTGACATAAGGAAAGTAGGTGAGGCATATACTTTATAAACCACATGCACAGTAAGTTTTTCTTATAGCTTCTAGCAATTAAAAGATTGCATAAGTGGACTTGCAGTTTATTTTTACATTTTAGGGTATATTTTTCACAAGTTGTGTTTTTTTTCTAGGAAATAGCACAGCTATTATTAAGTGAAACCATATACTGACTCAATTTTGACTACCTTTATTCTAATTGCAAAATTATTGGGTGGGTATTCATATTATCTGAATGGGAAAATCTGGTGTTGCATATAAATCTGATTTGATCCATGAAATTAAAGAATACTCTGAAATTGGTTAAGTCTAGTCAGATGAATAAGTTGACAGCTAATACAGCTGTAGTGCAGTGAAGCTTACCCAAGACTGTCATCAGATGTAATGATTGCTGGTACAGCTAAAGCTGATGCTGTGCAGCAAGGAAGAACAGAATCATATTACAGATATAAAAATAAGTAGTTCACTGTTCAGCAAAGTTAAAGTATAAAGTGACTGATTTGGTCGATGCTTAACAATTTTGCATAACTGACATGTTTTAAATGGCTGATAAAGCTTAGAAATTAAAACTTTTAGTGGTCTTGTAATAAGAAAAGAGACTTCACAAATCTCTCATGTATATCTCCAGAAGGAACAATCAAAATCAACAGTCTTGAACAACCAGAATTTGTTGAACATGGTTCAACTGAAAGCAGTAATATTTTGACTTATTTTTCACCTTTCACACTCTTCAGTTTAATGCTGGAAAATATATATTTACTAACATCGTGTACTGCAGGTTTTGTCATTTAACACGGCATGACTCAATTTTTGCTTTTAAATTTAATTCTAAAATATTTCCTAAAATAATTTTAACTTGAATAAAAGTTCAAATTCAATTCAGTTGTTACAGTCTAAAAATGCAAGCATTATTGTTGATGCTTCATTTGCAACTTATACCACATGTTGTCCATTCTAGTTTCAAATTAAAGTCAATATAAATCAATTTAGTTTCAGATGGAACATTTACTGAAACAATTTTTTTCCTATAGCTATGCTGTCCACCTTCTAGACTGTCAACCATTTCACCACTGCACTGTACATCAAGGATTTTTTTATTTTAGCACACATCACATTTGCTTTGTTTATGCCATGTTCTCTGTAGGTAGGGCAAAGTAGAGAATTCCCAGTTTTAATGCTATTCCAAGCATTCTTTTAGAAATGCTGAATACCATTTACCACCAGTTCAGTTTAGTTGTTTTCCCTGTATTTACTCATTATAGTAACAGAAAAATCAGGAAGTGACAATATATTTGAAATGGTTAAATTTATGATGTTTAGCACAAGTTAGTGCTTAAAAATAAAAATCATTGTACTGAATATTGTGTGGACTTGCCTTTGAATGTGAATTTTTACATTTTATTTAGACATTGTTGAGGTACAATTTTGTAATTTGACTTACACTCGGATGGCATGATTTTCTTTCTGTGAATAGAATCCTTAAAAAGAATACTAACAGTCAAATTTAAATATACCGCATATAACTTAAAGACATGTAGTACTAAAAACAAACTTTGCATAGTGCCTCCTAATAACTAAGCAAATATGGTGGGTGGGCATCTAATTTGTGGAATAATAAAACATAGCTCTTATTTTTAACTATTCCTTCAGGTATCTAATTCACTGAAAAGTTATGAACTGTGGGCGAAATTCTCCGCCCCCCCACGACGGGTGGGAGAATAGCGGGAGGGCCTTCCCGACATTTTTCCCGCCCTCCCGCTATTCTCCCACCCCCCCGCCGAAGTCCCGACCCGAATCGCTGCCGCCGTTTTTTTACGGCCGGCAGCGATTCACAGCTGTTAGATGGGCCGAAGTCCCAGCCCTTTCCGCCGTTTTCACGAACGGCAAACACACCTGGTCTTGCCGTTCGTAAAAACGGCGTCACCAACTCGCTTTTTATAACCATGGCACCGATTGGCACGGGAGTACCACGGCCGTGCCAAGGGTGCCATGGGCCCGCGATCGGTGGGCACCGATCGCGGGCAGCGGGCCCGATGCCCGCGCACTACTTGTCCTTCCGCCGCCCCGCAGTATCCATTCGCGGGGCGGCTGAGGGGCAACCCGGCCCGCGCATGCGCGGGTTTCGCGCAAAAACGCGATGACGTCACCCGCGCATGCACGGGTTGGAGTCTTCCAAACTGCGCATGCGCGGCTGACGTCATATGACGCGTCAGCCGGCGCTAACTCCGGTAAGCGGGCTTAACGATTTTCGTTAAGCCCGTCTTGCCGGAGCCTACGGCGTCGGGCTGCTAGCCCCGACCGGGGACCAGAATCGGTCCCCCGTCGGGAAGGGGCGCGCTGCCGTAAAACCCGCCCGGGTTTTACGGCAGCTTTACGATTTCTCCCGTTTTGGGAGAATCTCGCCCTGTATTTTTAAAATTGTTATTTGCCTCTTTATTATAGAAATGATTAAAATAATCCTTATTCCAGTGTTAAGTACTTTTATTAAACCATAGATTTTATTTAGAAATTTTCTTTACAGACTATTTCAACAGTACTCTCTTGAAGTGACTGCTCATTGTTTTGATTCAAATAGGTACGTTGGAAAGGCAAAATTTTATTTTTGCTAAAAGAAAATTAGCAGTACAGGAACTGGAAATGGGCCTCACTATGATGCCGATTTAGTATTGTACTTGTTATTAAAGTCAGAAAAATGACGGAGTAAGAAACTTCTGCCTTGCTATCATGATCATATATGCTCTGCCAAAGGCTCATATTACAATGCCTACAGAATACCACTTTATCTGGACAGTAGGTTATTATTAATATGCACTACTATTTGAAGAATAGAGTTGTCTGTCAGAGAAATTCACCAATCACACCTGATTAGGTTGCGTTAATTCTCAACCAGACTGAAGTAGTATATTTGACAATAGTTGAGACAAATGAGACAACCATCTTCCTCTGTTGAAATTGTACCCATCGTAAAGCTGTCAGGCAGCGGCATTGGCAGTGGTCATGATATATTGTTTGGACTGCTTCTTCCCTTCTGCCTGAAGAATATAGCATGATGAGCAGCCATGCAGGGAAACAAGTTAAATAGAGTGTAAGATTTTATCAATCCACAGGGGGCAGGAGGGCTAGTAAAATATGGGGGAGCCAAGCCAGAAGGGGGCCCCCAACGAAGTTATGCCTCTGGACTATTTTGCTAGTGGTGAAAAACAGATACGTGGACAATTTAGGCTATTAAAGACCCAATTAAAGCCATTGCTCAGGTTGTCAGCATTTTGCAGCAGCAGAGCATATCCACCTCCCCCTCCCCACACAGTGGGAGACTGTCAACTGCCTCTCAATTGCTTCCCAGGGGAGACCATCACATTTGGAGGCTAAGGACGTGACTCCCAGCAGCAAAGGCTGGCCCTAATGTTTCCACTGGAGAGGCTATCTCTCCAACAAATGGGACCTCCCTGATCGATCCCTGCAGGTATACACTTCTTCTTGTTCTCCTTGCAGCCTCAATAGCAGCCTGCTGTGTCAGAGGTGCCTTCCCTCTGATTGGGCTGGCAGCGTGGAGACCCAGCTCACAATCTTTAAGAGACCTTCACCAGGATGGTTGCCACCACGGACCCATTGTTCACCTGTATGATCTCGGGATCTGCATTTGGTTCCGACATTGGAACTTATTTCCTGCCAGTAAAATCCCAACCATAGTAGTTTAGCATGTTTCAAAATTAAACCACATTTGCTTCATGTCAATCTCAGTTACCCGGTGACTGTAAATTCCATCATCAAGATTCTGCAAAAGATGATAATTTTTTTGCCCTTCAGAGTACTCCCAAGCATCACCCTTGAGATAGAAGTCTTGATTTCTTTCAGAAAGTGCGAAAAAAAACATAATATAGATAGTTATCCCACTAAGGTTAAGTATCCCAAATAGGGTTTGTTCTTCCACCCTGTTCTAGCCAGCAAATCCTTTAAGGACTTCAGATTCAAAGAAAGGGTAATTTTATTTAGGTGGAAAAACCTCAGCATTGGAACATCTGGAAAAAACAGAAGTATTACTTTGTGGGTTGCATCTTTTCATCATGTAGGTTGCAATTAAGCTGTGTAAAGTAAAAATACTCACTGCGGTTCCTTGTAAGCTTTATGGTGGCGAGAGAAAGCAAAAAATACAGTGCAAGTATCTAATTTATCCAAAATTTGACACTTTACCCATCTCCTCAGATCACTTCTGATTAAATTGGTCATGATAGTAGTTATATTCATACAAGGGAGCAGGACATCGTTAGCTGTATTCTGCTTTGTGACCACTGATGGTGCTACTTTTTTTCATTCTTTCTCGGGTCATGGGCATTGTCGGCGAGGCCAGCATTTATTGTCTATCCCAAATTACTGTTGACAAGGTGGTGGTGAGCTGTCTTCTTGAACCGCTGCAGTCCACGTAGTTTTGGTACACCCATAGTGGTATAAGGAAGGGAATTACAGGATTTTGACCCAGCGAAGGAATGGCAATATAATTCCAAGTCAGGTTGGTGTAAGGCTTGCAGAGCAACTTGCAAGTGGTGATGTTCCCAGGCATCTGCTGCCCTTGTCCTTCTAGTTGGTAGAGGTCACGAGTTTGGAAGGAGCTGTCAAAGGAGAGTTGGTGAGTTGCTGCAGTGCATCTTGTAGATGGTACACACTGCTGCCATTATGCATCTGTGGTGGATGGTGTTGAGCTTCTTGTGATGTTGCAGCAAGTGGAGTGTCTTCCATCACATTCATGAATTGTTCCTTGTAGATGGTGGACAGGCTTTGGGGAATCGGAGGTGAGTTACTCCGCAGAATCTGAAGCCTCTGACCTGCTCTTGTAGCCATGTTGTTTATATGACTGGTCCAGTTCAGTTTCTGATCAATGGTAACCCCTCCCCCAGGATGTTGATAGTGGGGATTCAGCAATGGTAATGCCATTGAAGGCATCGCTGATAGCTGAATTCTCTCCAGTTGAAGATGGTCATTGCTCAGCACTTGTGTGATGTGACCATTACTTGCCACTTATCAGCCCAAGCCTGAATGTTATTTAGGTCTTCCTACATTTGAGCAAGGACTGCTTCAATATCTGAAGAGTCACAAATAGTGCTGAACATTATGCTATCATCAGCAGATGGCCCACAGCCTTGGGTGCCCAGTTCTGAATTGCTAGATCGATTTGGAATCTATCACATTTAACACAGTTGTGTGCCACACAACACGATGGAGAGTATCCTCAGGACACGATCTTCCGGCCTTATTACACTCGCATTCAAGTGTAACGAGGCCGGTGAATATAAAGAGAGCCAAAAATGAGATCCGCGCTGGGCGGCAAACACTTTGCAATGCAACCGGCCTGCTGCCATAGGTGAAATAGGGATCTCGCCATAGCGTGGCAGGAAACCAATTATCACCACTCAAGCCCTATTTCCATACAATTAATGAGAGAGACCCCATATCCAACGGCCTCTCCTCATTCATCGGCCTCCCCAGCAAGTGCTCACACCTGCACAGATTAGTACTCCTTTTGAAAAACATGAACCTGGCGGAAGGGCTTCTGTGGGGAGCCGAGGAGGTGAGTAGCCATCTTTGCTCACAGGCAAAGAGCCTGGGTGTGCTGGGCTTGCTACCCCAGTGTTGGGTGGGGGATGGGGGACCCACCACAGGGGTGGGCCACCATGGGAGGGTGGGGCGGGAAGGCACTGGGAGGTAACTGGGGGACAATCGCTCGCAGCACTTCCATGCCAACCCCTGGATCCCAACCCCATTCCGGGGGCAACCCTTGTCCCTGCCCGTCTGCCCCCACCAACCACCCATAACCACCACCGACCGCTGAGGACTCTGGCTGTGCGGATGAAGGCAATCGCTAACAGGGAATTGGTAAGTGAGTACTTGACACATACCAAGTGGATTCCCGTGGGTGGGCAGGCCATGTAGCATGTGGGAATCATTGCCTAGCATTCCAATTACACCTTGATGCCTGGACACTATGCTTGAATATGGCGGGCCAGAGTAGAAATACCCAGGGATGGTGATGGTAGTGTCAACATTGTGGACTCCGAGGGCAACTCCCTCACGACTGTATACCACTGTGCTACCACCTCTGGTGGAACAGGACATACCCAGGGCTGGTGATGGTAGTGTCTGGGACATTGTGAGTTAGGATTCAGTGAATATGACTATCGCAGACTATTACTTGACTAGTCTGCAGGCCACCTCTCCCAATTTTTAAACAACCCCCTAGTTTTAGTAAGAAGGACTTTGCAGGGTCGACACAGCTGGGTTTGCTATTGTTGTTTCCAGCACCTAGGTCGTTGCCGGGTCTTGTATCTGGTTTCATTCCTTTTTTTGACATTTTAGTGGTTTTGGATCGAACTGAATGATTTGCCTTTTCAGAAGGCATTTATGTGTCAACCTTCTTATCATGGGTCTGGAATCACGTTGACCAAACCAGTTAAGGATGGAAGATTTCTCTGAAGGGCATTACAAATCAGATGCGTTTTTTACAACAATGGTTTCATGGTGACTGTGGTGAATCACAGTCCATGTAATTCACACTGTTATTATATATGATCACAGTAAGAAGTCTTACAACACCAGGTTAAAGTCCAACAGGTTTGTTTCAAACACGAGCTTTCGGAGCACGGCTCCTTCTTCAGGTGAATGGAAAGGCTTTCCATTCACCTGAAGAAGGAGCCGTGCTCCGAAAGCTCGTGTTTGAAACAAACCTGTTGGACTTTAATCTGGTGTTGTAAGACTTCTTACTGTGCTCACCCCAGTCCAACGCCGGCATCTCCACATCATTATATATGATGTACTGTGTCTATGTAAGCTCGGTATACGAGCAGTTGCGCAGCTCTGCCCATAGGGGGAGATGAGGAGTTTGTACTGGGCTCCACCCTTGGCTCCGCCCATGGCTCCTCCCACTAACCGGAAGTATAAAGCTTGGCAGTCGTGAGCCTGCCTGCCAGTTTATCTCGTCGCAGGCAGGCTCTGTTGTAAGACTATTAAAACCACTGTTCCCTTCCAACCACGTGTCGTGTGAATTGATGGTCACATCAATTTAATAGTCTTAGGAAACAAAAAGAAATCGAAGAAACAACTATGGAATCAGCCCTCAAACCTGACCGACTAGAACTCGACCCGCAGGCTGCAGAGGCAAGAGAAATCTTTCAGCACTGGCTCAGATGTTTCAAGGTCTACCTGGCTGAATCAAGTACTGCTGAAACTACAGAGGAACAGAAACTCAATCTACTGCACGCAAGGGTGAGCCACCGTATATCTTCTCAACTCAATAGTACCAACTCGTATACGGGGGCCCTAGCCATGCTAGATCGAATTTACGTGAGGCCCATCAACGAGGTCCACGCGCGCCATATTTTTACGACCCGCCGCCAACGCCCCGCGGAGTCGTTGGAAGAATTCCTGCGGGAGTTAAAGATTTTAGCTCGAGACTGTAATTACCAGGCTGTATCAGCCGAACAGCACATGGAACTTGCCGTTAGAGATGTGTACGTGGCAGGCCTCAGATCGAATTATGTGCGCCAGCGGTTGCTAGAAAAAGGAGCCCAGAACTTAGAGGACACAGTTGAACTAGCTACCACGATGGAGGTCTCATTCCTCAGCCTCACCCTTGTTCTCCGCGGACCAAGCGACCCCATCCTGGGCCCCCGACCATCGACTGCCCCAGGCCTGCGCCGCGCGGCCACCCAGCCATCATGCAGCCCCAGTGTGCCGTTTTTGCGGACAGCCCCAGCACCCACGGCAGCACTGCCTGGCCCGTAACGCGACTTGCAGCAGCTGCTGTCGCAAAGGACACTATGCCCGGGTCTGCCTGGCAAAGCAGGCCCCCTCTCCTAACTCCCCCGCAGCCCTGAGCACTCGTTTCCAGAATCCACAGGCCCGCAGGCCCCGAAATGCTGCGCCCTGTACTCCGACTCTGCCCCCAAACGACACGTGCGACTCATGGGGGGCGCCATATTCCTCGCCACCCGCAACGTGCGATCCACGGGGGCGACCATTTTCTTCCAACTCAGAAATTCGTCTAGAAGAATACGAATTCAGAGGGCAGTCATCACGGGGCCACTCCAGCACAGCTGATCGAGCCGACGACTACCCGCAACTCAGCGCAGTGACACTGGACCAGTCGCGTCCAAAACACCTCCGAAATTCAATGATAACCGTTCAAATCAACGGATACAGGACACTGTGCCTCTTCGACTCAGGGAGCACCGAGAGCTTCGTACAGCCAGAACTGGTAAGACGCTGTTCGCTCCCTATTTTCCCTGCATGGCAGACTATCTCCCTGGTTTTGTGCTCCCACTCTGTTCACCTCCAAGGGTGCACCGTCGCGACCCTAACGATCCAGGGCACCAGCTACTCAAACTTCCAGCTGTACGTGCTTCCTGAACTCTGCGCCCCACTCCTACTGTGACTCGATTTCCAGTGCAACCTCAAAAGCCTCACACTCAGCTTCGGCGGGCCCTTGCCCCCACTCACTATTTGCAGCCTCGCCACACTAAAAATTGGCCCGCCTCCACTCTTTGCCAATCTCACGCCGGACTGCAAACCCGTAGCCACTCGCAGCAGGCGATACAGCCTGCAGGACAGGGTGTTTATCAGAACCGAGGTCCATAGGCTCCTACGTGAGGGGATCATAGAGGCCAGTAATAGCCCCTGGAGAGCTCAGGTGGTGGTCGTCAAGACCGGGGAAAAATTCCGAATGGTAGTGGACTATAGCCAGACCATTAATCGGTTCACGTTCCTTGACGCGTATCCCCTCCCCAGAATTGCAGACATGGTGAATCAGATCGCCCATTATAAAGTCTTCTCCACGGTGGATCTGAAGTCTGCATACCACCAGCTCCCAATCCGCCCGGAAGACCACCACTTCACGGCGTTTGAGGCCGACGGCCGCCTCTTCCACTTCCTCCGGGTTCCCTTTGGCGTCACTAATGGGGTCTCGGTGTTCCAAAGAGCAATGGACCGAATGGTGGACCAGTACGGGCTGCGGGCCATGTTTCCGTACCTGGATAACGTCACCATCTGCGGCCACGACCAGCAGGACCACGATGCTAACCTCGATCGATTTCTCCAGACGGCCCAGTTGCTCAACCTCACCTATAACACGGAGAAATGCGTTTTCCGCACGACCAGGCTAGCCATCCTCGGCTATGTCGTGGAGAACGGAGTCCTGGGCCCCGACCCGGACAGTAAGCACCCTCTTAGAACTCCCTCTCCCTCATTGTCCCAGGGCCCTCAAAAGGTGCCTGGGATTTTTCTCTTATTATGCCCAGTGGGTCCCTCAGTATGCGGACAAAGCCCGCCCACTATTAAGGCCACACTCTTCCCTCTATCGGATGAGGCTCGTCAGGCCTTCACTCGTATCAAGGAGGACATCGCCAAAGCGGCCATGCGGGCGGTGGATGAATCCATCCACTTTCAGGTAGAGAGTGATGCCTCAGCGGTCGCCCTCGCAGTAACACTAAACCAGGCAGGGAGATCAGTCGCCTTCTTCTCCTGAACCCTCTCTGCTTCGGAACTTCGACACTCCTCGGTCGAAAAGGAAGCACAAGCCATTGTGGAAGCTATACGCCACTGGAGGCACTACCTCGCAGGTAGGAGGTTCACCCTCATCACCGACCAAAGATCGGTTGCCTTTATGCTCGACAACTCTCAAAGGGGCAAAATCAAAAATGATAAGATCCTACGGTGGAGGATCAAACTCTCCACCTACAAGTACGACATTATGTACCGACCGGGGAAACTCAACCAGCCCCCAGATGCCCTGTTCCGCGGCATGTGCGCCAGCGCGCAAGACGACCACCTGAAAGCTATCCACAATGACCTCTGCCACCCGGGGGTCACCCGGCTCGCCCACTACATCAAAGCCCGAAATCTGCCTTTCTCCACTGAGGAGGTAAAAGCCATCACCAGCGACTGCCCGATCTGTGCGGAGTGCAAACTGCACTTCTATAGACCAGACAGGGCCCACCTGGTCAAGGCCTCCCGGCCCTTTGAACGCCTCGCAATCGATTTCAAAGGGCCACTTCCCTCGACCAATAGGAATGTGTACTTCCTGAACGTCATCGACGAGTTCTCTCGCTTTCCCTTTGCTATCCCGTGCCCCGATATGACCTCCCACACAGTCATTAGGGCCCTGCACAGCATCTTCACCCTGTTTGGTTTCCCCAGCTACGTACACAGCGACAGGGGTTCGTCCTTTATGAGCGACGAGCTGCGTCAGTACCTGCTCGAAAAGGGCATTTCCTCGAGCAGGACTACCAGCTACAACCCCAGGGGGAACGGGCAGGTGGAGAGGGAGAATGCGACGGTCTGGAAGACCGTCCTACTGACCCTCCGGTCCAGGAAGCTCCCGACCTCCCATTGGCAGGAGGTCCTCCCCGACAAGCTCCATGCTATTAGGTCCCTCCTATGTACGGCCACCAACCAGACCCCTCACGAGCGGCTATTTGTTTTTTCCAGGGGCACTACCATGGGGATTTCGCTCCCGGCATGGTTGAAGACACCGGGCCCGGTTCTCCTCCGGAAGCACGTCCGGACTCACAAAACTGACCCACACGTAGAGAGAGTGCTCCTACTCCACTTGAACCCCCAATACACGTTCATCAAATACCCTGACGGCCATCAGGACACTGTTTCCCTCCGGGACCTGGCACCTGCAGGATCCAACTCCGACACTACCTCCGCTGAGATACCCCTCGCACTATACCCCTCCCAACCCCCCGCGCCCGGCGCCCCGACGCCTGCAGTTTTGCTGCCCGTGCTCCGCACCCATGGGTTTCCGGAGCTCCCCGTCACCAGTCAGATACGAAGCTCTGACCGAATTACCCCCGGAGTCCGCCATGGTCCCCTCGCCGACCGCCACCGCCCAGCCACCAGAAGAGGCTGCAACCCCGGTGCTTCGTCGATCCCACAGGACGACCCGGCCGCCGGATCGACTTAATTTCTGATTTATAACCTGTAAATTGTAACTCGTAATTTGGATTTTGTAGACACATCCCCCCCCCTCTGGACTCAATTTGTTTACAGGGGGTGAATGTGGTGAATCACAGTCCGTGTAATTCACACTGTTATTATATATGATGTACTATGTCTATGTAAGCTCGGTATACGAGCAGTTGCGCGGCTCTGCCCATAGGGGGAGATGTGGAGTTTGTACTGGGCTCCACCCTTGGCTCCGCCCACGGCTCTTCCCACTAACCGGAAGTATAAAGCTTGGCAGTCGTGATCCTGCCTGCCAGTTCATCTCGTCGCAGGCAGGCTCTGTTGTAAGACTATTAAAACCACTGTTCACTTCCAACCACGTGTCGTGTGAATTGATGGTCACATCAGTGACTATTACTGAGAATAGCTTTTAAATTCCCAATTTGTCTACTGAATTTAAATTCAGGCAACGTGAGATTCACACCCATTGGATTTCTAGTCCGGCAACATTACCATTATGCCTCCTCCTCCTCCCCCGTCCCCTCTATCCTTTGCAGCTGTTTACGAGCCAGACTAATTTTGAAGCAATGGCAGATAGGCTACTTTCATTCTGAGTTGACAATTGACTGGGTGAGAATTAGGTACCTTTTGTAATTTAGGAAATTTTTCAGTTTCCATTTTGCTTACGGATTTGAAGTATTAGTCCCGTGACATGTATTCAATCTACCAGCAGCAGCCGTAGAGGTCAGGGCCGGAATTGTCCAGTCATTGCAATTCACTTTTCCCGCCGGCAGTGCAACGCTGTTCGCAGGTTTCCCGACGCGTGTGTGGTTGCAATGGGAAAAGGCGCTGCCGAAAAACATGTGGCTGGGGACCGGAGAATGAACTCCAGATATATTGGACGGGGTTCTCTGGTCTCCCAGCCACGTGTTTCTTGCCGGCGGGATTCTCTGCTTCCATTGTGTCAACGGGAATTCCCACTGGGGAAGCCTGTGGGGGGGGGGGGGGGGGGCAGGGGGTGCTGCAAGCGAGACCCGAGAAATCCATTACCATTGTCTCCCAGATACGTCTATTTATAAATCGTCTTATCTTCACACAAAAAGCCCACATTACTGTTTACCAATCATTTTCAAATGATTGGTGCATTTTCCAATGCACTTAGTAATGCAGGAATAAATTTTAAAAATGTTAATACAATGCGTTCTTAATGCACAAATAGACTCTCTTCATTGTATCAAAATAAGTCGTAAGGTTTTGGTGTGATCTCAAACAGATTTTAAAATCATGTTTAGTTGAAGAAGTTTCCAAAGTCTGCCTATCATCTACAGATTTAGATATTGCGTATTTGTAAATTCTCTTGAATCTTAACTGATATATTTTGGTATACCAGTGAAACTGCTGGTTTGGTTTGATTTTTTTTGCAGCGACTGAAAGCAGCTTTAACACAACAGCTCCCTCAGGTTACTAATGGTAATAATACCATTGGTCAAACGAGTGGCACAGTGAGGATTCAGACAAAGGAAGCTCGTCCACAGTCACTGCAGCAGGCTGCAACATCCACTACTCAACCAATGGTATGTAAGAAAGACAATCTCCAAATGAACATTTCATAAATCTACAATAATGTTCACTTCTTCAAAACAGTGCCATGCTAAGCTTTTGAGTAGTCCTGAGTATTATTCTGCACATTTTATCAACATATTGGCTTGTTACCTTGCACAATTTGGACTTTTATTTTCATACATTTAGCATACCCATTTCATTTTTTTTCCAATTAAGGGGCAATTTAGCATGTTCAATCCATTTACCTTGCACATCTTTTTAGGTTGTGGGGGCGAAACCCACGCAAACACGGAGAGAATGTGCAAACTCCACACGGACAGTGACCCAGAGCCGGGATCGAACCTGGGACCTCAGTGCCGTGAGGCAACAGGGCTAACCCACTGTGCTACCTTAGGTGCTGCCCAACAATTTGGACATTTTAACCATGTTATATTAATGCCAGTGGTAGAGACCTAATTGCATAACAGTTAACATTACTTGCACTGAAATAATTATTTTGAAGATCGTGAACAAGTTACTTACAGAGGAGGAAGACCATTCAACCTACTTCAGCGCTTTCATTCAGAAAGGCTCTAAAAGTCCTCCCATTGTAGCACCCATGTGTTTTTTAAATGATTCCAGGGTAATCTTCGGTGCTATATCCAAGAATCCCATGTTAAATAGTGATCATTCCCTTCAGTGAAAAACTTCTTGATGGATAATTACTAAATGTATCTTTTACCAATTTCAACCCATCTTTCCTCTCACAATTTAGGTTAAGGTAATATTCCAGAATTTACCTTTTCCATACAATTTACTCTCTTTTATACTTCTGAAGAAACACCTCTCTTCTCCAGTCTTTCTACATAGCTCAGACATTTGTCAATTGCTGTTTTGAGCACTGCCCCCAACTGGAATGTCAACTCTTGTGTATCAGTGACCAGGACTGGATACAGCTCTTAAGGTGCGCTCTGACCAGAGGACTATACAGTTTGATCATGACTCTCTTTGACTTTTATTTGATTTTACTAGCTAAAGGATCCAATATTCTGTCTTGATAGCTGCTAGATATATTGAACGTTGAATCTAAGTCTTTTTCAACTCATCCCTCCTTAGCTATGCTTACACTCAACAGTGTGTCAATGAATATGATAAATGTCATCTCTGTTAAGTGTTTTTTTTAAGGGAGGGTGTTGCAGATGAGGTGGGTTCTCTCTGTGTATCATATTTCTACATCAGAATATACTACACAAGACAGAATAGATGCTGAAATCTCTGGAGCCAGATTTTCTCTAAATGGCAAGGCTCCCAGCAAGCAAACGATTGTGTGAAGTTACATTTATTTTAATTGTGTGAATGCTGGGGGCCTTCCAGCCCTTATTTTTTTAATCTCTTTTCACACTCTCTCCAATTCATGAATTATGTATCTGTAGGACACAAGAAAGTTTTACATAACAATCTCAAATAGCTCTGCTGCCTCAGGAAGTCAGGTTCAATTCTGGCCTCGGGTGACTCGGTGTGGAATTTGCACTTTCCTCTGCGTGGGTTTCTTCCGGGTGCTCCGGTTTCCTCCCATAATCCAAAGATGTGCAGGTTAGGTGGATTGGCCATGATAAATTGCCCCTTAGTTTCCAAAAGGTTAAGTGGGGTGACTGGGTTACCGGAATAGGGTTGAGGCTTTGGGCCTAGGTAGGGTGCTCTTTCCAAAGGTTGGTGCAGACTTGATGGGCCGAATGGCCTCCTTCTGCACTGTAGAGATTCTATTCTATTCTAAATGCTATAATGTCAAATCACAATAGCATCAATCATAATTTTTATCACTGCAGAAATTCAACAAAATTGGCCTGGATTCTCCCCTACCCGGCCTGGCGGGGGGTCCCGGCATAGCGGAGTGGCGCCAACCACTCCAGCGTCGGGCCTCCCCCCTAAAGGTGCGGAATTCTCCGCACCTTTAGGGGCTACGCCCGCGCATGAGTGGTTTCCACCACGCCGACCGGCACCAAAACCGGCGCCAACGGCCTTTGGCACCCGCCACCCGGCGTCGGGGCTGGCCGAAAGGCCTTCGCCGGTCCGCGCATGTGCCGGTGCATCAGCGACTGCTGACATCACCACCGGCGCATGCGCGGTGGGCGGGTCTCTTCTGCCTCCGCCATGGTGGAGGCCGTGACGGCAGGAAGAAAAAGAGTGCCCCCACGGCACTGGCCCACCCACCGATCGGTGGGCCCCGATCGCGGGCCAACCACCGTGGGGGCATCCCCCGGTGTTCGATCGCCGTGCCCCCCCCCCCCCAGGACCCCGGGGGCCCGCTTGCGCCGCCAATCCCGCCAGCACCAGAGGTGCTCCAATTCCCGCTGGCGTGAGAGGCCTGTCAGCGGCGGGACTTCGGCCCATCACGGGCCGGAGAATCGCCACGGGGGGCCCACCAATCGGCGGGGCGTGATTCCCACTCCCGCTGATTCCCGGGTGGTGGAGAATTCCGGCCATGGCGGGGGCAGGATTTACGCCGGCCCCGGGCGATTCCCCGACCCTGCGGGGGGTCGGAGAATTCCGTCCCTTATTATGGCTTGTTACAAATTAACTTTTCTTTTTTGTTAACCTGAAGTCTCCTCTGTCAGAAAGGAAACAGCTTTATTAATTGTTCCAGTTTTACTTTGTTATTTTTATGTTATTGTTTGCTTCTGGTTGCCAGATAGAAAATGCTGAAATCCTGCTGCCATTTCCTCTTATGGAGCCCAATGTTATTCTGCAATTTATACTACTTCCTTGTATTTCAAAGAAATAAAGCTAAATCAGCTCTAATAATCATTCCTCTTTATAAAACATGAAAAAAATCCAGGGGCTTCTTTAATGACAGTTTGCTCAATTCAAAAAATTGCTCCTTAGCTTTGATACTGTATTAACCGTATGATCAAATATGTATTCTTTTTACAGCATTGTCAACCGTTCCTCTCACTTTTAAAAATGAATGCTATTAATCAGCCATGCTGTGCTCTTCTACTCCATTTAGTTTTAACCGTTTAGTGTATATTTTATCTCCTTGTTCTTTCTCCTAAAATGTATCAGCTCACATATTCCTCATTGAATTTCAGGTGTAACTTTCAACTTTGATTGCTGCATGTGGCCACCTGTTGTGCTACCCAACGATTTTCCCTTCCCATTGAAGTCCATGGAAAATAAAATCAGACAGGTTGTTGAATCAGCTGGTCAATCCAATACTGCAAGTTTTACTATTCCACAGCAGTTGAAGTAAATTTAATCCATCTCGCCAACATACTGACCTACCTGTATTCCTGAACTCATTGAATTCTTCAGTTAACTGGACTCCCCTATTTTTATATAGATTTTGTCATGATGCCCTTCTCCTGAAGTCTGGATTCCATATGGAATCCATACCAACATTTTTCATCACTAGCCCCTGTCTCCACATTTCTAATAGAAACTGCCCATGGAAATTTGTCATGCTGGAATTACTCCCCCCACCCACCCTGCCAAAAAGAATGCTGCAGCATCACCACCAACGGGACAGTGTATTTTTAGCATTGCCAGTTTACAACCACAGTTTCAATTGTAACTTCCTATCACTACATTTATAACGGCAATATAAATAACAGGACAGAATGTACCTTGTCCAATTATCCCCTGGCTACTATCCTCACTTCACCTGAACACTATATTCAGTCATCACTCCCATGTACTCCCATGTTCCCACAGGAAATTGACTGTATAAGAAAGGAGCCAAGCATGTACAAATGTTGGACATCCCACTATAGATTACTGAGGGAGACAAGAGATTAAATAGCTGGGCCTTTAACAGAAATCTTTGTGTCCTCATTGGCTACAGGTGAGACCCCAGAGGATTGGAGAATAGCCAATGTTGTACCATTATTTAAGAAGGGTTGCAAGGATAATCTGGGTAGTTTTGGCCAGTGAGCTTCACGTCAGTGATAGTGAAATTGTTCGAAAAGATTCTCAGAGATAGGATGTGGGATGTCCGTCGTCAGAGAATCCCGGGGGCGGGCGGCGTGAAACCCACCCTGCCGCTCCGGCGCCAGCTGCTGTATTTTCCGGCGCAGGTTTTCAGGTGGGGACCGTCGGTTTCTGGCCAGTCCCGCTGGCGTGAATTGGACATGGTCCCACAAGTCGGGACCTGGCTGGTAGGGCGGCTGCTGCGGTCCACGGGGGTCGTGGGGGGGATCCGACCCCAGGGGGGGGCCCCCACGGTGGCCTGGCCCATGATCGGGGCCCACCGATCTACGGGTTGGCCTGAGCCGTGGGTCACTCCTTTCTTCTCCACTGCCCCCTGGAGGGCTCCGCCATGGCCGCGCAGAGAAGGCAGCCCCCTGCACATGCGCTAGAATATGCCAGCCAATCTACACATGCGTGGTACCATGCTGGCGGTTCTATGCATGCGCTAATTCGCGCCAGCTAGCGTGGCACCAACCCCTCCGCCGCCGGCCTAACCCCGGAAGTGCGGAGGATTCCGCAACTTCTGGTCGGCCCGCACTGGAATGGTTCACGCCATTTTTTACACCGCCGTCGGGCTATCACGGGGATTGGGGAGAATCCCGCCCAGGATCTATGCACATTTGGAAGTGAATGGTATTATTAGCGTCAGACAAAATGGTTTTGTATGAGGGAGGTCGTGTCTCAATAATTTGATTGAACTTTTTGAGGAGGTGACAAAAATGATTTACGAGGGAAGGGCTGCGGATGAAAATGAAATGAAAATCGCTTATTGTCACGAGTAGGCTTCAATGAAGTTACTGTGAAAAGCCCCTAGTCGCCACATTCCGGCGCCTGTCCGGGGAGGCTGGTACGGGAATCGAACCGTGCTGCAGGCCTGCTTGGTCTGCTTTAAAAGCCAGCGATTTAGCTGAGTGAGCTAAACCAGCCCCTGTAGGATGTTGCCTACATGGACTTTAGTAAAGCATTTGATAAGGTTCCTCATGGCAGGCTGGTACAAAAGATTAGATCACATGGGGTCAGGGGTGAACTAGCTGGATGGATCCAGAACTGGCTTGGCCATAGAAGACAGAGGGTAGCAGTGGAAGGGTGTTTTTCTGAATGGGTGTCTGTAACTAGTGGTGTTCCGCAGAGATCAGTACTGGGACCTCTGCTCTTTGAAATATATATAAATGACTTGGAAGAAAACGTAACATGTCTGATTAGCAATTTTGCAGATGATACTAGGATTGCAGGAGCTGCAGATTGTGATAAAGATTGTTCGAGAATACAACAGGATATAGATAGGCTGCAAAATTGGGCAGAGAAATGGCAGATGGAATTTAACCCAGACAAAGCGAGGTGATCCAATTCAGGTGGGAGCTATAAAATAAATGTCAGAACCATCAGGAGCATAGAGACACAGAGCGATGTGGGCGTGCAGGTCCACAGATCCTTAAAAGTGGCAGCACAGGTAGAAATGGTGGGAAAGAAAGCACATGATTGCCTTCATAGGACAATGTATTGAGTATAAAAGCTCAAAAATTATGTCACAATTATATAGAACGTTGGTTAGGCCACATTTGGAATACAGTGTCCAATTCTGGTCACCGCACTACCAGAAGAACGTGGAGGCTTTGGAGACAGCACAGAAAAGGTTTACCAGGGTGTTGCCTGGTATAGAGGGTATTAGTATGAGGAGAGCTTGAATAAACTCGGATTTTTCTCAAGAGAGAGAGACAAAGGCGCCCTGATAGAAGTTTATAAAATTATTAAGGGTATTGATAGGGTGAACAGTTGGAGACTTTTTCCCAGGGCGGAAATGAAAATTACAAGGGGGCACAAGTTCAAGGTGAGAGGAGAAGGTTCAGTGGAGATGTGCGAGTGAAGTTTTTTTTACACAGAGGGTGGTGGTGGCCTGGAATGCACTGCCAAGTGAGGTGGTTGAGGCAGATACGTTAGCAACCTTTAAGACTTATCTGGATAGGCACATGAACAGATGGGGTATGGAAGGATACAGGCGGTTGGTCTAGATAGGAAACTTGATTGGCGCAGGTTTGGAGGGACGAAGGGCCTGTTCCTGTGCTGTATTGTTCTTTGTTCTTTGTTCTATAGGTTATCAAAAAAATAGACGGAGACAATAGTCCAAACACTAATCTCTGGAGAAAACCATTGTGCATCTCCCTCCAGACTGAATAACATCAGTTAACCACTACTCTTGGATTTGTAGGCATTCAGCCAACTTCTAATCCATGCTGCCATATTCCCTCTAATACTGCAGAATTTAATTTTATTAACAAACCTCCTATGCTGCAACTTTAAAAAAAACTTTGTGAAAAAATTCTGTACGTATCACAACCACTGCTCTTATGGTATCAATGAACATTTAGCTTGTCGATTAAATTTGTCAGATAAGTTGCCTTTTACAAATCCATGCTAGCTGTTCTTAATTGACCAATGTTTTTCTTTTTTTTAATAAATGTTTGTTATTGGGTTTTTGAACTACGTATATTTACCGTTATGTAAATAAAATATATATCTATATGTAGAAGGGAAGAGCATACACAAATCAAAAAATCAAAAAATAACTGGTAGGGTATTATGCACTAGCTCAACAGCAGCAACTCTGTACAATTGGCAATATTATTTTTAACACATAAGTAGGCATCTGTTTGTGTGGAGTGGGGGAAACTGGGGCAGTACATATACATTTAGGTGCCAGAGAAACAATTACAGAGGGCAATACGCGAATGGATTTGGTGTTGGTGTTGTCATTTGTTTCTCCTGGACAGATTTTGCTGCCGTTGTCATCTCATCTCTGCTTTAGCCGTTCGTCCCGCCTTTCGCCCAGATCTTCCTTGCTCTCTGTTCCTGTATTTGCCAAGTTTGTTATCGTTTCCCATGCCCTCCTTCCGGCTATCATTCCCCTACCTCTCTGGTTCCCCTCTATTGTTCCCTGTCTCCTCATTCTTCCCCACCCTCCCCTTCTGCCCCTCCCTCCCCCACAACACCCTTCTCCTGTGGTGCACCTTTCTTTCCTCGTCGGTTTAGCTGTTCTCAACTCTTCTCTCTCCCCCCCCCCCCCCCCCCCCCCCCCCCCCCCGATATATCCCTCCCTCTCATGCCTCAGCTACTTTCCCCCGATTCTTTGCTACCTGGCTATTCTTCTGATTGTTCGTTGGCCACAAACAGGTCCCGGAACAATTGGGTGAATGGCTCCCACGTTTTGTGGAAGCCGTCGTCTGACCCTCGGATGGCGAATTTGATTTTCTCCATTTGGAGAGATTCTGAGAGGTCGGACAGCCAGTCTGCAGCTTTGGGTGGTGCTGCTGACCGCCAGCCAAACAGGATTCTACGGCGGACGATCAGGGAGGCAAAGGCAAGGGCGTCCCCCCTCCCCCCCCAGGAATAGATCTGGCTGGTCTGATACCCCGAAGACCGCCACTTTCGGGCATGGCTCCACCCTCACCCCCACCACTTTGGACATTGCCTCGAAGAAGGCAGTCCAGTATCCAGCAAGTCTGGGGCAAGACCAGAACATGTGGGTGTGGGTTGGCCGGGCCTCCTTGGCACCGTTCACATCTATCCTCCACCTCCGGGAAGAACCTACTCATACGAGTACTTGTTAAGTGGGCTCTATGTACCACTTTTAGTTGCGTCAGGCTGAGCCTTGCACACGTGGAGGTGGAGTTGACCCTATGCAGTGCTTCCCTCCAGAGTCCCCACCCTATTTCAATCCCCAGGTCTTCCTCCCATTTCTTTCTTGTTGCGTCCAGTACAGTGTCAGCCCTTTCTACCAGTCATTCATACACGTCGCTACAGTTCCCTTTATCTAGGATGCTTGCGTCCAGTAACTCTTGCAGTAATGTCTGTCATGGCGTTTGTGGATACGTCCTTGTCTCCTTTCATCAGAAGTTTTTGAGTTGCAGGTACCTTAGCTCGTTCCACCTGGCTAGCTGGAATTTGTCACTTCGTCCAGTGTTGCCGTCCGTATATAGGTCCCTGTCAGTGTCCCTCCGTCCTGTTCCCATTTTTAAAGATGGCGTCAGTTAGCGCTGGTGTGAACCTATGGTTGTTGAAGATGGGAGCTTTGCCCAACATTTGGTCAGGCCAAATTGCTACCGTAGTTGGTTCCAGGACTGGAGAGTGGCTATCACGACAGAGCTGCTGGAGTGTTTTTTGGGTGGGGATGGAGCACTGCCGTGGCGAGGGCCCGGAAGGAGATCCCCTTGCAGGAGGCCTCCTCCGCACGCACCCACGCTGACTCTGGCTCCTTGATCCATTTCCTTATTCTCTCGGCTGTCGCCGCCCAGTGGTAGAATTGCACGTTTGGGAGGGCTGCCCCCACCCCCCAACCCGGATTTTGTTTTTTGTAGGACCTTCTTTGGGATCCTAGCATTCTTTTCCCCCACCCCATGGGAATTTGTGTCGGACTTGTTTAAACAGCAGTCCCATTAGTGCTGCCGCCCCCCTACTTGTGGGTGTACCGGGAAGATCTCGCTTTTGCTCATGTTGGGTTTGTAGCCCGAGAAGGCGCAAAACTCTTTCAGGAGCGCGATGATTCCGTCCATGCTGCTTTGTGGGTCCGAAATGTAGAGGAGCAGGTCATCTGCATCTGTGCTAATCAATGTTTTTCTAAGTGAATATAAATTTTGCCCTGTACAATACACTTCTGAAGCTAACCCAAGTCTTAAGGTCACCCAGACTCGAGACGTTAGCTCCCTTTTCTCTCCACACATGCTGTCAGACCTGTTGAGATTGTCCAGTATTTTCTGTTTTTGTTTCAGATTCCAGCATCCACAGTAATTTGATTTTAATAATAATAATAATAATCGCTTATTGTCACATGTAGGCTTCAATGAAGTTACTGTGAAAAGCCCCTAGTCGCCACCTTCTGACGCCTGTTCGAGGAGGCTGGTACATGAATTGAACCTGCACTGCTGCCTTATTCTGCATTACAAGTCAGCTATTTAGCCCACTTTGCTAAACAACCTTAAGATGATTGGTCTGTAGTTGGCTGGTTTATTCACTTATCTCCTTCAGTCCTTCAGTATAACTTTCATATCCGCATAATTTGAAAGATTATGGTCAGAGTAGATGCTGCCTCTCTGACTTCCTAGACATTCCAGGATGTAGTCAAAATAAATTTCTATCATAGAATAACTACAAGGCAGAAGGAGGCCCGTCAAATCTGCACCGATCCCCTGAAAGGGCACTCTAATTAGGCCCATTCTTCTACCCCATCCCCATAACACCACCTAACCTTTGAACACTAAGGGGCAATTTAGTATCGCCAACTTGCACATCTTTGGACTGTAAGAGGAAATTGGAGCACCCGGATGAAACACATGTAAACACGGGGAGAACATGAAAACTCCACAGTTATTCATGCAAGGTTAGAATCAAACCTGAGTCCTTGGCGCTGTGAGGCAGCAGTGGTAACCACTGTGCCACCGAGCCTTTTCTATTTTGAGTTTGATACACTTCTCCAGTACAGACATGTCTTTGATTAGTGAATAACACTGTCACTTGTATCGACCTAGCTGGGAGTTAGTGCGATGAGTTAGGGAGGAGAAATAATGAGGCAATGAGAGGAGAGCTAAGTCCTGGGTTTTATGCTTTGTAAATACTTCATTGAATGAAAATTAATGCCCTGTGTATAAGGTAAGAAACAAATATTTTTTTCAGATAAGTGAGGAAATCTCTTTCTTCCCTTCCCCAATATGCTAGTAAGTAAATCTACTTTGCATAAGAATGTAGAATCATGGGCCGCAATTTTCCGGAAAAATGTCTAAGCATGTCGAGAGTGGGAATTGCTGCGAGCTTCCCGGCGCTCGGCCCAGCGAGGCCGGCAACACAATTCAATGTTAATTGGTCCACTTAACGAGACCTCTTGGGCTTCCCCTTGCAAATGAAGGCTCACCAGTTGATTCACCGGGACTGCGCATGCCAGCTCCCCGGTAACAAGGTGGAGTAGCAGCTAAGCTGTACTTCCTCAGCCAATCCTAGCCAGCTCGCAACAATGGCGCCTAGGAGACCGGCCCCAAGATTCGGAGATGCTGCCCTGGGGAGACTGCTAGATGCGATGGAGACCAGGAGAGATGTCCTGTTCCCCTGAGGGTCCCGGAGACTCAGCCACAAGGCAGCCAGTGCTGCCTGGGATGAGGTAGCGGCATCTGTCAGCTCGGGGAGTATGACCAGGAGGACTGGCCTTCAGTGCCTAAAAACTGTCAACAACCAGGGTCTCTGGAGCTCTCTAGGGCGGCACGGTGGCACAGTAGTTAGCACTGCTACCTCACAGCTCCAGAGTCCTGGGTTCAGTTCCGGCCTCGGGGAACTGTCTGTGTGGAGTTTGTACTTTCTCCCCTTGTCTACGTGGGTTTCCTCCCACTGTCCAAAGATGCGCAGGTTATGTGGAATGTCCATGCTAAATTGCCCCTCAGTGTCCAAAACGTTAAGTGGGATTACTGGGTTATGGGGATAAGGTGGAGGCATGGGCTTAAGTAGGGTGCTCTTTCCAAGGACTGGTGCAGACTTGTTGGGCCGAATGGCCTCCTTCTGCACTGTAAATTTTATGATTCTCCACTCTCTCCACATGCCTGAGGTTCCTCATCTCTGGAACCATTCTAGTAAATCTCTTCTGCACCTTCTCTAAAGCCTTGATATCATTCTTAGTTTGTTGCCAAGTATTGAATGCCATAATTTAGCTGAGCTCAGACTATTTTTTTATGTTTACCATAACATCCTTGTTTTTGTATTCTATGGACTGAATTTTACCAGCCCCCAGTGGGCAGGAAGGGTTGGTAATATCATGCAAAGCTGAGTCGGATCAGGACCGCATGGGGAATTGCCTCCACGGAGGAGAGCAGCCAGCGCGCATAGCTAGACACCTTATTAAAGGCCGTTTTACTGTACCATCAATTAGCTGACAGGTTGGTGACTTCCTACCATGTAGGGATGGCTGCCAGCTAAAAGGAGGTAGCCTCCCAGTGGCAGCCCTCGGGTGGAGGGAAGACCTCACATGCCAAAGAAAGAGCCATGGGCGGGGAAGGCAGCCACCTCAGCTCCAATCTCCTTAAACCCACAACCTTTAGAGCCTTAAATTTTTTTTGCCTGTCAGTGATCCGTTACCTGCATTTCTCAGCAGCTACCATATCTTCTGGTGCTGCTGATGAGACTTCAGAGATGCCAGCTTTGTGATTGGACTGGCAGCACGGAGAGCGCACCCAAGCCCACAGGGAGTCAATTAGGAGGCCACCTGTGGTAAAATTGCTGAGCAGTTCCTGCTGCCCGTAATCCAGTCCCGTTTCAGCTGATAATATTCAGCCTGAATCTCTGTTAAAAAGGCCACGGATCCTATTTTTTTAAACATAAGTCCAAACTTTTCCTGCCACTTTTAAAGATTTCTGTATATACACCTCCAAGTCTCTCTGGTGCTGCACCTTTAAAATTGTAACACTCAGTTCAAATTGCTTTGTCCCATTCTTCCTTTCAAAATGCACTTCACACTTCCCTATGTTTTATCTGACATCTCGGGCGCGATTCTCCAACCCCCACGCCGGGTGGGAGAATCGCAGGAGTGCCGGGCGATTCACGCCACGCAACCCTGGCACCCTCACGCGATTCTCCCACCCCTCCCAAAACAGCGTGCCGCGTTTAGCGACAGGCTGCTCGGAGAATCGCCACTCCGTTCGAGTGGCGATTCTCCGGCTCGGTTGGGCCGAGTGGCCTGCCTACGACCAGTTCACGCGGCGCCAACCACACCTGGCCGCTGCCGGCGTGAACATTGCGCGACCGCTGCGTGGGGGGCGGAGGGGGGATCGAGCACCAGGGGGGTGCTTAGGAGGGGCCAGCCAACCTGCGCATGCGCGGGTGACGTCATTTAGGCGCCGCCGGCCGCGTCATTTAGGCGGCGTCGCTTTGACGTGGGCGTCAAGGCCTGGCGTGCGAGATTGACGCGCCCCCGTTCCTAGCCCCCTCGGGGGGGGTGGGGGGGGGGGGGGGGGGGAGAGAATAGGGAGCGAGGAGAGGCCTCCGACGCCGGAGTGAAACACTCCGGTTTTCATTCCGGCGTCGGCAGTTTGTCTCCCTTTGGGAGAATCGCGTTACTGTGCGGCTCATTGTTTTGTACCTTTTCTGAGTTTTGTTATCTACGAGTTCTTAAATTATGCTCTGTATGCCCAAGCCCAGATAATATATTTTTAAAAAGCTCTGTTCCGAGTATTGAATCTTGGAAGATACTATTCTATACTTGTCTAGTCTAAGAACAGCCGTTCGCAACTATACTCTCTTAACCAATTCAATATCCACACCACCACTATCCCTTTAATCCTTAAAATTTGCTAACACATCTATTATGTATTTCTTTATCTTTTATCCTTTTGGAGGCAGTTTCAAATGAAGTATTTTGTAGGGAATTGGATTATTATCTGAAAAGGTGGAATGTGGGGAGAAGGAGGGAGAGTGACATTCGGTGAATTGCTAATTCGGAAAGTGGGTACAGCATGGCGGGCTGAATGGCCTTCTAATCTGTAACAGTTCTCTGACGTCCATATGCACAACATTAGCCTCATTACCTTCGTCAACCTTCTCTGTTGCATCATCAAAAAACTCTCACCTTCACCAACAATAACAAATCTGTATTGACTTTCACTATTGGTTTATACTTTTCCAAGTGGCAATTAATTTTGCATCAGTTTATTGTTCCATAAGGTTTTCCACAATGTCCTGCTGGACTTAGCCCTTCATCCTTTTTCTGAACAGGAGGGTAACATTTGCAATTCTCTATTCTTATAGCTCTCTGGAGAATTGTGTCCAGAGCCTCCTCAGTTCCACCCTTACTTTCCTTACCAATCCAGAGTGTATCCCATCTGAACTAGCTGACATTTTTACTTCAAGTTGTGTCAATCTTTTAAGTAATTCTTCTTTATCTATTTTTATCCTATCCAATATTGCTACCACCTTCTCTACTGGGAGATTGGCAGTACCCTCTCTCTAGTGAACTCTAATGAAGCCAGATGGGAAAAAAATCTCATTTATTACCTCAGTCAAGCTCTCCACCTCCACAAGAACATTTCCTTTGTGGTTCCTAAACAGTCCCACCTTTACTTTGACATGAGTTTATTTTTATATTTGTAAATAAATAACTTGTATTGGTTTAGCATTATTTATTTACTTCTGTTCCTATTTGGAATACCTCAGCTCAGGTGGCACAGTGGTTAGCACTGCTGCCTCACAGCACCAGGGACCCAGATTCGATTCTGACCTTGGGTGACTGTTTGTAGTTTGCATGTTCTCCCGGTATCTGCTTGGATTTTCTCCAGGTGCTCCAGTTTCCCCCCACAGTCCAAAGATGTTCAGATTAAATGGATTAGCCATGCTAAAGTGTCCAAAGTTTAGGTGGGGTTATGTGGATAAGGTGGGGGATTGAGTTTAGGTAAGTAGCTCTTTTGGGGGGTTGGTGCAGACTTGATGAGCTGAATGGCCTCCTTCTGCATTGCAGGAATTCTATTCATGAATTCTTAACAGCAGAAAAGAAATACCTGATATTTATACAGCATATTTCATGATCACAGAATGTCCAAAAGCATTTTACAGCCAATGAAATACTTTTAAACTGTAGTCACTAGTGTCAGAAATGTGGCAACCAAATTGCACAGAAAAAGCTCCTAAAAACAGCACTGAGATAATGACCCGATCATTTCTTTTTCTGTTGTTGGTTGAGGGGTAAATAGTGTCTATGGATTAACTAATAATGCTAAATCAATACAAGTTATTGATTTATAAACATAAAAATAAAAGGGCTAGTCAAAATAAAAGTAGAACTGATTGGGAAACATGTTCTTGTGGAGAGAGAGCTTGGGTGAGGTAGTAAATGGGAACTTGCCATTTTTCTTCACTAGAGAGTGCTTTGAAATAATGCCAAGGGATCTTTCACAGCCACCTGACAGAACAAACGGACCACAGTTTAGTGTCTCATCCTAAAGATGGCACCTCAAGCAATGCAGCATTCCCTCAGTACTGCACTACAGTGTCAATTTTGGTATCTGGTCAGAGGCATATCCTCCCAACTGAGCCACAGCTTTATTTGTTTGTTGTTCCACTGTCTCAAGGTTTGTATAGCTGAGCTCCCTAAGCCTCTGCCCCTCTAATTACACAGCGTGTATGTTTGCATAAATTATTATTATTATCTTGATTCAAACCCATTTTCCTCATAGTTTTTAAGCCTGTCATATAGGATGGGTATTTTTCACTCAAATAACATTGAAATAATATTGTTTATATTTTTGATGGTCATTTTCCAAAATTTGAGAATAGATTTTAATTAACAATTGCCATATAAATGGCATGTATACCGTCATGCACAATACAGATATCAAATTTCGAGGAATTTCTCAACTGAGTAATGTTGTTTCAGTATTATGAAGAAATGGTAGGACTACTATCAGCAACATCAAATTTTATTTTTTCTCTAACAATGACTTATGCTCTGATATACTGTAGAGTGCCATCTAGTGTAAGTGAGGAAAATTGGCCGGTACAAACAAGTCAATTTCTTGTGATAGATTTCAGATTAAAACTATATTGATGAAATACTATATGCAGTATTTATTTGAGTGTTAACTATCAAGTGTGTCTATAAAAATGCTGACAGTTTGTGAGATTTTGTGCTCAGAATTCCATTCAGGAATAAATGTACTGAAATTAGCACCTGGAATCAGAGTCAATCACGTCATTGTTACAGGGGTGGACGTTAGTCACATATCAGAAAACCGTTTTGTCTCGTCCAGTTACTGTTAGCTGATTTTCAATTTTCTAGCCTACTCTGGCTGGGGTACACTTCCAGTGATGGCAGTCACTCTCATGAACCTTGTCCAAGTGTTTAAATAAGCAATAATTGCCAGTGGGCTGTTCAACTAAGGTGGCATTGCAGTCTAACAGTGCTGCTTTCCTCATCTAATATCTACACATACACATTTTGCAGCAGGGGTTACCGCTGAGCAATCAGAAGCAGGAACCCTGACTAATTTTCTCCCATCCTTCCCACTCTAACTCAGGAATGCCCAGGATCTCTACCACCCATCCAGCTGAAACCATAACTCAATACAGACTATGAATAACACTTAGGAAAGTCTGCTAAATATGCTAACCTATGCCATGTCCTCTACAAATTCAGAAATAAGCATGCCAATTTTACAAAAAGAACTGCCTTTATGGCTCAATTCCGTAATTGAGTTATCAATTGAATAATTAACAGAATTTTAAATGAATTTTATTCTTAAAAAAATGTCTTCATATTAAATTTTCTTATTTATGAACAGGTATTACTTTGCTAAGGGACAATTTTACAAACTTTGAAATAAAATCAGACAATGCGGCAAACACATAGCAGCTCCATCAGTAAAAAGAGAAACTGGACTGATCTTTTTCCTGTTTTTTTCAGATTTTTAGCATTTCTAGTTTGAACATTTTGAGCAATATTTATTTTTAACTATATAAAAATACATGAAAGTTGAATTATTGCTTACAGGCTGAGCATGAAAACTAGTTTTGAGAAGTGCTTTCTTAATTAAAATCTAACCAAGAACAAACATGGTTTAAAATATTTGTTTAATGAGGTTTGAGTTAAATTTTAGAGAACTATGATTCTGTAGCAAGCTTATTGAATGGTAGTTTCATTGCAGGGCTCCCCAGGCCAGCCTACACAACAGATTCAGAGCAGTGGTGGTAGAAGGAGGCGAGCAATGAATGAAGACCCAGATGAAAAGAGACGGAAGTTTTTAGAGCGTAACCGAGCAGCTGCTTCAAGGTGTAGACAGAAGAGAAAAGTATGGGTGCAGTCTCTTGAAAAGAAGGCGGAGGACCTCAGTTCGACAAATGTGCAACTACAGGTAGGTTGTAAAATATTTTTATATCCATGTAATTAACAAGATCACTGTAACATTATGTAATATATGTCAAAAAAATTGATATTCTACATTTTGCTTCTGGCATATTGTTTTGAAAATGCGTATTGTCAACCATATTATTAACCCAAGGCTTAATAGCAGTATGATTTTAGCTTCAAAATTTGAAAAAAGTGTACTGGTTTGTTCTGTCTTTATGTGGAGACTTGTAGACTCCACTTGAACTGATATTAATGGATTTTGAAAATGCATTACTTCTCTCAGTCCTCCTTTGTATCTTAGCCAGAAGCAAAGTCGTTAAGCATGCCACCCATTATGTCTTTTACTGAAAATTGAATGTCAAAGAAATAATTAAACTGTACTTTGTATGAACCCATTAATCAATCTTGAGGTTCTTCTATAATTCCTCAGCTGACATTCAAGCACAGATGAACAGTGTAGTAACTTGTAATGAAGTATCATTGCTTTTTATTATTTTAAACGGTAAGTCTATAATAGGTGTGGAAGGTTGTCTTCGGACAATGTCGCAGTGAAGCTCTTAATGATTTCCCTTGCCCTGCTGCTTATGCTTTTTTGATAGTATGGTAATGCAACAACAGACTTTCCATCCTGAGGAAATTTGCTGGCTTTTGATTATTGTACTCATTTTATTTTATATATAATTAATTGGTAAATGCCACGTTGATATTAGTTTGCAGTTGTAACTTCTCCTACACAAACTTTACATTTTTGTGACTTTAAACAAGATCTAATTGCTTTACAACCCATATCTACATGTCGCAGTTCAGCAACAGTAATGTGTCTCCTGATCACGGCGTGTGCAATCAATATTTGCCATTATTTGTATCTCTTTCCCCCCCCCCCCCCTTCTCATTCACGATCCACATTTGCCTCCAACTTTTGTTTTTGATACATGAGTATGAATGCAAATAACTCATTTTTCCCCTTTCTCTTGGAACTAAGTTATCCTCTAGACCATCATCTCACTTGAAAATAGCTGGATACCCTTTCATTCCTTTTCAAGATGTAGCTAAAGTGCAAACTGTACAATAGGTTACGCTACATTCAGTTGAACATGTAAGTGTTCACACCGCAACCACAGTGCACCTCATTCCCCTTCGCTCGCCCTACAATACAGATAATCATTAGTAGAATGGAAAATGAAACTAGCTGCTACAAGTATAGTGCATCAAATCTAACTATCCAAAAAACAGAATTGTCCAAAAACCAGACATTTTTCTCTTGCTCCCCGAACAGAGTAAGCAGAGGAATAAAAAAGCCATTCCCAGGCCAATCCCAGACAATAGAATCAATGAGAATTATGCATACACAGGGTCTGAGTCCATTGTAGTGCTTTATGTCTGAATCAGAAGTCAGCCATTTCTCTATATCCCCATCATTGGAGTCGAAACGGATTCTCCTTTCCTCCAAGAATTGCTCCACTATAAGGTTAATAGATTTTAAAAAATTTGCCCAAACTGTTAAGTCTTCAATATTTTTGCCCATTTTAGTTCTAAACATTGAAAACTCCCTGACCTGTGGTCTAAATTTAAGTTATTTTTATGACAGTAATGATAAGTGTAGGTTGTACTACACAGCCTGTGTGAAGGAGTTACTTCCAAAATCTGGAAAGTTCCAAAATTCAGCTTTGTTTCGGTTCTGAGGGTGCCAGATTTGGGACACTGTACCTGTGGTGGAATAAAATACCACCATGCATTAAAATCTGTAGTGCTTTTTTAAAAATCCTAAATTTATGTCCTGAGAGCTTAAAAACCTTCAAACCACTTAATAAAAATTAGCTAATTTGAAATGAGAAATCATTAGAATGATGTGAGTTATGTTGAAATTTAATTTAACATTGCAGACAGCTTGTGGATACTTTGGGGAGCTCTGTTTCATGTTCGTCTACCAACTTCTCCATTGCATTTAGTTTCTGATGTAAGGTGCTCAAAATAAATGTTATTGTGTATAGAAGTGACCCAAATCTTCCAAGGGGTGGCAATCATCATCGGATTGCCACTCTGCTTCTACTTCTCTGCGCCACGCTGGAGCTCCGCATTTTTGGCTGGGACTTCCAATCCCAGTTTCTCCAGAAATGCAGAGCATACATGAAATCCAATTGCTTCCTCAGAATTCTGGACCATTGGGGGAAGACAAATAACGAACCCCTTTTGCGGCACTAGCTCTTGTAAGTGTTCACTGACACACTGAAAACAGGCAACACTTGAACAGCTTTTCTGTGTTAGTTCATGAGAATATGAGTGAATGCATAGGTGTATAAAGAAGCAGCGTGTGTGAGATATAGGGTGGGAGTGGAAGGGGCTCAGGTGAGTGCAGAGTGAGGTGACTGGTGGGTAGGGTGGTAAATGGGTCTGGGTGGCAGATGGGTAGAGAGATAGGTTGGTAGGGTGTTGAGGTCAGATCAGGTGGGTGGGGAATTGGTGGGAGGAGTCAGGTGCTGAGGTCAGGTTGAGGGGTCTAGTGGAGTTGGGGGTTTCCGTAGGGGAAGTCGAGTCGGGTATCAGTGGGAGAGTCGGGGAGTGAGGTTGGGTCAAATGATTCAAGGGTCAAGGGGGAATAAGGGGAGTCAATGTGAGTGATTGGGTGTCCATTATATAATTATCCAGGATGTGGAGGTGCTGGCGTTGGACTGGAGTGAGCACAGTAAGAAGTCTTACAACACCAGGTTAAAGTCCAACATGTTTGCACTGCTCCTTCTTCAGGTGAATATTCACCTGAGGAAGGAGCAGTGCTCCGAAAGCTAGTGTTTGAAACAAACATGTTGGACTTTAACCTGGTGTTGTAAGACTTGTAAGACTTCTTACTATAATTATCCAGGAGTTAGTCTAGGATTTGTCTGTCTGTAATACTTCCTGGGTAACTATTCAGATAAATAAGTTGGAACTGTCCATAGTCTCCAACTCAAACTCAGAGTTGGAGACTTTTTTGGAGGGCCCGAGGGAACAGGGGAATTGTCCATTGGAAACTCCCCAGGCATTTCTCACAGAGTCAGCGTATTGGGGGTTATGTCCCTGAGGGCTCCCGTAGTGCATTTTGAAGGGTACGTTCAGTTAGTTATTGATTTAAACTACACAACCAATGTAAGTTTGAAGTAAATGAACCAAAGTTACCGGTTTCAATGTCAATCGTTAGTTCAGTAATTATGCATTTTATGCTCATCATCTGCTCAATTCCCTATTAAACAGCACCCTAATTCAACAAAGCAATGCACTACATGGGATTACAGTTGGCCACTGATCGTAGCTGTATTAGTTTATTATTCAATTTGTACTAAATCACAAAGATGGCTGTACCACTACAGGATGCTCTTTACACTCCTCATTCAAAGCACCTTATTAAGAATACTCATATTTTATTAAGGTTTGAGATAGACATGAGATTTTGGGCATGCTATTGCCTTCTGTTATATTGTGAGATTCAGAATAGGTTGCTTGTGAAACGGATTTCCAGTATTTGTGTCGGCAAACCTTTTTGGCTCCATATTAGTACCAGTTTTCAAAGAGTAAGGCAGTGAACCTGTTTTAGCACAGTTGAGTATTGCCAGATCTATCTATCTATAAAATATAAGAATGTTTAAAGCCTGCCCCCCTCTTGTGATGGCTACAGTAGTGCTGATGCTTTTTGTGAAAGTTTTTCTTTGTTCCTTAGAATGAAGTCACCCTGCTGAGAAATGAAGTGGCTCAGCTGAAACAGCTACTTCTGGCTCATAAAGATTGCCCTGTAACAGCCATGCAGAAGAAATCTGGCTATCACAGTGAGTAATGTTCCATTACCTATATCCCCAGGCTATTGAAATGAAATACTGCCGAAATGAACTAAGTTGGCAGTAACAAGGAAGTGCAGTTGGTATTTAAAGTTAAATATTAGAAATTCCATAAGGTTATTGTAGTGCAGCTGCAAATGTGCATCTGCATAGATGAAACAGAGTATTCATTTGTATTATGTAAAGTTTTGTATGGTATTCAGTTGGTCTCCCAGTGGTTAATATGTTTTTCTCTTAATTTAACTATAGTTGCTATCAGTTCCATTGTTTTTGTCTTTTCTTAAAAAATATTAGTTGGTTGACCATGTTCTTTTATATTATGGTAGGGAAATTTTTAATAATCCAGAGATAAATTGAGTATAGGCTATTTAGTGTTTGCTTGCTCTTTTTGATTAAAGAGTAAGCAAATATGGGGCACTGAACTGATCCACTTAGAGAACTGTTAAACATCTAACTAAATCCAGAAGATTAGAATAAATTGTTACACATATTTCAAAGTTCAAATATCCACTGATTGTAAAACCATTTTGGACAATGCTTCTCATTTTACTTAAAATACATATTACTATAGGAGCACCTAGATACTATGGTTCTAACTAAACAGAGCTGTTTTAAAATAATCAACTATTCCCATCTTCATAGCACCTTATTAGGCTGAAATTGGACCTCATTGTACCCGGTATTGAGATCCAAATGGCGCATGAGAGATGTTGTCCCAGTATTGGCATATATATTGTTCTATTTGCTGTACAGTAATATTTGGTCAGAATATGAAATATGACTGATTAAAATCATGCAAGCACAAGGCATGAAATGAAAAGGGGAAGCAGATTTAGGACTGAGCTTAGGAGAAAATTCTTCACCCAAAGGATTGTGAATCTATGGAATTCCCTGCCCAGTGAAGCAGTTGAGGCTCCTTCATTAAATGTTTTCAGGATAAAGATAGATAGTTTTTTGAAGAATAAAGGAATAAAGGGTTATGGTGTTCGGGCGGGAAAGTGGAGCTGAGTCCACAAGAGATCAGCCATGATCTCATTGAATGGCGGAGCAGGCTCGAGGGGCCAGACGGCCTACTCCTGCTCCTAGTTCTTATGTTCTTTCCTCACTGGTGGTTAATGGAAATGGCAATGGTTTTCAGCAGAAAACATTGATTGCAATGAACTAAATTACTATTAAACTCCTGTTGGGTGTCACAATAGAATGAAGTTAGGCCTCTCATGTTACAGGAAAGAAAGTACTGTGATTTGTACCAGTCAGTGAATAAATTAAAAAGAATATTGACTGCAAACTTGGACAAGGACTTCAAAATATTGCAGCAGGTGGTGAGGGACCACCAAGAGGGAAAAACATACTTAACCTTATCCTCACAAATCTGCCTGCTGCAGATGCATCTGTCCATGGCGGTATTGGTAGAAGTCACCAAGCTTCCTTAGACCTTCCAAACCCACGATCACTACCATCTAGAACAGGGGTGGGCAAACTAGGGCCCGCGGGCCGCATGCGGCCCGCCAAAGGTCTTTATGCGGCCCACCAAGATCAAGTCATAAAAAAATAAAAAATAAAACATTTTTTTTTTAAATTTAAGGTTAATGGGGGGGGCTGTTGGGTTATTGGTATAGGGTGGATACGTTGACTTGAGTAGGGTGATCATTGCTCGGCACAACATGTGTTTCATGTGAAGTTTCTACTTTAAAATATTAATTAATAAAAATTAATTGCTTTTTTTTCTTTAAACTGAGTTACTTTGTTTTTCAAATAAATGTGTTTCATGTAAAGTTTCTACTTTAAAATATTAATTAATAAAAATTAATTGCTTTTTTTCTTTAAAAACCTTTTATTTTGGTTATTTTAAATATTAATTATTTTACTTAATATACTATGCGGCCCTTTAAAATTGTGAATTTCTGAATGTGGCCCTTGCACGGAAAGGTTTGCCCACCCCTGATCTAGAAGGACAAGAACAGCAGATATCTGGGAACCCCATCACCTGGAGGTTCCTCTCCAAGTCACTCACCACCCTGACATGGAAATATATTTCTCTGTTCCTTCACTGTCACTGGGACAACATCCTGGAACTCCCTCCCTAACAGCACTGTAGGTGTACCTTTACCTCAAGGACTGCAGTGGTTCAAAAAGGCAAGTCACCACCACCATCTGAAAGGCAACTAGGGATGAGCAATAAATGCTGACCTAACCAGCGACGCCCACATCCCGTAAATTAATTTTTTTTAAAAGTGACCTCCGCACAGTCCTTGTGGAAACAAAGTCCCGCCTTTATTTTGAGGATACTCTCCATCGTGTTGTGTGGCACTACCACTGTGCTAATTGGGATAGACTTCAAACAGACAGAGAAACTCAAGACTGGGCATCCATGGGGTGCTGTGGGCCATCAACAGCAGCAGCAGCAGAATTGTATTCAACCACAATCTGCAACATCATGTCCAGGAATATCCCCCACTCTACCATTACCACCAAGCCAGGGGATCAACCCTGGTTCAATGAAGAGTGCAGGAGAGCATGCCAGGAGCAACATCAAGCATACCGAAAAGTGAGGTGTCAATCTGGTGAAGCTACAACACAGGACTGCTTGTGCGCTAAACAGCATAAGCAGCAAGTAATAGACCAAGCTAAGCGATTCCAAATGAACGCATCAGAACTAAGCTTTGCATCCAGCCGTGAATGGTGGTGGACAATTAAACAACTCACTGGAGGAGGAGGCTCCATAAATATCCCCATCCTCAATGATGGAAGAGCCCAACACATCTGTGCAAAAGGCAAGGCAGAGGCATTTGCAGCAATCTTCAGCCAAAGAGCCGAGTGGATGATCCATCTCAGCCTCATCCAGAGGTCCTCAGCAGCACAGATGTCAGTCTTCAGCCAATACGATTCACTCCACGTGATATCAAGAAACGGCTGAAGGCACTGGATACTGCAAAGGCAATGGGCCCTGACAATATTTCGGCAATAATACTGAAGACTTGTGCTCCAGAACTTGCCGCACCCCTAGCCAAGCTGTTTCAGTACAGTTACAACACTGGCATCTACCAGACAATGTGGAAAATTGCCCAGGTGTGCTCTGTACACAGGAAACAGGTCAAATCCAACCCAGCTAATTACCGCCCTATCAGCCTACTCTCCGTCATCCGCAAAATGATGGAAGGAGTCATCAACGGTGCCATCATGCAGTACTTACTCAGCGATGACCTGCTCACGGATGCTCAGTTTGGTTTCTGCCAGGATCACTCAGCTCCTGACCTCATTTTAGCCATGATTCAAACATGGACAAAAGTGCTCAATGCCAGAAGTGAGGTGAGAATGACATCAAGGCAGGATTTGACTGAGTAGGGCATCAAGAAGCCTGAGCTAAACTGGAGTCAATGGGAATCAGGGGGACAACATTGCTGGTTGGAGTCATACCTGGCACAAAGGAAAATGATTGTGGTGGTTGGAGGTCAATCATCTCAGCTCTCGGACATCACAGCAGGAGTTCCTCAGGGTAGTGTCCTAGACCCAACCATCTTCAGCTGCTTCATCAATTACCTTCCTTCCATCATAAGGTCAGAAGTGGGGATGTTTGTGGATGGCTGCACAATGTTCAGTACCATTCGCGACTCCTCAGATGATGAAGCAGTCCATGTCCAAATGCAGCAAGACTTAGACAATGTCCAGGGTTGGGCTGACCAATGGCAAATTGTATTCATGCCACACAAGTGCCAGGCAATGACCATCTCCAACAAGAGAGGACTAACCATCACCTCTTGAAATTCAATGGCATTACCAGCACTGAACCCCCACAATCAACATCCTGGGGGTTACCATTGATCAGAAACTGACCTGGTCTAGCCACATTAATACTGTGACTACCAGGGCAGGTCAAAGGCTAGGAATCCGACGGCGAGTAACTGGCCTCCTGACCCCGTAAAGCCATGTTCATCATCTAAAGGCACAAGACAGGAGTGTAATAGAATACTCTCCACTTGTCTGGATGAGCGCAGCTCCAACAACACTCAAGAAGCTCAACACCATCCAGACAAAGCAGCCCGCTTGATTGCTCCTCATTCCACAAACATTCAAACTCTCCACCATCGACAAACACCGTGTGTACCATCTACAGGATGCACTGCAGTAACTCACCAAGGTTACTGAGACAGCATCTTCCAAACCCACGACCACTATCACCTAGAAGGACAAGAGCAGCAGATACCTGGGAACCCCACCACCCGGAAGTTCCCTTCCAGGTCACTCACCACCCTGACGTGGAAATATATCTCCGTTCTTTCACTGTTGCTGGGCAAAATCCTGGTACTCCCTCCCGTACAGCATGGTGGATGTACCTGCATCTCGAAGATTGCAGCGGTTCAAGAAGAAAACTTACCACCACCTTCTGAAAGGCAACTAGGGATGGGCAATAAATGCTGGCCTAACCAGCGATGCCCACATCCCGTAAAATGAATTGAAAAAAACAACAGATACAGCTCAACACATCCATGAGGCAAGTTTGACCATTGGCAGCAAAATTGAATTACGCCAGTCTGTAACCTCATGATGTTGTACCTTGCCCACTCCTCCATCAATATTTTTTATATTTATTCTTTCACGGGATGTAGGCGTCTCTGGCTAGGCCAGCATTTATTGCCTATCCCTATTTGCACTTGCAAAGGTGTGTGGGAAAGCACCTTCTTGAACCGTTGCAGTCCATGTCTTGTAGGTACACTTACAATGCTTTTGGAAAGGTGGTTCGATAGTGAAGGAACAACGATATAGTTCCAAGTCAGGATGGCTGGTGGCTTGGAGGGGATTTGCAAATGGTGTGCGCCCCTGCATCTGCTGCCTTTGTCCTTCAGGATGGTAGAGGCTGCTGGCTTGGAAGGTGCTGTGGAAGAAGCTTTGGTGAATTACTGCAGTGCATCTTTGGTGAATTACACACACTACCGCCACTGTGTATCGATGGTAAAGGGAGCGAATGCTTAAGATGCTGAATGGATTGTTAATCAAGCGTGCTACTTAGTCCTGGATGATGTCAAGCTCCTTGAGTGTTATTGGAGCTGCACTCATCCATATGTGGAGAGTGTTCCATGGCATGCCAGACTTGAGCCTTGTAGGTTGTGGACAGCCTTTGGTGAGTCAAGATATGAGTTACCCACTTCAAAATTTCCAACCTCTGACCTGCTCTTGTAGCCACATTATTTATTTAGTTGGTCCAGTTCAATTTCTGGTCAATGGTACCCCCCAGGATGTTGATAACCATTGTTTATCGAAACATAGAAAATGGGATCAGGAGTAGGGCATTTGGCCCTTTGAGCCTGTTCCACCAGTCATTATGAACATGGCTGATAATCCAACTCAGTAACCTGTTCCCACTTTTCCCCTGTATTCTTTGACCCCCTTTAACCCCAAGAACTATATCAAACCCCTTCTTGAAAACGTACAATGTTTTGGCCTTCACTGCTTTCTGTGGTAGCGGATTTCACAGGCAAACCACTCTCTGGGTGAACAAATTTCTCATCTCAGTCCTGAATGCTTTTCCCTTAGACTGTGACCCCTGGTTCTGGACTCCCCTGCCATCAGGAACATCCTTCCTGCATCTACCCTGTCTCGACCAGTTAGAATTTTATAGGTTTCTATGAGATTCCCTTCTCATTCTTCTAAATTTCGGCGAATATATTCCGAACCGACTCAATCTCTCCTTATGCCATCCCAGGAATCAGTCTGGTAAGCCTTCACTGCACTGCCTCCACAGCGAGAACCTCCTTCCTCAGATAAGGAGACCAAAACTGCACACAATATTCCAGATGTGTTCTCACCAAGGCCCTATATAATTGTAGTCATACATCCCTGCTTCTATACTCAAATTCTCTCACTATGAAGGCCAACATCCTTCTTTACTGCCTGCTTAACCTGCGTGTTTACTTTCAGCACTGGTGTACAAGGGCAGCCAGGTTTCGCTGCATATTCCCCTCTCCTAATTTATGGTTAATCAGATAATAATCTTCCTGTTTTTGCTCCCAAAGTGGATAACTTCACATTTATCTACATTATACTACATCTGCCATGCATTTGCCCAATCAACTTGCGCAAATCCCCCTGAAGCATCTCTGCACCCTCCTCACAGCTCACCCTCCCACCCAGCTTTGTGTCATTGCAAATTTGGAGATATTACATTTAGTTCCCTCATCTGAATCATCAAATACATTGTGAATAGCTGGGATCCTAGCACCGATCCCTGCTATACACTACTATTCACTGCCTGCCATCTCCAGCACTGAGTCCGTCCCTGTCGCTCAGAAGGGAAGGAGGGAAAGCAGGAGAGCAATAGTTATTGGGGACTTGATAGTTAGAGGGACAGATAGACGGTTCTGTGGCAGCGAAAGAGACTCACGGATGGTATGTTGCCTCCCGGGTGCCAGGGTGCGTGACGTCTCGGACCGTGTTTTCAGAATCCTTAAGGGGTAGGGGGAATAGTCACAAGTCGTGGTACACATCGGTACCAACGACATAGGTAAGAGAAGGGACGGGATTTAAAACAGGAATTTAGGGAGATAGGGTGGAAGCTGAGAGCCAGGACAAACCATGTTGTCATTTCTGGTTTGTTGCCGGTGCCACGTGCTAGTGAGGTGAGGAAAAGGGAGAGAGTGCAGATAAATACTTGGCTGCAGGGATGGTGTAGGAGGGAGGGTTCCAGGTACATGGATAATTGGAGCACATTCTGGGGAAAGTGGGACCTGTACAGACAGGACGGTTTGCACCTGAACCAGATGGGCACCAGTATCCTGGGAGGGAAATTTGCTACGGCTGTTCGGGGGGGGTTTAAACTAATTTGTCAGGGGGCTGGAAAACGAGCTGTAGTCCAGAAGCCAGTGTTGAGAGTAGGGAGGTACTGAGGAGGGTATCAAGGTTGCAGGAGTGTACCGGCAGCTAGAAAGGTGGGTTGACGTATGTTCAGTTCAATGCAAGGAGCATCCGGAATAAGGTAGGTGAACATGGAGCGTAGATTGGTACTTGGGACTACGATGCTGTGGCCATTACGTAGACATGGTTAGAACAGGGACATGAATGGTTGTTGGAAGTTCCGGGGTATAGACGTTTCAGTAAGAGTAGGGAAGGTGGTAAAAGAGGTGGAGGAGTAGCATTGTTAATCAAGGATAGTTTAACAGCTGCAGAAAGGCAGTTCGAAGGGGATCTGCCTACTGAGGTAATATGGGCCGAAGTTAGAAATAGGAAAGGAGCGGTCACATTGTTAGGAGTTTTCTATAGGCCCCCAAATAGTAATAAAGATGTGGAGGAAGAAATTTCAAAACAAATTATGGATAGGTGTGAAGGTCTCAGGGTAGTTGTCATGGGTGACTTTAACTTTCCAAATATTGATTGGAACCTCTACAGGTCGAACAGTTCAGATGGGGCAGTTTTTGTACAGTGTGTGCAGGAGGGCTTCCTGACACAATGTGTGGATAGGCCGACAAGAGGGGGGCCACATTGGATTTGGTACTGGGTAATGAACCGGGCCAAGTGTTAGATTTGTTTGTAGGAGAGCACTTTGGAGATAGTGACCACAATTCGGTGTCTTTCACTATTGCAATGGAGAGGGATAGGTCCATACGGCAGGGCAAGGTTTATAATTGGGGGAGGGGTAATGATGATGTGATTGGGCAAGAATTAGGGAGCCTAAGATGGGAACAGAAACTGTCAGGGAATGGCACAAATGAAAAGTGGAGCTTGTTCAAGGAACAAATACTGTGTGTCCTTGATAGGTATGTCCCTGTCAGGCAGGGAGGAAATGGCCGTGTGAGGGAACCATGGTTCACGAAAAAGGTTGAATATCTTGTCAAGAGGAAAAAGGAAGAGTATGTAAGGATGAGAAAACAAGGTTCAGTTGGGTCACTTGAGGGTTACAAGGTAGCAAGGAATGAGCTAAAAAAAAAAAAAAAGGGGTTAGGAGAGCTGGGGGGGGGGGGGGGGGGGGGGCATGAGAAGTCTTTGGCGGGTCAGATCAAGGAAAACCCCATTATGTGAGAAATAAAAGAATGACCAGGGTGGGGGGAGGGGGGGGGGGGGTGCAGTCAGGGACAGTAGTGGGAACTTGTGGATGGAGTCAGAAGAGATAGGAGAGGCGTTGAATGAATACTTTTCTTCATAGAACATAGAACACTACAGCGCAGTACGGGCCCTTCGATGTTGCGCCGACCTGTGAAACCATCTGAAGCCTATCTGACCTACACTATTCCATTTTCATCCATATGTCTATCCAGTGACCACTTAAATGCCCTTAAAGTTGGCGAGTCTACTACTGTTGCAGGCAGGGCGTTCCACACCCCTACTACTCTCTGAGTAAAGAGACTGTCTCTGATATCTGTCCAATATCTATCACCCCTCAATTTAAAGCTATGTCCCCTCGTGTTGGTCATCACCATCCGAGGAAAAAGACTCTCACTGTCCACCCTATCTAACCCTCTGACTATCTTATATGTCTCTATTAAGTCACCTCTCATCCTTCTCCTCTCTAACGAAAACAACCTCAATTCCCTGAGCCTTTCCTCGTAAGACCTTCCCTCCATACCAGGCAACATCCTAGTAAATCTCCTCTGAACCCTTTCCAAAGCTTCCACATCCTTCCTATAATGTGGTGATCAGAACTGCACGCAGTACTCCAGGTGCGGCCGCACCAGAGTTATGTACAGCTGCAGCATGACCTTGTGGTTCCGAAACTCAATCCCCCTGCTTATAAAGGCTAGCACACCATATGCCTTCTTAACAGCCCTATTAACCTGGGTGGCAACTTTCAGGGATTTATGTACCTGGATGCCGAGATCTCTCTGTTCATCTACACTACCAAGAATCTTGCCATTAGCCCAGTACTCTGCATTCCTGTTACTCCTTCCAAAGTGAACCACCTCACACTTTTCTGCATTAAACTCCATCTGCCACCTCTCAGCCCAGCTCTGCAGCTTATCTATGTCCCTCTGTATCCTATAACATCCTTCAGCACTATCCACAACTCCACCGACCTTCGTGTCATCTGCAAATTTACTAACCCATCCTTCTACACCCTCTTCCAGGTTATTTATAACAATGACAAACAGCAGTGGCCCCAAAACAGATCCTTGCGGTACACCACTAGTAACTGAACTCCAGGATGAACATTTGCCATCAACCACCACCCTCTGTCTTCTTTCAGCTAGCCAATTACTGATCCAAACCGCTAAATCACCTTCAATTCCATACTTCCTTATTTTCTGCAATAGCCTACCGTGGGGAACCTTATCAAACGCCTTACTGAAATCCATATACACCACATCAACAGCTTTACCCTGATCCACCTGTTTGGTCACCTTCTCAAAAAACTCAATAAGGTTTGTGAGGCATGACCTACCCTTCACGAAACCGTGTTGACTATCGCTAATCAACTTGTTCTTTTCAAGATGATTATAAACCCTATCTCTTATAACCTTTTCCAACATTTTACCCACAACCGAAGTAAGGCTCACAGGTCTATAATTACCAGGGTTGTCTCTACTCCCCTTCTTGAACAAGGGGACAACATTTGCTATCCTCCAGTCTTCCGGCACTATTCCTGTCGACAAAGACGACATAAAGATCAAGGACAAAGGCTCTGCAATCTCCTCCCTGGCTTCCCAGATAATCCTAGGATAAATCCCATCTGGCCCAGGGGACTTATCTATTTTGACATTTTCCAAAATTGCTAACACCTCCTCCTTTTGAACCTCAATTCCATCTAGCCTGGTCGACTGAACCTGAGTGTTCTCCTCGACAACATTGTCTTTCTCCAGTGTAAACACTGATGAAAAATATCCATTTCACGCTTCCCCTATCTCCTCTGATTCCACACACAACTTTCCACTACTATCCTTGATTGGCCCTAATCTTACTCTAGTCATTCTTTTGTTCCTGATATACCTATAGAAAGCCTTAGGGTTTTCCTTGATCCTATCCGCCAACGACTTTTCGTGTCCTCTCCTCGCTCTTCTTAACTCTCCCTTTAGGTCCTTCCTGGCTAACTTGTAACTCTCAAGTGCCCTAACTGAGCCTTCATGTCTCATCCTAACATAAGCCTTCTTCTTCCTCTTGACAAGTGCTTCAACTTCCTTAGTAAACCACAGTTCCCTTGCTCGACAACTTCCTCCCTGCCTGACAGGTACATACTTATCAAGGATTCAGTGTTCACTAAGGAGAGGGGCCATGTTTTTGAGGATGAGAGAGTGATACAGGCGGGTAGGCTGGAAGAGGTAGATGTTCTGAGGAAGGATGTATTAGCAATTTTGAAAAACCTGAGGGTCGACAAGTCCCCATGGCCAGTTGGGATATATCCAAGGATTCTTTGGGAGGCAAGGGATGAGATTGCAGAGCCTTTGGCTTTGATCTTAGGATCCTCACTGTCCACGGGGGTAGTGCCAGAGAACTGGAGAGTGGTGAATGTTGTTCCTCTGTTCAAGAAAGGGAATAGGAATGACCCTGGTAATTATATGCCAGTTAGTCTTACTTCGGTGGTCGGTAAGTTAATGGAAAAGGTCCTGAAGGATAGGATTTATGACCATTTGGAAAGATGCAGCTTAATCTGAGATAGTCAACACGGATTCGTGAAGGATAAGTCTTGCCTCACAAATTTGATTTAATTCTTTGAGCAGGTAACTAAGTGTGTAGATGAAAGTAGAGCAGTTGATGTCTTATACATGGATTTTAGTAAGGCGTTTGATAAGGTTCCCCATGGTCGGCTCATGAAGAAAGTAAGGAGGTGTGGGATAGAGGGAAATTTGGCCAATTGGATAAGTAACTGGCTATCACATGGAAGACAGAGGGTGGTGGTGAATGGAAATTTTTCAGACAGGAGACCAGTTACCAGCGGTGTACCACAGGGATCAGTGCTGGCTCCTCTGCTATTTGTGATTTTTATCAATGACGTGGAGGAGGGGGCTGAAGAGTGGGTCAGCAAATTTGCTGATGACACCAAGGTTGGTGGAGTAATGGATGAGGTGGACGACTGTTGTAGGCTGCAAAGGGACATTGATAGGATGCAGAGCTGGGCCGAGAAATGGCAGATGGAGTTTAACCCTGATAAGTGCGAGGTGATTCATTTTGGTGGAAAAAATTTGAATGCGGATTACAGGGTCAACGGCAGGGTTCTGAGGAATGTGGAGGAACAGAGAGATCTTGGGGTTCCTGTCCACAGATCTCTGAAGGTTGCCACTCAAGTGGATAGAGCCTTGAAGAAGGCTTATAGTGTTAGCGTTTATTAACAGGGGGCTTGAGTTTAAGAGCCGCGGGGTTATGCTGCAACTATATATGACCCTGGTGAGACCACATTTGGAGTATTGTGTGCAGTTCTAGTCACATTATAGGAAGGATGTGGAAGCATTGGAAAGGGTGCAAAGGAGATTTACCAGGATGCTGCCTGGTTTGCAGGATAGGTCTTATGAGGAAAGGTTGAGGGAGCTAGGGCTTTTCTCTTTGGAGCGGAGGAGGATGAGAGGCGACTTAATAGAAGTTTATAAGATGATGAGGGGGATAGATAGAGTGGACGTTCAGGGACTATTTCATCGGGTGGATGTAGCTGTTACAAGGGGGCATAACTATAAGATTCAGGGTGGGAGATATAGGAGTGATGTCCGAGGTAGGTTCTTTACTCAGAGAGTGGTTCGGGTGTGGAATGGACTGCCTGATGTGATAGTGGAGTCGGACACTTTAGGAACTTTCAAGAGGTTACTGGATAGGCACATGGAGCACACCAGAATGACAGGGAGTGGGATAGCTTGATCTTGGTTTCAGACAATGCTTGGCACAACATCGAGGGCTGAAGGGCCTGTTCTGTGTGTACTGTTCTATGTTCTATATGGAAAATAATCTGTTTATTCCGACACCAGTTTTCTATCCATCCCGATGCACTAGCCCCAATCCCTCACGCGTTAATTTTACACATTAAAGCCTTCTAAAAGTCCAAATAAACCACATCCACTGGATGGGAGCAAAATGGCGCCGGAGCAGACTGCCATTGGCAGCCATGGTGTGAGTAGTCACACACAGGGCATCTCCTGCTTGAAGACATAGGAAAGAGTTCTTTTTACTCAAAATCGAGTGCACCTTTGACGGAAAAGTGTAACTGAAGATCAGAAGAGAAGTTCCCCCAGGAGTGGCAAGTCTGCTGGTTACCAAACCCAGCAGAAGAAACTGAAGGACTTGGCCAAGGAATTGGAAGAGACCTGTGGCGCAGCAGCTATTGAAAATATGGTTGGTGGGGGAAGAGTCAGTGCAAGTAGCAAAGCCCCAGATGGAACAGTTGATGGCCTTTATTAAGGAAGGGTTCCGCCAGCAGAGGAAGGATTGAAGGCCATCGATAAGGAGCTGTGGCACCCTGAAGGGCTCGATGGAGAGGGGAAAAATGTTTGGAGGCACAGGGGTCGCAGATCCGAGAGATTGAGAGGGTGATCCCGGAACACAGCAATAGAGTGGTCCACTGGAGGCAGAGGTGGATCTCTTAGGAGACCTTTGCAAGACATTGAGAGCAAAGTGGAGGATCAGGAAAATAGATTGAGAAGGCAGAATCTGCGAATAATGAGTCTGTCTGAAGGAGTGGAAGGTGCGAGTGCTACGAGGTACGTTTCAAGGATGCTGGTAGGGCTGGTGGTGGAGAGGGTGCTGGACAAGGTTCCTGAGATGGACAGAGCGCACAGGTCTCTGAGGCAGCGGCCAAGAGCTGGGGAGCCACCAAGGACGATGATCGTGAGACTCCACAAGTTTGTGGAGAAAGAGAAGATCCTGCAGTTGGCCAGGGAGAAGCAGAACTGCGAATTGGAGGGGAACAAGGTCCGAATATACCAGGACATTGGAGCTGAACTGGCAAATTGGCGTGCGGAGTTCAACAGGGCCAAGGTGGTACTGTATCAACGGCAGATCAGGTTTGGGTGCTCTACCCGGCTATACTATGGGTGACTTATGAAGGCATGAGATCCTAGAAACGGACAATGACTTTAACAAGAAGCATAAACTGGAGGAGAATTTACAATTTTGGGAGATGGACATGATCGCACTCTGGAGTAACGGAGAATACGGGTAGAGTGGGCGTTGGAGGAAATGGGGCTTTTTTCTTTTCTCCCTTGCGGAGGGTTTTTATTCTTTTTTCTGTTGTGTCGTCAAAGGATAGCAGGGGTGAAAAGTTTGTAAGGGGATGACTGTCCCCAACCCCCCCTGTTGCCAGTGGCTGTGTTTTTTATTTTTCTTTGCCTTTGGGGGAGGTGACCTGTGGTTCGAGATTAGTCTTTGTTTGGGTAGGGGAGGGTGCGGTTGGCGGGGAGGGTGCGGTTGGCGGTTCACAGAATAGAGAGGCGAGAGTGGGGGTCAGTAGGAGGAGCCTTTGGCCAGGAGTTGCTACGCAAGCAGGTAATACTGATGAACAGAAGTGAGGTGGGGGAGAAGGCGAAATGAGATGGCTGTAGGGGGGAGAAAGTAGGGGGGGGGGGGGGGGGGGGGGAATGCAATGCGGCAAGGTTGGAGAAGAAACATGGTCGGGGCGGAAAAAGGGGCCATCTTGGATGGGCCACGTGCAGGATGAAATTAACGGGTGTAGAACCGACAAGGGGGTTGGCGGATGGTCGAGGGGAATGGAGGCGTAAGTCCCCAGTAAGGCTGATAACGTGGAACTTGCAAGGGTTCAATGGACCAGTTAAAGGATCTCGGGTCTTTGCGCACCTCAGGAGTTTAAAAACGGAGGTGATCTTACTGTTGGAAAAACATTGACCGTGAAGGACCAGGTTAGGCTAAGAAAGGGATGGGTCAGGGCAGCACGTGGCGCAGTGGTTAGCACTGCTGCTTCACGGCACCGAGGAGCCAGGTTTGATCCCGGCTCTGGGTGACTGTCCGTGTGGAGCTTGCACATTCTCCCCGGGTTTGCGTGGGTTTCGCCCCCACAACCCAAAGATGTGCAGGCTAGGTGGATTGGCCACGCTAAATTTCCCCTTAATTGTAAAAAATTAATTGGGTACTCTAAATTTTTTTTTTTTAAAGGGATGGGTTGGTCAAGTGTTCCACTCGGGGGTTGATTCAAAGTCATGAGGGATGGCTATTTTGTTGAGTAAGAAAACGGGGTTTGTGAGCGGAAAGGAAGCGAGGGACCCGGTAGGAGATATGTGATGGTGAGTAGGGTATTGGAGGGGACACCGGTAGTACTGGTGAATGTGTATGCACCAAATTGGAACGATGTTGGTTTTATGAGGGGATTGCTGGCAGCGATCCCGAACTTGGCCACGCACCAGTTGATTATGGGAGAAGATTTCAGTTGTTTCCGAGAGCCACAGGTAAATAGATCGAGCCCCAGGTCAATGGGTAGGATGCAAATGGCAAAGAACCCAGGGGGAAGGGAGTATTCCTTTTCTCGCATGTTTATAGGGTCTATTCGAGAATCGTCTACTTTGTGGTGAGGCGGGAGGTTTTGGTTTTGGTGGAAGATGCAGAGTACACGGGGATAGTAATCTCAGACCATGCGCTCCACTGGCTGGAGATTCGGCTTAGATCAGGACGGGAGCAGAGGCTGAGGTGGAGGCTCGATTCGGGATTGTTGGCAGATAGAGGGTTTTGTGATAAAGAGTGGGCTGTGATTAAAGATTATGTAGAATTGAACCAAAATGGGGAGGAGCCGGCGGCCACATTCCGGGAAGCACTGAAAGCAGTGATCCGAGGGGAGATTATCTCGTTCAAGGCACATACGGATAGGGAAAGGAGGGAGGAATATGAATGGTTAAGGAACAAGATAGTTAAGGTAGATAGGGAGTACTCGAGGGCGCCCACCAGGAAGTCGGGGAAAGCCCCAGGGCCCGATGGTTACCCAACAGCATTCTATGATCAGTTTGCGAAGGACCTAGTACCACATCTCTTGGGAGCATTTAATGAGGTGCTGGAGGAGGTGAAGCTGCCAGAGACGATGACACAGACGATTACATTGATACCAAAGAAGGGGAAGGACCCATTGGAATGTGGGTTGCATAGGCCCATATCACTGTAAAATACGGATGTGAAAATGCTGGCGGGAAGGATGGAAGGTTGTGTCCCAAGGTGGTTGCGGAGGACCAAACAGACTTCGTAAAGAGCAGGCCGCTTTCTAGTGACATAAGGAGGCTGTTAAACGTGATCATGACCCCGTCGAGAGCCCAGGTACTGGAGGTAGTGGTGTCCATGGATGCGGAGAAGGCATTTGATCAGGTGGAGTGTCGGTACCTGTTTGTGGTCCTGGGAAGATTCAGGTTTGGACCGAAGTTGAGCGGCACGATAGCACAGTGGTTAGCATTGTTGCTTCACAGGGCCAGGGACCCGGGTTCAATTCCTGGTTGGGTCACTATCTGTGCGGAGTCTGGGTTTCTTCCAGGTGCTCCGATTTCCTCCCACAAGTCCCAAAAGACACACTGTTAGGTAATTTGGACATTCTGAATTATCTCTCTGTGTACATGAACAGGTGGCGGAATGTGGTGACTAGGGGCTTTTCACAGTAACTTCATTGCAGTGTTAATGTAAGCCTACTGGTGACAATAAAGATTATCATTGTTATTTATTAAGTTTATGGCATGGGTGCACCTGTTATACATGGCACCGGTGGCGAGTGTATGGACCAACAATATGGGCTTATGAAACTTTAAACTGTACAGGGGAACAAGGCAGCGGGGCCCGCTGTCGCCATTTTTTGCACTAGCGATAGAACCTCTGGCTATGGCTCTTAGCAGGTCAACAGAGTGTCAAGGGATTACGAGGGGATGAAGGGAGCATCGGGTGTCGCTATATGCGGACAACCGACTATTGTCTGTGTCGGACACGCTGCAGAGCATTGAGAGGATCATGGGCCTGTTGGGGAAATTCAGGGAATTCTCGGGATATAATAATAATCGCTTATTGTCACAAGTAGGCTTCAATTAAGTTACTGTGAAAAGCCCCTAGTCACCATATTCCAGCACCTGTTCCCACGCTGCTGCATTGTTCTGCATTGCAAGCTAGCTATTTAGCCCACTGTGCTAAAGCAGCTCCTGCCAGCTAAACACAGGGAAAAGTGAAGTGTTCCCGGCGAGCCACCTAGGTGGTTGCCATTTAAGGTAGCCAGAGATTCAGGTAGCGAGAGAATCATAGAATTTACAGTGCAGAAGGAGGCCATTTGACCCATCGAGTCTGCACCGGCCAGTGGAAAGAGCACCCTACGTAAGCCCACACCTCCACCCTGTCCCCGTAAGCCAGAAATTCCTCGTAAGCCAGTAACTCCACCTAACCTTTTTTTTTTAGACAATAAGGGCAATGTAGCATAGCCAATCCACCTAACCTGCACAACTTTGGACAGCAGGAGGAAACCGGAGCACCCGGAGAAAACCCACGATGCTACATAATGCTACATAAATGTAATCAAACAAAGCTGGTGCAGGGCGTAAGGGATGATCTGAAGAGGTGGGACATGGTGCACTTGACTCTGGCAGTAGGATCCAAGTGGTGAAGATGAACATTTTGCCGAGGTTTCTGTTCATATTCCAGAAGCTTCTGACCTGTGTACTTAGCCCCCTACAATACTCCCTATGCACACATGCCTGTGTGGCAAAATCAATCCCATCAATTTCCCCAACACCATTTCTCTACTAGCATTTATGGCCCGAATTGGGATGACATAGGATTTGTTAATACAGGGGGGAGGAGGAGGAGGAAACTTGAATACAATGCTGAATCCGAAGCTGGTTAAATCCAAGCCATGTTCACTGACCCCTTCGGGAAAGGTGAAGATGTTGGCTGTGTTTTTGAGTGAGATGGGGGGCAGACCCGTGGAGGTTTCTGCTTCTGCGGGACAGGGAGTATTCGTCCTTTTCGCCAGTACACAATGTGTGTTCAAGGATTGACTTTTTCGTTATGGGGAAGGCGCTGTTGGGCGGGGTGAGGAAGGCCGAATACTTGGCGATTGTTATCTCAGATCAATCTCCAGATTAGGTGGATGTGGTCCTGGAGAAGGGGCCAGCACAGAGGCATGCATGGAAGTTGGATGTGGGGTTGTTGGCGGACCCAAACTTCTGTCCAAAAATGGGAAAGATGATTGAGGTTAATATGTTGTTAAATAGGAACGGGGAGTTTTCACCATCAGTGGTATGGGAAGCATTGAAGGCAATAGTGAGGAGCGAGGTCATCTCAGTTAAGGCTCAGATGGACAGATATGCAAGAGTGAAGCAGCAGCGGCTGGTAAAGGAACTTTAGAGGTGGATGGAAGGTATGTGGAGAATCCTACTCCGGATCTTCTGATGAGGAGAAAGGAATTACAGGCAAAGTTTAACCTTCTATCCACAGGAAAGATGGTTCGGCAGTTAAGGCGGGCAAAGGGGTTTGTATAAGAGTATGAGAAGAAGGCCAGCCGCTTGTTGGCAGGCCAGCTTCACCAGCAGGCGGCTGCGAGAGTTGCGAGAGAGATTGTCCGGGATGGGGGCGAGGGAGCTGGTAGTGACATCGAAGCAGGTGAACAAGACATTTGAGAAGGTCTACAAAAGGTTGTATAGATCGGAACCTCCGGAGGATGAGACAGGCATGAGGGAGTTTTTGGGGCGGTTGAAGTGACCTGAGGTAGGAGAGGAGGAGAGAGCAGGGTTGCAAGAGCCAGGGATGATGGAAGAAGTGCAGGTGGCAATAGGGAAGATGCAGATGGGTACGGTACCGGGGCCTGATGGTTTCCTGGTGGAGTTTTCTAAAAATGTTTCTGGTGAAGCTGGCGCCGCTGTTGGTGGAGATGTTTGAGGGCACAGTGGTTAAGTGGGCACTGCCAGAGACAATGGGACAGGCGTCCAATTCATTACTCCTTAAAAAGGACCCGGTGGAGTGTTGGCCGTATAAACCAATATCTCTGTTGAATGTGGATGCTAAGATTTTGGCTAAGGTGCTGGTACTCAGGTTGGAGGAATGCCTCCCCAAGGTGATTGGAGAGGATCAGACGGGGTTTGTAAAGGCTAGGCAGTTGTCGTCAAACGTGTGGTGTCTGTTGAATGTGATGCTTTCTCTGGCAGAAGAGAGGGAATCGGAGGTGGTGGTGGCGCTGGATGCAAAGAAAGCATTTGATCGTGTGGAGTGGAGCTATTAATTTGTGGTGTTAGAGAGATTTGGGATTGGGCTTGAGTTTGTGGAGTGGGTTAAATTTCTGTATAAGGAACCAAAGGCAAGAGTGAATACGAATGAGGTGAATTCAGAGTACTTTCAATTGCATATGGGAACGAAACAGGGGTGCCCCATGATCCACTCTCGTTTACACTGGTAATAGAGCCCTTGGCCATAGCCTTGAGGTGCCTTGATAAATGGAGTGGGATAGTGAGGGGGAGGGGTGGAGCATAGGTGTCCTGTATACTGTTGACTTATTGTTGTGTATCTCTAACCTGGCCCTTCAGTGGGGAAAAAATGTGACTGATGAGGAGATTTGGGGCTATAAGTTAAATTTTGAATAAAGTGAGTGTTTTGCGGTGTCTTCTCCAGAGCCGAGAGTTGGTTTGGAGGAGTTGCCATTGGGTTTCCTCCGGGTGCTCTGGTTTCCTCCCACAAGTCCATAAATACGTGCTTGTTAGGTGAATTGGACATTCAGTCCGAGATGAAGGTTGAGTACCACCCTATCAAGGGCAACTATGGACATGCACAAATACAGGCCTTTCTTACAATCCCATATCCTTGGTAGCACAGTGCACTGTGGAACAGTGGTTAACATAGTTGCTTCACAGCTCCAGGGTCCTAGGATCGATTCACGCTTGGGTCACTGTCGGTGCAGAGTCTGCATGTTCTCCCCGTGTCTGTGTGGGTTTCCTCCGGGTGATCTGGTTTCCTCCCACAGTCCAAAGATGTGCAGGTTAGGTGGATTGGCTGTGCAAAATTGCCTTTAGTGTCCAAAAAGGCTGGGTGGGTTTACTGGGTTATGGGAATAGGGTGGAGGTATGGGCTTGGGTAGGGTTCTCTTTCCAAGGCCTGTGCAGACTCGACGGGCTGAATGGCCTCCTTCTGTATTGTAAATTCGATGATTCTATGATCCTCTGAATTAATATTTTTTTTAAATGGCAGTAATCAAATGAATCATCTCGAGACAAACCATATCCCTTGACCTTTGAAAATAATTTCTACCACAACAGGATTTGAATTTCCCTTTTGCAACTTGAAAGATAAATGCTGAAATGAGAGTCTGTTGTTTATATATGCAATCTGATTTTGTTTGATTTAATTAATACATATTTGTGGTGAACATCTATGAAATGAAAATATCAAAACTAGAAACGGAGAAACTAAAAGTGCTTTTATTCCACTGAAGGTTAATTCAAACAGAAACAAAATGAAGAAAATGGTCAATCCATCTAGATTTTATGCATAAATTTTATTAGGTCTGGAGCATAACTCCGGGTCCTTTGATCTGCAATCAGTTGAGTGCTTTGTGGATTTACACTGTAGCCTGAAGGTACATTATACAAGAAAACTGCAGACCTTTGCTATTGACAGTGATTGCTATGGAGATTAGTCAGTCATAGCTACGACCTGACAGCTCTGCATGTGTTTTCTTATTGATGCGGATAGTGCCTTGTACTGGCATGCATACTGTGCACATATTTTTCCTTAAATCTAAACTCTGTCTTCCTGATGGGCAGCATAATATTCAGACTTCAACTCCAATGACTGAAATGTTAGCAGTATATACATACGAAAAATATATACTTTACTCTGATCCTCAGTTACTTGCCAAACAGCAGTGGCAATGATGACAATGTAAAACAATAAAAACATGTAAAGAGACTGGAATTATCTGTGTTATGGGTTCATTATCTGTTTCTGCCTATGTATTAGGCTGTAATCACCTACAGTGTGAATAATATTAGGTTCTAAATTATTTTTAAAAACACACATTAGGGTGCCTTACATATTCTTTAACTATTATAAATTTTCATTTTCATTTCAATTGAAAACTTTCAGGTTTTTATTTGAATATTTGATGTATTGCAAAGCGTTATCCAGAAGACATTTTTTATTAATCTGCGTTTTGTCTTGCATTAAGCACTTTTAGTTTTCATGAAAATATTAATTCAGCTTACAAGAGAAGCGTGTCATTAGTTGAATTATGAGTCAGATATGGTATAGGTTTTTAGTTTTAAATCTGGATCCAATTAATTCTCTACAACTGTAGAACAGCTGGTGGCATTTATACTCTAAACAGTGCTTATTCTCCTGTGTGTGCATCATTAGAATCAGGTACAGTAATCATCCATCGCTGCAAGTAGTTGGCAGGTGAGCCTCAGATGAAGAAATCTAAGTTATAAATAAAGGGTTTTCAGTATTTTATTCATGTACTGATGATGCTCCATTTAAAGATTTTTTTTAATGTTAGCATGTTTTCTTTCATTTTTAAAAATCTATTTGTCTGATTTGTGGTCCTCCACTCCCACAGTCTACTGAGAGGGTAGATAGTCCTGGTTTCTGATTTATCTGCAGCTCACTGCTAACAACCTGGTGGAATGCCACATGTGTATCTAGTCCTTCTAGTAAACCAATTGGGAACTGACTAAATGTTTCCTAATTTAATCAGGTAGGTTCAAGTGACAAACAACTGTTTATTTAGAAAGTAAGCTTTGCTGTTTAAAGTACAATGCTACCCAGAGTCAGCGTTTCTGAAATCTCTTCAGATATAATGGCATAATGTGCTGTGTTGCATCATATTAAACATAGAAAACCTACTTTGCCCTCTGATATGAAGGGCACTTCCCCATGCTTAACACAGGACAGCAGAAAAAGATGGCATTTCATTTGTTGCCAGATTTTAGGTACAGCTTCACTTTTCACAAGGTATTGTTGTAAGGGCAATATTGATTATGAGCTATCACTTACATCATAAGAATTATACTACAATAAGACAGCAATGGTCAAAACCAAGAAAAATTAGTACTGAAGTATATGGTAAAAAAACGTCTTACCTTGATTATTTGAATGCATGTTTAGGCAACAATGCCAGTTAATGTGTCTATATTAATATTTATGTTTTGAGTACAATAATAAATGTGTTACACAACTTGTTTATTAAGAATAAAGTACACATTTTCATTGTGTTACTTGAATGGCACAATTAAGTCATATCCACACTTTTAAGTTACTGGAAATACATGAAATGTCTCTATTTATACCAAGTATAAATGTAAAATTACAATTTTTGAAGTTAGAGAAAAAATTCCTATTTACAATTAATGTTTCAAAATACAGAAACAGTGTAAACTACTTATGTCAGTTTTAATATACACAGTCTTTCATACACTTCTACATAATTAAGTCTCTGATTTGTTTTTCATCAGATGCAGAAAAGGATGAGACTTCTATAGACAGTCCTCTACCTAGCAGCCCCCAAACCCAAGTCATCCAACACAGTTCCATCAGCACTTCAAATGGTATAAGTTCAACAGCAATGGCAGAAGCTGTTGCTACTTCAGTCCTCACCCAGATGGCAGACCAGAGTTCAGAGATGAACCTACCCGTCCAGTCTCATATTACCATTGCTCCTTCGTCTCAATCTCAACCTTCAGGAAGTTGATTGGGAGAATATTTGCATTACGTAAATCCACAGATATTGTCTCGACAGTGACTGTAAAATGGAAATTTGGGAACCTGGAGGATAAATCTCCAAAAAAAACAATCTGTACTCCAAGTTTAGTTGCTTTATTAGTTGTATTTCAGATGTGGCAACAGCAGTGTAAGCAAAGTGAACACTTATCTTCAGCCTTGAAAAAAGATCTCTTAGTCATTGTTTTCTGGTCCACAATGCATTTGGCATTTTCTATTTTCTATAACTAAAATAATATTTAAATGTTTTTTTTCTGTCTGTGGTAGGAGACAAAAGAGTTTTTGTGAACAGTGGCATGACTTTAAAAGGTCTCTCTCCTGAAACTGTGAAAGAACTATCAAACTTTATTGATACCAAAGCTCCACACGGGCTAACTTGACCTATACTACTGTTCACCTGGCCATGACCAGCTATCTAGAGGTCCAAAAATAATCCAGCCTCCAATTTGCGACAAGCAGGTGTAGCATTGGAGCAGGTGAAATTTCCAGTGCTTCACTTCAAATAGATCTTTTAAATTCCAAAATAAGATACTGAAAAACATATTAAGTGATTCAACAAAATCTATCTCCCATCTAAATGAGTAATTATTATTTTATAAATTCTTGGACCCATGAAAGAAATTTTGTTTTCCGACCAAACAATGAATTTATTCTCTTTGCCTTTTCTAATTTGCACATTGTGATGGGAATGAAACATTGAAAGAATGTTCATTATTGTTAGTAATTTTGTTTAATTAGTCTTTTGTTATGTCATTTTAATAAGGTTTAGTCAATATATTTAGTTTTTTAAAAATCTTTTGCCTGAAAAGCTCAGCAACTATGCTGGGTGTCATGATGAATGATGCATATATTGGTGGTCTATAGTTTGGACCAATAGTTCTGTGAATGTTGCCTTTTAATGTCACACCGACTTTTTGGTGAAATCCTATTTAAAATGATTGTGTATGCAAATAATGAATATCGATTATTAACATTCCATGTGCAGTTTGATTGTTACTGATGAGATTGATTGTATATTACCTTTCGTCTCATCAAAATTCTGTGAAATAATTCATTTTACTAAATGTGCCATCAACACTGTAGTGACTTCTTGGTCATACTCAGAGATATTGTTTGAAACAGGAGAAGCAGAAAAAACTACTAGAATCTAACGCAGTGACATTGCCAACACCGAAAGAAAACAAAAGGCGGAAGGAAGATGTATTCAGACAGCAGAATACCAGTAGCTCAAAGATGTCTTCATGTGTGTAAATATGTCTATAAATATGTGCACATTCTGCTACCACAAGGAGTTTTGTGTAGCAAAATTAACAGGACATGGAATGTAATTTCTTCAATACAGCTTTACAGATCTTCTAGTTTATAATTGTGTAATGTGCCAGATTAGAAAGTAGGAACTGAGACGGGCTGTTTGTTAGAATTTCTTGGGACCTTTGAAATAAACTCCTCAACATATAGTGGTAGATGAATACTTTGTGATAGATATCAGTTACAATATTCAACAGAATCAATTTCCTGATCTTTGTTTCACAGACTGTATCTGTAGACAACAACTGTGTCTTTATCTTCCTGATTGCAAGCTTCCATTTCTACAGAGGTAGCTTGAGGTGTACTCTTCCTTTTTGTGCAATTTGCATGAGTAAGTTCTCTGAGAGAATAAATAATTTATCTAAGAAGAACATGTCAATAAACTGTTTTTAAGTGCATAAAAGGTTAACACATTTTTATTTCAAAATGCCGGCTGCATTTTTGAGTGGAAATATTGGGTGTACTATTTTTTCCCAAAAATATACTTAATTCGTAAAATATTTTGAAATACATTGCAAAACATTTCAGCCTGAAAATTACAGAAAGTGTCATAAAATTCGACTTGTCTCCAATTTCTCTCTTAGGTGCCTCTAGACAATTGTAATTCTCTTGATATTTACAATATACATTCCATGTCAAACATACAGCCTGAGGGCAAAACATTTCAGATTGAAAAATTACAGAAAGTACAGTAGAATTCAACTGTCCTTCATACAACATGTTCCTCTCTGAGGTGCCTCAATAGTTTCAGTACTCTTGATATTCACAAAGTACATTCAGTGTCAAGCATACAATTTGTTCAACAAATTTTACAGTCCCTCTATGTAAATATGGCTAATAGGCTTTAGACAGCAATCTTTCCCTATTGCGTGTCTGCAGTGGCTGCCCTAAGCTTTAACCCTGGATTTCAGCAATGTCCCGGTGTGCAACATTCAGTCGAGTACAACTCTGCACTGAAAGACCTGCAAGTGCTGGGCAGTCCAAAGACTGCCTTTCATCAAGTTAATGATCTTCCAGGCAGTTTATGCTTATCTCCGTGTGCGTCTCAGGGAACAGCCTGTAGAGCACAGAGCCCTGCCTCAAAAAGCTGTTCGCCTGATCCTCGACAAAAAACACTGCATCTCTATATCTTCCTTGCAAATCACATTCCTGAAGGAGGTGAACAATGGTCTCTTCTTCACCACAGCCACCTCAAGGGAAAAATGCTGAGGAAGGTGAAATTCTGGGTGTGTAGAAAGGATCTGACGGGCTGGGCCATTCTCACCAGCAGCCATTCTACCGAATGACTTTTTAAAAACATTTTTGTGCTATACAAAACAAGGATAAGTATGGACAAACAGTAGGAGACAGGAAGAAGAAAAATATTTACACATCGGTCGGTTTCAACTATTTACATACCTAGATCGCATTATTTACAGTGGTGGTTGTGGTTTCCCGTTTTTCGTTCCCTACTACGTTTTTTGGTTCTGGCTATTGCACCCCCCCCCCCCCCCCCCCCCCCCTCCTCCTTTCCTACCTTGCTTCTTATGGAGAAGGGGTCCTGCAGGGGGACCTCCCTCTGGGCCTTAGCCACGGCAGCACTCCCATCCCTACCAAATAAATATTCAGTGAGCCCATTGGTGGTAGCAACACTCCAGTCAGCACCAACTGCGACAGCATTTCCGGTTAACCAAAATGTCCGACAAGGCCCCCATCTACAACAACCACAGGTTCACGCCAGCAACTATGGATGCCAGCTTCAAAAGGTGAAGACAGGACGGGGGACGTTGACAGTTAGGGACTTTTACACCAACAACAGGCTAACAACGCTTGAAGAACTGACAGAATGATTCCAGCTCACATGATGGATCAAAAACTTTCTACGAAAAGAAACAAGGATGGATCCACGACACACCATGACAATCACTGGTGGAGGAACTGTTGGATGCGGACATTCTAGGGAAAGGGAACTGTGGTGACACGTACGGGCGACTGCTAAGGGGGGCCAATATCCAACTGGACGAGATGAGGGAGAAGTGGGAGGAGGTCTGGTGTTTGAAATAGGGTGGGTACTCTAGAGCGAAGCACTGCATAATGTGCCACTCTTAGACTGACACATGGACAGCAGTAAATTGAAGGGGTATAGGTTAGGTTGATCTTAGATTAGGATAAATGGTCGGCACAACATTGTGCGCCAAAGAGCCTGTACTGTTCTATGTTCTAATGTCAACTCCACATGTGCAAGGCTAAACCTAATGCAGCTAAACATGATACACAGAGCCCACTTAACGAGAACCCGAATGAGAAGGTGCGACCCGGAGATGGAGGACAAATGCGAACATTGCCAAGGAGGCCCGGCCACCAACGCCCACATGTTCTGGTCTTGCCCCAGACTTGCTGGGTTTTGGACAGCCTTCTTCAAGGCAATATCCAAGGTGGTGGGGATGGGGGTGGAGCCATGCCCAAAAGTGGCAGTCTTCGGGATCTCTGAACAGCCAGATCTATTCACGGGGAGGAGGGAAGACGTCCTTGCCTTTGTCTCCCTAATCGCCCGCCAGAGAATCCTGCTCAGCTGGCAGTCAGCAGCACCACCCAAATCTGCAGACTGGCTGTCCGACCTATCGTAATTACTCCAAATGGAGAAAATTAAATTTGCCATCCAAGGGCCAGAGGAGGGCTTCCACAGAACTATGTGGGAGCTATTCACTTGGTTGTTCCAAGACCTGTTTGTAGCCAACAACTAAGAAACCAAAGAACAGCAAGGGGTAGCCACAACACAGCAAGGAAGCGGGGGGGATAGGGGAGTGATTGGGCGGGGTGGGGGGGGGGGGGGGGGGGAGGGAGACATGGAACCCAACCATGCCCAACAAAAGAAGCATGAGAAGCGCCAAATGACTTTTGCAGTCTTCTTGGAACCATCTGACAGGATCTACCATCTTCTTTTCCCGCAGGACCTCTGAGACATTACATGCAGACCACTGCCTAAAGGACTTGTGGTCAAAGCTTTTCCCTGAAAAATAGGTGGTACGGCAAAGCCCAACTCCTTGAAGTGTTCTGTGGCAACGTTACCAAAACCATCCTTCACAACACTGGGGGCAGATAGAACCTCAGCATGTATGACATTGCATGTTTGCATACTGAGGTCTACACACAGCTTGATGCAGTTGCACACAAAGGTGGCCATCAGGATTCTTAATACTAGTGCTGCCATCTACCAAAAGCTTCTTGTATAGCAGAATTTACCTTTCCATGTCTGAAATTCAAGCTTTTTTGTCATGTTGGATTGTAGTTAATGATGCAAAACCTAAGCACTTTAAGTGGTACTGACCCTTTTCTTGGCTTTCAGTAAATTAGATTCCAAAATAAAATAAAAATCCTGTTATAAAAACTTCTGATTGAGTTTGGATTTCCTCTTAATTTACATAGGATATCCATAATCTTAATAATACATTCAAATCAGCCATTGTACATTAGATGTTGTTGATTGAAATTGGCCGGTCGCAGTTTAAATCATTTGAATAATTAAACAGTAACAACTGCAGAAGAATGTAAATCTTGTCTGAATTAAATTTAAGTACATAATTCAAACATTTTTTTAAAATAAATTTAACGTACCCAATTATTTTTTCCAATTAAGGGGCAATTTAGTGTGGCCAATCCAGCACAATCTTTTGGGTTGTGGGGGTGAAACCCAGGCAGACACGGGGAGAATGTGCAAACTCCACACGGACAGTGACCCAGGGCCGGGATTCGAACCCGGGTCCTCAGCGCCGTAGGCAACAATGCTAACCACTGTGCCACCGTGCTGCCCCATATAATTCAAACATAGACATCCTATTGAAACTACACACCGTCTCATGTTGTGTTCAACACAATTTATTTTTCATCAATCTATAATTATTTGTCTATTAGCGTTACGTGGTGATGACTTTACTAAACCATTTTGAATTTCCAGAAGTTTACGATTGAAGTTTGAAATTTAAATAATGTTTTCTGAGAAAATAATAATTCACTTTAGTGTATCATTACTGACATAGTTCTTTAAAATAAAACCATAGGAACCAAGGGTGGTTGCAGACAAGATACTTGCATGTGAGAGGATGGCACTAGACCGTTGAGCTTGGCACACCAGGACAGCAGATCCTCTGGCAGGAATAGCTACCCGCAGCAGCAAAGAAAAGTGCAGAGGTAAAACTCCCAGTGTACTTCAATCGTCTAAAAGTTATATTTTTGAACAGCTAGTCTGAAAAGGAATGTAATTCCGTGTTCTTTACAGTATTTTTACCCCACTTAGTTTGCTTCTTTTGCTGTCTGCCAACATGTTTCCAGCTGTTTTATGGTCCATCTTCCATCTAAGGTTCTCTGCAACGTTAACATATACGAACATGTCATCCTTATCCATAAAATCCCTACAGTGCAGAAGGAGGTCATTCAGCCCATCGAGTCCTTTGGCACCTGAGCCATCGTTTTGGCAGCTGAATGTTTGAGTTAGGATGAATGTCTCACTTGTCTATTTCCAACGATAGATGCTGGGAGGATGGTTCCTTTCGTGGGGCAATGTGGGAGCTGGAAGCTGATGGACAAGGTCCACAGCAACCACATTTGCGGTAAGTGCAGGTTGAGGAACTTCAGCTCAGAGTTGATGAACTGGAGTCTGAACTTTGGACACTGTGATGCAACAGAAAGGGGGAAACCTCCAGGAAGCAATCACACCCTTTAGGTTAGGCACCTCGAGTTTGGTCCATGGCCAAGGACAGGAGAGTGTGCTAATGAATGAAGCAGATAATGGGATCCAGGAGGTAGCACTAAAGGTGCCTCAGCCTTTGAAATTGTCCAACTGATTCAAAATTCTTGCAGCTGTGTGGACTGGGCAGGGAGTATGAACAAACTGACCATTCCACTGGCACTGGGGGAAATTCAATTGGAGGGGGAGTTATCAGAGCTTGTGGGAGAATTCAGCACAGGAAATCTTGTTGATATAACTGTCTTACTCAAACCATGGAGAGCATGGCTCAGTGAGTGCCCGACTTGAGAATCTAATGCACAATGAATGAGCTTGGCTCCTTTCCGAATGTTGGATATTCTGGTGGCAATTAATTACATTTAGGTGCTGCAGTGTATATGGTGTACTGAGGCATGTCAGAATGGATTTAGGGTTCAGAAATCAATGTCCACATCTACTGCGCAGAGGCAACAGGGACTCTACAAGCCTCTATGTTCCCAGTTCACTGGTCATGGCATTCAAGGCACCATGCTTCCAGTCAGGACATAGGTGCATGGACTGGGTGTCCATAGTTATTGTCAGGACTACTGGGCGACAACCAACACACAACTGGCTGTAGCTTCTATGCCTGGAACCTTTTGACCTGAGTGAAGTCATGTCTGAGGGGAAAGTTCAACCACCTGTTATCCTCCTGCAAGGGGTGGCCTTGGTACATGTGATGTGCAGACTGAGGGAAAGTCAAGGGCTGGAGACTGGATTCCTGCTCTGGACAAGAAGGGAGACTAACATTGCTTGCTTAAATGTACCTAATCACACATAATAGGAGTGGAGAATGCAGGCTGCAGGCAACACAGCCTTCTTGGTAGCTTTGATGGAAACAAGGAGAAGCAGGACCCATTGCCAATTAGCACAGCTCAGGGAAGACTGTCGCTCCGAGAATCAAGAGTCGGCAGGGCACCAGAAAGTCCCAGATGCCAATGAGGAAGGTCCAAATCCACAAAGGCATTTGGTGTGACCAAGAGCCGACAGAAGATGGAGGGCATACACAGAGATGCCTTGATGGAGGAGCGACAAGGTGGCACAATCGTTAGCACTACTGCCTCAAAGCACCAGGGACCCGTGTTTGATTACGACCCAGACCCCGGATGACTGTCAGGGTGGCGTTTACACGTTCTCCCCGTGTCTGTGTGGGTTTCCTCTGGGTGCTCAGGATTCTTGTGGGTTTCTTCTGGGTGCTACGGTTTCCTCTCACAGTCCAAAGATGTGCAGGTTAGATGGATTGACCATTTTAAATTGCCCCTTAGTGTCCAAAGGTAGGTGTAGTGGGGATAGGGCAGGGGATTGGGCCTAGGCAGGATGCTCTTTGAGAGGGTCGGTGCAAGCTCAAATGTACAAATGGCCTCCTTCTGCACTGTAGCGATTCTATGAGTGAAATACAGTGCTGCAAGGGTCTTTGTCTGTCTAGCGATATGGTAGCTCATATTTTCCACACAGTTTCAGAACTGACACAGCACAGACTTGGAGGACACCCAATGCCAGTTGGTCTGAAAATTACCAACACACTGAACTTTAGTGACAGTGGATTCTCCACGGCTCCAGTGGGGATCTTTGCAGTTTCTCACAAAAAGCGTAAGATGCTCTTTTCAGACAGCTCGCCATTACTTGCAGTTTCATAAATTCAAGATTGTTATGGAAAAGGACAAGGATGGGCCTGAAATCACGTTCAAAACTGGAGGCAGGCCGATTTGAATAAGATCAGATATGATTTGACCAGAGTGGACTGGGAATAGACACTTTTAGATAAATCTGTGACAAAACAGTGAGACGCATTCAAGAGGAAACTGGAGAGTACAGGGCCAGCATGTTGCAATCAAGAAAAAGGGTGGGACCAACAAATCGAGTGAAGCCTGGATATTGATAGTTACACAGCATTGGATTAAGAGAAAAAGGGAGGCTTATGGCAGATATCAAGGTCTCAAAACAGCCGAAGACCTGGAGGCATATAGAATGTGCAAGAGGAAGTGTGAAAGGAAATTAGGAGAGCAAAAAGGAGATATGAAAGGATACTGCCAGGTAAAATAAAGGAAACTCCTACGTTGTTTTAGAAGTACATGAAGGTTAAAAGAATAATGAGAGAAAGCGTACGGCCCATTAAGGACCACAGTAGTAATTTGTGGAGCCGGAGGATGTAAATAGGGTTCGAAATGAATACTTTGTGTCAGTGTTCACTCGTGAGAGGAACAGTGTGGGTCTAGAAATCAGGGAGAAGGACTGTGATAAAATTAAATAAATTAACATAGACAGAGAGGAGGTTCTGAGTGGTCTTGCAGGCTTAAAAGTAAATAAATCTTCAGGGCCGGATGAAATGTATCCCAGTGAGGCAACCATCGCCCATTGACATTCAATGGCATTACCATAGCTGAATTCCCCACAATCAACATCCTAGGGGTTATCATTGATCAAAAACTAAACTGGACTAGCCATATGAATACTGTGGCTACCAGGGCAGCACGGTGGCTCAGTGGTTAGCACTGCTGTCTCACGGTGCCGAGGTCCCAGGTTTGATCCCAGCTCTGGGTCACTGTCCTTGTGGAGTTTGCACATTCTCCCCGTCTTTGCGTGGGTTTTACCCCCACAACCCTAAGATGTGCAGGGTAGATGGATTGGCCATGCTAAATTGCCCCTTAATTGGAAAAAATGAATTGGGTACTCTAAATTTATTTTTTTTAAATACTGTAGCTACCAGGGCAGGTCAAAGGCTAGGAATCCTGCGGCAAGTAACTTCACCTCCTGACCCCCCAAAGTTGGTCCACCATCTACAAGGCACAAGTCAGGAGTGTAATGGAATACACACCACTTGCCTGGATGAGTGCAGTTCCAACGACACTCAAGAAGCTCAACGCCAACAAGAACAAAGCAGCCCGCTTGATTCCACAAACATTCAAACCCTCCACCACCGACGAACAGAAGCAGCCATCTACAGGATGCACTGCAGTAACTCACCAAGGTTCCTCAGACAGCATCTCCTGAACCCATGGCCACAACCATCTGGAAAGACAAGGCAGCAGATACCTGGGAATCTACCACCTGGAGATTCCCCTCCTCTTAGGGCAGCACTGTAGCATTGTGGATAGCACAATCGCTTCACAGCTCCAGGGTCCCAGGTTCGATTCCAGCTTGGGTCACTGTCTGTGTGGAGTCTGAACATCCTCCCGTGTGTGAGTGGGTTTGCTCCGGGTGCTCCGGTTTCCTCTCACAGTCCAAAGATGTGCAGGTTAGGTGGATTGGCCATGTTAAATTGCCCTTAGTGTCCAAAATTGCCCTTAGTGTTGGGTGGAGTTACTGGGTTATGGGGATAGGGTGGAGGTGTTAACCTTGGTTAGGGTGCTCTTTCCAGGAGCCGGTGCAGACTCGATGGGCCGAATGGCCCCCTTCTGTACTGTAAATTCTATGAAATCTAAGTCACTTCCCACCCTGACTAAGAAATTAATCACCGTTCCTTCACTGTCGCTGGGCAATGTCCTAGAATTCCCACCCTAATAGCAGAGTGGGTGTACCTACACCCTAAGGACTGCAGCGGTTCAAAAACGCAGCTCACCACCACCTTCTGAAGGGCTACTAGGGATGGGCAATAAATGCTGGCCAAACCAGTGACACCCACATCCGTAAATTAATTTTAAAATATTAAGTGCGGCATCAGGATCTTCACTTCTAAGAGGTAACAATAGAGTAGTTGAATCACTGCCCTCCATGCCATGAGTTTCGATTAGCGCTTCATTGATATACAATTAATTATCTGAGAAGTGGAAAATCAGATGTGAAAATCCATCCCGCTGACCAGCGTGAATCACGCTGACCTTCCCACCCTCCATCCCACTTAGTCTCCAGAATGGAAAATTCCATCCATGGAATCAGTTTGGGTGAAGACAGGAATTAGCAATGGAAAAATGTCATTGGTGGAAGTAGTTTATTGATCTCCTAAAAGCAGGCTGCACAGTATAAATCAAAAAAATAATGGGGTCTTGGAAGAAAGGCATTGCAATAATCGCATGTGACTGTAATCTTCACATTGATTGAAAAATCAAACTGACAAATGCAGCCAGAGGATGAGTTCAAAGAGGAGACTCAAGACAGTTTCTTGGAACAATACATTCTGAAACATACGAGGGACAAGGCTACTTTGGACCTTGTAATGTGTAATGAGACAGGATTAATGAAATCCTCGTAGAAAAGGATCCCCCAGGTAAGAGTGATCATAACATCACGGAATTTCAGATTCAGTTTGAGAGTGAGAAATATGTGTCCAGGAAGAATGTCTTAAACTTAAGGACCAGTACATGGGTATAAAGACCGAGTTGGTTAAAGTGTACTGGCAAAACAGGTTAAAAGGTAAGATGGTAGATAAGCAGTGGCAGACATTTAAGGAGATATTTCGTTACTCTCAATAAAGATATTTCTATTGAGAAGGTAAGACTCTACTGGAAGGATACACCATTAGTTGATCATTAAGGAAGTCATGGATGGTTTCAAATTGAAAGAAAAGACATTCACTGCTGTGAAGATTAGTGATAGGCCAAAAGATTGGGGAAGTTTTAGAAACCAGTAAATTATGATGAAAAGAAAATGAAGAGGTACAAATTGGAGTATGAGAGAAAACTAGATGTTATACAAAAACAGACAGTAAAAGCTTCTGTAAAAATATTGAAAGGTAAAGAGCAGATAAAGTGAATATTGGTCCCTTAGAGGTTAAGACTGGTGAATTAATAATGGGGAATGAGGAAATGGCAGAAGTTTTGAACAAGCATTTGGTATCTGTCTTCACAGTAGAAGACACAAATAAGATATCCCAAGAATAGTGGTAAATGTAGAGGCAAAAGGGAGGGAGAAACTTATAATAATCATGATCACTAGGGAAAAGGTACTGGGAAAACTGATGGTATGTAAAGCTTACAAGTCTCCTGGACCTGATGGCCTGCATCCCAGGGTCTTAAAAAAGTGGCTGCAGGGATAATGGATGCATTTGTTACAATCTTTGAATATGAAAACCATATATGACCTCTGCTCAAGAAAAGAGGGATACAAAAAGCCAGAAACTATAGACCAGTTAGCCTAATATCTGTCATTGAGAAAATGCTAGAATCCATTATTAAAGAGGAAGTAGCAGGACATTTAGAAAACATTATACAATCAGGCAGAATCAATATGGTTTTGTGAAAGGGAAATCATATTTGACTAATCTATTAGAGTTCTATGAGGATGTAGCGAGTATGCAGGATAAAAAGGAACTAGTAGACATAGGGCATGATTCTCCGGCCTCGTTGCGCTCTCGCTTGAGCGAATCGAGGCCGGTGAATAGTGGGAGAGGTGGAAAATGAGAACCGCGCTGGGCGGCAAACCGTTTGCAATGCAACCGGCCCGTTCCTATGGTGAAATCGGAATCGCGCCGGACCATGGCGAAAAACCAATTATCACAACTTAAGCTCTATTTCCATACAATTAATGGGAGCCACCCCATATCCAACAGCCGCCCATGATTTAGCAGCCTTTCCCTGCATGTGAACATGCTGGCACTGATTAGTACTCCTTTGTAAAATGTGAACCTGACAGATGAGCTGCTGTGGGGAGCCAAGGAGATAATCAGCCAATTCTGCTCGCAGGCAATGAGCCCGGAAGCACAGGGCATGCTGCCCCTCTGCTCGGAGAGGGGGGTGGGGGGGGGGGGGGGGGGGGGGGGGGGAGGGGGTTGGAAATGCGCAGGTCCACCATGCCAACCCCTGAACCATGTGTTCCCATACAAAGGGCAACTCTAACCCCTGCTTCTCTGTCCCACCAACCACCCATAACTCCCACTGACCTTGGAGGCTTCTGGCCGTGCGGCTGAAGGCTATTGCAAATAGGAAATTGACAATCGTAGTTAAGTGAGAACCACCCATCCTAACTGTTTCCCCATGGGTGGGCGGGCCATGTCTCACTTGGGGCTCATTACCAAACATCCCAATCACACCTTGATGCATGGACACTGTGCTTGAACACTGCAGGAGGCAACACCAAAGACGCGGCGGCCAACCTTCAATCATCTGGGGGATAGGCCCCAGCTCTGGGCATATATCGGTGCCGGGGTTGCATGGGCAGAGTGTGCCAGGTGGTGTGGGGATGGGGGTATTCTGGAGGGATGGGGCATGGGATTGGTGGTCAGCCCACATTATGAACAAAGAGCCAGAGGCGTCATACTGCTTGTGTAAGAGTATTTTAATGTTCCTCGTATAAATGTACACCACTGCCCTGCTACCCCGATGGTGCCACCCCACTATCCCCACCCTTGTTCCCTCACCCCCAAACCTCCCACAATGCCCCCTGCCCCCAACACACTCCATTCCTTGCCCTGCACCTACTCTCGCCTCCCGCCCCCCCAGTGTCCTCAGTGATCCTCGATGTGCTTGGCCTTCCGAGCTCTATTGCTACATCTAGGCGTATCCCGAGGATGCACATCAGAGGTGGGGGCAGCCAGCTGCTTATCTCATCCTGTGGCCTTCGATGCGCCTGGTGGGCATTCTCAGGGGGCTCTGGGTCCGAGGGCCCCAACGCAATTGTCTGCAGCACATGTTCTGGGCGCTGGCTGCGAGAAACAGTCTCATCAGAGGGATGGAACCTGTGGAACCGGTGTCCACCATTGGTCCCTCCTCCCGGTCGGTGACCATATGGCCTCAGGATTCACCTTTGGATGGAGGGACAGCTGGTTGAGCTCCCACTGCCCCTGCATTGTCTGGCTCTGCCAGCCCTGGTGCCTCCCCATGGTCCGCACCATGGTGTCAATGCCCTTGGCGATGCTCCTCAATGATTGGATACTGTGGCTGGAATTTACATTGTCCTTATTATCCACAATCATCAGGACAAGTGGAACGTATCAATCAAACTTTGAAAGAAAGACTGTCTAAATAAAACCAGGAAGGTATGAATTGGGTCCAAGCTTTGCCAATAGTATTATGCAGAATCAGAGCAACACCAAACAGAACAGCAGGCCTAAGTCAATTTGAAATCATCACAGGCAGACCAATGGCTCTGCCAGGAACTATTGATTTGCAGAAAGCAGACTGTCATTTAATGAGTGATACTTTGCTGACTTACTGTCAAAATGTAACAAATGCTGTTAGTTCTGCCTCTCAACAGGTGTAAGCTGCGTGGGGAGATCCTCCAGAAGGTGGGCATGACCTGGTGCCCGGTGAAGAGGTTTATGTTAAAAAACTACAGAAAGAACCCCTAGGATCAAAGTGAGAAGAACCCTTTGTGATCCTTCTCACCACCCAATCCGTTGTGAAGTTAAAAAGAAAGAAAAGTTGGATCCAGCATCACATGTGAAATGAAGTGAAATGAAATGAAAATTGCTTATTGTCACGAGTAGGCTTCAAATGAAGTTACTGTGAAAAGCCCCTAGTCGCCATATTCTGGCGCCTGTTCGGGGAGGCTGGTGCGGGAATTGAACCGTGCTGCTGGTCTGCCTTAGTCTGCTTTAAAAGCCAGCTCTTTAGCCCTGCGTGAAGCATGCGTTTAAGTATTAAGATCTGTAAAAATGTTTGCCGTAATATTCATTTTCAGTTATTTGATTGGCTTTGTAAATGTTGTACCAGAACTGAATGAGGACTCATTCCTTTACACAGCTAAGATATCTGCTAAAAAATTCAAAAATGTTAATTGTTGGGTATGCATTGCAACCCCTACTAACTTAGGAGAAGTCATTCCCTTCTTAACTATCCCCTTTAATGCTTCAGATACAGCAGAATGGTACATCTATCAAAGTGTCCCTCGCTCTGTAGTGGTCCGTTCTGGAGCATATTCATGCGAAAAAGGAAGGTACAAGATTTATTTAAAGAAATTTATTAACTCATGGAAATCTGCAGGCTATCCACTAAACACCTTTTCAGGATGGCACCAACTTAAGTATAATCCTAACAAAAATCCTAAATATATTAGCCTTCCAAATATTAAACAAAAAGGGTCAATATGCCTCACCGTTAATCACTCTAAAGGGATGAAAATGGGCAATAGGTTTGTACTAATTATTTGAATGTTAACACAGCACGGTAGCATTGTGGATAGCACAATCGCTTCACAGCTCCAAAGTCCCGGGTTCGATTCCGGCTTGGGTCACTGTCTGTGCGGAGTCTGCACATCCTCCCCGTGTGTGCGTGGGTTTCCTCCGGGTGCTCCGGTTTCCTCCCACAGTCCAAAGATGTGCAGGTTAGGTGGATTGGCCATGATAAATTGCCCTTAATGTCCAAAATTGCCCTTAGTGTTGGGTGGGGTTACTGGGTTATGGGGAGAGGGTGGAGGTGTTAACCTTGGGTCGGGTGCTCTTTCCAGGAGCCGGTGCAGACTCGATGGGCCGAATAGCCTCCTTCTGCACTGTAAATTCTATGAAAGAAACGGTCCTCAACAATAACAGGCTTACTGATCAATCAGTTATTTGACTGTATTATTAACATATTGCTAATAGATTAATACTGAACCGTCGAATCAAATTCAATTAATTGATTAATTGTTGTTTTATAATAATAATTATTTAAGAATTTTAATAATTTTTGCTGTAATGCTTGTAATGCAAAGCTTGCCCACTCTATTGTTGAAGATTGCAATGACAATATGAAGGAGTTTCTCTTTGCGCTTTTACCTATCTGCGTTTACTCCTTCATTTTACCTTATTGTGATATATCTCACTTAATCTTTCGATTTATCAAAGGGCAGACTGATAGTAATCAACTATTTTCTGATCGGTAAAAAGACTATTTTAATGTAAATATTAAAGCCCAGTTTTAATACCCATTTTAAAATAAGGATTTCAGCACTCATAACCTTAGGTCATGACAAAACACATAACTTCAACAGAAGCACAAAAGCCTGACACATCCACAAACTAATTGGAGATAAAAACAACATTTTGCTGACAAAATGAACAAACTATTGTTCTAATGAGCAGATTTTACAAGTTAGTTTCATATTAAGAAATGAGCTGTACCAGTAATCAAGATCAAGGTCGAAATAAGCATCATAGCAATATGAAGACACCATTGTCCAGAATATGGATAAAGCAAAATCAGCAGAAAACCAGTAAAAACCAGTCTTGATAATAGCACAAAATCACATTTCATAGCATACCCAAATATTCAAACATGAAACATTCAGAACATCTGTTACACATTGAGGATTGATAATTAACCATCGAATCAAATGTATTTGATTCTCACCCAAACCAATTAGGATGACATAGAGGTGTAGACAGATAGCTTCAGACTGATAAAATTCTCTTCAAACATGAGGGTCCGCACAGCCATCTTTATTCCAGTATCACTCTATACTTTGATCTAACTATTCGCTATTTCTATTTTCATTTTTTCACTTTTCCACTCTGTGGTGAATGTATCCACCTAAGTATGAACTTTCTGTACAGTGCTCTGACCTATGACCTGGAAATGATGATACGGTCTACTTCCAGGTACTGTACTGGAACCCCGGTGGGCTCTGCCATTGGCTCCGCCCTCACCGGGGCGATGTATGGACCGGCCACCTGTGGGTGGCACTCATTTGTACAGCCGACTCTGGCAGGCGAGTTCATGGATAATAAAGCCTAATGTTCACTCGTTCTCACGGTCTCACAGTGAATTGATGGTATAACAATTTATTATCCATCAACAGCACCATGGAAGCTGCTTTAAATCCAGATAAGCTCGAACTCGACGCGCGAGCGACAGAGCCAAGGAGATCTTCGAACATTGGCTTTGCTGCTTCGAGGCCTCGACTCCTCCGCAATGCCTCCCTCTGAAACCCTCAAGCTGCGACTCCTCCACCTCGGGTGAGCCATCGAATCTCCGTGATAATAGAGAAAGCTGCCACGTACGAGCGGCGGTCGCAAGTCTCAAGGCGCATTTCGTGAAGCCCACAAAAGACACCTTCTCACTACTCGCTGTCAATGCGCCGTGGAATTGCTAGACGAGTACCTGGAAACCCTGTCCCTATTCGCGAGGAACTGCAGCTATCGGGATGTGACGGCGGAAGAACACACGAACCTACAGATCCGGGAAGCCTACGTGGCTGGAGTCCAATCGAACTACATCAGACAGCGCCTGCTGTAAAAAGAGACCTCTGACCTGCGGGACACGGTAAAACTAGCCACGTAGTTAGAGGTTGCCTACCAGAGCCTCAGTGTGTTCCCCGCAGACCCGGCGAACCTCTCGTGGACACCCTTGTCACGGCCCCGTCGGACCCAACTACGTCACAGGCCTGTGCCCGTCTGCCCGTCCAGACCGGGGAACCACAGTGCTATTTCTGCGGCCAGGGTCAACACCACCGGTAGCGTTACCCAGCCCACACAGCGACGTGCAGCGACAGTGGCAAAAAGGGACACTTCGCCAGAGTCTGTCTGGGCCGACCTACAGCCCAGAAGTCGAAAACTTACCAGGCCCAACCCATGGACTCACAGGCCCGCATACCCCACAATGTGGCTGCGTGCCAGCCGGTAATTCTCCCTTCAGACGCGTCATCAGCCTCGTGCGACTCGTGGGGGCCGCCATCTTGGCTGCCGGCTCCCACACCGACCGACACGTGCAACTCGTGGGGGCCGCCACCTTGGCTGCCGGCTCCAACACTGACCGACATGTGCGACTCGTGGGGGCCACCATCTTGGCTGCCGGCTCCAACACTGACCGACACGTGCGACTCGTGGGGGCCGCCATCTTGGCCGTCGGTTCCGGCACCAACCAACACGTGCGACCAATGGGAGCGGCCATCTTGGTCGCCACCTACGACCCAGCCTGACACGTGCCACTCATGGGGGCCACCATTTTGTGACCCGGATACTGCCGACCACGCAGGCTACCTGCAGCTTGGCGCAGTCACCCTCGACCAGTCGCAGCCAAAGAACCTGAAAAATGCAATGATGGTCGTCCAGGTCAATGGGCACGACTGTCTTTTAGACTCCGGGAGCACGGAGAGCTTCGTCCACCCTGAAACGGTAAGGCGCTGCTCCCTTCACATCTACCCCGAATCCTAAACACTCTCCCTTGCCTACGGATCCCATTCGGTTCAGATCCGGGGGGTACTGTATCACTAATCTCGCGATGCAGGGTGCTGAGTACGCCCATTTTAAACTGTATGTCCTCCCTCACCTCTGCGCCCCTCTACTGCTCGAATTAGACTTCCAATGCAGTCACCGAAACCTGACCCTACAGTTCGGCGGACCTTTGCCCCCCTCACGGTATGCAGCCTCGCGACCCACAAGGTCTCCCTTCGCTCTTTGCGAACCTCACTCCCGACTGTAAGCCCATCGCCACCAGGAGCAGGCGGTACAGTTCCCAAGACATGATTGTTATCAAGTCGGAGGTCCAGCGACTGTTGAGGGAGGGGATCATCGAGGCCAGCAACAGCCACTGGAGAGCAAAAGTGGTGGTCGTCCGGACTGGGGAAAAGAATCGGATGGTTGTGGACTACAGCCAGACCATTAACCTGTTCACGCAACTGGATGCGTACCCCCTTCCCCCGCATAGCGGAGATGGTCAACCAGATCGCACAGTACCGTGTGTTTTCAACGGTCGATCTGAAGTCGGCCTACCACCAGCTCCCAATCCGCCCGGAAGTGCGCCACTACACTGCCTTCGAAGCAGCCGGCCGAATCTTCCACTTCCTCAGGGTCCCCTTCGGCGTCACTAACGGGGTCTCGGTTTTCCAGACAATGATGGAACGAATGGTGGACCAGTACGGGTTACGGGCTACATACCCATACTTGGACAATGTTACCATCTGCGGCCATGATCAGAAGGACCATGACGCCAACCTCCAGATGTTCCTCCAGGTCACCCAATCCCTCAACCTCACATATAACAAAGAGAAGTGCGTTTTCTGCACTACCCAACTGGCCATCCTCGGCTATGTTGTGGAGAACGGAGTCCTAGGGCCCGACCCTGAGCGTATGCGCCCCCTCACAGAACTCACCCCTCCCCACAGCCTCAAGGCCCTCAAACGATGCCTGGGGCTATTCTCCCACTGCGCCCAGTGGGTCCCCAACTATGCGGACAAGCCCGCCCATTGATTCAAACTACCACATTTCCCCTGACTGCTGAGGCCCGCTCGGCCTTCAGCCACATCAAGGCCAACATCACCAAGGCCGCAATGCACACGGTGGACGGGCCCGTCCCCTTTCAGGTAGAGAGCGATGTGTCAGACTTCGCACTGGCCGCCACACTCAACCAGGCGGGAAGGCCAGTAGTATTCTTCTCTAGAACCCTCCACGCTTCCGAAATCCGAAACTCCTCGGTCGAGAAGGAAGCACAAGCCATAGTGGAAGCTGTACAGCACTGGAGGCATTACCTAGCCGGTAGGAGGTTCACCCTCATCACCAACCAGCGATCGGTCGCCTTTATGTTTGACAACGCACAACGGGGCAAAATTAAAAATGACAAAATCTTGAGGTGGAGGATCGAACTCTCCACCTACAATTACAATAATCAAGTATCGTCATGGGAAGCTCAATGAGCCCCCAGATCCCCGCGGCACATGCTCCAGCGTGCAAGATGACCGACTTCGGGCGATCCAAAATGACCTCTATCACCTGGGGGTCACCCGGCTTACCCACTTTATTAAGGCCAGCAATCGGCCCTTCTCCACCGAGAAGGTCAAGGCCATGACTAGGGACTGCTAGTTCTGCGCGGAGTGCAAACCTCACTTCTACCGGCCAGACAAGGCCCACCTGGTAAAGGCTTCCCGGCCCTTTGAGTGCCTGAGCATGGACTTCAAAGGGCCCCTCCCCTCCACCAACCGTAATATATACTTTCTAACCATTGTCGATGAGTACTCCCACTTCCCCTTCGCCGTTCCCTGCCCCGACATGACCTCGGCCACGGTTATAAAGGCACTGCACAGCAGCTTCACACTTTGGTTTCCCTGCCTATGACCACAGAGACCGGGGCACATCGTTCATGAGAGATGAGCTGCGTCAGTACCTGCTCAGTAAAGGCATCGCCTCGAGCAGGACTACGAGCTATAACCCGCAGGGAAACGGGCAGGTGGAGAGGGAGAACGCGACGGTATGGAAGGCCGTCCTTCTGGCCCTCCGGTCTAGAAGTCTCCCGACCCCCGACTGGCAGGAGGTCCTCCCTGACGCCCGCCACTCCATCAGATCGCTCCTCTGCACGGCCACGAACGAGACCCCTCATGACCGTTTGTTTGTCTTCCCTAGGAAGTCCATCTCCGAGGTCTCGCTTCCATCTTGGCTGACAACTCCGGGTCCTGTCCTTCTCCGGAGGCATACGAGCAGCCATAAGACTGATCCCCCTGGTCGATAGGGTCCAGCTGCTGCATGCCAACCACCAGTACCCCTATGTCGCACACCAGGACGGACGGCAAGATACGGTCTCCCTACGAGACCTGGCGCCAGCTGGTTCCCCTGCCAACGCGCCCCCCTCCCCACTGCCTAGCGCCACCCCCAGCGCCCTTATGCCCCCCATGGTTTCCTGTATTGTCCCGCGCCCGCACTGCCGCCACCCACCACCCCTCTGCCTACCCCCACCCCTCAACCGTCTCCGACACGCCGGACTGAAGCTCAAGCTCCAGACACAACGCCCCCGGAGTCACCACCTGCAACAACCGTGCCCGCTGCATTGCCAGAGCTGAGGAGGCCTAAAAGAATGATGCAGCCTCCAGACAGACTGAATATTTAATGACCCCACGTCACCCCCTTTGGACTTGATTTTTTAACAGGGGCTGAATCTGGCGAATGTATTCACCTAAGTATGAACTGTCTGTATAGTGCTGTGAAAGGCATTTGATGAGGTGCAAGATTAAAGGCTACTGCACATGTTAAAAGCTTATTGTGTTGGGAGTGATACATGAGCACAAATAGACTAGAAGAAAATTACTGCGAATGCTGGAACCTGAAACAAAAACAGAAAACGCTGGAAAATCTCAGCAGGGCCGACAGCATTTGTGGAGAGTCTGGATATCTGACAGGAAACAAAGATACGAGATAAATGCATCATTTTCAGGAGTGCAGCAGGGATCTGTGCTGGGACCTCAACTATTTACAATCTATATTAATGACTCGAATGCTGAAGGGACGAACCATGTTGTAGCCAAATCTGCTGACATGAGGTAGGAAAACAAGTTGTGGGGAGGATGCAAAGCGACTACAAAGGAATATGGATCTGAATGGGAAAACATTTGACTGATGGAGCATTATGTGGGAAAACGTCTGATTGACCACTTTGGCAGGAAGAATAGAAAAGCAGAATGTTATTTATGTGGAGAGAGAGTGCAGAATGTTACAGTACCAGGGAGATGGGTGTCCCCGCACATGAATCACAAAATGTCAGCAGATACAGCAAATAATTAACAAGGAAATTGGAATGTTGGTCTTTATTGCGAGGGAATGGAGCATGAAAGTAGGGCCGTCGGGGGTCAAGTGATGTGAGCACAGGAGTGGTTGCGTTTTTGCAGGCTCCAGCTCTGCTCGTCTTTTAGTCTGTCTTTTCACCCTGTTCCACATTTTTTTCTTGGGCTACATGGCTTGTGGCATGTCCCAGGAATGGTCCTGTTGGTCGTTTTGCAGAAAAAGCCAATATAAAATGTCAGGGCGCGATTTTCCGGACAGATTTCTAAGTGCTGTAGCCAGCAGGAATTGCCGCGAGCTTCCCGGCGTTCGGCCCAGTGAGGCCGGCAACACTATTCAACATTAATTGGTCCATTTAACGAGGACCAATGGGCCTCTCGTCGCAAATGGAGGCTCGCCAGCCAATTCGCCACCACGCTCGCCACCCCCGCTAACAAGATCGAGCAGCACTTAAGCTGCACTTGCTCAGCTAACCCCAGCCAGCTCGTAACGAGGAGACCGGCCCCAAGACTCAGGGATGCTGACCTGGGGAGGTTCCTAGATGCTGTGGAGGCCAGGAGAGATGTCCTGTACCCCTGAGGGTCCCGGAGGGACAGCCACAGGGCAGCCACTTCCTGGGATGAGGTGGCAGCAGCTGTGAGCATCGGGAGTGTGACCAGGCCTTCAGTGGGACTGGCCTTCACTGCCGGAAAAAGGTCAATGACATGAACCAGGGAGCACGGGTGAGTTGACACCAATGCCCCCATCCACTGCCCCGTCCCCCGTCCCCCACGAGACCTTTCCGCCTCCATGCGAGCATCCGCCCCCACAACTCCCCAGGCGACCCCCAACCCTCCCTCTATCCTCCCCTCTCCCTTCAGCCACCCAACCCTTCCTTCACTGCCCCCCCCCCCAACCCCCCACCACTGAACCACGCGTGTGGCTAATGATGCCCTTTCTGTGTCCCCTCAGGGGAAGCTCTCCCACAATCGCCAGGAGAGGGCCCAGACTGGTGGTGGGGCGCCAGACAGCAGAATCCTCACCTCCTTCGAGGAGAGGGCCCTAAAGGTGCCACGGTTGGCCGAGGACAGAGCGGTCAGCAATGCGGAGGCAGAGGTGAGGGACCGCTGTTCCCCAGCCAAAGGACTGTCAAACGTGAGTTGTTATTGCCTTACTGACTGACCCATCCCTTCTACTGACCACATGTCCATTCTCCCACAGGCCCTCCAGCCTATGGTGTGGGGCCATCCCGGGCAGCACCCTCGCCTGGCTCCCAGGATAACGCTTCGGAGGAGAACTCCGAGGAAGACACAATCGAGGCATCACAGCTGTCATCCCACTCTCCACCAGCGCAGATACACACACCTCAGTGGGAAATGTTAATGGACAGGCTTCTGAGGCGCAACCTGGTGAGCTGCATATCGCTGATGATGCACATCAGGTGGAGGCAGGAACCCCCAAGCAAAACAGCAGTCGGAAGTCTGCTGGACCCCAGGACCCAGCTGTGTCCTAGCCAGATGCTGAGCCTGTGGAAGAGGCTTTCTTGAAGCTGATGGAGAAGTGATGGTGCAACCATGACATTTAGATGGAGATTTCAGCTGCACTCCAGCAGGTCCATAGCCGATGGGAGGAGTCCCAGAGGCTACAGGTGCAGGCGATGCTGCCGGTAATGCGTTGTACCAAGGCTAACGCTGTTACCACAGTGAAGAGCCTGGTGCACAACACCGGGACCTTTACTGAAAGTGTCCAAGGTATCACACAGTTGGTGGCTGCCATGATTAGTACCAGGCCGACCTTGACGAGGTTCTGCGGGACATATCCGTCTCTCAGATGGGAATGGCTGATGCGCTGCGGAGCTTCTCCCCGTCAAGATGGGCATCACCGAGGCACGGCGGAGCTTGTCCCTGTTGCTGAGAAGCATCGCTGAGGGCATTGACATGATTGTGCAGACGTTGGGGTACCGCCAGGGCTGGCAGAGCTAAATGATGCAGGGACAACCGGGGCTCGAAGCAGCTGCCCTTCTGTCCCAAGCTGAACCCCAAGGCTCTATGGGCACCGACCAGGAGGAGGGAGAGCTGGGTGCCAACCGGGACCTATCTCATGGAGTGGCGACGGTGGGCACCAGCTCCCCCGGGTTCCACCCCTCTGATGAGCCCGCGTCTCACAGAGAGCACACAGGACATGTGCTGCCAGCAAATGAATCGGGGCCCTCCGGCCCCAGAACCCCCAGAGGATGCCGGCAGGGGCATCAAAGGCCATGGGATGTGGTAAGCAACTGGCAACCTCTACCTCAGGTGTGCATCCTGTGGACACACCTAGGCACAGGGGCCTGGAGATCAGTCACGTTATGTGCCTTGGTGGATACTCTATCGTTCCCCCTGGGAGTTGGGGGAGGGGTTGCCTTCTTGTTGATTGGGTGGCCTGTTTTCCTCTTCACTGATGGGTGTTATTATCTGGTGGGATAACCTGGGTGGGTCTATTTCTTTCGCTCTTCTTTTCCTTCCTTTCTACCTTGGGAAACCCTATATCTCACTTGCAGGACAAAGTGACCCATAGAATGAGTAAATCAGAGGGGGATCTTCATGGCCTAATCCCTGGAGGAGGCAGTGATGGCCATTATTGATCTGGCAGCACCTGTCAATTCCTGGAAAGAGAACACCAGTCAGCAGGGTTTAAACCCCCTCAAATCTTTTATCTGCAAGCCATTCATTCATTTTTCTTTGACATTGATTTTACTCGGCTGTTATTGACAGCAGCCAGCATTGTTCCATTCATCTTCATTCACGTTTGAGTAATTCTGATGTGGTCCAACCACAATTTTTATAAACATCAATGTGTGATTGACAGCTCCTGGACCACTTCAAACAGAATTATGTGTTTTCCATTCACCTCCATTCATGGTTATTTTGAAGTGGTCAGCTAGAAACTGGCAGCATTGGTTTTCTCTTTCCAGGAATTGACAGCACTAATCAATATCAAAAAGAAATGAATGAAAGGCTTGCAGATCAAAGATCTGAGGGGGTTTAAACCCAGCTGACTGGTTTTCTCTTTCCTAGAATTGACAGGTGCTGCTTTCTCTGTCTGAGCCAGCAGGTGTCTTGCCCAGGTGAGTGTAAAAGCAGAGATTTTTTTCACTACCTCTGTCTGGACTGCTCTCTAGCTTCCTGACAGGCGCCTCTCTTCTGGGGAGAGCTGTAAGGGGGTCTCCTTATTCAGGGGGTCTCTGTGGGGGTGGTGGAGATTGGGTCACTCCCATACTGGGGGGAGGGGGGACCCAGAAAATCCAGGGATGAGGGGGGCCCAGAAAATCCAGGGATGGGGGCTGCGAAGGTTGGCCTGCTACGGGATTCACTATCAGGCCAGCCACTCAAAATGGTGGCCTGAAAGCGGGATTCCCTCTGGAATTCCTCGCAATGCTCGCTATGCATAGATTTACATGGGGAGCACAAATCTGGTGCAATTCAGTTCCGTTGGGAGAACATAGTCTCCCAAATGAAGCATTTCACCAGGATCTGGGATGGCTAAGAGACGGGTTAGGAGAAAGTTTTGAAGTGAAGGGTTTCACTAAAATGAATTGGGAAAGACTATGGGAGTAATTTTAACATCCAAAAATGGGGGGCTTCCAGGCCGTGGCTTCTTTTATTGGGGGGTTTCCAGGCAGGGGTCTTTTTTCTGAGGGGTTTCAGGTGGAAGTATCTCTTTTGGAGGGTCTCTCTAAAGGAGGGTCTCTGTAATTGAGGAAGTTCTGGTAGGACACTCTGATTTTGGGGGGGATCTCTGGTGGGGGGGGGGGCGGTCAGTGGGTGGGGGGGGGGATGGTGGGTGGGTGGTCAGATCACCCTTGTACTATGGAGGGGTTGACCTAGAATATCCAGGTGGAGGGGGGGTTGGCTGAATTGCAGTGCGAGGGGGAGGGGACCCATCCACTGGTCTTCACTATCGGACTGCCTGCTCAAAGGATTATCCCTCGCAATCCCTGTCATGCAGAAATTTGTATGGGTAAGGATTGTAATTCACTTGCCTCATGTGGTCTGATAGTTGTACCACATTCGGTGCTGCTGTGGTGTCCTCCTAAGTTGGAGGTAAAGATGTAAAATTGAATCAGGACCTTGCCATAATATTAAAAGCTGGCTGTGCCAGGAGAGGTTGCCCCAGCATTTGGCTCATTTTTCTGTTCAAACTGGCATACCGGGGCGGAATTCTCCGCAACGGCCGACGCCGTCGTGAAAGGAGCGGCGTTGCAGGGAACTCGGCCGCCGGGATTGACGCGGACGGCAGCGCCTAATGACGTCAGCCGCGCATGCGCAGGTTCGCCGGCACCAACCCGCGCATGCGCGGTTGCCATCTTCCCCTCCGCTGCCCCGCAAGACGTGGCGGCTTGATCTTGCGGGGCGGCGGAGGGGAAAGAGTGCGTCTCTTGGAGACGCCGGCCTGACGATTGGTGGGCACCGATCGCGGGCCAGTCCCCTCCCGAGCACGGCCGTGGTGCTCAATCCCCTCTCCGCCCCCCCCTCCACAAGCCCCAAACTCACCTTTGGTGCGCTGTTCACGCCGGCAGCGACCAGGTGTGGTTGCCGCTGATGTGAACAGGTCGGGAACGGCAGGCCGCTCGGCGCATCCGGGCCGGAGAATTGTGGGTCGCCTTGAAAAACGGTGACCCGCGATTCTCAGAGCGGCGTGTCGCAAAACGCGACACGTCATTTTTGGGGGGGGGTGGGAGAATCGCGGGAGTTGCCAGAGCGGCCCTCCCGTGATTCTCCCACCCGGCCTGGGGAACGGAGAATCGCGCCCCAGGTTTCTCAGGTTAGTGTCCTACCCCAACCACCTTCAGCGGCTTCAACAGGACGTTCCCCCCATCATATGGTCAGAAGTGGGGTTGCTCATCGATGACTGTGGAGTGTGCCTGGATTAAGCTGCTCCGACAACACTTAAGAAGCTTTACACCATGGGCTGTATTTTCCGCTGTCACGATTCTCCGTTGCACTGGCAGGGCACCCATGCCCGGGGATCCCCCGACGGCATGGGGCTGCCTACAATAGGAAACCCCTTGGCCAGCTGGCGAGATGGAGAATCCCGCCGCCGGCAGCGGCGCGCCACACCAGAAAACCGGTGCGCAGGACAGAGAATCTTGCCAAATATTAAACTTTCACTCCCTTCAGCACCAACCCATGGTGGAAACAGTGTGTACCATTTACAAGATGCCATGCAACACTTCATTAAGGCTCCTTCCACAGCACCTTCTAAACCTGCAACCTCCACCGCCTTAAAGGACAGGGGCAGCAAGGGAACACCACCACCTGCAAACAACACACCATCATTGCTTGGAATTATATCGCCGTTCCTCCACTGTCACTGGCTCAAAATATTGAAACTCCCCTCCCCAACAGTATTTTGCGTGTCCCCTACACCACATGGGCTGCAGCGTTTCAAGAGAGCAGCTCACCACCACCTTTTCGAGGGCAGTTAAGAAAGTACAATAAATGCTGACCCAGCCAATGATGCCCACATCCCAGGAACAAATAATAAAAATATATTCTTGAAAATTCTGATCAAATATAGAATTTGCTTTCCAGCCAAGCTTCTATGACATCACTATCTTTAGAATTTGTTTCTTCATAGCTTTATAAATCTAAAGTAATAATATGATAATCCGTGAATAATAATCATAATTAATGGTTTGTAAAAACCCTCATTCCAGCATCTTTTTATGTTGCCTGATGTGTAGTTCATCAAAAGTGACAAGGAACTGATGATAAAGTGTATATGTGCATGAAAGTACTGCAGTAAAATTGTTACAAAGGCCAAGGATTGACAATAAAATGTTGATGTATCAAAAATCTATCAAGAGTCTATTGATATAATTTGACTTTCAGAAAAGTGACAAATGAGGTGACAGTAAAATTGTTCTATTGAATATTTTATTTCTTTTGCAATTGCATACTAATTCATTATCTAAAGGTATTGCCTCTTCCCTTGGATAAGAGTCTGTTGTTGATCATAAATGTACCTCCGCTTTGACAGTGAGTATCAGCATGCTATTAAATCTCAAGGGAGGTGATGGGAGGAAGTTTCCAAAATAGTCAAGCATGTTCCTACTGTAGAGTACCAAGAGTACCAAGTTTCCCCCTTTTAATCCAGGGGCACTGATGCTAATTGATCTGTTCCTGCCACCTTGCTCCTGCGATCAGTTAACTTGGTAGAGAATGGGAGCATAATTGTGGCATTCCTCGTGTGTGTATCTCACTTGTTTACCAGTTAAATTCACAGGGCAACTGGGGAACTAAACATTTGCAATGTACTTCACTCTCAGGAGTCCGCATTTAAAGTCATATATACATTATTCCTGCTTTTAGAGGCTTAGTGTTCTACTATGCGGAAGTCTAAATTCTTCATAACCAGCTGTTATGTATCAGAGTAACACCATTAACTTGTGTAATGTCGCGAACTGGGCCATCAAAAAAAACAGGAGAAAAACAAGTTTCGACGACAATTTTGCGAGCCAGAAAAGGAATCATCGACGGAGATCCAGGCCCTTACACCATCGGTAGTGAGGTCGAAAGAAATATCATCGACTTCCAAGATGAATCGTCATCGTGAGAAGTAAAAATAACTCTCAAGGAAATATTTGCACATGGTATCATTTGTAGCAGAGTGTTGGTGAATCATTCGGTCGATCACAACTGTTGCTAGTGCTAGTAAAAGCGTTTTCAAAAAAGAAAAAAGCTATCGAACAACTGTGAGTTACTGGGGGTTACTTAAAATGAGGATTGAAGTTTTCAGTATCTTACCATTGTAGTGGGTGGAGCTGTGGAGACTGCGCACGGGGCACTGAAATGGGCCCCGGGAACGCAAACCTACGGGACTGCCAAGTGCAACCTACTGCCCGGGAATTGATAGTTAGCACAAAAACAGCTAGTCTACTTGTGTGCTGTGAGTTTGCCTGCTTTAAACACAGAGAAAATAAATGGCAGGGGAGACAAACTGAAGGCTGAGTAGCACAGATCAGAGAGCTGCAATCCAAAAATGGTGGGAAAAAAGGCACCGTGGACGCGTTTGATGAGGAGGAGGAGAAAGGTTCCAGTCATTTCTTAAGATCAGGCAGGCGCCAGCAGATCTTCATACTGGGACCGTTCCCAGCTCTGCTGGGGAGAAACATTCATGTTAATACAGAATTTAGTACACCCGGCTAATCTGGACACAAGTCATATGATGAGTTAATGACTGTCGTGCAAGAAAATTTCTCTCCCCATCCATTATTAATTGTTGAAAGATTCCACTTTCACTCTCGGAGCAAGGGGAAAATATTTCACCATTTGTTGCATCAATGCGAAAGCTAACCAAGTACTCTGAATTTGGCCAGACGGCAGTGCCATCTTTGTTTTAAAAAATATTTTTGTTCTCCTTTTTCACATTTTCTCCCAAATGTATACCTATCCAACAATGAACAATAATCAGTAACGAATGCAATGCCAATCTCCATAACAATAACAACAATCCCATCCTCCCACCAAACCCCCAAACATTAGCCTGCATGTTAACATAAACAAATAACCTGGCAGTGCCATCTTGTGCCAAGGTGGTAGTGCCTGTGTGGCAATGCCTGTCAGGCCCTCTGGGGAGTCCCGTGAGGGTGCCGTTATGTGTGGTGGGAGGGGGGGGGGGGGAGGGGTGGGCAGACACCTCAATGCTTGTGGGGGTGGTCAGGGTAGACAGTTTATTTTTACCATAGATCAGGGCACCCTTTAAAGATGATGCCCCAACCTCTATCAGGCCCTGCCCCACCACAGAGATGGCAAAAACCACATGCCCAGATTAATTTTGCACAGAATGCAATAAAATCTGGAAAAAATACTCAGCTGTGCAGCTGGAGAGTTACACGCTGGTTTTCTCACCTCAGCCAGCACTCTGTGCACTGAGGGGAAGATTTCGCCCATTTATAACAGTATATATTTTTTGGTTTGTTTTTATTAGAATGTTCAGGTTCATGTCTAGTGTTGTGGTCACCTCTCTGTGGATCCCTCCCACTGAACCTACAGGCCCTAGCTGGCCGTCTATGCATTGCAAAGAACATGGGCCAAGATCAGTCTCAGCGTAGAGGAACTCAAAGCCTTGGAAGGACTCTGCCAGCCAACATCCTGAGATGGAGTCACATTTGGACAGTACTGACATCGTCCTTCACATTCCTAATTTTCTTAGCTTGATTGAATGCCCCCAATCCACCACCCTCACTACAGCCAGGACACACCAGGTCCTTCCTTTCTTACATCCTCAGGTCCCAGACTTCAATCCAGAACCCCTCTCACTGCTGACTCATCCTTGCAGGTCCAAAATCTCCGTGGAAGAATCCATTGTCCTGATCCTCCCCCATGTGCCATAGAGTTAAACATGGAAAAGTGCTAAAACCTCAAACATGGGAGTCATCTCTCGGTCACACATCCACCCACATGGTGTTCGAGGAAGGTCCCAGTCCTAACACCAAACAGATCCATTCAAATTTGCGTCGACTTGACACAGCGCAATAAGGTCATAACCAGAGAAGTACATTGATGTCTTCAGTGGACAAAAGCCTGACTAAAACCTCTAAGAGCAGAGTATTTTCAAAACTCAATGTCGACAGGGACTTTTGAGAATTTTCCCCAGAGTCCAGGCTGCTAACTACATTCATTAACTCCTTTGGCAAATCCTGCTTCACTTTGGAATCACCTCAGCACCAGAATGTTTTCAACCTATAATGTCAACCATTTTTCAAACCTACAGTGCGTCATTTGGCATGTGAAAAATGCTTGGTTCATGGCACATCAGTGGAGGAACACAACAAAGAACTTGCAACAGTCCTAGAACACCTGAAGGAAGCAGTGTTGACGCTGAGTGAGAAATGTGAGTTCTCCAAGACATAGCTTGGTTCCTGGGACATATCATCAGCAATAAAGGTATGACTGTGGACCCACAGGTATTAGTGAGCCCCCAACACCATCCTCAATTCCGGACCTCCAGAGATTCCTGGGGATGGTGAATGAGTTGTTAAAATTCTATCCAAATATGGTGCAGGTCACAGTACCTTTGAGACATCTACTTAAGAAATCAGGCATAGTACTGGGATACACATCAAGAACAAACACTCACTTGCATCAAAGCGATGCTGCTCTCATCTGACAGTATGACCCACTAAGAGCCATCTCTGCCCATCACCATAGCAGCAGATGCTTCAGCTACAGTCCTCGGAGCGGTCCTATTTCAAGAGCAACTGGATGGAAGTTGTCAGCCTTCCTGAGGACTGTCAGACATAGAGACAAGGTATGCTGTTATTGAAAAGGAAGCCCTTGCAGTCATGTGGGCACACAAGAAATTTTCAGACTGCATCTAAAGGTCAAAATTGAAATAGGCCATAAGGAATTGGTCTTACTGCTAGATGAAAAGGAGCTGGCAAAGAGCCTCTGAGATTCCAGAGATTCCACCTCCACCTCATGAGGTTCGCCTATGAGACTGTATATGTCTATGGCAAAAAGCAAAGTATGCAGATACACGTTTGAGAGACACAGTGGACCTTCTGACATAGCAGGATATCGGTCCGATTGCGGAGCTTGAAATACACCCCAATTGCCAAGGAGACAGCTGCCAGTGGCCACAAGTAAACTCCAACAGATTCACCAGGAACAAATGTGAGATGAGCAGTGTGCCCACATCTGCCATTACTGCCAACAAAGCTGATCACAACAGAGACCAAGCTGTGGTACCATGAAAGCTTGGTTCTAACAACCCAAACATTTTACTATCATTGACATCTCTTGGTCTACAATGAGCAGCTCGTCACCTCAGTTTCCCTTCGGCTGGATATACTTCAAAAATACACCAGGGCCACCTGGACATCACCAAGTACAGAGCATGAGCCTAATCCTCTGTCTCGTACCCAGACATTTCCAGGGCGATTGAGGACACCATTTAAACTGCCAGGTGTGTGCGCTGCACAGGCAGGATCAAATATAACCCCTTATCTACATACAGTTCCCTATCAGGCCATGGGAGAGGCTGGGCATTCACCGATTTGTCTTCAACAGCAAATCGTTCCTTATTATGCTGGATTACTGTTCCGGATGTGTTGATGTGAAGGAACTGTACACGACAACCATAGATACAGGAGTTAAAGCTGAAAGAGATGTTCCTCAGCCACAGAGTCCCCAACGAGATTGTGTCAGACAATGGTCCACAATTTACAGACGGGTACCGCACGCACTTTGCCATCACCTCCACCTTCCATCACCACATCAGCTCCCCAAATGCCCACAACCAAACAGGGAAACCGAAAGAGAGATCCATACTATAAAGCCCTCCTAAAAAAGAATGAAGACTTCCAAACAACACTCTTAACATACAGGTGCCGTTACAATGCAGACTAACGCCATCCAAACTCCTGATGGGCAGAAAACTCCACACACATCTCCCAATCCTGCCGAAGAAACGAATCTCAAGGTGAGTAGCCAAGGATTATTGCAACATGCAAGACATAGAGGAATCCTACACGCAGAAGCAGGCTTCCACCTACAACAAAGGGTATCGTACCAGACTCTTGTTACAACTACGAAAGGATGACAGGGTCTGGATTAAAGACTTGAGAGAGAGGGTACTATCATCTGGAATGACAATGATCAACCCCAATGATTGGTCGGCATCCCAGAGGGTGCATTCAGGAGAAACAGGGGGAACCCCCTCCTCATCCCTCGAAGGGTCCCACCACTGTACAGTGGTGTGAAATTGAGGAGACACCCAGATGCCAGAACATCTCAGATTCAACAAAGTTTACCTGTAGCATCAGACATTACCTCTTCTCTGACAGTAGCGAGAACATGATATGGAAGGATTACAAGGCCTCTTGACCACCTGAACCTATGAACTCAGAGATCTGAGGTGGGGAGGGAGATGGGGTAGTAGTAATAATACAGGGGTTAAACTGGAATAACTTACAAATACATTGGATAAAGCCTGGTGGATAAGGGCATGGCACATAAAGGGCTGGGTGGAGTATCATACCACCCATATGGTGATGTAACAGAACACATGAGGGTTAGTGTAGTGTTGGACAGAGCCGTGTGAGGAAACAAGCATGGAGCCAGCTTATGACTTGGACCTTTACAATACCTATGTATGGTAGTACATTGATCAAAACCAGCAGCAAGAAGCAGGGATTCGCATTGGACTGAAGAGCGGACAAAAAAATGGGTTTTGGATTGGGGAAAGGCTGATTTTATTAAAATAAGGCAGGATCTGGCCAAATTTGACTGGGAACAGCAAAGTGGTGGGGAATTACCAGCCAGGGAGATGGAGGAGCCAGATTCATCCTCTTCGTCCAAATATGTGCTGGGTAGGTGAGGTTATGGGGTTACAGGGATAGGGTGGGGAGAGTGGGCCTATGTAGGATGTGCTTTTGAAGGGTCGGCGCAGACTTGATGGGCCAAATGCCCACCTTCTGCACTGTAGGAATTCTCTGGTTCTATGTTACCTCTGGCAGCTTGAAGGGAGAGGACTTCACGTACTTGGCATGAACAAGCCCATATGCATGGGCCCATGAAAGCCACACACACTTGTGTCTTGCAAGGAGGTCGCGAGTGACTCACCACCCATATTCCAATCCTAGCAAGGTCTGGCTAAGAATGCCAAGCATTCATTTGTAAAATATGGAGTGCATTAGCTGCAGACGTTGGTGAGACAACAGCTTCTGAGGAGTGATAAGGGGGTGAGTAATATATGCCACTTTTCCAGTGAGATTCCATTTCCTTGACCTCACATAACATAGAAATCACTATATGTCAGGAAGCTCACATTTGCCACAGTTTTTGAGCCTTCACAATAAATGATGTCTCCATAACATATAGGAACAGAATTAGGCCATTTGGCCCATCAAGTCCACTCCGCCATTCAATCATGGCTGATATGTTCCTCATTCTCCTGTCTTCTCCCCATAACCCCTGATTCTCTTATTAATCAAGAAATCCCCAGATTTGTGCTCGAGGTGCTGTTATCTACAAGGCTACAGATGAAGAACTCCCACATCAACCATCAATGAGTTTCTAAGAAGGACCAAGTCTGTCTGGTTTCAAAAATCCCAACAACATGATCATTCAACATGCATGAATAAAGTGCTGAAAACTATGGACTGTTTTTTTGGTGGGAGTGGAGCATGTAACATAGGATATGTGCCATTTCCACACTTTCCCAGCCACCCCAAGCTCATCTCCATAATAAAGAAGTGGGTGAGATTATTTAAACAAGCAATCAATGGTCAATTGAGCTCGTTATCAAGCCATTGGCAGTTTGGTAGGAGCGGGTAGACAGTTTTTTCAAACTTTTTAAAAGGGCAGGAAGGAAAAGGGTTCTACCTTCAGGTGTGCCATTTGTGCATTGTGGGTAGCCCCCCCTCCCAAGAGATCCCATGTTCAGAGCGACAGAATGCAGATCCAAGAGCATATCCTAATCCACTGAGTATTCTGCTGAACGTGGTTCTACATGGTTATCACCACCTTCCCCATGGAGGTGCTCACATGCCAGATCCATGATGGAACTCCTGGCTTGGATGGAACTTTATTGTTGGATCAAGGCTGCTCATAGTCTCTGGTTTCAGATGTTCCCCTGCTTGTCGCTGCATCTCCAGCAGGTTTCTTGTGGCTGTTCTGGAGGCCTCTCATACAGAATGGATCTCTGCATGGACCTGGTATCCAGCAGTCCTCTGACTGTCATGGAGCTCAGCTGTCCCATCCTCCAATGTGCCTGTGATGTGTTACCAGAAGCCTAATTGCAAATTCCCATTGAGGTGACTATCTCTGCTCTGGTGAAGGGTGCAGCAAAATTATGCGAAGGTGTTTCCTCTGACTCTTCCATGTCATTATCCTTAGAGCTGAAATTCTAGTTTGCTGAAGACTGTGTGTGACCTGTCACCTGACTGCAGGTCCTGCAATGGAGAACAGAACAAGTTAGCTTGAAGCAATTTACAAAATGTTTTTCCCAGTGCAGTGTCATATGTATCTCCTATATGCCCAGTCGTCAACACTAGGCTGGAGAGGTCCTCACTCTGCTGTGGTGACACTATTTCCTCACGCTTCAGATCTGAGTGTCTGCCCTGCTCCCCGTCAGGTTAACCACTACCTGCTCTGAAGTGGTCAATATGTGGAGGTCAGGGACACCCCCATTGGTCTTATCTCACACCTGAAGCACTCTTTCTTCCTGCAGGCAGGTCAGAAGAATCACTGTAATGGACAGAAAACCACTTTAAGAGCATGCAAGCCAATGGCAGCTACTGCACCTTCCCTAATAAGCGTTCTACGCACACATACACTCTCCTGCAACTGGAACAACTTTCACAGTGTGAACTGTCTCCCACACATTCAGTCCACATGTTTCAACTGGTGCTGCGGACTGGCACCCAAACTCCAGCCTGACATACCTCTTCACTTCCACATTGTTTGATGCCATCAACAGTAACTACATCGTGGCACTTACTCTTTTGTGGGCATTGGTCCCAGTTTCACTTGTGGACCCCATGACTGCTAACCTCCATTACAAGTGACACCCTGGTCACCTTGGTCAGGTTGGAGGGTTTCCTGTTGGCATTGCTGGGAAACAGGAACCTCCCCACCTTGGCCATTCCAGGCTGCCTGGAGGAGAACCTCCGGGGGTTAGGGCATTGCTAAACCGTGGGGCAACTCATTCTCATTCTCTGCACGGAGACATTATTAAAAGCAGCAAGTGTTTCCAGCAGCAGCTTTTCTGGGAGGTCAGATCAGGAGTCTTCAGCAACATTTGAACTTTTAAGAAGTCCATTCACACAGACAGACTGATGCTGCTTTATTGTGAGGAGTGTACGCCTGTCGAAATATGCCTTTTAAATATGGCTCTAGGCCTCCAACCCCACCCTCCTGCCCACCCATGCCACATGATTGGTCAGGACACACAACTCCGAATATCTAACTGGCTGCCTGCCACGTGATTGCAGATGGCCAGTTGGCCCACCCCCAGGTCCTGCACACTCCCTGTGCTACTGCCACAACGTTCTGATGACAGCAAGCAGGTAAACAGTCAATCACAATGACATTTTCAGGGGTAGCAAAGCAGGAAGCTAAAAGTACTGAATATTCCTCACTTTTAATTTAAATTTTCAGTTAGCAAAATAATTGGATATGTTTGGATTGCAATTGAAGCTGAAATAAAGCTGAACAAACTTTCAAAAACATTTTAAAATAAAAAGGAAATGGATGATTTTTATTAGAATGGACACATTTGACAATCTACAAATATGTAGCTGATGTTTCAGGGCTAGTGAGCGTGTTCAGCAGTAACAATTAAGTATTTTGTTGGCACCTTTCCATCGATGAGAGATGATAGATGTGGTGAATTATACTGCATTGTAATTCACACTGTATTGCATTGCATTGTATTATGTCCTTGTGGGCTCTGTATGTGAGCCATTGCGCGGCTCTGCCCATAGGGGGAGATGAGGAGTTTGTATTGGGCTTCACCCTTGGCTCCGCCCATGGCTCCTCCCACTAACCGGAAGTATAAAGTGCTGCAGCCGTAAGCCTGCTCTCAGTTCCTCTGGTCGCAGGCTGGCTCAGTTGTAAGACTATTAAAACCACAGTTTACTTCCAATCGTGTGTCTAGTGAATTGATGGTCACATCAATAGACACACAATGTATTTAGGTGAGGGGTGTATTTTTGCCGATTGCTGTAAAGGCCAATCCTTGAGAGGCAGATTCTGCTACAAGTGCTACACATGAAGCTGCTGAGTGACGTTGTGAGTTGTTGTTCTTGTTGGTGCCAGTTGTTGAGCTACTGTAGGCACTGGTAGTCTTGGTAGTGTATGTCAGCCCACAGGAGGTGTCGCATTTCCCTAGCTAGTAACTCCCAGGTGCTTGAGTCGATGTTTAGGGACTTCATGTTTACACTTGCGAGCATCCTCTGGCCATCTGGCTCGGGCTACTTCCATATGGATGGTTCTTGGGTATGTGACCATCTTCCACCCTCGGCCGTGCCCGATTCACCGCTGTTTGATCAGTGCCAATGTACGGACACTATGCATTTGAGAAGACTGTTATGTTCTATATTGTGGTTGTGGTAAACATGCCCACAGAACATCTAGTTCTTTGACTAGTGATGATAGTTTATTAACAAAATGAACACGTGGAAAGATAACTAATGAACTATAAGACAAACGATAACGAATAAATGAATTCTCCTGGAGCTACGTCTAATGCGACTGTCCTCTAGTACGACTTACTACCAACTGCCCAATCTGTGGAGTCACATGGCGGATCACCATCCCCCACCTGCTGGTCGGAAGTCATATATGCAACTATATACATTGCTATGCATATGCATATCACCACAAAGACAACCTTGTTTATTGTTTTGTCCTGCCGGGATATACTCATAATACATCGCAGACAGCGAAGATTGAAAATATTGAACTTCTTTTCCTGGAAGCTGGAAGCAGCAATGATTAAGTTGGTACACCATTCAACAAGGTGTAACGTTTTCAAGGGTTTGAATGGAGATCTTGTCAATGCAATCTTTCATTGATTGAAGTCTGGGGGTGCCTGAATAACATGCCCTCTGAAGAAGTGTAGAATCACTGAGAGCAGAGTCTGGATTTTGGTAATATTCTGTACAAATGCGGACTCTAGAGGTTTCTATAAGTTTCAGTGGTGTAATGACAGTAGACTCTGGCAGTTTTGCCCACAATGCCACAACAAAGTCTGGCCCACTATGTATTGTAGCATCATTCCTGTGATGAAGGGATTGATCTGATAAGTTGCCTCTATTCAGGGTTTTGTAAATTCTTCATAATATGAGAGAAGATCTGTTTGGTTCTAAATCCTTAATTGCACCATTAACAAGTTCCAAAGCAGGCAAAGCTAATAATTTAAGCACATTCAATAAGTGACAGAAGTATTCATACCTGCAAAAGGAATGTTTCAATTTGAAATATCGCAGATTTTCACCACACTAAGAACTCAGATGACTCATGATCCTATTTCTGAAATAAATATTTTTGTCAGTTTAGGAGAATGGAATGAAAATTAATGTAGATTCTTATAAATAATTGAAACAATCATTCTTTTAAATATGCATTCAAACATATGTATACATAAATAAAAAATTTAATTAAGTTAAATAATAGACTATTTTAATGCTTGAATTTGTTGTTTAAATAAGAAGCGAACTACATATGAGACATAAACAGCATCAATTTTTAAAAATATATTTTTTATTCTCCTTTTTCACATTTCTCCCAGATTTACACCCACCAACAATAAACAATAATCAGTAACAAATATGTTAATCCTCATATCAATAACAACGATCCCATCCTCCCACCAAACCCCAAACATTAGCCCGCATGTTCACACAAACAAATGGCAAAAAGGAATTAGGGATCACCCATAGTCGCCATTAACACACACAGCCCCCCTCGCCCCAACCCTCCCACCCATACTCCCCAACTAATGTTCGATGTCATCCAGTTCTTGAAAGTGCATAATGAATAATGCCCATGAATTGTAGAAACCCTCCATCCTTCCCCTCAGTTCAAACTTAAGAGTCAAGAATTCCAACAGGTTTCCCCCCGACCAGGGCACAGGGTGGAGAGGTTGCTCTCCAACATCAGGATCCGCCTTTGTTCAACGAGGCGAAGGCTACATCTGCCTCCGCACCCGTTTCCAACCCCGGCTGGTCCGACACCCTGAATATGGCCTTCCGGGGGCCCGGGTCCAGTTTCACACGCACCACCTTGGAAATTACCCTAAACACCTCCTTCCAGTAATCCTCTAGCTTTGGACAGGACCAAAACATATGAACGTGATTAGCACCCCCCCCCCCCCCCCCCCCCCACAACGCTCACACACATCTTCTACTCCTTCAAAGAATCGGCTCATCCTCGCCCTCATGAGGTGTGTCTGTATACCACCTTCAGCTTCAGCCCCAACCGCGCACATGAGGTGGAGGCGTTCACTCTCCGGAGCACCTCATACCAGAACCCCTCCTCCATAACCTCTCCCAACTCTTCCTCCCACTTTGCTTTGATCCCTTCCAGTGGTTCCTTCTCCTTTTCCAAAATAGCTCCATAAACCGCTGACACTACCCCCTTCTCCACTCCCCCTGTCGTCAGCACCTTCTCCAGCAATGTGGAGGCCGGCTCCCCCGGGGAGCTCTGTATCTCCTTTCTGGCAAAATCTCCAACCTGCATGTCTGTAAATATTAGGCATCTATTTTAAGAGTTAATATTTCTGTTCATTTCCAATTTAATCTTTGATGTTAAGCACTGTTTTCAGCTTCAACCAAATCATTTCAAGCATCGGCCCTAAAGGTCAGAATATAGAAATTGAAAAACTGAGCAAAAACAAGGAAGGTTAAAAGAAAGTCAGTCCAGAAGCATAAACTCAGATTTCTAGTTGTAAATTGTTACCAAACTACCCTCTGGATATAAAATTCTGGCAAAAACATACTTTTTGAAAGATGGAAATGTAAACAATGAAGACATTTCTTTGGACAGCCCGAAAACAGATTTGCATTTATAAATTCTAATATTGCTCCATGATGAAAGATTTAACTTCAGGCTTGAACTGCACAGCAAGTTCACAAATCAACATGATTTAGGCTGATGATGTTATCATTGCTCATGCCCACGGATTTGAAATCAAAAATGCAAATCTGCCAAGGTTCTTTACTCCTCAACACTTAATGTACTTCAAGTTTGGATGTTACTTATTTGGATAAATGTATGTTCTCACCGAGCAAAGGTTATGATGCTTATTAATTTATTTAAGGAACACCACTCCTTGCAACTCCAATTAGCCACAAACTATATAATTGAACCAATCATTCCAGACAGAGATAGTTAACTTCTCAGCAGAAAGGAAAACCCACACTTTGTATAACACAAATGATAAAGTGCATCTGTTATTTATATGCCCCAAATCCCACAATCTCTGGGAACAGATGTTCCTGTCTCTCCCACTGAGCAACAACTTCCATTCCTTGTAAACTAGTTAGGTTGCTATCTTCAGATCAGAACAGTTTAACATTATTATTAGTGCAGTTGAGTTCAAGTCCCCAGTTAAGTAAACAGCAGTAACAATAAAGTTAAGCTGTATGCAAGCCATTCAGGCTTCTTTCTCCTGTCTCTTTAATGTTACCGTGCCTCTGTAAGAGAGCTTGGAGCAACAGAAGCAAAATAATGTTGCCTTCAACAGTTCATATATCCCGAAAGATGCTTACCACCCCCCCCCCCCCAAACACCCACAGCATATGGGTCTTTCGGAAACAACTTCAGGATTTTTGACTTCAAGCCCCTATTCAGCAACCCATTCTGAGATTCAAACAGTTGTTGAGTGAAGGACTATTTTACCTTTCATTTGTTTAAATATGCATCCCCCAGTTCTACTTTCAAAATATCATTTGCTTTTCCAAATTTGCCACAACATTTACTGCCCTATAAGCCTGTGTACTATCTCCTCTCAGAAGTCCAGACTCCTCCACTCTCGTCATATATTAGACTTTGGATCATACAAAGCAGCCTTGTGCTGGCTCCAGCACCTCAATGTCATTTGTCTCAATACACATTACTCAAGGTCCACTATGACCAAAGTACCTACTTAGAGATGCCTACTCATTAATAACCTGCGTGCTAAAGTTGAGTTCAAAATCCATTCCATTCTTCATTTTGTCTCTGCTTTGATCGCGCTGTGGACGCAAGCTGAATATCAGAGAGAGCTGAGATGAGCTGAATTCAACATCAGTGTACCATTGAACCTAGTATGACACTTTGAGGATCCCAAGCAAATCTGAGGTCAATGGAAGTAAATGGAAATAACTTCCAACAGTTGGAGTCATACTTGAAGCAGAAGAAGGTGGTTGGGGATGTCACAAGAAAAATAGCCCAGGACATGGCTGCAGAGGTTTTTCAGGGTGCGGACACTGGCCTGACCATTCCAGCTGTTTCATCAGTTAGTTTCCTTCTGTCATGAGGTCATTAGTGGGGGTATTCGTTAATTATTATTAGAGTTCAGCTCTATTCACAGATCTTCGAATAATAGAGCAGCCCCTACCTGCCTTTAAAATCCATGCTTGGGTTGACAAATGACATAATACTGATGCCAGATAATGTGTAAGGACATGAACATTTCCAGTAAGAAAAGGCTCAATTAGTCCTAACCTTTGAGAGTATAATCATTGCCCAGTCCCCCTGCAACAACATCCTGGGGTCTCTTTGATCAGTAGCTTAGCTGAACGCACCACTGGCACACTTTGGTTGCAGTACTTACAATCTACAAGATGCTTTGCAACAACTCACCAAGCGTCTTCAACAACGCTGCTTAGACCTGTGATTTCAACCACAATGAAAGCTGGAACACAAACACCTCCAAGATCCTTTGAAGTCACACATCATCATGGCTTACACGCTTATCACCATTCCTTCTTAATTTTTACGTCAGTGTCTTGAAATATCCTACTCAACACCATTATGGGAGCATGTTTGCCACTGGGGAGTAGTACTTCTGGACAAATACCCATCATTGTGCTCCCAATGCAATGGAAATGAGCAATAAATGCAGCTACATCTCTAAAACAAATTGTAAACATTAGCATGTGTAAAATCTTCATGACTGCAAAATTGGTTTCCAGAATTTCATTAATTTCAGTGCTATAGGTGACAGTTTTGGTGAACAATAGACCCATGCCACTTCTGTCAACTTATGGCATGGTCCACATCAAAGACCATATTGCTGAGGGTGAATGCCATGTGCATATACTGCAGTGTAGGCAGATCATGACATCAGCCAGCGTCTAACATTGATTTGATGCCTGACTTGGGTCATTATCAACCTTGCTGCTCTCGTTAACATCCTTACTTAAACACACAAAACTGAACATGCATTCAGGAGGAACCATCGCACCAGCGATATTTAAACGCATCATCATCCAACTTGCAGGTCAGTTGCTGTTTACTATCTACTGGCCTTGTCATCCATGATGTTACTGTAGATGATTGTATTGACATCATGGCTTTAACCTTCCCACTAAATGAAGTATCCTTGCCTGGCTACATTCTCCATCACTCAGACCATCAGGACTGTCATGATGGCAGTACGACATTTATCACTAAACCACACCTTGGCCTGATCTCTAACTCCTCTGGCACTTTCTTCTCCTTTAAGCATCTCACCTTGTTCTCTCACTAAGATTGCTTCACTGCTTTCCTCCATTAGCCTCTGCAGCAAATAATTCCTCACCTTCAGTGATTTCAACCTCCATCGCAACTCACCAGAGAAGTCTCATAGAAGCCCTACAGTGCAGAAGGAGGCCATTCGGCCCATTGAGTCTGCACTGACCCTCTGAAAAAGCACCCTAGCTGGACCTGCAGCCCCATCCTGGGCTGTAACCCCACCTAACCTGATGGACACTAAGGGACAATTTAGCAATACCAATCCACCTAACCAGCACACCTTTGTACTGCTCGCTCTCCTTTGTGTTCACTGTCATCTTATCCTCCTTAAATCTTTCCCTCCATGTAAACTCCCCAAACTATACGCAGGGTCACCCCCTTGATCTTGCTATCTCACTTGGTCTTGCTATTCTGCTCAGTATGCTGTCTTTGTACTATTGCGATCCAGTTCACCATGTTGTCAATTTGGTCAAACGTGTTGTCAGTCTTTTGTACTACAGTGTGAAATCCCAGTGTGAAATCTACAGTGTGCAATCTCTGACCATTGCAGCATTAGCCAGGGAAACAAACAAGAGAGCTGATGGGCATTTATTGGACTCATCAGTGTCATCAGCCTCCTCGGTTGAAGAATGTATGATTGAACCATCTGTCAGTTCCATCATGCAGCTTATGGCTTCATCCACCTCTGTGTAAGTTTCAGTGATTGCCTTTTCTGAAATTTCCATGTCAGTCTCCTGTAGACAAGTGAAAAGTGCCTCGTCATCAGGTTGGTTTATGATTTTGCTCTCTTGTGTGGCCTAACCCCTCTCTGATTGGTCACCGCAGTCATATAACAAGCTTAGACAATTTCAGTTTCTCCAGGGTTACCAGTGCAAAATGTTGGCTTACCATGGACATTGTTCTATGGGATCTGCTGAGTGGGATGGTCAACAACTTCAACATGACTGGAATTTTGTGTCATCCAAGTTTGACTCAGTACAATTTTGCTGTATTGTTAATGGCTCTCTGTCTTCAGATGCTGCCACTCTCTCCTCCAGATCTGCTGTCATCACACCTCTCTTCAAAAAAATGAACCTTGATACCATCATCGTGCAAATAGCACCCCATTTCCAACTACCTTTTGCTTTTCAAAGTCCTTGATTATGCTGTTGCATTATCCTTTTCGAGCTGGCTGCAGCCTTTGACTTGGTTGATCTCACCATCTTCCCCCAGCACCTCTCCACTGTTGTCCAGTTGGGTGGGACTACTCTCATCTGGTTCCATTCTTCTCTATCTAATCATAGCCAGAGTTTCACTTGCAATGGCGTCTCTTCCTGCTCTTGTACCGTTACTTTTCTACCCTTTCCCCTCCTATTTCTCATCTACATGCTGCACCTTAAGACATTATCTGGAAGCACAGTGTTTATTTTCTCAAGTTAAAATCCTGAATTCCCTTCCCAGTAATAGGGTGTACCTACATGGACTGCAGCAATTCAAAAAAGCAGCTCAGCACCATCTTTTCAGTGGCAATTAGAGATGGCAATGAATGCTGGCCTTGCCAGAGAAGCCCACATCCCTCAAATTTAAAAAAAACGCACATGCACCAAGGGTTTCAGCACAAACTACTGTACCAAGTCTGTTCTTTCTTCTGCATCTGCAAACCTTCTACATGCATTTTCGACATCTGATGCAGCCAGGATGCACTCAACCTAAAAGGGTTCAGTCTGCTTTCAAGTAATTTCAAAAGAGCTGTGAGTGGTGCTAGTCTCAAATTAAGTTGATGTGGTGATATGCATATGCACAGTAATGTATATAGTTATCTCTATGACCTCCAACCAGCAGGTGGCAATAGAGATCCACCATGTGACTCCAGAGATCCGGCAGTTGGCAGTAAGTGGTATCAGAGGACAGTCGCATTAGAAGTAGCTCTAGGAGAATTCGCTAATCGGTACCGTTTGTATTATAGTTTGTTTAGTTATCTTTCCACGTGTTAATTCTGTCAATAAACTAGATGTTCTGTGTGCATCTTTACAACCGCCACAATACTGAACATAACATGGTACCAAGTGTGTTGAACAATTGAAGATAACTACAGAGAAGATGAGATGAAACAGGCCGAAGCAAGAAAAATGAAAATTCTTCCACCTACTTGACAAACTAAGGGCAACTGCAACTCAATGCACGGAAAGACTGTGAAGTTAGAGCTTGAAGGTCTGAAGGCACCTCACCAGCTTTGAGTCATCAGTAATGTCGACGAGAATTGGCATGTTTTTAAGCAGCAATTCATACTCTATGTTGTAGCCCTTGGCCTGCAGACACAGCTTGATGAGAGGCATATTGCATTGCTGCTCATGGTAGCAGGTCCTCAAGCTATCAAAATTTATAATACCTTCGTGTTTGACAGAGAGACAGACAGCAAGAGCTACGATGAATAATAAAATACTTTGATCAACATTGCTCCCCCACAAAAAAATTAAACATTCGAGCAGTATATCTTTTGCATGCGTACTCAGAAGACAGGTGAATCATTTGATAGTTTTCTAACCCACTTGCGGTTGAAGGCATGTTGCGCAATTTTAATACCTTAAACTCGTCGATGATCCGCGATCAGATCGTTTTTGGAATTTCTTATGACAAGGTACGCAAGAGGCTATTGAGGGAAGATGAGCTGCAACTAGAAAACGCTATTAGTATTTGTCATGCAAGTGAGCTAGCTACACAGCACATTAGCGTGTTCAGTCTGAAATATTTTGCCGCTAATGTGGCTGACGATACCAGTGCCAAAAGCATAGTGACGCAGTCAAATAAGAAACGTGGTCTCAGTGCAGGCGGCCATTTTAAACGGCCAACCAGATCCGCCATTTTATGCCAGCAATGCGGCAATCAACATTTATTATGGCAATGCCCTGCGTTTGAGAAGGTGTGTACGAAGTGTGGAAGATCAAATCCCTTTGCTCGGCAATGTTTTTCACATCCAACAGTGGACCAAACAGGACCAGTTAACAAGATGTGTACCAAAGACCTGGCTATTGTTGATATGATTTTCACTGAGGACACAAGTAGTCTGAACAGGCAAAATGAGAAATTCTTCCTCATAATTTGTAGCAATTTGTAGTATTTGCTGATGCAAATACCATAGAAGATAGATGGACAATTCCATTGATAGTCAATGGCACATTAATCAAATGCAAGCTCGATATGGGAGTGATGGCCAACCTTATCACCTTGTCAGCTTTGAAAGACCTGAAAACTAAACCAAAATAATTTGTCGATCAGTACTACTGAAGGACTATAATGATAATGAGATCACAAAGCTAGGAGCATGTGAGCTTGCAGTAACTGTAAAAGACAGAACATGATTGCATTTTCCATAGTGGAGACAGAGCACAAATCTCTCATTGGAATGGAAGCGTGTGAGGCGCTCGAGCTCATTGTGATGAACGGTATTAATAACTGCTGTAAACGGTACCTGACCTTTAATACCTTGCCCCTTTAAGATGTTTGGAACCCTGGGGGACTCCGCCTCTGGCTATGCCCCCAGGAAACGGTATATAGGATAAGGCTCCATGTGGTGAGCACACTTCTCTCGGATGCTGTTCAGTTCTCTGTAGATTAAAGCCTTTTGATTACCGACTTCGCTCTTGCGTCGTTAAGTGGGTTTACAGTTCAGAAAGCATGATACCCCGCCTACATGTATCCGTAGATCATAAAGGACTTTCCGGAGATATTCCAAGGCTTTGGCACACTGCCTTTTATGTACCTCATCCAATTGAAGGAGAATGCGAAGCCAGTCATACACGCACCAAGTTGTGTACCAGCTCCCTTGAAGGATAAGGTGAAGGCCGGGTTAGACAGAATGAAGGCTGTAGGAGTCATCAAACGCATAAAGGGCCTACAGATTTGATTAACTTTGTTGTGTGCGTCCAGAAGTGGAATAATGTCCTACGAATATGAATGGACACCAAAGACCTGAACCTTAACACTACTCACTTCCGAAGAGGGCGGAGAGAGCATGCAAGATGGCTGGAGCGACATGTTTTAGCAAGCTGGACGCATCAAAAGGCTTTTGACAGCTCAAACTGGGCAAAGGGAGCACAAAACTATATATGTTTGGGTGCTATTGTTTCCTTCGGATTCCATTTGGCATAACTTCTGCTTCAGAAATTTTCCATCGTGCTATGGATCACATAGTTGAAGGGATTCCAGGTGTCTGAGTCAATGTGGATGACATAATAGTTTGGGGGTCCACACACGATGAGCATGACAAAAGGCTTCTCCGGGTCTTAAAAAGTATAAAGAAGAATGGCCTAAAGCTCAACAAAGCAAAATGTCAAATTGGGATTGACAGCATCACCAACTTGAGGGATAGGCATAAGGTGTGCAGCCGGACCAAGAAAAGATAAAGGCTATTTTGACAATCTCACGTTCCACAGATAAAAAAGGCATCCTACAGATGTTAGGGATGATCAACTTTGTCGGAAAATTCATTCCCAACCTGGCAGGGGGCCCGGGTGGTGCTAATGAATGTGTATGCTCCGAACTGGGACGATGCAGGGTTCATGAAGCGGATGTTGAGTAGGATTCCGGATTTGGAGTCAAGCAGTCTGGTAATGGGGGGGGGGGGGGGGACTTCAACACGGTCCTGGATGCGGCACTGGATCGATCTAGGTCTTGATCGGGTAAGAGGCCAGCAGCAGCCAAGGTCCTGAGGGAGTTCATGGACCAAATGGGGGGAGTGGACACGTGGAGATTCGCTAGGCCAAGGGCGAAGGAATTTTCTTTCTTCTCCCATGTTCACAAGGCGTACTCGCGGATTGACTTTTTCGTGGTGAGTAGGGCGCTAATCCCGAGAATGGAGGGGGGAGAGCACTCAGACATTGCGATTTCGGACCATGCCCCGCACTGGGTGGAGTTGGGGCTGGGGAAGGAGAGAGGCCAAGGCCCTCTGTGGAGACTGGACGTAGGACTATTGGCGGATGAGGTCTGGGTGGATTCGGAGGAGTATCCAAAGCTATGTGGTGACCAACGATACTGGGGAGGTTTCAGTGAGTGTAGTCTGGGAGGCGCTGAAGGCAGTTATCAGGGGGGAGCTAATTTCAGTCAGCCTCCACAGGGAGAAGAGGGATAGGATGGAGAGGGAGAGGTTGGTGGCGGAGGTACTTAGGGTGGACAGGAGGTATGCGGAATCCCCCGAAGAGGGGTTGTTGAAGGAGCGCCGGAGTCTGCAGGCGGAGTTTGACTTGCTTACCACGGGGAAGGCTGAGGCTCAGTGGAGGAAGGTACAAGGAGCGGTGTACGAGCATGGGGAGAAGGCAAGCATGATGCTGCCGTACCAACAGCGGAAGAGAGAGGCGGCCAGGGAAATTGGGGGAATTAGGGACGGGGGGGGGGGGGGGGGGGGGGGTATCACGGTGCTGAGCTCGGCAAGGATCAATGAGGTCTTCAAGGACTTTTATGGTAAACTGTATGAGTCAGAACCCCAGGAAGTGGGGGGGGGGGGGGGGGGGGGGGGGGGGGATGAAGCGATTCTTGGACCAACTGAGGTTCCCTAAGGTAGATGAGGGGTGGGTAGAGGTATTGGGGACCCCGATTGAGCTGGAGGAATTGGTTAAGGGTTTGGAGGGAATGCAGTTGGGCAAGGCCCTGGGACTGGACGGATATCCCGTAGAATTTTACAGGAAATTCTCCGAGCTGTTGGGCCCGTTATTGTTGAGAACCTTCAACGAGGCAAAGGAAAAGGGAATACTTCCCCCGACAATGTCGCAGGCTCTGATCTTGCTTATCCTTAAGCGAGATAAGGATCCGTTTCACTGTGGCTCCTCCAGGTCGATATTGCTCCTTAATGTAGATGCCAAACTGTTGGCCAAGATCTTGGCCACCAGAATTGAGGACTGTGTCCTGGGAGTGATCAATGAGGATCAGACGGGGTTTGTGAAGGGCAGGCAGCTGAACACGAATGTGCGGAGGCTCCTGAATGTGATTATGATGCCCTCGAAAGGGGGGGAACGCTGAAGTGGTAGCGACAATGGACGCGGAGAAAGCCTTCGATCGGGTGGAGCGGGAGTACCTGTGGGAAGTGTTAGACAGGTTTGGACTTGGCGAGGAATTCATAGGGTGGGTTAAATTGCTGTATCAGGCCCCTGTAGCGAGTGTGTCGACGAACCGGCTGCGGTCGGAGTACTTTAGGCTACATCGAGGAATGAGGCAGGGGTGCCCCCTGTCCCCCCTGCTGTTTGCCCTGGCAATTGAGCCGCTGGCCATGGCGCTGAGGGAGTCTAGTAACTGGAGGGGGCTGGTCCGGGGGGGGGGGGGGGGGGGGGGGACGACATCGGGTTTCACTGTATGCGGATGACCTGATCCTGTACATTTCGGATACGGTGGAGGGGATGGGGGAGGTCATGCAGATTTTTAGGGATTTTGGGGATTTTTTGGGGTATAAGTTGAATGTTGGGGAAAGCGAGCTTTTAGTGAGACATGTGAGGGGCCAGGAAAAGAGACTGGGAGAGCTACCGCTTAAGATGGTGGAGAGGAGCTTTCGCTACTTGGGCATACGGGTAGCTAAGAGTTGGGATGCCCTGCACAAGCTCAATCTAGCGCGGCTGGTGGATCAGATTATCATAGAATTTACAGTGTAGAAGGAGGCCATTTGGCCCATCGAGTCTGCACCGGCTCCTGGAAAGAGCACCCTACCCAAGGTCAACACCTCCACCCTATCCCCATAACCCAGTAACCCCACCCAACACTAAGGACAATTTTGGACACTAAGGGCAATTTATCATGGCCAACCCACCTAACCTGCACATCTTTGGACTGTGGGAGGAAACCGGAGCACCCGGAGGAAACCCACGCACACACGGGGAGGACATGCAGACTCCGCACAGACAGTGACCCAAGCCGGAATCGAACCTGGGACCCTGGAGCTGTGAAGCAATTGTGTTATCCACAATGCTACCGTGCTGGGGGAGGCCTTTAAGAGGTGGGACATGCTGCCGCTTTCCCTGGCAGGCAGGGTGAAGTCTGTGAAGAGACGGTCCACCCCAGGTTCTTGTGCGTATTCCAGTGCCTTCCCATCCTCATCCCCAAGTCCTTCATCAAGCAGGTGAACAGGATTAGTACGGGATTTGTGTGGGCAAACAAGATCCCGCGTAAGAGACTGTTCTTAGAGCGCAGTCTTGGGGGGGGGGGGGTTTGGGCTGGCGCTGCTGAACTTCTGCAGCTATTACTGGGCAGCAAATATATCCATGATTTGGAAATGGGTAGTAGAGGGAGGGGGGGCAGCGTGGAAACAGTTGGAGGAGGCGTCTTGCAGGGATACTAGCCTGGGGGCATTGATAACGGTACCGCTGCCGCTCCCGCCGACACGGTACACCACGAGCCCAGTGGTGTTGGCGACATTGAGGATCTGGGGTCATTGGAGACGTCACAGGGGGGATGTAGGGGCCTCAGTCTGGACCCCGATACGGAACAATCACAGGTTTGTTCCAGGTAGAATAGACGATGGGTTCCTAAGCTGGCATAGAGCGGGTATTAAAAGGATGGGGGACTTGTTTATTGACGGGACTTTTGCTAGCCTGAGGGCGCTGGTAGAGAAATTTGGGTTGCCCCAGGGAATACCTTTAGGTACCTGCAGGTCCGGGTTTTCGTGAGGAAGCCGCTGCTACCGGCCCGGAGGATACAGGACAGGGTGGTCTCGGGCGTGTGGGTAGGGAACGGAAAGGTATCGGAAATATACCAGGAACTGCAGGCGGTGGAGGAGATCTCGGTGGAGTAGCTGAAGGGCAAGTGGGAGGACGAGCTGGATGAGGAGCTGGATGAGGGCCTGTGGGCAGATGCCCCGGGCAGGGTCAATTCCTCCTCAACTTGTGCAAGGCTGAGCCTGGTTCAGTGTAAGGTGGTGCACCAGGCGCATATGACAGTGGTGAGAATGAGCAAGTTCTTTGGGATGGAGGACAGGTGTGTGAGGTGTTCAGGGAGCCCAGCAAACCATGTCCATATGTTCTGGGCATGCCCGGCACTTACAGAATTTTGGAAAGGCTTTGCAAAGGCAATGTCCAAGGTCTTGGACACTCGGGTAAAGCAGAGCAGTGGACAGCGATATTTGGGGTGTCAGAAGATCCGGGAGTGCAGGAGTCGAAAGAGGCCGAAGTCTTGGCCTTTGCCTCCTTGGTAGCCCGGAGACAGCTCTTGTTAATATGGAGGGACATGAAACCCCCAAGAGTGGAGACTTAGGTCAGTGACATGGCTGGGTTTCTAAGTTTGGAAAGGATAAAGTTTGCCTTAAGAGGTCCTTGCAGGGGTTCTCCAGGCAGTGGCAATTGTTCCTTGACTTTCTCGTGGAACGTTAAGTGGAGTCAGCAGCAGCAGCAAACCAAGGGGGGAGGGGAGGAGGGGGGGGGCGGTATGGGTGGTGGATAGATTTTACTTGTAAAGGGCAGATACCCCACCTTGCTTTGTTAAGTTGTTAATTCGCTTTTCTTTGTTATTATTATTATGTTTTTGTTGTTTTCTTTTTGCAGTGGTTTGTAAAATTTTGTAAAAATTTTGAATAAAAACAAATTTTAAAAGAAAGAGATTTTTGCCCAGCAAGGGATACTAAACACTTTTATGACTGACAATAGTCCCTATTTCAAGAACTATGGGCTGGATTCTCCGATTTGCAGACTAAGTGTTGACGCTGGCGTGGGAACAGTGGCGTTTTATGCCAGAATAAACGATGACGCCCCTGCACTGATCCTCTGACTGGTGGGGAGCTAACAATCATGCAGCATAAAGCCCCCGGCTTTGCCTGTGGATACGGCTGGAGAATGGCCGGGTCCATGGCCGCACATGCGCACGGCAGCGGCCCACGGCGGCTGCACCGTACAATATGGGACAGGCCAGGCACGGACCCGGCCTGCCAAATACCTTCCCCTAGTTACCCCTCTCGCCACCCCTTGACCACTGCCAACCAGTGTCCCCAGCCCCTGCCAAAACACCCCCTGCATGATGAATGGCTCCCCCCCCCGCCCACCCTGACTGTGGCGGTGCTGGACTCAGTCTGCAGTCGCCACGCGGGGTCTATCAAAACAAAATGCCATTATTGACCCACGCTGTCGAGAACTCGACCCATTAGCGGTGGAGCATTGGGAGAGGGCCTCTGGTGACATCCTGAGACTGTCCATATGGCATGCGGTGTACTCCACGAGTACGCCGTTTTGAGGGGGTGGAGCATCACAAAAGCGGCGCCGCCACTGATGTTGCCATGAACGGGGATTCTCCGGCCGATCGCCAAACGCGATTTCAGCATTGTCAACCGGAGAATCCCGCCCTATAAATGGACTGAGTTCGCCCGTCGTTATGACTTTAAACACATTACTTCAAATCCTTTATATCCTCAGTCGAACGGGAAGGTAGAAAAGGACGTGCACATTGTTAAACAGCTGCTGAAAAAAGCCATTGATAGCCAGGAAGACATCTATCTGGCACTTTTGAGCTATCCTTCGGCACCACTAATCAATGGGCTGTCACCAGCACAACTGCTGATGAATTGGCAACTACCTACGACCCTGCCTTCCATTACAACTCACCCTGTGGATTGAGGACTGAAGCGGGAATTGCTTCTTCGAAAGAGGAGGTAGAAAGGATTCTATGATAGATCTACAAGGAAGCTCCAGCCAGTGCATCAAGGTGACACAGTTAGACTGGAGGATGCCAATGGAAACGAATGGTCAAGGCTTGCAAAAGTACTGCAACAGGCAGGTCCACAGTCGTACCTCATCATCACTGAGGATAGCACAATCGTACGGAGGAACGAAAGAGCTCTATTGAAAGTTCAACGTTCCTTCATTTTGAGTCCGACAGAAGAGTTGGTATGTAATCCCAGAACACTTGAAGAGGTTACAGGCCACCAGAGCCAGCACTCAGAGAAACATCCACAGCAACAAATACAGAACAAACAGGAACACCAACATTAAATGAAGGTGCAACACAATGGCCAATTCATCCATTGCTCAGGAGATCACCCAGACTACATTGTAAACCTGGGAGACTGACCTTGTAGTGAACTATGTACAGTTACATGTCATGTTTGGTAGAGTGCCGCTATATTTGTAAATGTTAACACTTCCAAAGGAAGGGGGATGCAGTAGGGGATGTGGTAATATGCATATGCACAGTAATGTATATAGATATCTATATGACCTCTGGCTAGATGGTGGCGATGGAGATCTACCATGTGACTCCAGAGATCCGGCATTTGGTAGTAAGTCGCACTAGGGGACAGTCGCATTAGAAGTAGCTCCAGGAGAATTCACTAATCGGTACCATTTGTATTATAGTTTATTTAGTTATCTTTCCAAGTGTTCATTTTATCAATAAACTATCTTACTAGTAAAGAACTAGATGTTCTGTGTGCATCTTTACAACCGCCACAATACAGAACATAACATTTGGGATCCTTACTGAGGCATGCAGCCACTCAGCTGCATGGCTAGTCTGGCTGCATGCCTAAATTATTCAAATTAACAGCATAAAGTTTTCTTGCTGCCTGTATCACTTTGAACGGACATGAGGTAATCAATCACGCATTGCAGTCCCCACACCCAATTTTGGGGGGCAATCAACTTTGAACCTCTTTCCCATTAGTAATAGCAAGCAGGAGAAGATATTAGTTGGATACAATATCAATTGATAGATGTAACCATTATAGGGTTAATCAGCTCAAATTCTAACTCCAGACAGTACGAAGATGACGCTGAGAATGCTGTGGGAAAGGAATGTTAAGTGGTGGGCAGATGCCAAGTTGACTATGAAAAGGTGATAAGGAGTCAGGATGATAGTAGATTCAAGCATGGGAAATGTTGTAAGAGACAGGAAAGTGCAAAACTGCAAGGCCATCTTGACCGATCAAGCTTTTAAAATGTCCAGAGCAATAAACAGATTGCATCACAGTGTACATGCATAAATGTGGGGAATGGGATGGTTGGAAAGTGCTCTGTGTGTTTACATACTGACGAAGACTGGTGATGATATTTAACCTTGCACCACACATGCTTATGTATTAACCTTATATGTTGGACAGTAAAGGTAAGAGACACTGCGAAACTGTAGAAATGCTAAATAATCTTATATAGCGATGCTGTGAGCGATCAGAGGGATCCGTTTGTGAGTCCCCAATGAGTTTTTTACTCCTAATTTGACATAATACGAATACCATGGGTAATGTTGGTTTGTTAAATGTGTTAAATAAACAATAGAGACAATTCTCTGTCTCTTGGGTCCATGAGACTGTATTGACATAAACGAATAAGGATTAACGGTATTGGAGAGATTGGAGAATCTGGATTTGATTTCCTCAGAGCAGAGAAAGGTAAGGGATCCGAACAGAGGTATTCAAAATTCTGAAGGGTTTTGATAGAGAACTAGGGAGGACTATTTCTTCTGGCAAGTGGTCATACATTGACCACATTTTTAAAAAACTCATCCATGGGATGTGGGCGTCGCTGGCTGGGCCAACATTTATTACCCATCCCTGAGGGCATTTCAGAGTCAACCACATTGCTGGAGTCACGTGTAGGCTAGACCAGGTAAAGATGGCAGATTCCCTTCCCTAAAGGGAATTATTGAACCAGATGCGTTTTTCTGACAACTGACAATAGTGTCATAGTCGACATTAGACTTTTAATTCCATATTTTTACTGAATTCAAATTCCACCAACTGCCAAGGTGGGATTCAAACCCAGTTCCCCAGAGCATTACCCTGGGTCTCTGGATTACTAGACCAGTGAAAATACCACTATCTCTCCTTAATTACCTCTGTCAGTGCCATAATTATTGTATGACTTTCTTTAAAATAATTGGAATTGGGCTAAAGTGGAAATGAGGAGAAATGTTTTCAGAGGATTGTTAAGATCTGTCTATCAACTACCTGAACAGGTAGAAGGATTAGATTCCTCAGGAACGTTCAGAAGGCAATTGCACTAATTTACAGGGGAAAAGCTGGGTTGTGTGACCAAATTGTTCAATTCTTTCAAGCCCTGGCACAGGCATAATGGGCCAAATGGCCTCCTTTTGTGCTATAAGATGATTCTATAATTGTCCTATCATCCAAAGCACTCATGTAACTTGGGAATAGTAGTGCTCCCAATACTGAGCCTTAGAGTACTCCGCTCAGTACTTCTCCCCACTCCAAATAACTCCACTACAAAGGTCTTGTGTGATGCAACTGATTGTCTTGTCCTTCAAATTGGTGAAGGTAGCAGATTTACAAGGTATTGCCAAAGAAGCCTTGATGACATGTTGCATTACTGACACACATACCGACAATCGCTGGTAGATTTTTAGACTTGTATATGGGGTGCTGATCAAGTGAACTGATTTATGGATGATATTAAGCTTCTTCAGAGCTGTTGCAGCTGTACCCATCAAGGTGAAGAATATTCCATCACCCCTGACTTGTGCCTTGTACATTGTGGAGATATTTTGGCGAGCCAGACACATAGGAACAGGAGCCACACAAGCCTGTTCTGTCATTCAGTGAGATCATGTCTGATCTCCAAGCTAACTCCTTTTCCCTTTTCCCCGTATCCCAATACCTTTAGCGAACAAAAACCTATCAATCAGTTTTAAAATCTGGTATCAATTGCCATTTGCAGAAGATAATTCCAAACTTCTAGCTCCCTTGGAAAATATATATTTCTTAATTACAGTCTTGAAAAGCTTGACTCTGCATCCTCGCCGTGGATTTGGCCAATGGTGGAAATAGTTTCTCCTAATCCACCCTATCTTTTTCCCTTAATATTTTGAAAACGTTGATAATGTTCACCCCTTAACCTTCTATATTCCAGGGAATGCAACCCTAGTCTGTTTAATCTCCTCTGGTAACTTAACTCCTGGAGTTTAGACAATGAATCAGCGCAACACTCCCTCCAAGGTGGCCAATATATCCTTTCTAAGGTTTGATGATCAATACGGTCCACGATACTCCAGCTTTGTATACCTGAAGGGTGACTTCTACACTTTGTTTTCTCATCCTCGAGGTATACAGGCTAGCATTCCATTAGCCTTGTTGATTATTTCCAAAACTTGCCATTAACATTTTAAGAGCCTTTTATTGACATCCACTGCTTCTAGCTTTCAGAGAGGTGAGAGTGACTGCCCTTGAGATCAAGGCAACATTTGACTGACAGTGGCATCAAGGAGCCCGCGCAAAATTAAAGTCGATGAGAATCAAGCAAAAAAACTGCCCACTCATGTCCAGCACAAAGAAAGATAATTATGAGTGTTCGAGGCAAATCATCTCAGGTAACACCCCGGGTCCAACCATCTTCAACTGCTCCATCAATGATCTTTCCTCCATCGTAATGTCAGAAGTGGTAGTGAGTGCACAATGTTCACTACCATTTGCTACTCCTTAACTACGAAAGCTGTCTGTCCTAATATGCAGCAAGACTTGGACAAAATTCAGGCTGGGGATGTAGATTTTAGGTTCAGATTCAGATTTAGATTTATTGTCACGTGCACCAAGGTACGGTGAAAAGTATTGTTCTGCGTACCAATCCAGGCAGATCATTCCTTCCATGAAAAATATGGAACATACGATAAATACACAATGTAAATACATACACACAGACATCGGGTGAAGCATACGGAGTGTAGTACTACTCAGTAGAGAAGGTGCGTAGAGAGATCAGTTCAGTCCATAAGAGGGTCATTTAGGAGTCTGATAACAGCGGGGAAGAAGCTGTTAGTGTGTGCTCTCAGACTTTTGTAGCTCCTACCTGATGGAAGAAGTTGGAAGAGAGAATAACCTGGGTGGGAGGGGGCTTTGATTATGCTGCCCGCTTTCGCAAGGCAGCGGGAGGTGTAAACAGAGTCAATAGATGGGAGATGGGTTTGCATGATGGACTGGGCTGTGTTCACAACTCTCTGTAGTTTCTCACGCTGTTGGGCCGAGCAGTTGCCATGTCAGGCTGTGATGCAGCCAGTTAGGATGTTTTCTATGGTGCAACTATAAAAATTGGTACAAGTCATTGTGGACATGTCGAATTTCCTTAGTTTCCTGAGGAAGTAACATTCTTGCCACACAAGTGCCAGGCAATGACCATCTCCAACAAGAGAAAAGTTAACCATCCCTCCTTGATATTCAATGGCAGTACCATCGCTGAACCTCCCAACAACAATTTCCTTTTACCAGAAACTTAACTGGACCAAATACTGTGGTAACAGGTCAGAGGTTGGGAATTCTTAGGTGACCTCCAGACTCCCCAAGCCTGTCCGCCATCTATAAGTAAAAAGAAAGGTGTGTTATGGAACACTCTCCAGTTGCCCAGGTGAGTGCACTCCAAATAAACTCTAGAAGCTCAGCACCATCCAAGACAAAGCAACTGGCTTGCTTGGCACCCCATCCACCAACTGAAATATTTACTCCCTCCACCAGCAGTGCACTCTGGCAGTAGTGTTTCCATCTTAAAGCAGCAAGTTGCTGATGCTTCTTGGACAGCACCTTCCAAATCCGAACAAGGGCAGCAGATGGGAACACCACCACCCCTTAGGTTCTCCGCATTTCTGTTCTGAGTTTACCCCTTCTAATTCTAAGGCTGTGCCCACGGGTCCTCGTCTCCTCGCCTAACGGAAACAGATTCTTTGCGTCCACCCTTTCTAAGCCATGTATTATCTTGTAAGTTTCTATTAGATCTCCCCTTAACCTTCTAAACTCCAATGAATACAATCCCAGGATCCTCAGCCGTTCATCATACAGTGCAGAAGGAGGCCATTCGGCCCATCGAGTCTGCACCGACCCACTTCCACCCTATCCCCGTAACCCAATAACCCCTCCTAACCTTTTTGGTCACTAAGGGTAATTTATCATGGCCAATCCACTTAACCTGCAATTCTTTGGACTGTGGGAGGAAACCGGAGCACCCGAGGGAAACCCACGCAGACACAGGGAGAACGTGCAGACTCCTACGGACAGTGACCCAAGCCGGGAATTGAACCTGGGACCCTGGCGCTGTGAAGCCATAATGCTATACACTTGTGCTACTGTGCTGCCCATAATGTCCTTACTAATGATACTGTGCATTTATCTGGACTTCATTGACTGCAGAGGTTCAAGAAGGCAGTTTGCCACCTTGCTCTCAAGGGCAATTGGAGACGGGCAATAGGTTTCGTCCTTCACAGCGATGTTCACATCACATTAATGAATTTTGAAGTACCATGTTCCAACCTCTTTAAGTCCAGAGTGGATGGCCTCACATTTACGTACATCAAAATATATTTGCCAAGTTTTGCCCATTTACTTAATTTATCAATATCTCCATGCAAATTTATATTTCCATCTGGACTCATCCAATACCAAGTATCCTTGAGTCATCAGAAAATGTACATATTGTTCCTCCACCCCATCATCTAAGTTCTTAATTGAACAGCGAATAGGTGAGGTCCTTGCAGGACACCACTACAGTAGTCATATCCTGTTAATTAAAGTACCCATTATCACTACATAAGGGATTGAGTGTGTTAGATAGAAAAGGAAGTAGTACCATATTAGATAGGAGCAGACTAAGAAGGACAACAAGGAATAAAAAGACAAGTTTGTGTGGTGAATAAGGTGGGTGAGTTAGAAGCATAATAGCTGTCTGGGACCATGGTGTAATGGCAAAAGGAAAATGTGGCTTACAAACGGTGAGAGTCGGGTACATAATATTCAAAGATACAAAGTGAACAGCAAAGATAGGGAAAGATAAAAGGAAATGGCGTGGCAGCACTGACAAATAAAGACCTTGGGCGGGATTCACCGTGAACCAGCAGGGCGGGCCACTCCGGTGCCAAGAAGTGGTATGAACCACTCCGGCATCGGGCCGCCCCGATGGTGCGGAATCCTCCTCACCTTCAAGGAGTAGGCTGGTGCCAGAGTGTTTGGCGCCACACCAACCAGCGCTGAAGGGCCTCCGCCGGCCGGCGGGAGTTGGTGCATACGCGGGAGCGTCAGCGTGTGCTGGTATCATCTCAGCGCATGCACAGGGGGGTTCTTCTCCGCACCGGCCATGACGGAGGTTGACAGTTGCCGGTGCAGAGGGAAAGAGTGCCCCCACGGCACAGGCCCACCCGCGGATCGTTGGGCCCCAATCGTGGGCCAGGCCGCCGTGGGGGCACCCCCCTGGGGCCAGATCCCTCCGCGCCCCCCGAGGATGCTGCAGGCCACCCGTGGAGCCAGGTCCCGCCGGTAAGGACCTGTTGTGATTTACGCTGGCGGGACCCGCAGAAAACGGGCGGCCACTTGGCCCATCGCGGGCCGGAGAATCACCGGGGGGGGCGCTGCCAGCAGCCGCCGATTGGCACGCCGCGATTCCCGCAGCCGGCGTCGGAGAATTCAGCAGCCGGTGGGGGCGGGATTCACGCCGCCCCCTGGTGATTCTCTGACCCGGCGGGGGGTCGGATAATCCCGCTCATTGTATTGTTGGAAAGAGGGGATGTTCTTCAGAAGGTAAGGGCAGTATCCATTTGGTTACAGTTGGAGAAGCATGTTGCCTGTAAAATTCAGACACTTCGACCAGTTTATTATTCAAATGTTTTACCCAGGTGCCCTTATTTGCGAGATGAACAAAGTACAAATATAAGTTTATGATTCAACCCAAGTTTATTTCAAAACACAACAAAACAATTATCCCTTAAATTACCCTAACTATAGTCTGCTTTAAGGTTCTTAATATTACCCGTTCCGATATACTGGATTGTGCTGCGGGTCCTATCCTCTGAGTCTCTGTCGTTTCAGGGCCTTTGTCTGTGAAGGTGTTTCTCGCACGCTGCTTCCTTCTGTCCTCTAGTCCACCGTGGAATCTTCTCTGCTGCCTCTGCATCGAGTCTTTTGCTGGGGAAGGTCACTGGATGCCTCTTCCTCACACCCCTCTCCGTGCCCTTCCAGAAACTTCTCTGGCCCTCAGCCAATGAGGTCTCAGGGTGGGGGTCGCAACACCCAATGCAGTTATTGATTGCAACACTGCAGGACACCAGGAACCCACCCTCTGGGGTCTATCTTCTGGTGCATTGTCCATACGTAAACTTATCTCATATATGGTAATGGCGGGAAATCCAGGTTACAGAAATTCTGGCTTCATCAAGGCAATCCACAACAATCAATCCATTTGAATGGAACCGATTATCTTCCCATGTCTGGCTTACAGAGATTTCCCGAGCTGTCTGTCTCTGTCCAGTATATTCGAACTTGGTTGTTTGCATTCCCATCAGGCCTGTCTGTGGTTCTAACTGTGGTTTCATTTAAAATGTCCAATTCTGTATCGGGCCTAAAATTCAGACAGTTGTAGGAGGATGGAATTGTTGTTGTTGATGTGGGGATTGACATTATATTTGTTACTGTTTATTGTTTATTGTTGGTGGGTGTAAATGTGGGAGAAAATGTGAAAAAGGAGAAGAATAAAAATATATATATTTTTGAATTCAGACGTTTGGCCATTTTACCACAAGCAAAATGGTTACACTATTGGTTGCATTATTAGGGGTATTCTTATTAATTTATTTTCACCATAACTTTAGCGGGACCATTGACATCATCTTACTTCTTCTCTATCGAGGTATTCTGTTGGTCTCCAAATAGTGAGAGAGAAATAGAAGAATAAATCTGCAGGGAAATCACAGAGATGTGTAAGAATATCGGGGTGGCACGGTAGCACAGTGGTTAGCACCGTTGCTTCACAGCGCCAGGGACAAAGGTTTGATTCCCGGCTTGGGTGTCTGTCTGTGTGGAGTTTGCACGTTCTCCCCGTGTCAGCGTGGGTTTCCTCCGGGTACTCCGGTTTCCTCCCACAAGTCTCAACAGACGTGCTTGTTCGGTGAATTGAACATTCTGAATTCTCCCTCAGTGTACCCGAACAGGGTCCGGAGTGTGGCGACTAGGGGATTTTCACAGTAACTTCATTGCAGTGTTAATGCAAGCCTACTTGTGACACTAATATTGATTATTGATCTAATTTCACATATCCCATATCGTTTGGAATAATGTTAAAGTAAAGAGTCGGGAGGGAAGAATTCCTTTTAAATGTGCTCAGTATGTTCTTGGTCCAATCAGAAAGGAAGCACTGCTGGATCTGCTGTTGGGAAATCAGGTGAGCCAAGTGGGCCAATGTCTGTGGAGGATCATTTAGGTAAGATCATAAAGAGCGTAAAGTTTAGATTAGTAATGGAGAAGAGCAAGCAACAATCTTATGGTCAGTGGGCGGAAATGGGTGGCTCGGCGAGGCATGTGCCACCGGCAAGTCAGCTGGGGCCTCTGGCCCCAGGCCCACCAGAGGATGGCCGCCAGGTGTATCAAAGGCCACGGGGCACGGTAAGCAGCAGGCTGCCTTCAATAGGGCAGAGATACATACCTTGGTGGGTGAAAGTAGTGGACAGGCTTCTAGGGCACAATCTGGTGAGCATCACACAGCTTCTGATGCACATCAGGTGGAGACAGGAACGGCCAGGGGAGACAGCAGTCGGAGGTGAGCCTCTGGACCAGGTTATCCCGGAGCTGATGTAGACGTAAGGTGCGCCTTGATATTCAGAGGGGGATGTCAGCAATACTCCAGCAGACCCACAGATGATTTAAGGCATTCCAAAGACTACAGGGGCGCAGGCGATGGCACCGGCAATGCGTGGCACTGAGGCCAACATACAATGGTGGCGACCGCAGTGGAGAGCCTGGAGCATGCACCAGCATCATGAGTGGTTTTGACCAAGGGATGGTTCAATCAGTGAAGGCCATGGATGAGGGCCTTGACTACATTTCCCATTCACTCAAGAACTTATCTGACGCAGGCAGACTTTGCCAAGGTGCTGTGGAGCATTTCCCAGTCGCAGGGACAGTGCCGAGGCCCTGTGGAGCATTTCCCAGTCGCAGGGACAGTGCCGAGGCCCTGTGGAGAATGTCCCAGTCGCAGGGACAGTGCCGAGGTCCTGTGGAGAATGTCCCAGTCGCAGGGACAGTGCCGAGGCCCTGTGGAGAATGTCCCAGTCGCAGGGACAGTGCCGAGGCCCTGTGGAGAATGTCCCAGTCGCAGGGACAGTGCCGAGGTCCTGTGGAGAATGTCCCAGTCGCAGGGACAGTGCCGAGGCCCTGTGGAGAATGTCCCAGTCGCAGGGACAGTGCCGAGGCCCTGTGGAGAATGTCCCAGTCACAGGGACAGTGCCGAGGCCCTGTGGAGAATGTCCCAGTCGCAGGGACAGTGCCGAGGCCCTGTGGAGAATGTCCCAGTCGCAGGGACAGTGCCGAGGTCCTGTGGAGAATGTCCCAGTCACAGGGACAGTGCCGAGGCCCTGTGGAGAATATCCCAGTCGCAGGGACAGTGCCGAGGCCCTGTGGAGAATGTCCCAGTCACAGGGACAGTGCCGAGGCCCTGTGGAGAATGTCCCAGTCGCAGGGACAGTGCCGAGGCCCTGTGGAGAATGTCCCAGTCGCAGGGACAGTGCCGAGGCCCTGTGGAGCATTTCCCAGTCGCAGGGACAGTGCCGAGGCCCTGTGGAGCATTTCCCAGTCGCAGGGACAGTGCCAAGGCGCTGTGGAGCATTTCCCAGTCGCAGGGACAGTGCCGAGGCCCTGTGGAGCATTTCCCAGTCGCAGGGACAGTGCTGAGGCCCTGTGGAGCATTTCCCAGTCGCAGGGTGATGCACCATCGATTGCACGCGAGGCGAGTGATTTACCAATGTCAGGCTTTAATTAACTAGAACACAGCCTGGCGATCGTCTACAGTGGAAAGGGATGATCGTCAGGCTTCTGAGCATTTATACCTCGTTGATAGAGGCGTGGTTAACTCAGCCTCTCGGCCAATCGGTCGAGAGGCACATGACCGACCAGGGCCAATGGTAAGCCGACGTTCTGGCCCAATGGCAGACGAGTATGCAGATCATATCATCACATTCACCCCTTACGGAGAAGGAAGGCGGGGGGGGGGGGGGGGGGGGGGGGGGGGTGTGAACGAGACCCGGGGTGGGGGGGGGGGGGAAGAACTGATGATATGAGTAGCCGTGTCGGGAGAATAATTTTCTCTCCATATCCTTGTCGAATTTGGGGGCTTGCCACTGGCCCAGACATAACAATATTTACAAAAGGAAGTCCATGGGACCGTAGAACTCTAGAAGGATTCGATCAGTCGTTTGGTGGTCCTTGACGTCCTGGCCGAGCGCCGTAGTGGAGGAGGTGTCGTCGGATCGGCTGATGGTCCTGCTGATGTCCTGGAGTCCGGGAGCGATAGACCTCGAGTAGTCTCCGTCACCTGAGCTGGCCGCGGAGACGCCATGGATGAGGGATGGGGAAGCTGAGTGGGGTGCTGGGGTGAAAAAGGGGAGGGGGGGTCTGTGGTGGGGGGGGGCTGCACGCCGGCGGGTGCCAGGTCCCGGAGGGAGACCATGTCCTGCCGACCGTCGGGGTACTCCACATACGCGTACTGCGGGTTAGCGTGGAGTAACTGGACATGCTCCACCAACGGATCGGACTTGTGCACCCGCACATGCTTCCGGAGCAAGATGGGCCCGGGGGTGACCAGCCACGTCGGGAGAGGGGATCCGGAGGACAACTTCCTGGGGAAAACAAGAAGACGTTCATGGGGTGTCTGATTAGTAGCAGTACAGAGCAGTGAGCGGATAGAGTGCAGCGCATCGGGGAGCACCTCTTGCCATCGGGAAATAGAGAGATCTCTGGACCGGAGGGCCAGTAGTTATGGTCTTCCAGATGGTACCATTCTCCCGCTCGACCTGTCCGTTACCCCGAGAGTTATAGCTGGTCGTCCTGCTAGAGGCGATGCCCCTGTCGAGCAGGAATTGACGCAGCTCGTCGCTCATAAATGAGGACCCCCGGTCGCTGTGAATGTACTCGGGGTAGCCAAACAGCGAGAAGATGGAGAGTAGGGCCTTAATGACGGTTGATGTGGTCATGTCGGGACAGGGAATGGCAAAGGGGAAGCGGGAGTGTTCGTCGACAACCGCCAGGAAGTAAATGTTGCGGTTGTTAGAGGGAAAGGGCCCCTTGAAGTCAATGCTGAGACGTTCAAAGGGGCGGGATGCTTTGATCAGGTGTGCGCGCTCGGGGCGGTAGAAGTGCGGTTTGCACTCGGCGCAGATGTGGCAGTCACGGGTTACTGTCCTGACTTCCTCGATAGAGTAGGGCAGGTTGTGGGCCTTAATGAAGTGGTATAGGCGGGTCACCCCTGGATGGCAGAGGTCCGCGTGGAGGGAGCGGAGGCGGTCTATCTGCGCGCTGGCGCAGGTACCGCGGGACAGGGCATCAGGAGGCTCATTGAGCTTCCCAGGACGATACAAGATATCATAGTTGTACGTGGACAACTCGATCCGCCACCGTAAGATCTTGTCATTCTTAATCTTGCCCCTTTGTGCATTATCAAACATGAAGGCTACTGACCGTTGGTCTGTGAGGAGGGTAAACCTCCTGCCGGCCAAATAGTGCCTCCAATGTCGCACGGCTTCGACTATGGCCTGGGCTTCCTTTTCCACAGCGGGGTGGCGGAGTTCGGAAGCCTGGAGGGTTCTGGAGAAGAAGGCCACGGGTCTGCCCGCTTGGTTCAGGGTGGCCGCCAGAGCCACTTCAGATGCGTCGCTCTCGACCTGGAAGGGGAGGGCCTCGTCGATGGCGCGCATCGTGGCCTTTGCGATGTCCGCTTTGATGCGGCTAAAGGCCTGACAGGCCTCCGTCGACGGTGGGAAGGTCGTGGTTTGCATGAGGGGACGGGCCTTGTCCGCGTAGTTGGGAACCCATTGGGCGTAGTATGCGAAAAACCCCAGGCAGCGTTTGAGAGATTTGGGGGTATTGGGGAGAGGGAGTTCCATCAGGGGGCGCATGCGTTCGGGATCGGGGCCTATCACTCCGTTACGCACTACGTAGCCGAGGATGGCTAGGCGGTCGGTGCTGAACATGCATTTATCCTTATTGTATGTGAGGTTAAGGAGTTTTGCGGTTTGGAGGAATTTCTGGAGGTTGGCGTCATGGTCCTGCTGATCGTGGCCGCAGATGGTGACATTATCAAGATACGGGAAGGTAGCCTGTAATCCGTACTTGTCGACCATTCGGTCCATCTCCCGTTGGAAGACCGAGACCCCATTTGTGACACCAAACGGAACCCTAAGGAAGTGGTAGAGGCGCCCGTCAGCCTCGAACGCGGTGTACAGTCGGTCACTCGCGCGGATGGGGAGCTGGTGGTAAGCGGACTTAAGGTCCACAGTTGAGAAGACCTTGTATCTCGCGATCTCGTTTACCATGGTAGCGATACGGGGGAGAGGATACGCGTCCAGTTGCGTAAACCGATTAATGGTTTGGCTATAATCGATGACCATCCGGTTTTTCTCCCCCGTCCGGACCACCAGCACTTGGGCTCGCCAGGGACTGTTGCTGGCCTCGATGACCCCTTCCGTCAGCAACCTCTGGACCTCGGACCTGATGAAGGATCGGTCCTGGGCGCTGTACCGTCTGCTCCGTGTGGCGACGGGTTTGCAATCGGGGGTGAGGTTAGCAAACAGGGAGGGAGGGTCTACTTTGAGGGACGCGAGGCTGCAGACAGTGAGGGGGGGTATAGGGCCGCCGAATTGAAAAGTCAAGCTCTGCAGGTTGCACTGGAAGTCCAGTCCTAGGAGTGCCGGTGCGCAAAGGTCAGGGAGGATAAGGAATTTATAATTTTTAAAAACCTTCCCTTGGACCGTGAGGTCCGCGATGCAGCACCCGGTGATATGGACGGAGTGCGAACCTGAGGCTAAACCGATTTTGCGTGTTACGGGATGGACAGGGAGCGCGCAGCGTCTTACCATGTCAGGGTGAACGAAGCTTTCCGTGCTCCCGGAGTCCAGCAGGCAGTCCGTCTTGTGGCCGTTGAGGTGGATCAGCGTAGTCGTTTTGGCGAGCGTGCGTGGATGAGACTGGTCGAGTTGAACGGCCGTGAGCCGTGGAGAAAATCCGTCGTCGCTGTCCGATTCCATGCTGGAGGGACCTTGCGTGGCAGATGTGGAAGTCGGTGGCCAGGATCCATATGTGGGGTGAACGGCCGCGAGCCGTGGAGAAAATCCGTCGTCGCTGTCCGATTCCATGCTGGAGGGACCTTGCGTGGCAGATGTGGAAGCCGGTGGCCAGGATCCCCAGGTGAGGTCTGTTCCCCAAGATGGCGGCGCCCAGGACCCGCACGTGGGGTCGGGGCCCCAAGATGGCGGCGCCCAGGACCCGCACGTGGGGTCGGCTCCTCAAGATGGCGGCGCCCAGGAAGCCCTCGTGGCCGCTGGAGGCGGAGCTCGCGTTGCCGGCGCTGTGAGCGGAGAGGCGCGCAGGCCGGCTCCAGGAGGTGAGTGACCGGCATCAGCTGTGGGGATGCACAAGCCGGCTCCAGGACGCCGGCTAGGTGCATCAGCTGTGGGGATGCGGAAGCCGGCTCCAGGACGCCGGCTAGGTGCATCAGCTGTGGGGATGCGGAAGCCGGCTCCAGGACGCCGGCTAGGTGCATCAGCTGTGGGGATGCGGAAGCCGGCTCCAGGACGCCGGCTAGGTGCATCAGCTGTGGGGATGCGGAAGCCGGCTCCAGGACGCCGGCTAGGTGCATCAGCTGTGGGGATGCGGAAGCCGGCTCCAGGACGCCGGCTAGGTGCATCAGCTGTGGGGATGCGGAAGCCGGCTCCAGGACGCCGGCTAGGTGCATCAGCTGTGGGTGGAGGTAAGGCGCGCGGGCCGGGTGCGGGGGGCCGGGGGCGGGGGGGAGCCGAGTCGCGCTGCGGGCAGGCAGGGACCGGGGGGCCCGGAGAGGCGAGCCGGTCGGGCGCCGGGGCCCGGGGGTGGGGGGAGCCGGGGTCCGGGAGCGAGGGAAGCAGGGCCGCTGCGGGCAGGCAGGGACCAGGGGGGCCCGGAGAGGCGAGGCGGTCGGGCGCCGGGGCCCGGGGGGCGGGGGGGAGAAACGTGCGCGGCGGGCAGGCAGAGGCCTGGAGGGGCCGGGGAGGTGCGCATGTCGGCCGGCGGGGCGCGAGTCGGGAGCGACTGGGGCGGCCCTGGGGGAGAGAGAGAGGCACACAGGACGTTTGCAGAGGCCTGGGGGAGGGGGGGAGAGTGCTGTGCGGCTTCCAGAAGCGCTGCAGCCAGCGATTTGGACTGGCAGACCGTGGAGTAGTGGCCCTTCTTCCCGCAGCTCTTACAGAGGGTGGAGCGGGCTGGGCAGCGCGAGCGAGGGAGCGTCAATACCCACGCTGGAGTGGAGGACGTGCAGCTTCTGTGCCCCGGTGGGGGGGGGGTGGTTGTAGATGCCAGGAACCCTTCGAGGCAAGTCAGCCAGAGTTTGAAAAGTTCTGTAGAGTTCGGAGTTTGCGGGCTGATGCGGAGGCATTCGGGCTTGATGCGGAACTCCATCTTCAAAGTTGTAGTTAATTAAATTGATGCACCATCGATTGCACGCGAGGCGAGTGATTTACCAATGTCAGGCTTTAATTAACTAGAACACAGCCTGGCGATCGTCTACAGTGGAAAGGGACGATCGTCAGGCTTCTGAGCATTTATACCTCGTTGATAGAGGCGTGGTTAACTCAGCCTCTCGGCCAATCGGTCGAGAGGCACATGACCGACCAGGGCCACTGGTAAGCCGACGTTCTGGCCCAATGGCAGACGAGTATGCAGATCATATCATCACACAGGGACAGTGCCGAGGCCCTGTGGAGAATGTCCCAGTGGCAGGGACAGTGCCGAGGCCCTGTGGAGAATGTCCCAGTGGCAGGGACAGTGCCGAGGCCCTGTGGAGAATGTCCCAGTCGCAGGGACAGTGCCGAGGCCCTGTGGAGAATGTCCCAGTCGCAGGGACAGTGCCGAGGCCCTGTGGAGCATTTCCCAGTCGCAGGGACAGTGCCGAGGCCCTGTGGAGAATATCCCAGTCGCAGGGACAGTGCCGAGGCCCTGTGGAGAATATCCCAGTCGCAGGGACAGTGCCGAGGCCCTGTGGAGAATGTCCCAGTCGCAGGGACAGTGCCGAGGCCCTGTGGAGAATATCCCAGTCGCAGGGACAGTGCCGAGGCCCTGTGGAGCATTTCCCAGTCGCAGGGACAGTGCCGAGGCCCTGTGGAGCATTTCCCAGTCGCAGGGACAGTGCCGAGGCCCTGTGGAGAATGTCCCAGTCGCAGGGACAGTGCCGAGACCCTGTGGAGCATTTCCCAGTCGCAGGGGACAGTGCCGAGGCCCTGTGGAGCATTTCCCAGTCTCAGGGGGCTGTGTCCCACTCAGAAGTGGCCTTTGCTGGGCACTGCGAAGCATGTCCCAGACGTTGGTGGATTTGGTGAAGCACGCAGAATGTAGCCTGGTCACAGAGGGGCATCGCTGAGGGCATCAACATCGTGGTGCAAGCAATGGGGAGCTGCCTGACCTGGCAGAGTCATCAGAGATGGAGGCAGCCTGCTGCGCAGTCAGATGGCGCAAGGGCCTCTGGATCTCAATCCAGCTGCCCCTCGTCCCATGGTGACCCCCAGGGCCCAACGCCTGGAGAAGGGAGCGCTGGAGGTATCGGCACTTGGCTGCAAAATTGCAGAATGCAGCCCTATGTTCTCCCGCTGGACCTGAATTGCTTGTGGTTTGCGCTGGCGCTGGGAGCAGCGACCAGAAGCAATTCACTCTCCCCAGCCATGGCTATACATGGCGTGGTTCAGCTCCCATTTTGAGTGTGCCTGCCTGATAGTGAGGTCCGGCACTGGCTCCCCTTCCCTCTGCAATGCTAATCCTGCACCACCCCCGCCATCCTCCCCCCACCACAGGAATTGCTGGTTCCCCCCCCCCCCCCCACCCACCATCCTCCCCCCAGCACAAGAATTTCTGGTTCCCCCCCCCCCCCCGCCATCCTCCCCTCACCACAGGAATTGCTGGTTCCCCCCCCCCCCCCCCCTCCGCCATCCTCCCCCCACCACAGGAATTTCTGGTTCACCCCCCCCCCCCACAGCACACATGCATGAGGATGACCTGACCCCACCCTCCATCAAACCCCCAGCAGAGACCTCCACCACATCACCCCACCAGACCTCCCACCAGACCCCCCATATCAGAGACCCCATCGGAGATCCCCATCAGAGGACCCTCTATATCAGAGTCCCCTCTCTTTGGAGTGGTTTTCCTGATAGCAAGGTACAATAATTGGCCTCTGCACGCAACGCTAATCCTGCCTCCCCCCACCCCCACTGACAAGTACAGGCATCCTCCCCACTACCATGGGAATTACTGCGTCACTGCTCTCCCCCTCACAGCACGCAAGCAATGAGGGTGACCCGATCCCCACCCCAGTGCCACCCCCCCCATCAGAGTCCTCCTCACCAGAGACCCTCCATATCAGAGACCTGCCACATATCAGAGACCCCCTCTATATCAGAGAACCCCCTATAACTGAGAACCCTCCATATTGAAGATATTGATATGGGGGGGTCCCTGATATGGGGTGGGTCCCTGATATGGGGGGTCCCTGATATGGAGGTGTCTCCAATTTGGAGAGATATGGGGCAGGATTCTCCGACCCCCAGCCGGGTCGGAGAATCGCCGGGGGTCAGTGTGAATCCCACCCTCTCCGTCCTCCTAATTCCCCCGCCCCCCAAAAATTGCCCCGGCGTGAGTCACGCCGCCCACCTCGGAGAATGGCAGGGTCCGGCGCGACTCAATGGGCCCCGGGGCTGACCGAATTCTCTGGCCCGCGATGGGCAGAAGTCCCGCCTGTCTGTTGCCAATCCCGACGGCGTAAATTAGGGTAGGTCCCTTACCGGCGGGATCTAGCGGCACGGGCGGGCTCCGGGGTTCCTGGGGGATTGCGGGGTGTATCTGACCCTGGGAGATACCCCCATGGTGGCCTGGCCCACGGTCAGGGCACACCGATCTGCGGGCTGGCCTGTGCCATGGGGGCACTCTATTGTTCCGCACCGGAGGCCGTGGTCCTCCGCCATTCCTGGTGCGGAAGAGAATCCCTCTGCGCATGCACAGGGATGATGCCAGCACACGCTGGCGCTCCTGCTCTTGCGCCGACTGGCGCTGGCCGGCAGAAGCCCTTCGGTGCCAATTGGCGTGGTGCCAAGCCCCTTTCCCGCCGGCCGGTGGGGCACAAACCACTCCGGGGCAGGCCTAGCCCCTGAAGGTGTGGAGGATTCCGCATCTTTGGGGCGGCCCGACGGAGTTGCCCGCCCCGCAGGGTAGGGGAGAATCCCACCCATGATAGGGGGGAAGCTCTGATATCAGGGGCGCTCTGAAATGGTGGGAAGCTCTGATATGAGTGGGGGAGGGGGGGAGCTCTGATCACAGGATCACTGAATAATACAGTACAGAAGTGGCCCTTTGGCCCATTGATTCTGCATCAATGCATGAAAGACATCTGACCTGCCTACCTAATCCCATTTACCAGCACTTGGCCCATAACCTTGATATGGGAAGAGCTCTGATATTGGGGCTCTGATCTGCAGGGGCTCCGATATGGACGGTCACTGGTGGGGAGGGGATCTGGTGGGGGATGCTGGGCAGGATTTGCCTCATGGTGGAATGGTCTTTGGGGCACCTACCTTAAATACGTATCTCCTTGGCTGAAAGCAAGGTACACTACATGAGGGCCATGTTGACAAATACCTACACCAGTCCAAGCTCGCAACGCCCATAGAAGATAATAAGACTGACGGGGCTGAACCAGAGGTCTGGTTAGCAGACACCTTCTTTAATGACTTAAATAGGGACAGAGGAAGATCCCAGACAGCAGACGGTGAGGGAGATGCCTCGCCCAGTCTGCGAGCAGTAGAAGCTAGCCAGCCACCTGTGGGCAGTAGTATCTCAAAAGACATTATCCACTCAGATTACAATGCAATCATTCACCTTTGTGTGCTTACATGTGCTCACCCTTTTACCCTTTTCACCATATCATCAGTAATTAATCGTAAGTTTTGGTAGAGAAAATGGCTCTGTGCCACATCTGTTGTAGCTGTGGCTCCAAAGTAGCACGCGGTGCTCTGTGACCACTGACAGCCCTACACGTTTACACCTTAGTCACATTGTTATGTCATGACAATGCATCCTGGTAGGTAGGTGGCAATGCATGGTACAATGAACATGACATTGTTCATCATCGATCATCCACTGAATCTTGGCAGCTAACTACATCTCTGCAGAATACCTCTACCAGGCAGTGATGACAAGACCATGCCATCTCCATGTTGTGACTTGTGAATCCTCTCCATACTTTCAGTGCTTCAGTACAGTACCTCTCAACACCAGCTCTCCCCCCACCCCATCGCAACAATCCCCCCCCCCACCCCCCCCCCCCCACCCCCAACACCACCTCTCCCCCCACCCCATCGCAACAATCCCCCCCCCCCCCCCCCAACACCCCCTCTCCCCCCACCCCAACCTCACACTTGCAGACAAAAACTCTGACAGTTCAGGAAAACATTTGCAGAAGTCTTCTCCCGCCCGGTACGCTGACCAACATCCAGGCCTAACTATTTGTGGCTAATTAGTCTGAATGAATACAGTACCTGAACGGCATGCACGGTAGCACAGTGGTTAGCACAGTTGTTTCACAACTCCAGGGACCCAGCTTTGGTTCCCGGCTTAGGTCACTGTCTGTGTGGAGTCTGCACATTCTCCCCGTGTCTGTTTGGGTTTCCTCCGGGTGCTCCAGTTCCCTCCCACAGTCCAAAGATGTGCAGGATAGGTGGATTGGCCATGCTAAACTGCCCCTAGTGTCCAAAAAAAAGGTTAAATGGGGTTACTGGGTTACCGGGATAGGTTGGAAGTGTGGGCTTAAGTGGGCTGGTCTTTCCAAGGGTCAGCGCAGATTAGATGGGCTGTATGGCCTCCTTCTGCATTGTAAATTCTCCCTCTCTCTGATTCTCTGACATCAAAAAACATGATAAATATGCTACATAACATTTGATTTATGGTTCTTTCCAATTTCATCAGGGCCAAGTTCCCAAATTCCTCCTTCACATTAAAGACAGAAGTCTATTATTTTGCCCACTTTTTCCTGTGATCCTAATCACTTGTTAAACTGCTGATTCCTCACTTACGTTTTCTGAAAATCACTGATAAGAAACAGAAATTAAAAGCGTGAGAAATGGCAACTTCAAATTTAATCATTGTTTGAATCAGCAAAAAATAGTCAAGTTTCTCATAACAGCTTCAAATCAATAATAATGTGCAGTATTTGTCAGGGCACGCTCTTCTGATTGGTCAGTTATTGAGCTGGCGGGCAGAGCCTGGCAAATGTGGAGACCATGTGATGCATGTGCAGTGGTGGGATAGAGGCAATGGTGGAGAAAAGATACAGCGATAGATAAGGAAAGTCCAACAACAAAGTTAGAAATTGGGTGGGGAGGGTTATAGTGATGAACACCCAGGGGGGGGGGTGGCCTGGGGAGAATACCCATACGACCCCTGGCCCTTAGTTCACAGGAGGCTGTCAGCGGTGTGCGCAGCTGCATCGCTGCCTTTCCAGCTGCGGTAATGGTGTTCCTTGTCCGTCCACTCTGACCCCACAGCCCACCTCCTGGCCCCGCCCCGCTACGCCCTGGCAGAAGCCCCCCTCTCCCCGGCCAGTTCTCCCTCCCTCAGCAGCCACCATGCCAGTTTCACGATTTTTAAAAGCACAAGTGAACCGCACCATCGGGAATTCGGCCCATCAGGTGCATCAGTATATCGCATCAGAGGCAAAATTCTCCGACCCCCAGCAGGGTCGGAGAATCGCCTGGGGGCGCCTAAAATCCCGCCCCCGCCGTGGCAGAGATTCTCCGCCACCCGGGAAGTGGCGGGGGCAGGAATCCCGCCCCGCCGATCGGAGAGGCCTCTGCGGCGATTCTTCGGCCCGGATGGGCCGAAGTCCCGCCGCTGGGAGGCCTCTCCCGCCGCCGAGGTTTAAACCACCTCTGGAACGGCGGGCTCAGCGGCGCGAGCAGGCCCCCGGGGTCCTGGGGGGGCGGGGGGCGATCGAACCCCGGGGGGTGCCCCCATGGTGGCCTGGCCCGCGATTGGGGCCCCCCGCTCAGACTGCGGGCCAGTGCCCTGGCTGCACTCTTTCTCCTTCCGCGCCGCCACGGCGGAAGCGGAAGAGAACCCCGCATCGCGCATGCGCCGGCAGTGACGTCAGCGGCCAGCTGCCGCTGACATCACTGACGGCGCATACGCGGACCGGCGAAAGCCTTTCGGCCAGACCCGCACCGGGGGCGCCGGTTTTTTGCGCCAGTCTTCTGGTGCTAACCGCTCCGGCGCGGGGCTGGCCCCCAAAGGTGGGGAGAATTCCCCACCTTTGGGGAGGCGCGACCCCTGAGTGGTTGGCGCCACTCCCCTACGCCGGGACCCTCCGTCACGCCGGGTAGGGGAGAATGCCGCCCCAGATCAGCCATGATTTCATTGACTGGCGGAGCAGACACGATGGGCTGAATTAGCTACATCTGCTCTTACACTTTATGGTCTAAGGTCATATAGCTTTAAAAAGTATTGACCTTAATTTTCTTTAACTGGGAATGACTACCAACTTATAAGGATAAAACGCAAGGTAATAATTAGTTTGCAGAGAGGAGGTGCAGTGAAGGCAGTAGAGAATGAGAAAGTGCAGGCTGAAAAAATTACCTCTGTTACTGTCTTGTTCATACGTGCACCTAACGACCCAGTTGCCAGGGCTGAATAAACTTCACTTCCTTTAAGCTCTACTCTGAGTGTCTAATTGTCCATTGTGTTCTGGATCTATTTCAACTTGTTACAACTACCATCAAAACCAGAAACCTCATTCTCTGCGATACTTCATCAATAAGAAGTTCTCCATTCTGGAGGCTGTGAATGATGCTTACTATTTTAGCAGCCAGCCAAAAATGTTGTGCTTTCTTCCATGCATCCCGTGAAGATTTAGAAATTGGGAAATATTAAAACTCCTTTGTTTGTTGAGTTAGTTGTTTTTGCCTGTTATTTTTTGTGATCTCGCTACTTTTGACTTTATCATTCATTACAGTGGTAATTGGAAAGATAACTTGTAGCTATTTCCTCCCATTGAAATGGTGTTTTAGAAATTCAATGGCAGGAAAGCAGCTCTCTGCCAGTTATTCGGTTGCTCGGTCTTAAAATACTGATGAAAATTTGGGCGGGATCTTAAAATACGGCAGAAATTTAAAAGATATGGAACTGGATTCTCCGTTTTGCAGACTAAGTCCCCACGCTGTCGGGAAAACTGTGATCTTTTACGCCAAGGAAACTGGGGTCAAAAGGCCACCGATGCCCCGTTTTGCTGGGGGCTAGGAGGGAGCTGGCAGCTCGAGCTGCCGATACGGCCCCCAGCACTTTCAGGTCAGAGGCAACGCATGCGCACGTCAGTAGCCGCAGTGGCCGCGCCGTGCTCCATGGCGGACTCAGCCCGGGGACCTGGATGGCCAAAATAGTGCCCCGCATCGGTGGCTCACGTGCCCTGGATCGCCCGTACACATTGCCCCCAGCCCCGAATGAACCCCCTCCCTGCCTGCTGATCGGCCCCTCCCCAGACTGTGGTGGCCCCGGACTAAATCCGCAGCTGCCACGTGAGGATCCCGGATGGTGTGAGCGCAAGTAAGCCACGCCGTCAGGAATTCGGCCTGTCAGCAATGGAGCATCGCAGGGTGGGCAATGACCTGAGGCGGTGGATACTCGGCGTACGCCAATTTTCAGGGGGCGGAGAATTTAAAAACCGGCGCCTCTCCTGATTCCGGCGCCAAAGCGGATTCTCCGCCCCATCGCCGAACGCGATTTCGGCGTTGGGGAGCGGAGAATCCAGCCCCTAATATATGGACTTTTAAAATTACCTGCTTTTGGGCAGCTAATGACGTAAGAATGGGCAGCACAGTAGCATTGTGGTTAGCACAGTTGCTTCACAGCTCCAGGGGCCCAGGTTTGATTCCCGGCTGGGTCACTGTCTGTGAGGAGTCTGCAGTTTCTTCCCGTGTCTGCGTGGGTTTCCTCCGGGTGCTCCGGTTTCCTCCCACAGTCCAAAGATGTGCAGGTCAGGTGGACTGCTATGATAAATTGCCCTAAGTGTCCAAACCGGTTGGGTGGGGTTACTGGGTTATGGGGATATGGTGAAGGTGTGGGGTTACGGGGAAAGGGTGAACGTGTGGGCTTGGCTAGGGTGGTCTTTCCGAGGGCTGGTGCAGACACGAAGAGCCGATTGGCCTCCCTCCTTCTGCACCGTAAATTCTATGATTCTATGATGATAAGACAGGGGTGTGACTTCACTTCCTCTGGATCTGCTGCCCTATACTTTACTTACCAGGCCTGCGACAGAAGACTGGACAAGAAATGGACAGCTTTCTCCTGAGGTAGGCAGGGCAGGCTTAGGCAGGAATGTTCCCAAATCCCACAACTTGCCTCGAGAATGAAAATCCAGTCCAGTTTGGGCAGCATGGTAGCACAATGGGTAGCACTGTTGCTTCACAGCTCCAGGGCGAGGTTTGATTCCCGGCTTGGGTCACTAACTGTGTGGAGTCTGCATGTTCTCCCCATGTCTGGGTGGGTTTCCTCTGGGTGCTCCGGTTTCCTCCCACAAGCCCCGAAAGACGTACTATTAGGTGAATTGGACATTCTGAATACTCCCTCCATGTAGATAGATAGAGATAGAGAAATACAGCACAGAACAGGCCCTTCGGCCCACGATGTTGCGCCGAACTTTTGTCCTAGGTTAATCATAGAATTTTGGACAATTTTGCATGGCCAATCCACCCAACCTGCACATCTTTGGACTGTGGGAGAAAACCGGAGTACCCGGAGGAAACCCACGCAGTCACGGGGAGGATGTGCAGACTCCACACAGACAGTGACCCAAGTCGAAATCGAACTTGGGACCCTGGAGCTGTGAAGCAATTGTGCTATCCACAATGCTACCGTGCTGCCCTTAAGAAGTTAACCTACACTCCAACCTGTACCCGAACAGGTGCCAGAGTGTGGCGACTAGGGGCTTTTCACAGTAACATCATTGCAGTGTTAATGTAAGCCTACTTGTGACTCTAAAGATTATTATATTATTATTATTGAATGGCAGAGATATAGAACTGCTATTTAGTCTCAGTTAACACTGCCAGCAAAAAGGGGATCTGGAAAAAGTAGAAAAGGCAAGAAGGATCCAACAATGGCTACCTTAGAAAACTAGCCAATGTTTAAAAAAGGATGGATTGCATTTGTGGGTAATCAGATAAACTATTGAAGAAATAGCCGGGACACGAGTATGCACATATACAATTTCGATAGATAAAGCAGTATCTGCGGAGGGCTAGCAGAGATAGAATTAGCCCAAGATAGACTCTATATCTGAGCGGATAGATACAAGAACCTTTGCTAACATATCTGTAAACAAAACACCTGGCTGGGGCAAAATCTTAGGGTCTCCCAACTGCGGGTTTGAGAGTGGGTCTCAAACCGGGCATTGTCGGGGGGGCAATGTTGGGGTAAGTTCCAAGTCGCAATGCCAGAGGACTGTGCCAGGGTGAGGGGGGGATGGGGGAGTTCCGTATGGGGGAGGGGTTGCATGGCAATGGGGGAAGGGGGTATGCCTTAATAGGTGATGTCCAAGGGGGGGGGGGGGTCTAGTTTTAATTTATTTGCATTGGAGCTCCCTTTAAAAAGGCCACACTGATCTTTTAAAACCTAAGTTGCTGGCGGGACAGGCTCAATCAGAGCTCACCCCGTCATTGCTATGTCACTTTTTTCCATCTATCTGCGGAGAAGGGGCACCACCATGACATAACACTGACGGAGTGAGCTCTGATTGAGCCTGCCCTGCCAGCAACTTTAAAAAAACCCAGAATATCCGGCTCAAATAAAATTTTGCAACATCAAACTACCGGGGACCTCAAATCCCCAGACTCTGAAAAAAGAACAAACCTGCCAGGAACACTTCTCGCAGACCTCTGTGATTTATTCATGATTAATTCTTTGAGTAGGATTGCTGGTTTTATTTACAATCATGTTTTTATGTGTATGTGTTTAAATAGTAGTTACAGCTATGAAAACTGACCTGACTAAAAGGAGAAATGGCAGCTGAAAGATGTTTGGAAAAGATCTTGCAACAGATTTGATTGATTTATTTTGTGGCAATTGCATTTTTAAAATGATCAGCTCTGAAAAAATAAAAGCATATTGATTGGTTGAGTTTGTGTGTAACTGTCAGGACTCTTGTTTTATCTTCTTCTACTAAGAATTGATTGTCCAGTTGACCGGAGGTGTAGAAAATGCAACTTTATTGCGAATTATTCACTTTAATATACTTACATAAGAACTAAATCAAAACTTAGAAACAAAATATCTAATACTACATAAACGTGGTCAAATACATGGCAAAGGAAAGCATTAAACATAAAAGCATAAAGAAATCACAAATTGATTCAAGAATTCAGGAAGGCAGGGATTCAGGAACAAAACCTTGCCCACGAGGTCCTATTTTAAGGGAATCCTTATCTATGGTCTAATCCCTCATTTACTCCCATTGGCTTCTAATTCTCTGCTGATTTGTTCAAATAGATGTCTGTTACTGAGAGGATGATTTATTAATCAAACACTGGCCATTACTTCAGATTGACTGATCTCCATCAAAGTTAGTTCAGCGTCTATGTGCGCAGTTTCATGAAAATAGGTTTCTCATGCCACTGCTGGTCATAGACCTTGCTGTGACTAATTAGTTGATAAATTCTGATTGCTAAATGCACTGAAATACAATAGTCGATCCATTATATGAAACATTCACTGAAACAATGTCTAAATTTCCACAGACAAGACACTAAAGTTCAATAGTTGATTCATTATCTGAAACAATGACTCTTCTCACAGTCAAGGCATTTTTAATAATTTCACTCTTTTTAGCTATGAATTAAATTCGCACCTTAAACCCTGAATAAATCAATAATCTATCATTTACTTAACAACTACAACTCGTGTTTATAATGATGCATCTTGAACAAAGTAAAATATTGGGACGGGAGAATAAAAGGCTAGTCGAGGCTAGTAGGTTTTATGGAGTGTCTTAAAGAGAGAGATGGAGTGGAAAACTGGTCAGATTGGTGTGTGTGTGTGGTGGTGGTGGTGGGGTGGGGGGGGGGGGGAGGAGAGAGAGAGACAGAGAGAGAGAGCATGTGGAATTGAGGTGGTGATTGAGGCCAATCTCACGCAGGAGATGTCTCATGTAAAATGGATAGCTGGAGCAAGTATGGAAGTAGGACAGAATGTAACTGGAATGGGTGCATTTAACTCCATTCAGTAGTACTATGTTTTGACTACAGACTTGTAGATGTGCGACCTTGCTGCATGCAAATAGACTGATGAAACAATGACGACGCTTGAAAAATACACTGCTGGTTGTGAAATGCATTGGGATGTGCAGAAGTCATGACAGAGTGAATCTATTTTCCTTTTCTGATTAAACTTAAAATAAGTGTATTAAAACAGTCAAGTGGAAGAACAACATTTAACGTACAAGCCTAAGTATGGTGATAAAGGAACTTCTTTAACAGCAGTTAAAAAAATAGGACACAAAAATTGTGGTTCCTCAAGCTTAATGGTTAAGTGCTGAATTTCACCAAATGACATATTGTGGAGTTGGATAAATCTGGTTTGAGTCTGTTTTCAGACAAAAGCATCGCCCATGGTGCAACTTCATATCTTAAGATCACAAGTAGGTGTATTGCAGTAAATGTACGATACAGTGTATTTTCCAGGCCCACTCCTGATCAAGACTGGGCAGGATTGGTCCTCATGGTTACCTTACTTGCAAGTATAATCGATGTATTTGTTTTCTTTATAATCAGGTAGACTTCAGTAAATCCTGAAAGTAAACTTGCCTTTAGAGTCAGAGTCTTCTGAGAACTAGAGCGAAAGTCTTGTATCAGAGCAACATACATCCAGACTTGTCTCAGCTTATGTTATTTACGTGCATGTTCCCTTGATTCTCCAGTATCCAATTCAAATTGTATATTCACATGAACACAGCCTATTCTTTTTGTTAAAGATTTTCATTAAATTTCCCCAAATACTCGGCAAAGAAAAATCTCTCCCTGTGGCTGAGGATTGTTATTTCCCTTCATGCACAGAGCTGTCTGTCATTCAGAGTGAGACTAAAAGGATAATTAAAAAAGGAGTGATGCAGGACAGTCAGAAATAAGGCTATGTGAGGGAAGGAGGGTGATAGATCTGAAACTTATAAAAGGCAAGTCAAAAGAGAAGAAGGCTATGACTGAGGTAAGGGAAATATTGTAAAAAAAATAGTTTCAGCTGCAAAATAATTCATTATTGCACATTTATCAGCCTGGATTCTGCTATGGTAATGACAGTGAAAGCATCAGTATCATCAGTCATTATTCTGTTGAAACTTCTGGAGTTGTTTTTTGTGTTGGGCTGGAGAAATGCAAGTCCGGCCATTTTCTCATCAGCCCTGCCTCTGCCCTCCATGGTTTTGTCTCTTCGAGACGTTGGAGGGGAGGCTTTGTGTTTTCCAAGTTCCAAGACCAAGTTGAAGGAGAGCAGGTGCTGAGGCAGTCTAGTTAGAAGGTGCACAGTCATTCGTTGGGGCATCAACCCATTTCTCAAACTTAGTTCTTACATCCTTTAATCCTCAGCCCAAACCACCTTCACGTCCCTCCATGACACGTCATATCCCCCATGTTACTCATGCCCCTTCATAGCTCCAGTCTCCCTCCATGACTCCCATGTATCCTCCATAGCCATTCACCCGGTACTGTATCCAATACGGACAGACCTGAAATACACATTAAAAAATAAACTTCTAATAATCTAACAGAGCTGTCATATTCAAAGACACTTCATATAGAAAAAAGATCTCACAGAAAATCCATTCAAATATTGTAATTCCCCTCAGGTAGTCAACCTGTTATAAAAACAAACAAATACTTATCCACTTACAGCGTCAAAGGTAGGTAATTCTTAAATAATTTCAACAAAAAATCATCCCCCCCACCATCTCCACTCTTAGATAAGTGGCTATGGACCTTTTGAAGCCCAGCCAGGCATTAATATTAGCCCCAGCTATCAAACTAAATCCTGGACAATGTCAACAATGCTGTTCATTGAAACTGAAACATAAGATAGTATTATTGAAGCTGCAAATGGTGTTCATTTCTATTTCAAAGCAAATTGCCTGTAAGCCAATGCAGTGTAGCAGGTGCTTTGATTTTTTTTAAGTTCAACAGCAGGTCCATTTTTTCTAAAGTTGAAGGGGCTGGTTTAGCTCACAAGGCTAAATCGCTGGCTTTTAAAGCAGACCAAGCAGGCCAGCAGCACGGTTCGATTCCCGTACCAGCCTCCCCGGACAGGCGCCGGAATGTGGCGACTAGGGGCTTTTCACAGTAACTTCATTGAAGCCTACTCGTGACAATAAGCGATTTTCATTTCATTTCATTATTGGACATTTACATTTCAGTTTAAAACGTGAGAGGAGAGTTCCCCAGCACAGTTTTCTGCAGTTTTGAATGCATTATGTCACTTGCTCCATTGGGAAAAGTATTTCAATCTATGTCAACATGTACACAATGGTAGTCAATGTAATGGTCAACTTACCTTTGCAGGATAGAGATAGATAATCAATCACTGCATTAAAAACACATCTATATAACAAGTAAGTGTCAGAATGTTTCAGAATCCTCAGCAGACTTTTCCCTGTGGTCACAAACTCTCAAATCTGGCATTTGTTTTAGGGATTCCTTCAGCACACAAAAGTAGCATGAGGAAGAAAATTCTAATTTCCTATGGTCCTTGCAAAGGCACCTCAACCTCAGGAGAGGTGAATACAGGGTTCACGCATAAAGAATTCTCGACCTGCAAAAAAGCCACACAGTACCCGAACGTCATTCTGGAGGATCAGATGGGGTTCGTTAAGGGAAGGCAGCTGGTGGCCAATGTAAGAAGGCTGTTAAACGTGATCATGATGCCCCCGGAAGGTAGGGAGGTGGAGGTAGTGGTCGCGATGGATGCAGAAAAAGCTTTTGACCAGGTTGAGTGGGATTATTTATGGGAGGTTCTGGGTCAGTTTGGATTTGGGAGGGGTTTTATTGACTGGGTCAGGTTGCTGTACCAGGCTCCTGTGGCTAGTGTACGGACGAACAGGATGACTTTGGACTATTTTAGACTGCACCAGGGAACGAGACAGGGATGCCCCCTCTCCCCACTGCTGTTTGGGCTAGCTATAGAGCCGCTGGCAATTGGCTGGAAAGGGCTGGTCCGGGGTTGGGGGAGGGGGGTGTGGTGTGGAGCACAGAGTCTCTATGTATGCGGACGACCTGCTTCTGTATGTTTCAGATCCAATTGAGGGGATGGAAGAAATCATGGGAATTTTTGGGGAATTCGGCCGGTTGTCAGGGTATATGCTTAATATGGGGAAGAGCAAGATGTTTGCAGTCCAGGCGAGGGGTCAGGAGGAACTGTTGTTTGGATTGGTAGGGGACAGTTTCAGGCACCTAGGTATCCAAGTGACGCGGGATTGGGACCGGCTACATAAATTGAACTTGGCCCGGTTGGTGCATCAGATGAAAGATGATTTCTGGAGATGGGATGCGCTCCCGTTATCTCTAGCTGGTAGAATCCAAAGGGTGAAAATGACGGTCCTCCCGAGGTTCCTGTTTGTATTTCAATGTCTCCCCATCTTTACTCCGTGGTCCTTTTTTGAGCTGGTCAATAAAGTTATAGCGGGCTTTGTGTGTGGGGGGGAGGGGAGGGGGCGGGCAAGTCCTGGCGAGTGAGGACGGTAATGCTGGAGCGGAGTTGGGGAGAGGGAGGGCTGGCACTGCCGAACTTTAGCAGTTATTACTGGGCGGCTAACATAGCCATGATTAGGAAGTGGCTGGTGGGGGGAGGGGGAGTCGGCATGGGTGTGTATGGAGATGGCTTCTTGCAAGGGCGCAAGTTTGGGGGCACTGGTAACTGCGCCTCTGCCGTTCTGGCGCGGTATTCCACTAGCTGACGTCATGTCCAAGGTATTAAAAACAAGGGTGGCATTGAGTCCAGAGGTGACGATTTTCGGGGTGTCGCAGGATCCGGGAATCCAGGAGGAGAAAGAAGCAGACGTTCTGGCCTTTGCTTTCCTGGCAGCCCGGAGGTGGATATTACTAGCATGGAGGGACTTAAGGCCCCCGAAGTTGGAGACCTGGCTATCGGACATGGCTAGCTTTGTCTGACTGGAGAAAATTAAGTTTGCCTTGAGAGGGTCACTGTTCGGGTTCGCCCGGAGGTGGCAACCGTTCGTCGACTCCTTCACGGAGAATTAATTGTCAGCAGGGGGCGGGGGAAGGGGGTTAGGTTAACGTAGATTTGGGGGGTTTAATTAATGTTGAGACCTGTTGGGGCGGGAGGTGGTATTTGCACTATGTTTATATTTTCATGTACATTGTTTATATTGCTGCTGTTACAATGCCAAAAAAAACCTCAATAAAATGTTTATTTTTTAAAAAGCCACACAGTACTAGCACTGAGTCAGGAAGACACTGCAAATTGGAATTTGCCTTCACAAATCTTGAATTATTTTTACTTCTTTAACCCTATTCCTGCCTTCACTGGCAGACAGCAATTTGACTCCTATTGTTTGCATGTATGCACTATAACACAGCGATCCGGTGAGGAATTTTATGTTGCTCGGGTGGATACGCACCCAACCCAGAAACGTATGAAATTGTGTGAAAAAGTGTCAGGGGCACGTCCCAATGTCACCTCACAATATTTAGGTTGCAGACGCATGTGATATTCGGAAGCGGGTCCGCCAACAATAAATGTGACAATTTTGCCCATTAAGAGGCTAATTGAATGTAATTTTATGTGGCTGGTTGATTTTATGGATGGCGGGCAGGCTGATTGACCAAGCAGCCTTTAGGTTTTAGCTTCAATCGCAATCCAGGGTGGGATGAACTGTCCGTGGCTGAAATGAAATTAAAAAGGGTGCTTTTCTGATTGGAGGGCTGTGACTAGTGATGTTCCGCAGGGGTCAGTGCTGGGACCTTTGCTGTTCATAGTATATAAGTTCGAGGAAAATGTAAGTTTGCGGACGACACAAAGGTTGGTGGAATTGCAGATAGCGATGAGGATTGTCAGAGGATTCAGCAGGATTTAGATAGTTTGGAGACTTGGGCAGAGAGATGGCAGATGGAGTTTAATCCGGATAAATGTGAGGTCATGCATTTTGGAAGGTCTAATACAGGTAGGGAATATACAGTGAATTAAAGAACCCTCAAGAGTATTGAAAGTCAGAGAGATCTAGGTGTACAGGTCCACAGGTCACGGAAAAGGGCAACACAGGTGGAGAATGAAGTCAACAAGACATACGGCATGCTTGCCTTCATTGGCCAGAGCATTGAGTATAAGAATTGGCAAGTCATGTTGCAGCTGTATAGAACCTTAGTTAGGGCACACTTGGAGTATAGTGTTCAATTCTGGTCACCACACTACCAGAAGGATGTGGAGGCTTTAGAGAGGGTGCAGAAGAGATTTACCAGGATGTTGCCTGGTATGGAGGGCATTAGCTATGAGGAGAGGTTGAAGAAACTTGGTTTGTTCTCACTGGAACAAAGGAGGTTGGGGGGGCGGCCTGATAGAGGTCTACAAAATTATGAGGGGCATAGACAGAGTGGATAGTCAGAGACTTTTCCCCAGGGTAGAGGGGTTAATGACTAGGGGGCAAAGGTTTAGAGGAGATGTACGAGGCAAGTTTTTTTACACAGAGGATAGTGGGTGCCTGGAACTCGCTGCCGGAGGAGGTGGTGGAAGCAGGGACGATAGTGACGTTTAAGGGGCATCTTGACAAATACTTGAATAGGATGGGAATAGAGGGATACGGACCCCGGAAGTGGTGAAGATTATGGTTTAGAAGGGCAGCATGGTCGGCGCAGGCTGGGAGGGCCAAAGGGCCTGTTCCTGTGCTGTACTTTTCTTTGTTCATTGTTGTTCTTTGTCTGGGGACTGAAGTTTGTTGTTTAAATGTCTAGATGATCTTTGCATAATATTTCCATCACAATTTATTTTTCATGGGTCAGCAGCTCCCTGAGACAGCTCCGGCCGGAGTGGCTGACCCCTGAGGGGAACATTGGAAGTACCAGTGCACACCCTGCCTGATCTCAGCATCCGTCCTCCTACTGCCCTCCTCGACAGCATTGAGCCTTTCCCAGTTTCACACTGGCTTGTCATTAATTAGCTAGTCAGCGTGAAATCACATTCCAGGCCCAGCCGAAGCCAGAAATGCATTTGTGCCCGTTTCCAGGTCCTCCGTGTGCATGCGTGGTGATGGACAAAATATTCAGGCCCAGTAGATGCTGTCAGTGACCCTAAGCTTCTCCAGGGAGGTGTGCTGTTGAGACGTCCTCAGAGAACAACTTGTTGAATGGGATGTGACTGGTTTTGTAATAACGAACTCATTTCATAACCACTCCTAAACACCTTCACTGGGCCTGAAAATATACTTGTAAATTTCTCCGTCATGATGAAAAAGTTCCACAGTCAGAATTTTACATTGCTCAGCAAGTGTGTGCCTGACCCGGAAGCGTGTGGAATCACACAAAACGATGTCAGGCGCACGTCCCGATGTCATCACGCACTCGCACAATGTTTCATTCAGCGGACACACATGAAAGTCAGAAGCATGCCGCCAACAATCAAGCAGGTAATTTAGCCCATTAAGGGGCCAATTGCACACACTTGTGTGCCCGCTTCCAGACCGACTGAGTGCATGCGCCCAACAAAATCAATTTTTAAACGTTTCTTTGGCTTTATTTTAGCTTCTCTATTGATCCAATTATTATCATTTAATCTGCTATCTGAAAACTCAATTTAAAAATCAAGGATATTAAGTGTTGCTAACTTGCTGACATCATTGCTACTGCATGTTAAGCGATCCCTTGACTTGGCGCTGTTGGACAAAGGAAAAACCATCCACAGATATCACAACATCATTGTGGGCAATTTCTTTGAGGTTAATGTTAACATGTTGCTTCATCAATAACCACAAATTCCAGGTCACCATTTCTGTACTGCCACCTGTAGAATAATGGATATTTAGAAATACATGTCTGGTGCTACAATTAATGTTAATATTCCTTTCAGTATGATACATCTTCCAATCATTTTTAATTAATTTTTTTGTTTCAAATCATTTTTTATGAGGGGTAAGTATATCGATGCACAGAATCTTAACATTTGAACCACAGAATCTACAGGCTGAAGGAGGCCATTCGGCCCATCGCGTCCGCACTGGCCTTTGGAAAGAGCACCCTACCCAAGCCCACACCTCCACCCTCCCCATAACCCAGTAACCCCACCCAACCTTTTTGAACACTAAGGGCAATTTAGCATGGCCAATCCACCTAACCTGCACATCTTTGGACTGTGGGAGGAAACCGGAGCACCCGGAGGAAACCCACGCTGACACGGGGAGAACGTGCAAACTCCGCACAGACAGTGACCCAATGAAAATGAAAATCGCTTATTGTCACGAGTAGGCTTCAATGAAGTTACTGTGAAAAGCCCCTAGTCGCCACATTCCGCCGCCTGTCTGATACGGGAATCGAAACGGCCTGCTGGCCTGCTTGGTCTGCTTTAAAAGCCAGCGATTTAGCCCAGTGAGCTAAATCAGCCCCTCAAGCCGGTATCAAGCCGGTAATCGAACCTGGAAACCCTGGAGCTGTGAAGCTACTGTGCTAACCACTATGCTACCGTGCTGCCCCTAATTTGAATGCCCATTTTAGAATATCTTCACCACTAGAAATTGCTGGGAGATTAAAGTACAGAAGAGTGAGAGAAACCCTGAGCACAGAACGAGCAAAGTGAACCTAGCTAGAATAAGATCTGCATGACAAAAGAAGAACCTTAATGACATGAAGAGGGTGGGTTGATCAATGTGAAAAATTCACATCTATCTCTGTTGTGAAATGCTACCATAGATAAGTAATTCATCATCCTATTGAAGGTATAAGATTTGAAAGGATCCTTTAGCTCTTCAAATGCATTTTGCTGAAGACTATGCACAACCTGCCTTTTGATGTACCTAAACCACTTATTCCCATGAATGATGAAGGAGGACAGAGATTATTTTGTCTGTGTGTTCCTATGGCAGACATATTTTCTGACTTTTTCCAGTTGCTCTGAACTGGCTGCCAGTAAATTTTAGTGTGAGATGAAGAATTTAGATTCTGTAGCAGCTCTTAAAAAGTTGCACCATCTCTCGTGTAACAGCATCGCCATTGCCTGTTTCTTGGTGAAAACTGCCACCTAGTGGACTTTTCTGGGTTTGCAAACTGAAAATGCACTGGTTCCAATAGAAGCAAAAAAAATCCAGTCTGATCTCTGGAGGGTTGTATACTAGAGGGTACCCCAGAAGATGTGCTGCGGGGGGGGGGCCAAGGGCCCACTGAGTCTGCACCAACACACTTAAGCCCTCACTTCCACCCTATTCCCATAACCCAATAACCCCTAATAACCTTTTTGGACACAAGAGCAATTTAGCACGGGCAATTCACCTAACCTGCACATTTTTGGACTGTGGGAGGAACCCGGAGCACCCAGAGGAAACCCACGCAGACACAGGGAGAACGTGCAGACTCCACCCAGCATGGAATCGAACCTTGGACCCTGGCGCTGTGAAGCCACAGTGCTAGCTATGTGTGCTACCGTGCTGCCCCTAAGGATTGGGGGGGGGGGGGGGGGGGGTTGAAGGGGTGGGGAGTGGAGGGAGGGTTGGGGGTTACATGGGGAGTTGGGGGGGGGGTGGATGCTCCCTTGGGGGAGTGGGGGGCATTTGTGTCTACTCATTCATGCTGCCTGGTGCAGTTTGCTTACCATTTTTAGGCACTGGAGGCCAGTCCTCTTGGTCACACTCCCCGACCTCACTGCTGCCGCCACCTCTTTCCGGGCAGCACTGGCTTCCCTATGGCTCACCCTCCAAGACAGCAGCATGGTAGCATAGTGGCTAGCACAATTGCTTCACAGCTCCAGGGTCCCAGGTTCGATTCCTGACTTGGGTCACTGTCTGTGCGGAGTCTGCATATCCTCCCCGTGTGTGCGTGGGTTTCCTCCGGGTGCTCCGGTTTCCTCCCACAGTCCAAAGATGTGCAGGTTAGGTGGATTGGCCATGATAAATTGCCCTTAATGTCCAAAACGGTTAGGTGCGTTTACTGGGTTACGGATGTGGGCTTAAGTGGGGTGCTAATTCCAAGGGCCGGTGCAGACTCGATGGGCCAAATGTTCTATGTTCTAACCCTTCCTTCACACCTCCCTTCCCACTACTGTGAACAACGCATGTGGATACTCTCTTTGTATCTCCTCGGGAAAAGCTCTCCCATAATCGTTGAGAGAGGGCCCAGAGGGGTGCCGGATTTAAGAATCTTCACCTCCTTCGAGGGGCGTGCCATGGAGATGACCGGGATGGCCGAGGACAGGGCGGTCAGCCGTGCGGAGGCTGGCAGACGCCGCAGAGGTGAGGACCCATCAGCCCCCACCTTGAGGACCTGTCAAACGGGAGTTGTTTTTGCCTTACTGACTGACCCATCCCTCCCACTGACCGCATGTCCATTCTCCCGCAGGCCCTCCAGCTGAGCATGCCGGCCCATCCCGGGCAGCACCCTCTTCAGTCTCCCAGGAGACCACCTCGGAGGAGATCTCCGAGAATGCTACCGTAATAGACGCGGCACAGCTGCCATCCTCACCCTCCACCAGCACAGATACACGCACCTCGGTGGGAAATGTTAGTGGACAGGCTTCTGCGGCACAATCTGGTGAGCATCACACAGCTGCTGATGTACATTAGGTGGAGGCAGGAACCCCCAGGCGAGACAGCAGTCGGAGGGCTGCAGGATCCCAGGACCCAGCTGGGTCCCAGCCTGATGCTGAGCCTGTGGATCAGAGTTACCCGGGCCTGATGGAGACAATAGCGAGCAGCAGGGATGTGGGGAATATCAGCGTCTCACTCCAGCAGATCCATAGCCACATGGCGGAGTCCCAGAAGCTACGGGCACAGGAGATGGCGCCGGCAATGTGTGGCACCAAAGCCAACACTGCTACGGTGGCGACCACAGTGGAAAGCCTGGCGCACAACGTCGGCACCTTTAGTGAAGATGTCCACTGCGTCGCGCAGTCGGTGATGGCCATGGCTGAGTGTCTCAGCAGAATGACTACCTCACTGGGGAATGTCACCCAGTACCAGGTGCCCTGGATGAGGTTCTGCAGGACATGTCCCGCTCTCAGATGGGAATGGCCGAGGTCCTCACAGCGCCGAGGATCTGGGTTCGATCCTGGCCCCAGGGGCTTGTCCCGCTCTCTGATGGGAATTACCGAGGGGCTGTGGGGCATGTCCCGCTCTCTGATGGGTATTACCGAGGGGCTGTGGAGCTTGTCCCGCTCTCTGATGGGAATTACCGAGGGGCTGTGGGGCATGTCCCGCTCTCTGATGGGTATTACCGAGGGGCTGTGGAGCTTGTCCCGCTCTCTGATGGGTATTACTGAGGGGCTGTGGGGCATGTCCCGCTCTCTGATGGGAATTACCGAGGGGCTGTGGAGCTTGTCCCGCTCTCTGATGGGTATTACTGAGGGGCTGTGGGGCATGTCCCAGTCACTGAGGAGCTTCGTGAGGGCATCGACACGATGGTGCAGACAATGAGGAACCACCCAGGTTGGCAGAGCCAGATGATATAGGGGTAACCGGGGCTCGAACCAGCTGCCCCTCCATCCCGAGGTGAACCCCAGGGTCCAATGGGCACTGAGCAGAAGGAAGGGGTGCTGAGTGCCAACCCAAACACATTCCATGGGGTGGTGACGGTGGCCACCAGCTCCCCCGAGTTCCACCCCTCTGATGAGGCCAGTTTCGAGGTCAGCACATGGGACAGGGCGACACGGATGTGCATGTGCTTCCGACAAGTGAGCCGGAGCCCTCCAGACCCAGAGCTCCCAGAGGATGCCCACCAGGAGCATCAAAGCCGTGGGGCATGGTAAGGAGCTGGTTGCCTCCACCTCAGATGTGCATCCTGGGGAAACACCTAGTGGTAGAGCTCGGAGGGCTAGGCACGTTGATGATAACTGAGGGCACCGGGAGAGGGCTGGAGGGGGTGTGTTGGAAGTAGGGAGAGGGCTGGAGGGGGTGTGTTGGAAGTAGGGAAAGGGCTGGAGGGGGTGTGTTGGAAGTAGGGAGAGGGCTGGAGGGGGTGTGTTGGAAGTAGGGAGAGGGCTGGAGGGGGTGTGTTGGAAGTAGGGAAAGGGCTGGAGGGGGTGTGTTGGAAGTAGGGAGAGGGCTGGAGGGGCTGTGTTGGAAGTAGGGAAAGGGCTGGAGGGGGTGTGTTGGAAGTAGGGAGAGGGCTGGAGGGGGTGTGTTGGAAGTAGGGAGAGGGCTGGAGGGGGTGTGTTGGAAGTAGGGAAAGGGCTGGAGGGGGTGTGTTGGAAGTAGGGAGAGGGCTGGAGGGGTGTGTTGAAAGTAGGGAGAGGGCTGGAGGGGGTGTGTTGGAAGTAGGGAAAGGGCTGGAGGGGGTGTGTTGGAAGTAGGGAGAGGGCTGGAGGGGGTGTGTTGGAAGTAGGGAGAGGGCTGGAGGGGGTGTGTTGGAAGTAGGGAGAGGGCTGGAGGGGGTGTGTTGGAAGTAGGGAAAGGTGATGGGGTTGGGTGTGAAGGAGGCAGCACCATTGGGGGAGTGAGTATTACACAACAAACAACTTTGTGCACAATTAGTATGATCCAAACCCCTGGCCCATCTCTCCAGGCATCTCCCCTCCCCAGATCACCCACTCTCCCTCCGGCCGTGGACATGTCTCCAGGGCTGTGTCCCATTCCCAAGGTGTAGGGACCTCGGCTGATGTGTATGTGGTGTTGTCTCCCGCAGTGTTCAGGCACAGTGTCCGTGCATCAGGATCTGGGATGCTAGGCAATGACTCTCACATGTCCGCCCACCCACGGGAATCCATTTGGGATGTGCGAAGTACTCTTAACCACGATTGCTAATTCCCTATGGGTTATGGGTGGTCAGTGGGGCAGATGGGCAGGGACAATGGTTGGCCCGGGAACGAGTACACATGGTCCAGGGGTTGGCATGGTGGTGCCGCACACGGTTACCCCCCCCCCCGGTTGCCCCCCAATGCCTTCCCCCCACCTCCCATGGTGGCCCACCCCTCTGGGGGGACGGGGGGGACGGGGGGGGGGGGGTCCCCCACCCCCAGCTAAGGATCCACTGTCCTGTACTAAGCACAGAGACGGCAATCCTAACATCCCCAGGCTCTTTGCCTGTGAGCAAGGATGGCTACTCACCTCAGCTTCCCGCAGCAGCCCTTCCGCCAGGTTCACGTTTTCCAAAAGGAGTACTAATTAGCGCCAGCGTGAGAACTTGCTGCAGTAGGCCTCAGATTGACGGGAGAGTGTTGGATATGGGGTGGCTCTCATTACTTGTATGGAAATAGGACTTAGGTGGTGATAATCGGTTTCTCGCCACGCTACGACGTGATCACGATTTCAGCTGCGGGAGCGCATCGGTTGCATCGCAATCTGTTGGCGTCTTGTGGGTTTCTCGTTTTTGGTCTCTCCCACTATTCACCAGCGTTGTTTCGCTCGAGTGCCCACAGTCCATAGTCTACATTTTAGTAAAATGACGAGGCTAATGGGAGGATCCCGGGGTTGAAACAGTCAGTTGGAGGTTTTCAGAATTTGAGTTTGTGGATTGAAACATAGGGGCTGGTTTAGCTCACTTGGCTAAATGGCTGGCTTTTAAAGCAGACCAAGGCAGGCCAGCAGCACGGTTCGATTCCCATACCAGCCTCTCCGGACAGGCGCCGGAATGTGGCGACTAGAGGCTTTTCACAGTAACTTAATTGAAGCCTACTCGTGACAATAAGTGATTTTCATTTTTTCATTTCAAGAGGAGCTGAAAAGGTTTATGAAGAAATACAGCCAGAAATTCTGCTCTATTCTGACAGGAGGTCAGCTCTCTTTCTTTAAAGCGGTCTCAAGAGATCCAACTTTCAAAAAGTGGAGTATTCAAGACATTTCCTTACAGTAAGTATTCCTGAATGCTAGCTGTATTTAAAAGTGGATTAGGAGCTGAGATGCTTTTGTTGTTTGAGTGGAAATAAAGATAGCAGTTAAGGGTTATTGTGTCACTGTATTGATTAGCATTGTTTAAGGGGTAATTGTGAGCTATTTTCTTATGTGATGTTAAACATATTTTAACTATGTTAGTAATAAAGTTTATTTGATATCCTTATTTTGCATGAAACCTGGAGCGAGGTATCCTTTCCTCACAGTCTTACAAAGTTAAAGTAAAATATTGGGATTTCTGCCCAATATCCCAGCCACCATTGGGGTCTGCTCCAGTATCATAATACTTGCCTTCCAAAACTTTCAGTTTCTCCAATTATAACCTCTTGTGTATTTCCTACTCCTTTCACCCCACCATTGGTGATGTGCCTTCAACCACACCGTCCCCAGGCACGGCAATTCTCTCCCTAACCTTCTCCATCTCTCCTCCCCCCTCAACATTTATAAGACCCTCATTAAAACCAAACACTTGCACTGAGCTTTTGGTATCTCCTGCTAATATTGCCTTCTTTAGCTTGATGTTTCATTTGTTCTGATTACCCCGACGTGAAGCGCCTTCAGATATTTTCAGATATTTTTCCAAATAGTTTCTAAATCAAAGGGGTCATTGTAACTACTACTGAACTGCTCAGTGCTCTGTATTTACCTGAAATCTTCAAATGCACCTAAAAAAAAGTGCAATGTTTTAAATTATTTTGTGAATGATAAAAGTGATAGTTATTAATAATTATATAACCATCAAGTTATTTATATAAGAAACAAAAAAATGTAAAAGATGCACTAGAAATAGGAGAGCTAAAAGATAAATTACCCTGTGTGAGAATGAGAAAAACAAAAGACATTCTCACAAATGCATTTGGCCAGTTTCATTAGCTATGGCACCCAGAGTAGGTGACAGTGCAAATGTGTATTGACTATGACTGCATTAATATTTTATGAATGTGTTGTATCATGGATGAAAATTTGAAATTTGAGTCACGAGGTACATCACTGTCAGAAAGTCTTCTGTCATTTTTGCAAGTTCATAAAGATTCTTTTCTCATCGCAGTTTGCAATATAATTTGCAAAGAAAATTTACATACGATATTATTGCATTGTCAGAAATGTGATCCTCCAAATAAGATCCTTATCTGCCTCTTGATGGCTCCGATACAAGATGATCAAAGATCAATAGGAAGTTTATCAGTTCTGGCCAACATTATTCCCTGAACAAATCACCATCAAAAAACAATTAACTGTTTTTTAATCAGTTGTAGTTCGTTAAATTTTGCTATGCACAAAATGATTGCATTTTCCAATGTTACAGTAAATGCATTTCAAAGTAGATAATTATATGTGAAGCGCTTTGAAATGTTTCTCTGAGACATGCATAATGTAAGTCTTTTTTTCTGTTTCTTTTCACTTGAATAATTAAATTGACAAAAATGAGTAGTAAAATGAATCAACCCCACATACATAGGGAAAGCATGGCAGTAAGGTAAGTATTTATGCATATCTCCTAGCAACATTGCACTGACAAAATATGACTACAAAGTCATGGATCACCTATAATCCAAAGATCCATGAATCTATGAATTAGTGCTTTGAAGGCAGTTGGAACCAATAAACTATGCCACTGTTTTTCACTGCCAATAGGTCTGGGCAACAAGCACAGACTGTGTTAGGGAATGGTGTTGCAATTCATAAGATTAGGGTGTTTGAGAGTATGTTGTCAACAAGTTGTGAAGTACAGATTTCATGAGGGAAAGGATGCAAGATTTGAAGATGGACAGTGTGTGATGGGACAATGTTGACAGTTTAGGAAGTAGAGAAAGCGTGAAGAGATGGCACTGATATATTAAGCAGTGTAGAGAGTGTGAGGCAACACCATAGTGAGTGTGAAGTGGCAGCATTGACAAATTGGGAAATACAGAAAGTGTGAATTGATTGTATCGGATTGTTAATGGCTAAGCAGAGTGTGTGAAGGGCCGCTATTGATATGTTAGAAATGCAACAAACATGATAGTACTGTCGCGTGACGGAGATATTAGGAAATTGAGTCCAGGAATGAGACCACAATGTAGCAGGCAATCTAGGCATTAAACAGACTGAGGGGTGAAAAAAGCATGCTAGCACAGAGTCAGAGGTATACACCCACGCCAAGTTACATTGTCCCTGTCAGACTTAAACCATTCGTGAGAATAAACAGGATACCCCAGATCCACTGTTCTTTGGGACACTCCTGTCTGACCAGCAATTAGCCCGTTACATACTCTGATGGCCTCTTTGACCATCAATGGGAGGTTAGTTGCACATCAACAGCATGGCTCTGTTCTTTTGTATAAAAGGGAGTAGCCAATCAAATAGCTGATCTAACACTGATTGGTTCAAGCCTGGAAACCCCAATAGAGAATCTTTGTTTGAGCAGCTGGGCGGAACTTAGAGAGAGTGAAAGAAAGAATGCTGTTCTGAACTGATACAGGAGAAGGCTTTGGAAATTGACTGAGAAGATCATGAAAGTTGCCCCCGAGGCAGGCTTTGGAAAAGGGTTCAGAACGAATGTCCCTAACAGAAGAATTGCAAATATTGCCTTTGCCTGTCTCTGTAGATGGCATGAGAGCTGCACGTATGATTAAAGTGCTGTGTAAAGGGAACTAGCACGTTAAGGTTAAGATTAAGTGTCACGGGCAGCAGGGTGGCACAGTGGTTAGCATTGCTGCCTCACAGCTCCAGGGGCCCAGGTTCAATTCCGGCCTCGAGTGACTGTGGGGAGTTTGTGCTTCCTCCTTGTGTCTGCATGGGTTTCCTCCGGGTGTTCCGGTTTCCTCCCATAGTCCAAAGAAACACAGATTAGGTGGACTGGCCATGCTAAATTTTGTGTCCAAAAGGTTAGACGGGGTAACTGGGTTACGGGGACTATGTGAAGGTGTGGGCTTAAGTAGGGTGCTCTTTCCAAGGTCTGATGCAGATTCGATGAGCCGAATGGTCTCCTTCTGCACTGTAAATTCTATGATGATTCTATTATTCTAAAACTACATGTAATCTGTTGGGGTTAGAGTTGACGTTTTAAAGTTTAAATATTGGTTTTTTTTCTTTTGTTTCAATAAAATAACCAAGCCCTGTTTTTGATATTATCACTCCTGGAACAAATGGATCTTTCCGCACCGTCTTAAAACATTAAAATGTTATGGTCCTGGTCCATTCTCTTAGCCACAGTTGATCCCTGGAATGAAGAGCTTGTCGTATGAGGAACTTTTGAGGACTCTGGGTCTGTACTCGCTGGAGTTTAGAAGGATGAGGGGGGATCTTTTTGAAACTTACAGGTCACTGCAAGGCCTGGATAGAGTGGACGTGGAGAGGATGTTTGGAGGAAAAACTAGAAACAGAGGACACAATCTCAGATTAAAGAGACGATCCATTAAAACAGAAATGAGGCGGAATTTCTTCAGCCAGAGGGTGGTGAATCTGTGGAATTCTTTGCCACAGAAGGCTGTGGAGGCCAAATCCCTGAGTGTCTTTAAGACAGAGATAGATAGATTCATGATCAATAAGGGGATCAGGGATTATGGGGAGAAGGCAGGAGAATGGGGATGAGAAAAATATCAGCCATGATTGAATGGCGCAGCAGACTCAATCGGCCGAGTGGCCTAATTCTGCTCCTATGTCTTATGGTCCAATGGACAAGGCGTCTGTAGCAAACTGGGGGCTCGTGGCCGCCTTCTTACGTCTAATTCTTTGTTTGGCTTGGGGTTATCAAACTTAAAAACAGTGAGTGTGTGTGGATCGACTGCATTCCTTCCGGTTTTTGAAATGTTGAATAGGGAGCTAATGGAAATGGCCTGTGCGGAGTCTGCACGTTCTCCCCGTGTCTGCGTGGGTTTCCTCCGGGTGCTCCGGTTTCCTCCCGCAGTCCAAAGACGTGCAGGTTAGGTGGATTGGCCATGATAAATTGCCCTTAGTGACCAAAAAAGGTTAGGAGGGGTTATTGGGTTATGGGGATGGGGCTTAAGTGGGTCGGTGCAGGCTCGATGGGCCGAATGGCCTCCTTCTGCATAGTATGTTCTATGTCTATGTAAGGAGAGGATCTGTGTGAGAGAACTCGCAGAGAGTCGCCACCTTCTGGCACCGTCTTGCGCATAAACATAGAGAGTAGGAGAAACTGTTAACAGTTTCCATGAAATATATGGTGGAACTATTGAGAAGTTGTAGTGACTGAGAGGGCACAAATCTTAAAGCTGTGAAAGTATGAAGAGTACGAAAGATTCACATTAGCAGAAAACACAACTCAAACTGATTATGGGATAAGTTCTTTCGGTGGTTAACTTTGAAAAAGTGGTGAGACAATAAGCAGGATCGGTGGGGAAAAATGTTACTTTAAGAAAATAGTGAAAAACAAATCTAAATATGGGCGTGAGAACTGGAATTGTGAAAGTGAAACAATAAGCTTTCACAGGAGCTTCTGTTGTAGAAATGCAGAAGTAAAAGCCATAGGGCACGATTTCTAAGTGCGGTAGCGAGCGGGAACTGCTGCGAGCTTCCCGGCTCTGGGCCCAGCGAGGCCGGCATGCTATTCATAGGTAATTGGTCCACTTACCGAGACCTCACGAGCTTCCTGCCCTGAATGCCAGCTCGCCAGCCGATTCACCGGGACCCCGCTCGCCAGCCCCCACGCTAACAAAGTCGAGCAGCACTTAAGCTGCACTTGCACAGCCGACCCCAGCCAGCTCGCAACAATGACGCCAAGGAGGCCAGCCCCTAGATTCGGGGTTCCTGACCTGGGGAGGTTCCTCAATGCGGTGGAAGCCAGGAGGGATATCCTGTTCCCCCAAGGGTCCCGGAGAGTAAGCCACAGGGCAGCCAGTGCAGCCTGGGATGAGATGGCGGCGGCTGTGAACTCATGGGGCGTGTGACCAGGAGGACTGGCTTCCAGCGTCCTAAGAGGGTCAATGAGCTACACTGGGCAGCGTGGTTAAATTGACACCAACACCCCCCCCCAGCCACCCACCCCCACCCGAGGCCTTTCCGGCCCCATAAAAGCATTCACCCCAACCCTCCATGCTGCCCCCAACCCTAGCTTCACCCCCCCCCCTACCTTCAACCCACCACCAACACTTCACACTGCCCCTCCTACCATTGTGAACCATTCATGTGGCTAATGATGCCCTCTATGTGTATCTGCAGGTGATGCTCTCTCACAAATGCTGGGAGATGGCCCAGACTGGCAGAGGCGTACTAGACATACAGGTTGGGATTCTCCGACCTCCCGCCGGAGAATCCCGGGGGGGGGGGCTGCGCGAAACCCGCCCTGACACCGGCTGCCATATTCTCCGGCGCCGTTTTTCGAGCAGGGGCGGGATTCACGCCACGCCGGTCGGGTGTCATAGAACGTAGAACATACAGTGCAGAAGGAGGCCATTCGGCCCATTGAGTCTGCACCGACCCACTTAAGCCCTCATCTCCACCCTATTCCCGTAGCCCAATAACCCCTCCTAACGTTTTTGGTCACTAAGGGCAATTTAACATGGCCAGTCCACCTAACCCGCATGTCTTTGGACTGTGGGAGGAAACCGGAGTGCCCGGAGGAAACCCACGCAGACACGGGAAGAATGTGCAGACTCCCCACAAGACAGTGACCCAGAAGGGTTTACCAAACTGATTCCAGGGATGGCGGGACTGTCATGAGGAGAGATTGACTAGGTTGGGATTGAGCTCGCTGGAGTTCAGAAGAATGAGGGGGGATCTCATAGAGACTTATAAAATTCTAACAGGACTAGACAGGGTTGATGCAGGGAAGATGTTACTAATGATGGGTGTGTCCAGAACCAGGGGTCACAGTCTGAGGATTCAGGGTAAACCATTTTGGTCAGAGATAAGGAGACATTTCTTCACACAGAGTGGTGAGACTGTGGAATTCATTACCACAGGAAGTAATTGATGCTAAATCATTGAATATATTCAAGAGACAGCTGGATATAGCACTTGGGGAGAATGGGATAAAAAGCAATGGGGAGAAAGTAGGATTAGGCTATTGAGTTGGATCAGCCACGATCAAGATGAATGGCGGAGCAGGCTCGAAGGGCCAAAATGCCTCCTCCTACTCCTATCTTCTATGTATCTATGTATCTATAATGTAGGGGTAGCTGGGGCTCAAACCAGCTGTCCTTCCGCCCCAAGGTGAACCCCGGGCCCTATGGGCAACGAACTGGAGGAGGAGGTGCTACCCGGGACCCATCCCATGGAGTAGAGAAGGTGTTCACCAGCTTCCCTGAGTTCCACCCCTTTGATGAGGCCGCATTTTGAGGCCAGCACACAGGGCAGCACATGTGCTGCTGTGCATGTGCAGTCGACAAGTGAGCCAGGGTCCTCCGGCTCCAAAGACCCCCATGGACGCCCGCCAGGGGCATCGAAGGCCATGAAACATGGTAAGCAGCTGGCTGTCTCCACCTTAGATCTCTAGCTGGGGGTGACACTAGATGTAGTGGTAGACCTAGGAAGGTTAAGCATGTGGAAGATCACTGAGGGCACTGGGAGAGGGGGGAGAGGGTGGGGGTAGGTAGGGGGTGAGGTGGGTGGGGTGAGGGGGTTGTGGGGACAGTGGGATGGCACCATCAGAAATGGGGAATTGTTGGACACCTGGAAACCTGTGGCACAACCTTTAGGCGCACCCTGTATGACATCTCTGTCACTATCTTCCACTATGCAGGCTCACCACTAACCTTTGGCCCATATCTCCAGGCATCCGCCCCATAGCACTCACCCACCCTTCAGCCGTCCCCGGAGCTGTGTCCCATCCCCTGGGTGTTCGGATGTTGGCTGCTGCGTGTGCGGTCTTGCCACCCGCAGTGTTCAAGCACAGTGCCCACGCATCAAGGTGTGATTGGGATGCTAGGCAAAGACTCCCACTTGCTACATGGCCCACCGGTCCACGGTAATCCACTTGGGTTGTGTGAAATGCTCACTTAACCACGATTGCCAATTCCTTATTAGCAATAGCATTCAGCCACACCACCAGAGGCCTCGGCAGAGGTGGGTGGTTGGCGGGGCAGACGGGCAGAGGCTAGGGTTGCCCCACAATGGGTACACACGATCCAGGGGTTGGCATGTTGGTGCCACAGGCGCTCCCCCCCCCCCCCCCCCCCCCCCCAGCGCATCCCCCCCCCCCCCCCACTTCCCACGGTGGCCTATTCCTCCAGAGGATGCCCTCCCCCCCCCCCCCCGCCGAGCACTGGGGCGGCAAGCCCAGCACCCCTGGGCTGATTCTCTTTGAGCAAAGCCTTCCTCGGCTCCCTGCAGAAGCCCTTCCACCAGGTTTACGTTTTTAAAATGGAATACTAATCAGCACCAGCTTGGCCACTTTCCAGGGAGGCCAATGAATGAGGGGAGGCCGTTGGATACGGGGTGGCTCCCGTTAATTGTATGGGAATAGAGCTTAAGTGGTGATAATTGGTTTCCCGCCACGTTACGGCGAGATCCTGATTTCACCCATGGGAGCGGACTGTTTGCATTGTAAATTGTTTGGCGCCTGCCGCAGTTCTTGTTCCCAGCATCTCCTGCTAGTTACCGGCCTTGTTTCACTTGAGTGAGAGTGCAACGAGGCCTGAGAATCACGCCCATAGAAAGAATACTTGAAAAAAAGGAAAGAATAACTAAGAATAAAGTTAGTGAAATATCAAGAAGAATAAAATAAGAGAAAAGATTTTTAAAAGGGGAAAGATAATTGAAGTTATTTATAGCCGTACACCTTTTTGTACTCTCTTTCATCATGTGAACCTTTGCACATCTGTGAACCTTTGCACATTTCTGAATGATTTATCTTTTAAACAGATTTCATATCTGATGTTATTATTCCCAATACCGGATGGTTGGTAATCACAGCTATGGTAACAATTTGGAAATTATTGATGACCAAAACAGCATAAAAGAAAAGATGAAAGAATCAAATTTAAAAAGAATTACATTTTTACACCAAAATCATTGAAGTCAATGGAAAGGAACATCAGGCAGAGAGTATATCAGGTGGCCAACCTATTACCACCTATCAGACTCCCCACCAAAGTTACGTTTCATTCCCAGTGTTTCTTAAACAGCGTGCTCCAATAAATACAACTCTGCCACTAGCTCTGTATAACTATTTACTGGGTTACTTGGCTGCAGAGCAAGCAGCTGTGTTATTGCCTTGTTTCCTGATTTGTTTTTTATTTCTCTGTAGATAATTTAAACGATGGTGTTTGGAATCTGCAGGGGCGCTGTGAAGGTGAAAGGATGCAGTGGAGCTTTTCTTTAAGCGTCTGACATGTCAAATATATTAAACAAAAAATAAAGCAAGCTAAGCCAGGATTTAATGGAGCCCGCCCAGTGCAGGCTAGGTGGCAGATGGGACAGCATTATAATCGGGAGGCCACGTGCCCCATTCCTACTTATGGCTCACCTGACCTTTGTTTTGTCAAGAGCAGGAGTGGGCCGATGTGGGATGATGGAACCATCAATTCAGCGAACACGTGTAGTTGGATCTGAACAGAGGCTTTAATACACTTACAATAGAGCCAGCCTATTCATTGTTGAACTTCAGGTGAAATGGCAGGCTGGCTCTAAGGCACTGATCTTTATACATCGGTCCCAGGGGGAGGAGTCCTGGGCGGAGCCAAGGGGCCCAGTACAACTCTCGCGTACTCCCAGAGCGACTCCCCCTGGTGATCGGATAGTGCAACTGCACTTACAATGGGTAGATAACGAACATATATACATGGAGTGATATTGGCAACTATATATAGTGTGAATCACATTCACCACATGGGAAAACTGCAAATTAGGCTCATTACCGAACCGCTTAAATGCCCCTGATTCCACCGGGATTTAGTGGTGACTCAGGGATTCACATGAACTTGCATGGATCTCGGATATATCAGTATCCTCCCTATAGGACTCTTCTTCCAAAGGCATGCAGGGCCAGATAGAAGGACCCAGCACTAGGGTGGGGGAAGCCTGCTAAGACCATTCATTGTCCTTGTTTCCACCACCTCTCACCCAAACATCAGGAACTCTAACCCAGCCCATTTCCTGTCTCCAGGGATCCAGCGATGATTCCTGGTGAAGGCCTCAGAGTATCATCGGCAGCAGTCACTACTCTCAGTGCCATTGCCTGCAATGGTAAGCTGCTGGCCTCTTGACTGGCAGTTTTTGGGGGGGGTCAGATTTCAACACTATTGTGCACTTAATTCTGTCGGAGGCACACGCTGCCCACTTATTGCCTGATTGCACTTCAGTGCCATCAGGCAGCCCTTGGAGAGGTGACATCCCACCAGTTCAATCATCAGTGGGCTGAACCCACATCCCATTCACTAATTTCCACCCCCAGACAGGATTAAACAGGAAGAACATTACCAAAAGAACATTTTTAGCTCAGACAAAAGATGTAATAAATACAAAACCAGCCTTTTTTATTCTTTCACAGAGTGTACGCATCACTGGTTAGACCAGCATTGATTGCCGATAACTAATTATCTGAGAGGAGGTGGTGATGAGCCGCATTCATGAACTGCTACATTCCATGTGGTGTATAAAATACCCATGGTGCTGTTAGGGATGGAGTTCCAGGATTCGGACCCAGTGAAGGAATGGCAATATAGTTCCAACTCATGAAGGGAGGTGTGTGGCATGGAGGGGAACTTGAAGATGGTTGTCTTTCCATGAATCTTCCTTGGTGGTAAAGGTCCTTGTCCTTCTCGGTGGTAAAGGTCATGTCGAAAGCGCCTTGGTGAGTTGCTGCAGTGCAACTTGTAAATGATACACTTTTCTCCAGCTCTGCATTGGTGTGAAGATAGTGAATTTTTAAGATGTCAATCAGGTGGGTTTATTGTCCTGATTGGACGGCTGGAGCTCAGATTGGACGCCCAAGACTGGGCGATCCAGAAAGTAGAGAAGGCGCTGGCTGACCAGGTGGAACATCAAACAGCGTTGGAGCTGGAGGTGTGGATGCTGAGAGACCAGCAGAAAAGGCTCCTGGAGAAGGTGGAGGACCTAGAGAATAGGTCCCGCAGGCAGAACTTGAGAATCGTCAGTCTCCCGGAGGGGTCTGAAGGAGCGGACGCGGGGGCATACGTAGCAGGCATGTTCAAGAAGTTACTGGGGGAGGGGACGTTCACCGACCCTTGGAGGTGGACAGGGCTCACAGAGTGCTCGTGAGGAAGCCGTGAGTGGGGGACCTCCCCGAGGGCAATGGTGGTGATATTCCATAGGTACTTGGACAAGGAGCATATTTTACGGTGGGCCAGGCAGACACAGAGTTGTAAATGGGAGAACAGTATCCTGCGGATCTATCTGGATCTGAGTGCGGAGGTGGCCAGGAGAAGAGCGGGGTTCAATCTGATAAAGTCGACCCTTTTTAAGAAAAAGGTGAAGTTTGGACTGCTGTATCTGGCCCATCTCTGGGTCACGTACGAGGAGCAACATTTTTATTTCGAGTCGCCCGAGGAAGCGATGGACTTCGCGAAAAGGAAAGGCCTGGTGGCAGACTGAGGACTTTGAACTTTGCTGCAATGTTCATTTTTTTTAAAGTTTCTTGTTTTTCGTTTGTTGGACGTAATTTGTAATGCCTTCTGTAATAATTTGGACCAGTTGCAGAGCTGAGTGAGTTAAAGTTTACATTTGCACTGATGGGGGATGGAGGTGCATTTGTTAGATGCTGGATCTTCTGTTTGATCCTTTCTTTGTTTATCGTTTTTTTTCCAGGACAATTGGGTAGGGACTGGGTTTTTCGTTTGAATATGTGTGTATGAGCGGGGGTGGGGGGGGGGGGGGACAATAGGTGGGAGAATGTCTGGCACCAGGGGCGAGGGCCACCAAGCTAGCTGGGTGGGCTAGCTCATGGAAGCGCAGTGGGGGTGAGCAGATGTTAGGCTTATCGTAGGGGTCGATTTACATTGTGCTGTTACTAGGAGGGGGGAAATGTTCTGCTGACGAGGGAGGGACTTTTGCTAAGGGTCAGAGAGGAGGTCGGGGGCGGAGGCTTCCTGGGGGAACGCCGATGGAGGAGTAGGGCGCGGGCTGGAGACTGGCCCAAGAAAGGGGGTGGCTGATAGGCAAAAGGGTGAGCGATGAGCCCCCCAACTAGACTGATCACCTGGAATGTACGAGGGCTAAATGGGCCAGTTAAGAGGCCATGCGTGTTCGCGTATCTGAGAGGACTGAAGGCGGATGTGGATTCAGGAAGGGTTGGGTCTGACAGGTTTTTCACTCGGGGCTAGACTCAAAGACAAGTGGGGTCGCGATCCTGATTAATAAGCGAGTGGTGTTTGAGGCGGGGAGAATAGTTCCGGATGTGGGAGGCTGGTACATTATGGTCAGTGGGAAGCTGGAGAGGTGCAGGTGGTATTAGTAAATGTGTGTGCGCTAAATTGGGATGATGTGGAGTTTATAAAGAGGATGCTGGGGAAGATACCGGACCGAGATCCGCATAAATTGGTCATGGGAGGGGACTTCAACACAGTTATTGACTCTGGTTTAGACCGGTCGAGCTCAAATACGGGCAGGGTGCCAGCAATGGCAAAGGAGCTAAAGGGTTCAAGGAGCAGATGGGGGGGGGGGGGGGGGGGGGGGGGTGTGGCCTCAGGGAGATTTGGGCAGCCAAGAGTGAAGGAGTTCTCCTTCCACTCGCACATGCATAAAGTGTACTCCCGGATTGATTTTTTTATTTTGAGCAGGTCTCTACTGACGGGGGTGGTGGACACGGTGTACTTGGCAATCACAATCTCAGATCATGCCCTGCACTGGGTTGACGTACAGGTTAGCAGGGAGAGTAGCCAACGTCCGCACTGGAGGCTGGATGTGGGACTTTAGCTGACGAAGAGGTGTGCGGACGGCTGAGGAAATGTATTCAGAACTACCCGGAAGTCAACGACATGGGGAAGTTTCAGCAACGGTGGTCTGGGAGGCATTGAAGGCAGTGGTCAGAGGGGAGCTGATCTCGATACGGGCCCACAGGGATAAGGTAGATAGGGCAGAGACGCACCGACTGGTAAAAGGAGATATCACAGGTCGACAGGAGGTATGCGAGGCCCCAGAGGTAGGGCTTCTAAGGGAACGGCAGAGGCTACAGGCGGAGTTTGGCTTGTTAACCACAGGGAGGGTGGTAGAGCAGCTGAGAAAGGCAGGGGGGGCTGCTATCTATGAACATGGAGAGAAGGCCAGAAGACTGCTCGCACAGCAGCTTAGAAAGAAGGAGGCAGCCAGGGAGATAGGGAAAGTAAAGGGTGGGAACGGGAGCCTGGTTGGAGACTCAGCAGGGGTGAATAAGGCATTCAAGGAGTTTTTCAGTAGGCTGCATGACTCGGAACCTCCAGCTAGGCCGGAGGGGATGAGGCACTTCCAAAGGGAGCTGAATTTCCTGAAGGTGGACGGTGAGGAGGGGGGGGGGGGTGTCTGGTAGAAGGGCTGGGGGCCCTGATTGGGTTGGAAGAGATAGTGACAGGTCTGAAGGCCAAGCAGTTGGGTAAAGCCCCGGGGCCGGATGGGTACCCAATGGAGTTCTATAAAATGTTCTTTGGGATACTGGGGCCGCTGTTGATGAGGACATTCAATGAGGCAAGGGAGCATGGGGTGTGTCCCCTGATGATGTCACAGGCACGTTTTCATTGATCCTGAAGCGTGACAAGAACCCGGAGCTGTCTGGGTCCTATAGGCCGATATCTCTATTGAATGTGGACGCCAAACCGCTGGCCAAAAATCTTGTCCTCTGGGATTGAGGATTTCCGGACGTTATTGGGCAGGACCAGACGGATGTTGTTAAGGGAAGGCAGCTGGTGACCAATATAAGAAGGTTGTTAAATGTGATCATGATGCCCCCGGAAGGTAGGGAGGGTAGGTAGTGGTCGCAATGGATACAGAGAAAGCTTTTGATCGAGTAGAATGGGATTATCTGTGGGAGGTACTGGGACGGTTCGGATTTGGACGGGGCTTTATTGACTGGGTCAAGTTGTTGTATCAGGCTCCTGTGGCGAGCGTACGGATGAATAGGACAACATCGGACTATTTTAGGCTGCATCGGGGGATGAGACACATCGGACTATTTTAGGCTGCATCGGGGGATGAGACACTGTTGTTCGCGCTAGCTATAGAGCCGCTGGTAATTGCTCTGAGAGTCTCAAGGGGCTGGAAGGGACTGGTCCGGGGGGAGGGGGGGGGGGGGGGGGAATGGAACACAGAATCTCGCTTTATGCAGGCGACCTGCATCGGACCCATTAAAGGGGATGGAAGAAATTATGAGGATTCTGGGCGAATTTGGCCGTTTTTCGGCGTATAAATTAAACATGGGGAAAAATTAGATGTTTGCGGTCCAAGCAAGGGGACATGAGAGGCGAGTGGGGGAGCTGCCGTTTAGGGTGGTAGGGGGGAGCTTTCGGTGCCTAGGCATCCAGGTGGTGCGGGAATGGGAACGGTTTTTAGAATTTAGAACAGTACAGCACAGAACAGGCCCTTCGGCCCTCGATGTTGTGCCGAGCAATGATCACCCTACTCAAACTCACATATCCAACCTATACCCGCAACCCAACAACTTCCCCCTTAACCTTACTTTTTAGGACACTACGGGCAATTTAGCATGGCCAATCCACCTAACCCGCACATCTTTGGACTGTGGGAGGAAACCAGAGCACCCGGAGGAAACCCATGCACACACGGGGAGGACGTGCAGACTCCGCACAGACAGTGACCCAGCCGGGAACCGAACCTGGGACCCTGGAGCTGTGAAGCATTGATGCTAACCACTATGCTACCGTGCTGCACAAGTTAAATCTGGCCCGACTAGTAGACCAAATGAAGGACGATTTCCGAAGGTGGAACGTGCTCCCGCTGTCACTAGCTGGGAAGGTGCAGACAGTGAGAACGACGGCCCTCCCAAGATTCCTGTTCATGGTTCAGTGTCTTTCCATCTTTATTCCACGGTCCGAACTTTACTAATTATTACTGGACGGCGAATATAGCCATGATCAGGAAGTGGGTGGTGGGAGGAGGGTCGGTATGGGAGTGTGTTGAGGCGGCTTCATGCAAGGCACCAGCTTGGGGGTGTTGATAACGGCGCCTCTGCCGTTCCTGCCGGCACAGTACTCCACCAGCCCCGTGGTGTTGGCGGCCCTGAGGGTCTGGGGGCAATGGAGGAGGCGCGTGGGATCAGAGGGAGCAACGGTCTGGTCTCCAATCTGTAATAATCACCGGGAGGGATGGATGGAGGGTTTCGGAGATGGCAGAAAGCAGAGATTGAGATGATGGGGGATATGTTTATAGAGGGGAGCTTTCCGAGTATGAGGGCGCTGGAGGAGAAATTTGTGTTGGTGAGGGGGAACAAATTCAGGTACCTGCAGGTGCGGGACTTCCTAAGTAGGCAGGTTTCAACATTCCCGCTCCTACCACCAAGGGGGATACAGGACAGGATAGTTTCTAGAGTGTGGGTGGGAGAAGGGAGGGTCTCTGACACTTATAAGGAACTCATGGGGTCAGAGGAGACGCAGATGGAGGAGCTGAAGCGCAAGTGGGAGGAGGAGTTGGGAGGAGAAATAGAGGATGATCTTTGGGCGGACGTGTTGAGTAGAGTCAACGCATCCACAACATGTGCCAGGTTCAGCCTGATACAATTCAAGGTCGTTCACCAGGCTCACATCATAGTGGTCCGGATGAGCAGGTTCTTTGGGGTAGAAGATAGGTGCGCAAGGTGTGCGGGTGGGCCGGCGAACCATGTCCACATGTTCTGGACATGCCCAAAGTTTAGGGGATTCTGGCAGGGGTTTGCAGATGTTATGTCCACAGTTTTAAAAACAAGGGTGGCACTGAATCCAGAGGTGGCGATTTTCGGGATGTCGGAATATCCGGGAATCCAGGAGGAGAAAGAGGCAGACGTTCTGGCCTTTGCTTCCCTAGTAGCCCGGAGACGGATACTATTAGCTTGGAGGGACTCAAAGCCCCCGAAGTCGGAGACCTGGCTATCTGACATGGCTAGCTTTCTCTGTCTGGAGAAAATCAAGTTCGCCTTGAGAGGGTCAATGTTAGGGTTCGCCCGGAGGTGGCAACCGTTTGTCGACTTCTTTGCGGAAAATTAACTGTCAGCAGAAGTGGGGGGGTTAGTTTAGCTTAGAGAAGGGGGTTAATAAAGGTGGGACCTGTAAGGGAGGAAGGAAGACGGCTTTTGCACTATGTTTATAAATTCATGTACATTGTTTATTTTGTTGTTGTTGTACAACCATAAATACCTCAATAAAATGTTTATTAAAAAAAAACTTTGTTGAGTGTTGTTGGAGCTGCATTCATCCAGCCGTCATCAGCCTCAGCCTGAATGTTCTCCAGGTCTTGTTACATTTGGACATAGACTGCTTCAGTATCAGAGGGGACACGAATAGCGCAGAATTTCATGCAATGATCAGTGAACATGCCAACTCCTGACCTTATGGTGGAGGCAAGATAATTAATAATGTTGCTGAAGATGTTTGGACCTCGGGCATTACCCTGAGGAACCCATGCAGTAATCTCCTGGGAGTGATATGATTGACCTCCAACACCCATTTGGAATTCTGAATTCAAAAGAAGCAATAAAGTTCACAGTGGTACAGTGAAGAGTTATCTTCTCAAATTTGAGCAAAGAAATGTAGTTATTGAACAGTATCATATTTATTCTGCATTGCTGTTCCGAACATTTTTGTGCTCAATGCTTATAGGGTGCAACTTATTACTAAATATTCCAGTCCCAATAGTTGTATCCCTTACCTTGTCAATAACAAAATGATATTTGAATAGTTTCTCATGACAAACATTTGAAAGGCAAAAGGAGGTTGTTGTGAAACTAAACACAACCAAAAACATCTTAAATAACTGATTTTTAATCAAAATGGCAGATTCCAAAATCTTTGGCAGTCAATCTAATGTGTACACTCAGAGCAGAGGCACCTGTTTTACAAATGGAATTTTCTGCCAAAAGTATTTACTATACCAGATCCTTTAGTGGAGTCTCTGCAAGTACTGTGCAGCACAGCTGAATAACTTGTAAATGCACCAACAGAAGAAACTGTTAATATCATTAGGAGACTGCTGGAGAGTAATGTGGCCTGTCAAAGGCAGGCAAGTCCCCCGTCTGCAGCAAGAGAAGCAAAGCTTCCGGTCCCAGTGCCTTGGCCAGACCTGGGGCACGTGGGGGCAAATGGCAGTGGAGGCCGGTCTGGAGTCACAGGCAGAAGCTTCCCTTTTCCATTTTATTCATTCAAGGGAAAGGGAATACACATTAAATGATAGGGTATTGAGAAGGGTAAAGGAACAGAGGGATCTTGCAGTGCATGTCCGCAGACACAAATGGTAGCAGGACAGATTGATAAGGTTAAGAAAGCGTAAAATACTAGTTTAATCACAACTACAGCAGTGCATACAATTCTGATCACCACATTACAGGAAGGACACGATGCCACTATAGAGAGTACAGAGGAGATTTATGAGCCTATTGTCTAGACTGGAGAATTTTATGGGGAAAGTTCGATCGACTGGAATTGCTTTCTTTGCAACAGAGGAAGCTGAGGGGAAATTTATTTGAGGTGTATAAAATTATGAGGAGCCTGGATAAAGTGGATAGAAGGACCTGTTTCCCTGATGAAAGTTACCAGAGGGCGTAAATTTAAATTAATTGGTGGAAGGATTCAAAGGGGTTTAAAATAAATGATTTCACCCAATGAGGGATAGAGGCCCTCATTTAAAAGACAGTTGATGTTTCATTTAGAGGGCTACAGACTAAGAGCTGGAAAGTACGATTAGGCTAATAACTCCTTTTTGGATAGTAGCAACATGTGTAATGTTCGGAACAGCAATGCAGAATAAATATGATACTGTTCAATAACCACATTTCCTTGCTCAAATTTGAGAAGATAATCCTTCACTCTACCACTGTGAACTTTATTGCTTCTTGAATTCAGAATTCCAAATGGGTGTTGGAGGTCAATCATCTCAGTCCCAGGTTACTGCATGGGTTCCTCAGGGTAGTGTCCTCGGCCCAACCATCTTCAGCAACATCATCAATTATATTGCCTCTACCATAAGGGTATGTTTGCTGATCATTGCATGAAGTAGGAAAATATTTTTAAAAGTGTTTATTTATAACGAGGAAAAATCTGAATATATAATGTTAAGAATGGAACAATGGTCTGCTAATCTGATCCAGCAGAGGGCAGTAGAGCAGAGCTACTGATTGGCTGTTCTGGGAAATTTGCATACGTGCAGTGCGGTCAGCGTAATTTGAAGGTGTACCTGTGCAAGAGACCCGAGGTGTTCAAGTGAAGGCAAGCATCCAGCAGAGGGCAGTAGAGCGGAGCTACTGATTGGCTGTTCCGGGAAATTTGCATACATGCAGTGCGGTCAGCGTAATTTGAAGGTGGTTTGTGGAGGGGCTGTTGTCAAGTGAGTTAAACCTAAAACACTTCCTCAGTGTTTCCCCCAACCCCTCCTCTAACCAAAAAAAACAAAACAACTGTGGTTGTTGGGAAGGTAAGGTAAGTTTACCTCTTTAAAACTTACCTTGAAGGGTGACATCACAGCAAAACAGCGACCTGATTGGCCTGTAAGGAAAATGCTCCAATTAGCAGTAGCTGGGAGAAATATAACTCTTTGTGCGTTGGTAAGTATTGTGATTGTAAGTAAAATCCTTATTCCTTTCATTTATTCATTATTTGATACTTTATTTGTAATCAATTAAGGTAAAGTGTGAAAATGGCAGGAGATCCCAGACCTGTGTTATGCTCCTCGTGCTCAATGTGGGAGCTCAGGGACGTGGCCGATGCCCCTGACTCCTTCATGTGCAGGAAGTGTGTCCAGCTGCAGCCCCTGTTAGACCGCATGACGGTTCTGAAGCTGCGATGGATTTACTTTGGAGCATCCGCGATGCTGAGGAGGTCGTGGATAGCACGTTCAGTGAGTTGGTCACATCGCAGATTAGGATTGGTGAGGGAGACAGGGAATGGGTGACCAAAAGGCAGAGAAAGAGCAGGAAGGCAGTGCAGGTGTCCCCTGTGGTCATCTCCCTTCAAAACAGGTATACCATTTTGGATACTGTTGGGGGAGATGACTCACCAGGGGAAGGCAGTAGTAGCCAGGCACATGGCACCGTGGTTGGCTCTGCTGCACAGAAGGGCGGGAAAAACACTGGCAGGGCTATAGTCATAGGGGATTCAATCGTAAGGGGAGTAGACAGGCGTTTCTGTGGTCAAAAATGAGACTCCCGAATGGTATGTTGCCTCCCAGGTGCACGGGTCAGGGATGTCTCAGATCAGCTGCAGGACATACTGAAGGGGGAGGGTGAAAAGCCAGTTGTGGTGTATATAGGCACCAACGATATAGCTAAAAAATGGGATGACGTCCTATAATCAGAATTTAGGGAGTATAAGTTAAAAAGTAGGACCTCAAAGGTAGTAATCTCAGGATTGCTACCAGTGCCATGACACAGTCAGAGTAGACATTTAAGAATAGTCAGAATGAATACATGGCTTGAGAGATGGTGCAGGAGGGAGGGGGTTCAGATTTTTGGGACATTGGAACTGGTTCTGGGAGCGGTGGGACCATCACAAATCAGATGGTCTACACCTGGGCAGGACTGGAACCAATGTCCTCTGGGGTGCTTTTGCTAACACTGTTGGGGAGGTTTCAAACTAATGTGGCAGGGGGATGGGAACCAGATTAGGAAGTTAGAGGTCAGTAAAGGGGCAGCAACTAAAGCCAGTAAGGTACTGGATAATAAACTCAATGTGACTAAGGGGAAGAGTAGACAGGGAAGAGATGATGATCGCAAAAGGATAGGTGGTCTGAGGTGCATTTGTTTTAATGCGAGAAGTGTAGCAGGTAAGGCAGATGAATTTAGGGCTTGGATTAGTACCTGGAAATATGATGTTATTGGTATTACTGAGACTTGGTTGAGGGATGGGCAAGACTGGCAACTAAAAATACCAGGGTGTAGATGCTTCAGGAGGGATAGAGAGGGAGGTAAAAGGGGTGGAGGAGTTGCATTACTGGTCAGAGATGATATCACAGCTGTGATTAAGGAGGGCACGATGGAGGATTCGAGCACTGAGGCAATATGGATAGAGTTAAGAAATAGGAAGGGTGCAGTAACATTGTTGGGACTTTACTATAGGCCTCCCAAAAGCGAGCGTGAAGTAGAGGTACAAATATGTAGACAGATTATAGAACAATGTAGGAGCAATAGGGTGGTTGTGATGGGAGATTTTAACTTCCCCAACATTGAATGGGATTCATGTAGTGTTAGAGACGTAGATGGAGCAGAATTTGTAAGGAGCATCCAGGAGAGTTTTTTAGAGCAGTATGTATAGTCCAACTCGGGAAGGGGCAATACTGAACTTGGTATTGGGAAATGATCCCGGCCAGGTGGTTGACGTTTCAGTCGGCGATTACTTTGGGAATATCAATCACAATTCCATAAATTTTAGAATACTCATGGACAAAGACGAGAGTGGTCCTAAAGGATGAGTGCTAAATTGGGGAAAGGCCAACTATAACAAAATTCGGCAGGAGCTCGGGAATGTAGATTGGGAGCAGCTGTTTAAGGGTAAATCCACATTTGAAATGTGGGAGTCTTTTAAGGAAAGGTTAATTAGAGTGCAGGACAGACATGTTCCTGTGAAAATGAAAGATAGAAATGGCAAGATTAGGGAACCATGGATGACGGGTTGAATTGTGGGACTGGCTAAGATGAAAAAGGAAGCACACAAGATCGAGGCCACTCAAAACTGATGAAGCTTTGGAGGAATATCGGGAAAGTAGGACAAATCTCAAACGCGCAATAAAGAGGGCTAAAAGGGGTCAAGAAATATCTCTGGCTAACAGGGTTAAGGAAAATCCCAAAGCCTTTTATTCGTATATAAGGAGCAAGAGGGTAACTAGAGAAAGGATTGGCCCACTCAAATACAAAAGAGTGAATTTTTGTGTGGAGTCATAGAAAATGAGTGAGATTCTTAATGAGTACTTTGCATCGGTATTCACCAAGGAGAGGGACATGACGGATGTTGAGGCTAGGGATGGATGTTTAAATACTCTAGGTCATGTCGGCATAAGGAAGGGGGAGGTTTTGGGTATTCTAAAAGGTATTAAGGTGGACAAGTCCCCAGGACCGGATGGGATCTATCCCAGGTTACTGAGGGAAGCGAGGGACGAAATAGCTGGGGCTTTAACAGATATCTTTGCAGCATGTTTGAGCACGGGTGACGTCCCGGAGGACTGGAGAATTGCTAATGTTGTCCCTTTGTTTAAGAAGGGTAGCAGGGATAATCTAGGGAATTATAGACCTGTGAGCTTGACGTCAGTGGTAGGCAAACTGTTGGAGAAGATACTGAGGGATAGGATCTATTCACACTTGGAAGAAAATAGACTTATCAGTGATAAGCAGCATGGTTTTGTGCAGGGAAGGTCATGTCTTACAAACCTAATAGAATTCTTTGAGGAAGTGACAAAGTTAATTGATGAGGGAAGGGCTGTAGATGTCATATACATGGACTTCAGTAAAGCATTTGATAAAGTTTCCCATGGCAGGTTGATGGAAAAAGTGAAGTCGTATGGAGTTCAGGGTGTACTAGCTAGATGGATAAAGAACTGTCTGGGCAACAGGAGACAGAGAGTAGTGGTGGAAGGGAGTGTCTCAAAATGGAGAAAGGTGACTAGTGGTGTTCTACAGGGATCCGTGCTCAAACCACTGTTGTTTGTGATATACATAAATGATCTGGACGAATGTATAAGTGGTCTGATGAACAGGTTTGCAGGTGATACTAAGATTGGTGGCGTTGCAGATAGCGAGGAGGACTGTCAGAGAATACAGAAAGTATAGATAGATTGGAGAGTTGGGCAGAGAAATGGCAGATTGAGTTCAATCCAGGCAAATGCGAGGTGATGCATTTTGGAAGATCTAACTCAAGAGCAGACTATTTGGTCAATGGAAGAGTCCTGGGGAAAATTGATGTACAGAGAGTTCTGGGAGTTTGGGTCCATTGTACCCTGAAGGTGGCAACGCAGGTCGATAAAGTGGTCAAGAAGGCACACAGTATGCTTGCCTTCATCGGACGGGGTATTGAGTACAAGAGTCGGCAGGTCATGTTACAGTTGTATAGGACTTTGGTTAGGCCACATTTGGAATACTGCGTGCAGTTCTGGTCGCCACATTACCAGAAGGATGTGGATGCTTTAGAGAGGGTGCAGAGGAGGTTCACCAGGATGTTGCCTGGTATGGAGGGTGCTAGCTATGAAGAAATGTTGAGTAGATTAGGATTGTTTTCATTAGAAAGACAAAGGTTGAGGGGGGACCTGATTGAGGTCTACAAAATTAAGAGAGGAATGGACAGGGTGGATAGCAACAAGCTTTTTCCAAGAGTGGGGGTGTCAATTACAAGGGGTCATGATTTCAAGGTGAGAGGGGAAAGTTTAAGGGAGATGTGCGTGGAAAGTTTTTTTACGCAGAGGGTGGTAGGTGCCTGGGACGCTTTGCCAGTGGAGGTGGTAGAGGCGGGCACGATAGCATCATTTGAGATGCATCTGGACAGTAGTAGACCTAGGAAAATAGGCAACAGGTTTAGATAAAGGATCTGGATCGGCGCAGGCTGAGAGGGCCGAAGAGCCTTTTCCTGTGCTGTAATTTTCTTTGTTCTTTGTTCTAACTATTTCCCAAACCCCATCCCTCCCTCTACCCAGACATGCACAAGTCAGACACACAGTGGAGGGGGTAGGAAAGGTTCAAAAATAACAGGGATTAAGAGGTATAGAGATATTTGAGGGTCCTTGCTGCAGGGGTTAAGGCCTTTGTCGGTAGTGATCTCTTCAGAATGTGAGGTGTTGAACCTTGGGTTGGTTTGGACATTCAAGCTGGACCACTCAGACCGGATTCTCAGGCTGTGGGATCCCGTCTAGGGACACACTTTAACTTGTGTAGGGCTGAGCCTTACTCATGGAAGATGCAATTTCTGATATGTGGTCAGGTTCAGCAGACTCACCAATGGCTTATCTCAGTTAAACAAAATATCAGAGCAACAGTTTTCTCTAGGCCTTCGAGTGGTGTAAGAACTTTAATGGAAGAGGAATCCAGAAGGTTCCCCTTCCTCAACTCTATTGTCAGGCTTTGAATACTCACTAACTGTTCTGTTTACCTTAAGAAAGTTCCAGCTAAGTTTAGAGAGAGAATTCCTCTCCTCTGGGAGAGAGATTGCAAAGTATTCTGTTTAGCTCTGCAGTTCCAATCAAAACTGAAACCAAACACACAGAGTCATCCACCAGAGCATTCCAGAATGAAAAGCACCAATCCGCATCGAGGGTTTTCATAGGTCCGGAATTGCAATGGAGTTGATTGGTTGCTAGCCAAGTCTGTGAAGACATGTCACTGCTGATGTCAGCACATCCTGCTACTGTTTTTTAAAAAATTAAAGGTGTCGGCTCCAGCAATGCCCAGATGCAGGAATCATAACAGTCAAAAGAACAGGAATTAAAATGGAAACAAGAGTCCAACCAGGATTCCTTACACTACAATCCACAATTTAAAGATATCATAGTCAGAAGGTGAGAGAGAAGCTTTCTCTAACTTACTGTAAATTTTTTAAAAGATCATCGATCCCAGGTTCAGAGGAGTCACCCTGGAGACAAATTTCAGGCTCCACATTGAAGAGCTGGCAACAACATGCAGGTTCATGGTACTTTTAACTAGAAGAATATCTCAACCCCTACACAGAGGCTTAATCAAAAATATGATTCAGCCAACAGAAAGTTTAAGAGGAGTGATTAAAAGATGTATCAAAAAGTTGTGAGTTTTAAGATAGTCATAAACGTGGACAGGCAGAGAGATATTTGGAATAATTCTATAGGGCGGTATTCTTCCCCCCCCCCCCCCACGCTGGGTGAAAGAATCGCCGGGGCACCACGCCACATCGCCCCGACCCCCGCACGCGATTCTCCCACCTCCCTGAAACCAGCGCCATGAGAATCGCGCCGGGCTGCTCGGAGAATCACCGCAAATGGCGAGCAGCGATTCTCCGGCCCGGATGGGCCGAGCGGCCGGCGATACAAATGACAGTCCCGCCGTGCCATCCACACCTGGTCGCTGCCGGCGGGTACTCATCGTGAAGGCTTGTGGGGCAGCCTGTGGGGGAGGAGGGGGGGCTCCTTCACCGGGGGGGGCCTCCGAAGGGGTCTGGCCCGCGATCGGGGCCCGAGATGCCGTGATGAGGCCATACCATCGCGCCCATTTTCACAAATCTAAATTTACGTCTAAACAAGCAGCAATGCAGTTACTTTATACAAATCTGAAGAGGGAAGCTAAGCACTGTTGCTGGGATTCTTTCTAAATTTTGGAGCACTTCTTCTTTCTCTAGGTTAATGAATTCTCTCTCATGCGGAAGTCTGCACCATTTTGACAGCTCAGCATTTGTGGCTTATGATGTTAATTTTTGTTGTTCATTTTTTTTCACACTTAGAAACTTTGTAGAGAACAGTTTAGTTAATGTTCCATATTGACCCGTTAATTACAAATTTTCTGCTATTTATTTGGCAAAATATGTCTTGCATATTATTTCAAAATAAATTTGTTTGTTCTTGTTTGTGGTTTCATTGAGCAGCAACATCTGGATTCTATTTAGACGTGCTAGTTATTCCTTTACTATGATTAACTTGTGGTTTAAATCTGGATACAGGAATGCTTGTTTCCCTACATATTCGCCAGTGTACCCTTTTCTAGAAAGGTTTGAGTTTTTGGGATTATAAGTGACAAATACTGACTGACAAGCTCTTCACTATAGAATGTAGCGTGTGAGCAAGATGGGAAAAAATCTTCTATTGCTACGGGCATAAGGGATTGTTGTAGGTTCCACTTATGCTTCTTGTAATATTTATGCCATCGGTATATCTTGGATTTAAAACGTGCAAATGTAGCTCATGAGAAATTATTGAATATATTTATTACAGAACTTTGACCAGTTCGAATGAGTATTTAAATGGCCACAACTGAATAAATTATTCAAGTTTGCGATAACTAAATAAAATGTATTAACTTATATTTCACCCCAGAAATTGATATAAACTTATCTGCAAGCTTATTTTTTAAGAAGTTTTAAAAAAGTAATTTTTTAATTACTTTTTAATTCTATCAGTTTCTAAACATGTATTTTGGTCTGTCAATTTCTGATTTTCTTTATTTTTCAATTTTCCCATCTCCAATCTGTTTTTACACGTCTACATCCGCAATATTCAATCTTTCTTGCCTTTGCCTTACACACATAGTGACATAAACATAGTACAAATTCTCACATTATAATTGACTGAATAATATGTGGGTCTTTTAGTTTCTTCTTCTTCCATACGGCATCTTACAGCTTTACAAGTCCAGATCCAAGTTGGAGTATGTGCTGCTAGGTGGATTGCCTTGAAACCTAAGGCTAAACTTTGGAGGCTGCATTCATTCACAATGTGGCAAACAGTCTGATCCAGTGATCAGAGTCATCTGCTAGGCTGCCCTTGAATTTATATTTGTAGAGGAGGTGTGATGTCCTTGCATGGAGAATGCAAATCCTGTAGAGTGTAGACCACTGTTCTTGAAGGAGGTTGAACCCTGGAGGAGGCTCTACTGTTGGGGGAATCACTCAACGGATCTTTGTTGTCAACACTGGTGTCAGCCCAGAGATTGTGCTATTTGTCCTTTTTTGTGAAAGCCTGCAAGGTGCAATGCATTTGCAGAGCTTCAGAAAGATTTGTGTGATTGGAGTCGCATATTTGGTAGGTTCTGAAGTTCTTCATGGTTTGGTTTTATGTGATCAAACTTTTCCAGCATTTTTGCTTTCCAGCACACACCAGGAGGTAGGATACCACACAGAACTGGGAGTCATCATAGAGGTATTGGTTTCAGTCTAATACTAATCATCTGCATTGATGTCAAGGACAGTGTCCAAACATTCTAGTGGCTGCTCTCTGCCCAAACAGGGCTCCAGCATTCTGCTGAAGAGTGCACAAGAGTGAGACAAGCAATATGAAACAGATAATGTTTACATGGCTCTTGGTATTTTCTGTCACCCTTTAAGTTCTGAGTGTATGAGACTGCGATATAGGGTGACTCCAAGGTACTTGGGGTGTGCTGTGTTCTTGACTGATTTACCTCAAAATGAACTTGCAGTTTGCTGCTAGCTGGTTGATTGTTGAACAGTGACTCTGGTCTTAGTTGGATTTGGGTGGAGTTGCCAGTAGTTGTAATATTGTTCTGTCCTGTGACAAAATGCTGCTGAAATCCTCAAAGTTAGTTGCGTGGGCAGTAGGGACCAGACTATCTGCACAGGCAAACATCCGAGAGGTGGTGTGAGGCATATCACACATAGATGTTGTAGAGGATTTGAGGTCAAACAGAACCTTGAGGAAGTATTATTCAAGGTCCTTGTGGAACTTGTTTGGTCAGCAAGTGAAACTCTATATTACTGTAAATGTCGCTAGAGTCCAGAGAACCGTAGGCTGCTCTTCCCTTTGAGAGAGAGCTGACTGGTGGTGATTTAACCTGAAGGTCACCACACCTCAGGCGAGGGGTAAGGCTGAGAAGGCATGGCCTTCAGGAATAACCTCAGCTGGTAGGGGAATTGAAACTGCACTGTTAGTGTCGCTCCACTTCGCAAACCAGCCATCCAACCAACTAAGCAAATTGACCCCAATTGCTAGGTATTGAAGAAAGGACACACATTGTAGCCTGGTACTGGAAAAGTCCAGCAGTTTTCAACATAAGACTCTGTTGCCACACAGTGGCATATGCTAATGAAAGGTCAATTAAAGCCATTTGGAAAAGTTCATTAAACGGTGCTATCTAAATGTAAGTTGTCGCTGTTATTATTTATGATGCGTGCAATACCTGTCTTGAGCATGTGTTGCTAACCAGTCCGAATGCAAATACTTTGTCATCACTGGCAGCATGGTAGCACAGTGGTTAGCACAGTTGCTTCACAGTTCCAGGGTCCCAGGTTCGACTCCCGGCTTTGGTCACTGTCTGTGCGGAGAATGCACGTTCTCCCCGTGTGTGCGTGGGTTTCCTCCAGGCGCTCCGGTTTCCTCCCACAGTCCAAAGGTGGATTGGCCATGCTAAATTGCCTTTAGTGTCCAAGAAGTTTAGGTGGGGTTGGTGGGTTACGGGAATAGGATGGAGGCGTGAGCTTAAGTAGGGTGCTTTTTCCAAAGGCTGGTGCAGACTCGATGGGCCAAATGGCCTCCATCTGTACTGTAAATTCGATGCCTCTATGATAAATGCTATGATTCAATGAACAAGATTCCTACCAGGCTTGAAACAAGTTTGCTCCTTAAGGCGTTTGAGCTCCACCAGTGCAGAGAGCCAAGCCAAAAGCAAATGTTCAATAAGTTTGTAAGAGGTACATAGCAGAGATATGGACCAATAACTAGCTGGGTCAGCAACAATTTATCTCAGCTTGAGGGTGGTGATGACTTTAGCCTCTTTCCAGATTGATGGAATGTTACCAGTTGCATGGATGTTAATAAAGAAAGAAGCCAACTGGTCACATCCCTGAGGTCCTAGTGCTTCAGAAATTCACGATTCGTACCATCGATTCTTACTGCTTTCCTTGTTTTTGTGGTAGAAAGGCTTGTATCAGTACCAGCTCTGGTGTAGGGAGATAAAATCTGGGATGTGGAATGAGATGATAAAATGGTCTTGAACAGTTCCTTCTGAACTTCATGAAAAGATTTTTTACTTGACGTGACCTTAGAATTGAGGCGCTGCCTAGAAGCAACAGCGTTCATTGATAATTTGGAAGGTTGACGCTGATCAGGTAATTTCTAATTCAATGAGTGAAATTGAGCCTCCTCCACAGTCTCTTTTTGCCTTTGTCGTCTGGCCATATCCAGAGATTCCATGAATTCAGTGGCAACACCTGGATCCCAGAAGCTTCATACTGTTTCATCAGTTTCAGGTAGTGTGTAGAGTTACAAAAACACGTGGAATGTATTTTTGGTTGCATCTTCCATAATCTTACAGTATTTACTTTGGCTCTTAGGGACAGGATCAAGGACAGTGATCTGCTTCTCAAATTCTCTTTCAAATTTATCCCATCTGGATTTACAGAGGTTTCAGCAGTGCTTATTGTAGAGTTTCTCTTGCCTGGGCCTTGCCCCACTCGACCTTATCAATCTCCTCCAGCCATCTGCCCCTCAATCATCCATCACTCCCCTAACACCAGGATATTCTTTATTCCCTGTTCCCGCAACTAAACAATTACTGACCATTCTTTGAAACGTTATGCCAATTCCCTGTCTTGCCTTTTTTCAAAACCATTCTTCTAAAAACTCTTCTTCATTGTGCTTTGCCCTTTATGTTAAATATCCCGTTTCTTTTGTCCTCCAAAGCACTTGAAGTGTTTTTTGTTGACACCTATACTATAGAAATCAAAATCATTGATAACTGAAAACATTTTGAAGTTGGCTTTACTTTATTTTGATTAGAGATGAGCAAGTTGCTGACACACACAAGAATGGCAACACTCTAACTGATTAACAGTCTCTCATAGAGTCATAGTCATAGGGCGAGATTCTCCGCAAATGCGGAGAATCGTAAAGGCTGCCGTGGGACGTCGGTCGTCAAAGCCGCACGTGCGCAGTTGCCGTTTTTCTCCTCAGCCGCCCGGCAAGACGTGGCGGCTTGAGCTTGCCGGGCGGCGGAGGGGAAAGAGTGCGTCTGTTTTGGACGCTGTCCCCTCCCGAGCACAGTCGTGGTGCTCCCGTGCCAATCGGGCCTCTAGATGCCCCAAACGGGCATCTGGCGCCCGTTTCACGATGGCAGCGAGCAGGTGTGTTTGTTGCCGTGGTGAAACGGGCGTGAAGGGCCGGCCGCTCGGCCTATCGGCCTCGGAGAATCGCCGTTCGCCGTAAAAAACGACGAGCGGCGATTCGTGCCATGGGTCGGGCGTGGGGGGGGGGGGGGCAGAATAGCGGGATGGCGTGAAAAATGTCGGGAGGCCCTCCCGCTATTCTCCCACCTGGCATGGGGGGCGGAGAATCGCACCCATGGAGTTTTACGAATCAGAAAGGGGCCCTTTGGCCCATCATGTCTGTTCTGGCCATCAAAGAAAATGAGCAGTTTAACCTAAAATAAAGGGTACCTGCAAAATAACTCCCCAGGGCGACGTGGCCTACCGAGGAAGTTCCAGGTGGAAATTTCAACCAATTTCTTCCAAATTTAAACCTGTCCTTTGATCTTAAAAGTATATGGATACATTAAGATAGTCCCTTGTTTACCCCTTGCTTTCTAACCTTGTTTTTTTTCTGGGACCCACATGATTAATTTAAACCTCTTATGGAGACAGGTGTATACATCCAGCAAGACTTCGGAAAGAGGCCGCACGTTTTTTACTGTGTTCTGGCTTCCAGAATCTACCCTTATTAAATAAACAAAGGCTGCACTTTGAATTACCATTACTTTAGGCTTTGTTTATCCTTCTCACCAGGGGATTTCATTTATCTGGCAGTTAAAAATGTCATTCTCCAAAGTAAACTTTATACTCCTAAAACATATAAATTATATCTTTCCACAACAATTGACCTCAGTGTAACGCTATTATTATAATTCAGACCTACCATAACTATAATTGTTCGATATTTGCAGCCTCTGTTATACATTAAAAATTCAATTAAAATGTGAAGAAAATCATGAACAAAACAGCTCTGTAACTTATATAATGCACACAGTCAACTGAATAACATATGATCATGTTTATTGCAACAATGGTTTTGCTTTCAGGTCTGCTGGCACGATTCTGTCAGTTCAGAATATTCTCAAACATTTTATTTAACGAAAACCTTTCATCGTTATTAAACTTTGTACACAATAGAAATGGAAAGATGATTGCCTTTTAGGAAATAAATAGGATTAAGTAAATGAAATACGAAATAAAAATACTTATCAGGAACAATGATTTGTTTCAGTTAGGTTTCATTCAAAATGCAATAAAATACAATTATTTTTGGAAGGAAATCAAACTGGATTAGTTCCAAATCATAGCAAAATTTGTTGATGTGATTATAGGCCAACCATGTTGCTGAGCTAAAATGTTATAATGCTTTCCAATATGTGATTTAATAGGCAAGGCACAGTAGAAGAACTTGTCAATTATACAAATTGCAAAGCTTAATTTTCAATCCTCCAGAAGTCAGAATTCTTTACAATTGAAGCTCAAGCTTATTTTTGTTCAACAGAAATTCAATTTATGCTGCTTTGAAAATAGTTAGTTGTATTACGGCAATGGGTGAATAAAACTTCAGGACATCAAATTTGTGCGTGGACTACTTTTAAAAGATGAGTTTTTTAATCTATAAACCTTCTTGAATTCCATATGTTATGCATGAGGCAAACTAACATTCTTAAGAGTTCAGAGTTTTTTATGCCTGTACTTTTATTTTAATACCCCAAAACATACTGTTTTTTTACAATCCCTGAGCTGCAACCAGTCAAAATAATAACAACCACACCAACTGCACACCATTCTACCTCTTTATTTCCCTCACAAGTACTGGGTTGTTAAAAGGTTTTACAGATGCCATGGGGTAAAACTGATGAATTATTCCAGGACTTTAATTGCTCTTGGAGTAAATGTTATATTGCAACTGTAATCAATCTCAGTCCCAGATGCACATTCATGTACACACCCACACACAATACTAGTTAGTGTTGCCAGATTCTCCCTACTGCCTATTGCGAGATAAACATTGGGCTAAATCACTGAGAAAAGTACTGAAGAAATCTGCCACTTCCTCATCCTCTCAGGAGACCCAGTAAAAGTAGAATGAATGAAGATGAATGGATTTAACTGTTGGGTTTGGCAAAGGGCAGGTGTCAGGGTCTAGCAAAATGGAAAGATTAAAACAATGTAAATAAATGGGTTGGTCTTGAGTGAGGCACATATGTGCTCTCTATACTGTGTTGAGCATGTTATTGATATAATCACCTAATAACTAATAATTTAAAATGGTTAGAACATTCTGATACTTGAACTTTGCTTCATTTATATTACACAAGGTGCGGCTTCATAATAAATTTAATGCACAATTTAATACAGCATAGATAAAGAAAAGGGTTAATGTCACTAAGTTAGATTATACAGTTCAGTTTTATCATTAATTTATATGCATGTATATATACCGTGAAAATCAGTACAAATTTAATTATAAATTTAAAGCAAATATTATAGAAGTATAATGTCATGACCTGTTTATTGAAACTTATTATAATATGTGTCTTCGGGTGCTAGTTGCTGCACTTCTCCTACTTGATACAAATCCCAAAACCTCCAGACTATTTCAATATCAGAACAACAGTGAGAAAATGGGACAGGCACAATTCATTCTCACCTATAGGCGGGTGGTACTTCTGGGAGTAACTAAGTTTCATAATTCAGCTCTTCCATTTCAGGATAGATGGCATTCATATATTGCTGTTTATATTTTAATATTTAAATAGTTCATGACATTTACGAGCCACTACAAAATATGCCCAGACATAATTTGTTCTGTTTTAGATGTAGTATGAACCTATAGAAAAGAGAGATCATGCCCTAGTTTTCAGTCAATAAGCATAAAACCTTGCTCTTATAGCATCCATATTTTTGGTGCAAGGGCTTTGTTTTGGTTGCAAGGTGACATTCATGTTGTACACGAACATCCTGCATTGGATGGCCTTTTGGTGAAGCCATTAGCATGGGCATTAGGAGTGTACACCAGAATTATGCAGCATAGGCAGATGGTGATGTCAGTCAGTCTGTAACACTATTTAACTCTTGTGCTGCCATTTTCAATCTCAATGCTCCAGTTAAATCCTGCTTTAACCTTGCACAGTTGAAATTGCAACGAGCAGCAGGAAGGACACTCCACCAGTGCTATTCAACTTCACTATTAGTTGTTGATTGATTATTACTGCTTCTGAGATTGTAGAAGTGCTCAGCTTTCTCTATTGCTATTTAAAATGGGTGAAGCTGACAGGAAGTGGTTGTGAAGGCTCTGATTCTGATATTGTGTTCAGACCATTTGCTCATAGTCATGGTGTGATAGTCACACTGGCCTGCAGTATGGGAGGGTGATTAAACAGAGGAACTTTGATGAATATAAGAAATTGATATATAATGGGCAGCAGATTATGGGCTGGATTCTCCGATTTTGAGGCTATGTCCGGAGTATGTGTCTAGTCTTATGACCCGTGGGGGGCCAGCAGCCACACCACGTAGGCTTTACCTGCAGATTCAGATGGAGAATTGCCAGGTCCGTGGCCGCGCATTCGCACGGCGGCGACATGAGGTGGTCACACCGTACAACATGGCGCTGGATATGCTCGGGCCTGGCCTACCAGATAGTGCCCCCTATCACCCCCTCGCCACCGTTGGACCACCCCCCACCAGTCCCCCAGCTGCCACGCGACCTGTCCCCCAGTGGTGCTGCCCTGCCCTCTCACTGACTTCACCCCCTCCCCAGTCCCACATTGAAGCCTTTGTTCCGAACCACACTGAAAGCTAACTGGGAAGAAGCTGCTTTAGAGTTTGAAGTTCAGTTCACCAGGTGCACACCTTTTAATGGCATTTATAAATGACACCATTCTGTAGGCACGCCAACATGATTTAAATTTGACATGGGAGGATGATTTTGGTGTGGGGCTACAATAATGCAATACAAGTGTATTAAAATAAGTTCCTGATGTTCGACGGTGGGAAATGTCGCCTGCCATTGTCGAGGGAAGGGTAAAAACGCATCCTGTTTTTAGGTCACCAAGAAATGTGACCAGGGTCTTCTCGCAAGATTTTCCAATCACGTCGTCGAACATGCCCAACCTAATCGAGCGAGTGCAATCCCAAGTATTGAGCGGTTTCTTGTTGCAATGGAAGCTGAGACATTGGCTATCATACTCGGCATCACATTTGAGTCTGCAACTGTTGCCATGGAGTTGACCACTACTTTTACTGAAAAGGAGGGGCTCCAAGTTCTGTGAAACCCTTAATAAGGTTGGTGCTGGACTTCTCCATGCACTTTGACAGTGATTGCAGACTTTCTGGCAGGCCTGCCTATCCACCAAGCATTTCATTGTGCATCCAATCAGCGTTTTACTGTACGTTGCCCCATCAAGTGCTCTTGTAATCCCTTTACAGCAGAACTAGTGTGTAATTTTGCCCTCTGGCCAAGCTGACACCTATGCCATCCTTTCTCCCTGCTCTTGCTGCAGGTCAGTTGTATCGGGTATTCACCACAAATGAAACAAATTGCGAGAAAGGCCACCAGTGTATTTAAATGGAAATGCAATTTGTAATAGTATGATCATAACATGTCTTTAAAATCATTGTCATCTTGTACATATTAAGGTGAAATTAAGTTTGGCATCACAAAATTGCTAGCTCATATAGTTGTTAACCTATTTATTACCTTAAGCAGATATACAATACATGGAGAGTTAATTCCTTGAAATATTCTTTTGTATTGTAAACTGCATTGTATGTAATTTCTAAATTTTTGTTCAAAGTAGTTTTCAGTTTTGAGAAAGTTGCAAGAATGTGCACTAGAAGAGCTTAATTCAGGCAAATGTTTTGCAACAATCGTGCTAGTTTTTTCTAAAAGTGCAAGATTAGGAATGGCATTTTTGTTAGCAATTGACCAATGCTATGCTGGTTCCACTACTTATTACGAGCAATGTAATGAGCTGTCTGAGAAACATTAATTAGAATGATTTTATGGAATGAAATATCAGTTTGTATCAGTTATGTGCAGAAAGACACACATACTCGTGTAGAGCTCACTTCTCTGAATTCTAAAAGGATCTGGCTGAGGTAGATTGAAATTGGATTGGCAAGTAAAACCGCATGATCAGCTGAGTTTTCAAGGAGGAGGTCGTTTGGGTACAGACTGGATGAGACACTTTGTCATCAGGAGGAAGGGGGAAGAAGGACATTGAAGATTAGAGCTCCCTGGTTGATGTAAGATATATAAGTTTATGATGAATTTCCTGTTCATACTTTGGAAAATTTCAAAAAGTACTGAAGAACTGAAAATGGAAATGAGAGGTAAAGAAAATATGCACATCTTTGGACTGTGGGAGGAAACCGGAGCACCCGGAGGAAACCCACGCAGATACAGGGAGAATGTGCAGACTCCACACAGACAGTGACCCAGCCGGGAATCGAACCTGGGACCCTGGAACTGTGAAGCAACAGTAAAGCAACAGTGCTAACCACGGTGCTACCGTGCATTCATAGACCCTGACCCAGGTCCTCTGGCTATATTTTTGATATTGATCATGATGGCTACCTGCATACACTGCCTTTACAGTGTTTCTCTGGAGAACCTTTGAGTCCCATGTGAATAGCACACTTCTCTTCTCATGCCCACCTCATGTCCAAAGACCTCCAGTGCAGTCTCGGAGAATTTCAGAGCATGCTGCCTGCCCTGTACCTCGCTATTTAGTGTTCTTCCTGCGCAGAATGTTTTTCCTAGCCATTTCCAGCATCTGCTGCAGGCAGGATGCATTTCCCCTTTAAGAACTGTGGCCAGTTTTAGATTGTGTAGACTTGCCAGCCTGACACAAGCTAGAGGTTTCCTGAGGTGGGCAGTCGCTTAACATATAGGGGCAGCACGGTAGCATGGTGGTTAGCATAAATGCTTCACAGCTCCAGGGTCCCAGGTTCGGTTCCCGGCTGGGTCACTGTCTGTGCGGAGTCTGCACGTCCTCCCCATGTGTGCGTGGGTTTCCTCCGGGTGCTCCGGTTTCCTCCCACAGTCCAAAGATGTGCGGGTTAGGTGGATTGGCCATGCTAAATTGCCCGTAGTGTCCTAAAAAAAGTAAGGTTGGGGGTGGGGGTTGTTGGGTTACGGGTATAGGGTGGATACGTGGGTTTGAGTAGGGTGATCATTGCTCGGCACAACATCGAGGGCCGAAGGGCCTGTTCTGTGCTGTACTGGTCTATGTTCTATGTCTATATAGTGCTGGGACAATGCAATACTGTCAATAAAATCAGCAGGCTGCAACAAGTTTACCTGTTGTCAGCATCGGAAGGAACTGGCATATGTTTGTGATTCACGTGACCCCTTTCAGACATCCAATAACTCCATCATCAACTTAATTGTTTGTACTAATCTGTAAAAAAAATTAGAACAAAACTCAAGAAGCAGTAGCCCCAACAACTTTAATAAAAATATCATTTTTAACAGAATTTTTGTAAATAACGTCAAAACTTTGCACAACAATATAATGTAGCAGCTCCCCTAACAGTCGGATTCTCCTATTTAAACCCATCTACCTGTGGTAGTATGACTAGGGAGATTACGGTACCCTAGAACCAAGCTGCCATTGGTGAAGAAGACTCGCTGTCCATTGGCCCAGGCAAGTCATGTGCCTCTCTGCCAATTGGCTGAGGCTAGTCATGTGACTCACCACCGATTGGCTGAGAGGTAGGTAGCTCCTAGTCGGCCTTTCTCTGTATGTCTACTGCCGGGCACACATCTTGTGTTTTAAAGCCTGTTGTTTGGAACTACCACTCGCCTCGTGTCCAATTGATGGTGCATCAATTTAATACACTAGAATTTTGAAATGGAGCTACGGATCAACCCAGAATGCCTCCGAATCAGCCCGCATGCCGCAAATGCATCAGCAACGTTTAAACATTGGCTGGCGTGTTTTAACAGCTACCTCACCACAGCAGAAAACCACCCGACAAGGGAACAGAAACTCCACATCCTCCACTCGTGCGTGGGCACCGCCGTCTACTCTCTGATAGAGGATGAACTCGACTATGATGCCACCATGGACCTGCTGAAGGGACATTTCATCAGGCCGGTGAACCAGGTCTACACGCGGCACCTCCTGGCTACGAGGCAGCAATTCCTCGGTGAGTCCCTCAACGAATTCTATCAGGCCCTCATTGTCCTACAGAGAAATTGCACCTGCCCACAAGTCTCTGCGGCTGAACATACCGAACTTTTGATCAGAGACGCTTTCGTTGTGGGTATGCAATCATCCCAGATACGCCAGAGACTCCTGGAAAAGGACGCTTTAAGCCTCGCTGAGGCACGGACCCTCGCATCCTCCTTGGAGGTCACTGACCGTACCGCCCGCGTGTATGCCCCCGGCCCCGCGGCGGCCCCTTGGGCAGCATGGCACGTGACCCCCCCTCACCCCCGCCGACTCTGACCCCCCTCCCATACCTGCGCCGCAGGGCGCACCGATAAACCCACGGGGCCCCACTGCTATTTTTGCGGTCAGGCCAAGCACCCAGCCCAGCCCGCACTGCAACCTGTAAAGGCTGTGGCAAGAAGGGCCACTTTGCGGCCGTCTGCCAATCAAAGTCGGTCGCTGCCGTTCTGAACAGCGACCGCGGGTCGTCCCCCCCGGGCTCCTCTATGGCCCCGTGCAGGCGGCTGACCTCGCTGCCCCCACCCCCCACCGCCACGAGTGATCTCCAGACGGCGCCATTTTGGGCCCCTAACTCCACGTGCAACCCCCGGGCGCTGCCATCTTGTTCACCCCCCACAATGTGCAGCTGGCGGGCGCCGCCATCTTGGATTGGCATGGAGGACCCCGCAAGTGACTACTCGCTGTTGGATGACGACTCTGAGTTCCTGCCACGACTCGCCTCAATCACGGCCCCGCACGCTTTCCACGGCGACCACACAGATCCTCCTCAATGGCCATGAGACGAGCTGCCTACTGGACTCCGGGAGCACAGAGAGTTTTGTCCACCCCGACATGGGAAGGCGCTACGCGCTCCCCATTCACTCAGTGAAACACAAAATCGCTCTGGCCTCCGGTTCGCACTCAGTCCAGATCACCGGGTGTTGCGTAGCGGACCTCACGGTCCAGGGGAGGGTTTTTAAAAACTATAAGTTCCTCGCCCTTTCCCATCTCTGCGCACCAGCACTCCTGGGATTGGACTTTCAATGCAACCTGCAAAGCTTAACTTTCAAATTCGGCGGCCCTATTCCCCCCCTTACTGTCTGCAGCCTCGCGTCACTCAAAGTCGACCCCCCTTCCTTGTTTGCAAACCTCACCCCGGATTGCAAACCCGTCGCCAGCAGGAGCAGACGGTACAGTGCCCAGGACTGGACCTTCATCAGGTCCGAGGTCCAAAGGCTTCTGAAGGAAGGGGTCATAGAGGCTAGCAACAGTCCCTGGCAAGTACAAGTGCTGGTGGTTAGGACTGGGGAGAAACATCGGATGGTCATAGATTACAGTCAGACCACCAACCGGTTTACGCAGCTGGACGCGTATCCTCTCACCCGTATGTCCGACCTGGTTAACAGGATCACGCAGTACAAAGTCTACTCCACGGTGGACCTTAAGTCCGCCTACCACCAGCTCCCCATCCGCACAACTGACCGAAAGTACACTGCGTTCGAAGCGGATGGGCGACTCTACCACTTTTGAAGGGTTCCATTCGGTGTCACAAATGGGGTCTTGGTCTTCCAAAGGGAGATGGACCGAATGGTTGACCAATACGGTTTACGGGCAACCTTCCCGTATCTCGACAACATCACCATCTGCGGCCATCACCAGCAGGACCACGACGCCAACTTCCGCAAATTCCTCCGTACCGCAAAACTCCTTAACCTCACTTACAATAAGGATAAGTGCGTGTTCAGCACCAACCACCTAGCCACCCTCGGCTACATAGTGCGTAACGGAGTGATAGGCCCCGACCCCGAATGCATGCGCCCCCTAATGGAACTTCCTCTCCCCAACTCCCTCAAAGCCCTCAAACGCTGTCTGGACTTTGTTTCCTATTATGCCCAGTGGGTCCCTAACTACGCCGACAAAGCCCGCCCCCTCATCCAATCCACCACGTTTCCCCTGTCGATGGAGGCCCGCCAGGCCTTTAGCCGCATCAAAGCAGAGATTGCAAAGGCCATGATGCGCGTTATCGACGAGTCGCTCCCATTCCAGGTCGAGAGCGACGTGTCTGATGTAGCTCTGGCGGCCACCCTCAACCAATCGGGCAGACCCGTGGCCTTCTTCTCCCAAACCCTCCATGCTTCCGAACTCCGCCATTCTTCGGTGGAAAAGGAGGCACAGGCCGAAGCTGCGCGACATTGGAGGCACTTTCTGGCCAGCAGGAGATTTACCCTCCTCACAGACCAACGGTCAGTGGCCTTTCCGTTTGATAATGCACAGAGTGGCAAGATCAAGAACGACAAGATATATACGATATCTTGTATCGTCCTGGGAAGCTTAACGAGCCTCCCGATGCCCTGTCCCGCGGCACCTGCGCCAACACACAGGTGGACCGCCTCCGCTCCCTCCACGTGGACATCTGCCATCCGGGGGGTCACCTCCCCCCTATGCCGTCTCCATTGCCCCCAAATTTTGAGGGTAGCCGCCACCACCGGGCTCGTGGTATACCTCGTTGGAGGGAGCGGCAACGGCGCCGTTACCAGCGCCTCCAGGCTCGTGTCCACGCAGGACGCCATCTCCATCCTCTTCCATGCTTCCCCTTCCCCGTCCATTACCCACTTACGCACCATCGCTGCGTTGGCAGCCAAGTAGTACCCACAGAGGTTGGGCAGCGCCAGCCCCCCCCCATCCCTGCCCCACTCCAAAAACACCCTTCTAACCCTCGGAGTCCCATGCGCCCATACAAATCCCGTAATACTCCTGTTGACCCTCCTAAAAAAGGTGTTCGGGATAAGGATGGGGAGGCACTGGAACAGAAACAAAAACCTTGAGCGCACCGTCATCTTGACGGACTGCACCCTGCCCGCCAGCAACAGCGGCAACATGTCCCATCATTTAAACTCCTCCTCCATTTGCTCCACCAGCCTAGTGAGGTTAAGTTTGTGAAGGGCCCCCCAGCTCCTAGCCACCTGGACTCCCAGGTACCGAAAGCTCCTCCCTGCTCTTTTCAGCGGGAGCCTATCAGTCCCCTCCTCTTGATCCCCCGGGCGCACGACGAACAGCTCACTCGTACCCAGGTTGAGCTTGTACCTAGAAAAGCCCCCAAATTCCCTAAGGATCTGCATCACCTCCAGCATTCCCCCCACTGGGTCCGCCACATAAAGCAACAAGTCATTTGCGTATAATGACACTCGGTGCTCCTCCCCACCCCGCACCAGACCCCTCCAATTCCTCGACTCCCTCAACGCCATTGCCAGGGGCTCAATTGCCAACGCAAAGAGCAAAGGGGACAGGGAACACCCCTGCCTCATCCCCAGGTACAACCGAAAGTACTCCGATCTCCTCCTATTCGTGGCTACGCTCGCCATCAGGGCCTCATATAACAGCCTCACCCACCTGACAAACCCCTCCCCGAACCCAAACCTTTCTAGCACCTCCCACAGGTACCCCCCACTCAACCCTCTCAAAGGCCTTTTCCGCGTATAATGCTACCACTATCTCCGCCTACTCTTCTACCGCCGGCATCATTATAACATTCAGAAGCCTACATATATTGGTGTTCAGCTGCCTTCCCTTCACAAACCCCGTCTGGTCCTCGTGAATGACCCTCGGCACACAGTCCTCTATCCTTGTGGCCAAGATCTTCGCCAACAGCTTGGCATCCACATTTAACAACGAGATCGGCCTATATGATCCACACTGTAGGGGGTCCTTGTCCCGTTTAAGGATCAAGGAAATCAGCGCCCGTGACATAGTCGGGGGGCAAAGCCCCCCCCCTCTCTTGCCTCGTTAAAGGTCCTAACCAACAGGGGGCCCAAAAGGTCCGCATACATTTTGTAAAATTCAACCGGAAACCCATTCGGCCCCGGCGCCTTCCACCAATTGCATGCTGCCTATCCTTTTGACCAGCTCCTCCAGCTCAACCGGCGCCCCCAGCCCCTCCACCTGTCCCTCCTCCACCTTCGGAAATCTCAGCCTATCCAAAAAGCGCCCCATCCTCCCCCTCCACCGGGGGCTCGGACCAATACAATTCCACATAAAAGTCCCTAAAGACCCCATTAATGTCCACCCACCTTCGCACCACATTGCCTCCCCTATCCGCCACTCCACCAATCTCCCTGGCCGAGTCTCGCTTACGTAGCTGATGCGCCAGCATCCTACTCGCCTTCTCCCCATATTCATACACCGCTCCCTGTGCCTTCCTCCAATGAGCTTCCGCCTTTCCGGTGGTCAGCAAGTCGAACTTGGCCTGAAGGTTACGTCGCTCCCTCAACAGTCCCTCCTCCGGAGCCTCCGGGTATCTCCTGTCCACCCTCACCATCTCCCCCACCAACCTCTCCCTCTCTCTTTGCTCTCCCCTCTCTCTATGGGCTCGGATGGAAATCAACTCCCCTCTAATCACCGCCTTCAATGCCTCCCAAACCATCCCCACCCGGACCTCCCCATTATCATTGGCCTCTAAGTACCTCTTGATACACCCCCGAACCCGCCCGCCCACCTTCTCATCCGCCAGCAGTCCCACCTCCAGGCGCCAGAGCGGGTGCTGGTCCCTCTCCTCCCCAAAAAAAATGAATACTCCCTGACCCTCGGCCTCGCGAACCTCCAAGTATCCACCCCTCCCATCTAGTCCATAAATCCCCTCAACACCTTAGCCGCCGCGGGCCTCCTGTCCGTCCTGGACATGGATCGATCCAATGGGGGATCCAGCACTATGTTAAAGTCCCCCCCCCCCCCCCCCCCCCAGTATCAGGCCCCCCGTCTCTAGATCCGGAATGCGGCCCAACATGCGCCGCATAAAACCCGCATCATCCAAATTTGGGGCATAGACATTCACCAGCACCACCCGCTCCCCTTGCAACTTGCCGCTCACCATCACATACCTCCCTCCACTGTCAGCCACCACCTTTGACGCCTCAAACGACACCCTTTTTCCCACCAGAATCGCCACCCCCCGATTTTTTGCATCCAGCCCCAAATGAAACACCTGGCCTACCCAGCCCTTCCTCAGTCTAACCTGGTCCTCCACCTTCAGGTGCGTCTCCTGGAGCATAGCCACGTCCGCCTTCAGCCCCTTCAGGTGCGTAAACACCCGGGCCCGTTTAACCAGCCCATTCAGCCCCCTCACATTCCAAGTTATCAGCCGGATCAGAGGGCTCCCTGCCCCCCTCCCCTGCCGACTAGCCATAACCTGTCCCCTGCCCGCCCCAGGCCAGCGCCCCCCCCGCTCGGCCCGTTCCCCACGGCGGCAAACCCCCTCCCCGGCCCCCCCCTGCATACTCCAGCTCCTTCCTGGCCATTTCAGCAGCAACCCGGTACCCCCCCATCCCCCTCCCCCAACCCCCCCCTCCCCCCAGGCTAGGACCCCTCCCAGCCGCGTTACTCCCTCCATAGCACTTCCGTGAGCTAACTTCTGCTGACCCCAGCAGCCCCCGCCACACCTCCGACCCCCCCCAATGTGGGACTACTTCTCCTCCCCCAGAACCATCAGCAGGCCCTCCTCCACCCCCTCCCGCTCTCGCGCGGGAAAAAAGCCCGCACTTCTCAACACCGCCCCCATCACCCTCAGCGTGGGAAACAGAAGAAAAGCCTGCGCTTTCCCTCTGCCCGACCCAGCCTCCGCAAAAAAAAGACAGCACTCCACCCGCCCAAGAACCAACACACAACTAGCTTAAAACAGCATAAAACAGCATAACACAGAGACCTTCCCACCAAAAGTTAACACAGTTATTTACAAACCGCCGACCCTCAGTCAGAGTCCAACTTCTCGGCCTGCACAAAGGCCCACGTCTCCTCCGGGGACTCAAAATAAAAGTGTTGGTCCTTGAATGTGACCCACAGACTCGCCGGCTGTAACATGCCAAACTTCACGCTCTTTCTGTGGAGCACCGCCTTCGTCTGGTTGTACCCGGCCCTCCGCTTAGCCACCTCCGCACTCCAGTCCTGGTGGATCCGCACTACCTTGTTCTCCCACTTGCTGTTCCGCTCCTTCTTGGCCTACCTAAGCACGCACTCTCGGTCAGCGAACCGGTGGAACCGCACCAGCACCGCCCGTGGCGGCTCATTCGGCTTGGGCCTCCTGGCCAGTATTCTGTGGGCCCCCTCCAGCTCCAGGGGCCCCTGGAAGGACCCACCTCCCATCAGCGAGTTCAACAAAACGACCACATAGGCCCCCAGGCCTGAGCCCTCTAGCCCCTCCATGAGGCCCAGGATCCGCAAATTTTTCCACTTCGACCGGTTCTCCATCTCCTTGAACCGCTCCTGCCACTTCTTATGGAGCGCCTCGTGCGTCTCCACCTTTACCGCGAGGGCCGCGACCTCATCCTCTCTTTCGGAGGCTTGTTGTCGGAGCTCCCGGATCTCCACCCCTGGGCTGTCTGCGTCGCCAGCAGCTTGTCCGTATTCGCCTTCAGCGAGTCCAGCAGCTCCACTTTGAGCTCCTGAAAACAGCTGGAGAGTCTCCTGCTGCACCTGCGCCCACTGCCTCCATTCCTCGAGGCCTCCGCCGGCCGCCATCTTAGTTCTCTTCCCCCGCTTTTTCTTAGGCGCTGCCACCGCTATTTTGCTGGCCCCGCTCCTGGTCAAGACCATAGACCACTGGGGATCCACTGCAGACACCTTCCCACGTCGGGAACCGTCGAGCAAGTACCGCTGGGGGCCCTTAAAAGAGCCCAAAAGTCCGTTCCTGGCGGGAGCTGCCGAACGTGCGGCTTAGCTCCACATAGCCGCAACCGGAAGACGACAATCATATTTCTAAACACATATTTCTAAACATTCCGGTTAGCATCAAAGCAAAGTAATTCCCAGCTTGTAACTGTCTATGCGGCGTCTGAACGTTCTCCCCGTGTCTGCGTGGATTCCATCTGGGTGCTCCGGTTTCCGCTGGGGAGGGGTCCTAGCCTGGGGGGGGGGGGGATGGGGGGGGGTACCGGGTTGCGGCTGAAATGGCCAGGAAGGAGGTGGAGTATGCAGGGGGGGCCGGGGAGGGGGTTTGCCGCCGTGGGGAACGGGCCGAGCGGGGGGCGCTGGCCTGGGGCGGGCAGGGGACAGGTTATGGCTAGTCGGCAGGGGAGGGGGGCAGGGAGCCCTCTGATCCGGCTGATAACTTGGAATGTGAGGGGGCTGAATGGGCCGGTTAAACGGGCCCGGGTGTTTACGCACCTGAAGGGGCTGAAGGCGGACGTGGTTATGCTCCAGGAGACGCACCTGAAGGGCTCCGGTTTCCTCCCATAAGTCCTGAAAGACGTGCTTGTTAGGTGAATTGGACATTCTGAATTCTCCATCAGTGTTCAGAATGGCAACCAGATTGCAGTGTTGGGTGGTCCAATCTGGGTGTGTGGAGGTGGCTGTGACTGAGGCAGAACGGCGATTGAAAGGACTCCTCAACATGCAGGCTTCTGGGCTATCTTGTGCAAATTTGGGAATGAAAAGACCCTCAGTTGTTAAGACCCATTAGTGTGGAGGTAAATAACCCGATAGCACTTCCGTGAGCTAACTTCTGCTGACCCCAGCAGCCCCCCCCCCCCCCCCCCAGGCTTTGCATCCCATGATTCTTCTTCTCCCCCTGTCCTCTCCAACAAGACTCCCAACCCCACTTCCCTCCATCCCCACTCCTGGGCTTCACCTCCCCTTCCCACCTTGAGACACTCCCGCACTAACCTGGCACTGGGCTCCTCAGAGGGTTTAATAGCTGTGGGGTTGCTGTGAATGGAGGGGATGCATTCACTGCCGACTCTCCAGTTGACAGGGTGGGAAACCCTGCCCTATGATAAATCCTGTCCGTGGTTCTTTTGGAAACATAAAGGCTCTGTTAATTAAATCTGTGACGCCACCTGCTATTTAAAACTTGGATGCTATTTCAATATTGCAAGGTCAAGAAAATCACATTCAGATTGTTAGAGCTAGTTTTTATTCACAGTTAGGTCGTACGAGATAAAAATACTCTCTTCTTGACAATGTGCAGTGCATTGCTCAAAGAGGATATAAATGTCCATTGAGAGAGAAGTTATCTAGCCTGGCAATGAGAGAAGTTAGATCCTGTGGAGAATTAATTTTAAGTGGCAACAAGTATTTTTGTTCAAATTAAAGGAATACCCTAATTACCATATTTATTTTCTGACATAAAGAGGCTAAAACAGTACCTTCAAGCAAAATATATGCAACTCACTTGTACGTACTTGAGTGCATGCTCGATAATAGCAGCTGATTTATTTGTCACTTTTAAAAATGTTTGAACTGACTAAGGGTACACTTGTATTTTTTTAAGCTGAACCTTATGATTGTCAGCTGCAACATTTCTATTGCTGCTGAAGTGCTGCTTTAAACTATTGTGGTGCTACTCTCTTGCCAATTAAATTTGGGATGAAGAAATGTATCTCCGTTTGGGGTAAAAAAAATAATAATTTTGGGAAATAGAAGTAAGCTCCTTCCCCTTCCCTTGATGGTCCCGAGCCATGTGTGAGTCTTCATCTTAAACATTTAAAACAAACCTCACATCAAGAGTTTGTGACAGGCAGCGTGTTTGCGAATGTCATGAACCTGCTGCATGTGGTAAACCACTGTATTATATTGTACTTACTGTTCTTACTTATTGTACTTACTGTCCTTACTTATTGTACTTACTGTTCTTACTGTTTGTTACATTTCTGGGTTTGTCCCTGCTGGCTCCGCCCCTCGGGCTCAAGTATAAAGGTGGCGAACCTCCAGCCCTGCCCTCATTCTGGGACCAGCTGCCAGCAGGTATCTGTTAGCTGATTAAAGCCACAGTTTACTCTTCCGGCTCTCGTCTGTTGTCATTGATGGTACATCACTGCACATGTGCTTTCAACATGTCCTATAAATAACATATTTCCACACAAAAGTGACAAATTCCAATTTTGCTTGGAGGTGTTGAAATCCCATACTGTTTTCATGCAATAAATTTGCAACACACGTACAAGCTGTGCTTGTGCTGGAAATATTTGGAAAATCTTTTTCATATTTCGTCCAATTTACTAATCCATAAACCACATCACACCTAAATAGTAAAGTTCCTGTAATCTTGAAGTTGAACAAAAATATAAGATCAAAATGAAGCGCTTTGTATCAGAACAAAACAGCGAAAATGGTTTGGCTAAGGACACAACAACGTCACAACTTTATTGGTTCGGGCTGTGTTATGTGTATCCACACTGTGTTAAAGTCTTACAATGTTTTATTGCAAGAGAGTTACAGACCAAGAACAGGGTCAAATATCTGAGAGAGAAAAATAGGCTTTCAAAGTTTTGTTCATTTATTGAACATGTAGTTTGGAATGTTACTGCCATTATTTATGGTGTACAGAAGCAAGTATCAATTGCTAAGGCACCTGTTAAAATACAGACCACCTACTGGGGCAACATTATTCAGGAGACATTTTAATTGCTAACATTATCTATGGTTTCCCTAAGCACTATCTATATCATTGAAAACTATATTTTTAATACCTTGTGGACTCGTGGTGATGTATCAATTTTTAACTGTCTGATTATTGAATTTCCTTTACACTTTGTAGTTTACAATAACCCCTACATTTTATAACATGTATGAGATTCAAGTACAGATATATGTTTTCTGAATATTTTTAACAGTGATAAGTCAACTAATCAGCGTAAAAAATATTTGTTGCAATAATTTTATTCTGTTTCAATAGCTTAATAAAATATATCATATTCTGCAGATGTGAAGAAATGTGCATTTTTTCAAAGACACAATCCAGCACTGATACGGGATAATCTTATAGAAACATATAAAATTATGAAGTGAATAGATAGGATAGATACGGGCAGGTTGTTTCCACTGGCGGGTGAAAGCAGAACTAGGGGGCATAGCCACAAAATAAGGGAAGTAGATTTAAGACTGAGCTTAGGAGGAACTTCGTCACCCAAAGGTTTGTGAATCTATGGAATTCCCTGCCCAGTGAAGCAGTTGAGGCTCCTTCATTAAATGTTTTCGACATAAAGATAGATAGTTTTTTGAAGAATAAAGGAATCAAAGGTTCTGGTGTTCGGGCGGGAAAGTGGAGTTGAGTCCATAAAAGATCAGCCATGATCTCATTGAATGGCGAAGCAGGCTCGAAGGGCCAGATGGCCTACTCCTGCTCCTAGTTCTTATGTTCTTATGATGGTTAGTGTTACAAAAGCTTGCACAGAATAAATTGCTTCAGTGACCGGCTCTCTGGATTTATGAAGATGGAATTTGACCTGGGTGTAGTGCCTGGGCAAAGAATGTATTTGCATTATACCAATTAATCCTAAAATGGCTCTGAAAATTCTTGGACTGGGATTTTCCACTCCTGTTTATGTCGGGCAGATTCGGTGATGGGAGTACAAATATTGCAAGAAGTGCAAAAGTCGTGTTTTACGTCACTGCAATTGCCTGCCACAATGCTCCTCCCCCCCCCCCCCCCCCCCCCCCGGATCACTGGCGAGCCACATTTTCCAGCATTCAAGGTCAGGATACTCATTGGAATACATTTGCATCTCATTATCAGGCCTCGACGCTGGAACCCATCTAGGGCAACATATTGTAAGAACGGCGCGAAGCATGACTCGCTTCAAAAGGCGTTCACCTGGTGAGCACACCTCCAAGGGGAGTTCGGAGATGAGTGGAGTGGGCAGAGAAATGGCAGATGGAATTTAACAAATGCAAAGTGATGCATTTTGGTCGATCCAATTCAGGTGGGAGCTATAAAATAAATGGCAGAACCATCAGGAGCATAGAGACACAGAGAGATCTGGGTGTGCAGGTCCACAGATCCTTAAAAGTGGCAGCACAGGTGAAAATGGTGGTTAAGAAAGCATATGGCATGCTTGCCTTCATAGGATGAGGTACCGAGTATAAAAGCACAAAGATTATTTTGCAGTTGTATAGAATTTTGGTTAGGCCACATTTGGAATACTGTGTCCAATTCTGGTCACCGCACTACCAGAAGGACGTGGAGGCTTTGGAGAGAGTACAGAAAGGTTTACCAGGATGTTGCCTGGTATAGAGGGTATTAGCTATGAGGAGAGGGATTTTTCCCTAGAGAGACGGAGGCTGAGGAGCGACCTGATAGAAGTTTATAAAATTATTAGGAGTATAGATAGAGTGGACAGTTGGAGGATTTTTCCCAGGACGGAAATGACAATTACAAGGGGGCACAAGTTCAAGGTGAGGGGGACAAGTTCAGTGGAGATGTGCGGGTGAAGTTTTTTTACACAGAGGGTGGTGGTGGCCTGGAATGACTGCCAAGTGAGGTGGCTGAGGCAGATACGTTAGCGACCTTTAAGACTTATCTGGGGCGGAATTCTCCGACCCCCCCGCAGGGTCGGGGAATCGCCCGGGTCCGGCGTAAATCCCACCCCCACCGTGGCCAGAATTCTCCGCCACCCGGGAATCGGTGGGAGCGGGAATCATGCCCCACCGATCGGTGTGCCCCCCGCGGCGATACTCCGGCCCGCGATGGGTCGAAGTCACGCAGCTGAGAGGCCAATCCCGCAAACGTGGTTTAAAGCACCTCTGGTGCCGGCGGGATTGGCGGCGCGAGCAGGCCCACGGGGTCCTGGGGGGGGGCGCGGGGCAATCGGACCCCGGGGGTTCCCCCACGGGGCCCTCCGATCGGTGGACAGGCCAGTGCCGTCGGGGCACTCTTTGTCTTCCGCCGCCGTCACGGCCTCCACCATGGCAGAGGCGGAAGAAACCCCCCTACCGCGCATGCACCGGTGGTGACATCAGCAGCCACTGATGCACCGGCGCATGCGCGGACCGGCGAAGGCCTTTCGGCCAACCCCGACGCCAGGCGGCATAGCGCTAAGGCTGTTGGCGCCGGTTTTGGCGCCATCGGCGGAGCGGAAACCACTCCGGTGTGGGCCTAGCCCCTAACGGTGCGGAGAATTCCGCACCTTTGGGGAGGCGCGACGCCGGAGTGGTTGGCGCCACTCCGCTACGCCAGGACCCCCTGCCCCACCAGGTAGGGGAGAATCCCGGCCCTGGATAGGCACTTGAACAGACAGGGTATAGAAGGATACAGGTGGTTGGTCAAGATAGGACACGTGATTGGAGCAGGCTTGGAGGGCCAAAGGGCTTGTCGCTGTGCGGTATTGTTCTTTGTTAAGTCTGGTAGCGAGAAGAAAATGCTGCGTCCTTCCCAGTGTTCAGCTCAGCAAGGCAGACAGCGCAATTCAACGTTAATTGGTCCACTTAACGAGGACTCACGGGTTTCTCGGCACAACTAACGGCTCACCGGCTAATTTGCCGGGATTGCCCTTCCCAGTCCCCGCTAACGAGATCGAGCGGCACTTAAGCTGCACCTGCTCTGCCAACCCCAGCCAGATCGCAACAGTGGGACTGAGGAGACCAGCCCCAAGTTTCGGGGCCGCTGACCTGGGGAGGCTCCTGGTCGCGGTGGAGGCCAGGAGGAATATCCTGTTCACCTGAGGATCCCGGAGGGTGAGCCACAAGGCAGTCACTGCTGCCTGGGATAAGGTGGCGGCAGCCGTAAGCTCAAATAGTATGACCAAGAGAACTGGCTAACAGGTCAGGAAGAAGGTCAGACCTACATTGGGCAGCACGAGTGAGTAGGCACCAACAGCCCACCCCACCGAGACCTTTCCGCCCCCACAGGAGCATCGACCCCCCAACTCTCCATGCGACCCCCAGCCCTCCCTCACCCCTCCCCCCACCCCCCAACCCCACCTTCACACCCTCTCTCCAACATGAACCACGCACGTGGCTAACGATGCCTCCTCTGTGACTCCACAAGAAAAGCTTTCCCACAGTCGGCGTGAGAGGTCCCAGACCAGTGAAGGGGTGCCAGACATAAGAATCCTCACCTCCTTCTCGAGGCAGGCCTTGAAGGTGACTGGGGTGGCCGAGAACAGATTGATCAGCCATGTGGAAGCTGGCGGATCACGTAAAGGTGAGGAACGATCGGGCTCCACCCTGGGGACCTGTCAAACATGAGTATTGATTGCCTTACTGACTGACCCATCCCTCCCACTGACCACATGTCCATTCTTGGTCTTCCAGCCGACGGCGCTGGCCCATCATGGGCAGTCCCCTCTCCTGACTCCAAGGAGAACACCTCGGAGGAGAGCTTCAAGAATGCCACCGTAGTCACAGCACAGCAGTCATCCCTATCCTCCACCAGCGCTGATACATGCACCACATGTTAGTGGTCAGGCTTCTGCGGCAAATCTGCTGACCACCACACCGCTGCTGATGTACATCAGGTGGAGGCAGAAACCCCCAGGAGAGACAGCAGTCGGAGGGCTGTTGAATCCCAGGACCCAGCTGGGTCCCAGACTGATGCTGAGCCCCTGGAATACGGATACCCAGAGCTGACGGAGACGATAGGGAGCGGCCAGGACGTTCAGAGGGAGATGTCAGCGTCTCTCCGGCAGATTCATACCAGCTTTGAGGAATCCCAGAGGCTGCGTGCGAAGGAGATGGCACTGAGGCCAACAGTGCTAGGGTGGCAACCACAGTGGAGAGCCTGGTGCACGACGTCAGCACTATGAGTGAAGGCGTCCAAGGTGTTGCACAGTCGGTGACGGCCAGGTATGAGGGCCTCAGCAGAATGTCTGCCTCGCTGGGGGATGTCACCCAGACCAGACCAACCTTGACGAGGTTCTGCGGGACATGACCTGCTCTCAGATGGGAATGGTCGAGGCATCGTGGAGCTTGTCCCAGTCGCAGGTGGGCATCGCTGAGGCACTGCAGAACAGTCACTGAGGGAGTCAACAACATGGTGTGGACTTAGGGGAACCGCCAGAGCTGGCAAAGCCAGATGATGCAGGGGCAGCCGGGGCTCGAACCAGCTGCCCCTCCGTCCCAAAGTGGATCCCAGGGTGCTAAGGGAAATGATCGGGAGGAGGGTAGCTGGGTGCCAACCTGGACCCATCCCATGGAGTGGCTACAGTAGGCACCAGCTCCCCCAAGTTCCACCCCTCTGATGAGGTTGCGTCTCAAGGTCAGCACACGGGACAGGGCAGCTCGACTGTGCATGTGCCGCCGACAAGTGAGCCGGAGCCCTCTGGCCCCAGAGTCCCCAGGGGATACCCGCCAGGGGCATCAAAGGCAACAGGACGAGGTAGGCAGTTGGCAGCCTCCACCTCAGATGCGCTTCTTTTTATAATCTTTACTAGTGTCACATGTAAGCTTACATTAATATTGCAATGAAGTTACTGTGAAAAGCCCCTAGTCACCACACTCCGCCACCTGTTCGGGTACACAGAGGGAGAATTCAGAATGTCCAATTCACCTAACAAGCACGTCCTTTGGGACTCGTGGGAGGAAACCGGAGCACCCGGAGGAAATCCACGCAGACATAGGGAGAACGTGCAGATTCCGCACAGACAGTGACCCAAACCAGAAATCAAACCTGCGACCCTGATGCTGTCAAGTAACAGTGCTACCGTGCTGCCCTGATCCTGGGGAACCACCGGGACATAGTGGTAGAGCTCGGAGGGTCAAGCACATTGATGATCCCTGAGGGCACCGGTGGAAGGAGGAGGGACTTGGGAACGGTAGGGGATGGGGATTGGTTTGGGGCTGGGGGATGGGGGGGGGGGGTTGTACAGCATATTAAACACCTTTTTTCACAACCATAATGATGCTTCTGTCACTCTCTTCCGTAATCAGGCTGACCCTTTGCCAATCCCTCCAGGCATCACCAGGGGCTGTTTAGCTCACAGGGCTAATCGCTGGCTTTGAAAGCAGACCAAGGCAAGCCAGCAGCACGGTTCGATTCCCGTAACAGCCTCCCGGAATGTGGCGACTAGGGGCTTTTCACAGTAGCTTCACTTGAAGCCTACTCGTGACAAGTGACAATAAGCGATTTTCATTTCATTTCATCTCCCACGTTTGTGTAGACCAGCACTGATCAATGCCTGGCTGTAGCCTCCCTGGGGATGCCAGAGAATCAAAGGAGGCCGGTGACGATCGGGCAGGTAGGTCTTAAGTAGGTTTAAGACCTACTTCTGCAAGTGTTATTTGGCCCCGCCCCTTTTGGGTGGAGATCCGATTTCGACTTCTCATGGTACTTGGGTAAATCCCGGGAGGTGCGGAGGCTGTTGGGAGGTTTGCTGGAGGTCTCTCCTGGGATTTTTCGACCACGTTGTGCTCTCGCTTGAGCACAACACAACAAGACAATCGCGCCCTTAGTCTCCAGAATGGAAAATTATGCCAATTTTATCAGCATGTGTAATGGTAAAAGACCCATCAGATAATGTTATCTCAAATGCAGCATAATATTATTATTCTTAAATATAGTGTTGACGGTAGTGTGCAGCTCCACTCGGTGGCTGTCCAGAATTAAGATTTAACCAGAATTTAATTTTTTTAAGTATTTTTTATTCCGCAAATTTTCAACAATTTTACAATACAAAACAACCCCAAACAAATGATGTGTTATCTATGTTGGTCTAACATCGACTGCAACTGGATGCAGTAAAAAGAGAAACAGGCTTCCGACACAGGAGATGGTCCAACACTGTTTTATTGAATCTGTTGATTGCTGTACATAATCTGCTGTGGGTTGACACTCTATCAACCTAACTGATAACCTCCTACTGGCTTGACCAGACTAGCTCTCTACCACATGGTAATGATGTTCATTGGCCTGTGCACTGCGACTATCTCCCTGGCCGTGTCCTGTGAGAGAGGGAGAGCCTTAATGCCCTATGGGCTTTATAGTGGTGGTGTCCTGTCTGGTGATTAGTTGTTCTGTGTCGTGTGTGTTTATTGGTTATCCTGTGTGTCAATCACTGCCTGTCTGCATCTCATGATATACATGAGTGGATATTATGAGAAAAAAATCCCCCAGCCCTCTCCAAACCCTTACTCCTTCAGCAGTCAACAGTAACCAAGTCCCGAAAGTGCATGATGAACAAACCCCAACAATTGTACAAACCCCAATCTCCCTTCCTCTCCTTCCTACCCACCTTAGCTTTAAACAAGATCACCTCACCCCATCACCACCACTTTCAGAGCCTCCCAGACCACCGGAAGCGAGACCCACCCTATGCAATTAAACCCCACATACTCCTCAATGGTTATTATTATCATTAGCTTCCTAATCTTGTCACAGAAGCTCCAGTCCACTAATAAGCCCACATCCATTCTCCACCCCAGTCTCTGGGCTGCCTCCTTCTCCAAAATCACATTCATCCAGTGCAGAGTGTAATCTGAAATCACAATTGCCGAGTACTCTGACCTCTTAACCCCAACCAACAGCGCCTTTCCCACCCGAAAATGTCAATCCTCGAATACACCTTGCCCACTGGGGAGAAAAACAAATACTCTCGATTCATTGAATGCAAAATCTCCACGGGTCCACTCCTCCCATCTCCTTCACGAACCCATCCAATGCTTCCACCCGCTCACACACAGCCCCCCCCCCCATATCCTCCAGCTGAGTCAGTGAGCTTGGCTGGGACTTGTCCACTATCCATTTCAACACTACGTTCCAGTACACCCCTACAATCAGCTCGTGGGTGTCCAAGTCCGGGATGGCACCCAGAACCCTCTTCACAAACCCCCCATCATCCCAGTTGGGGACATATACGCTCACCAGTGCCACCAATCTCCCCTCTAATGGAACCATCACTACCACGTACCTGCCCCCCTGATCAGCCACCAGCTTCTCCATCTGAAATCTCACCCTCTTCCCTACCAATATCGCTCCCCCTGAGCTCTACCATCACACCCCAAATGAAACACCTGATTCACCAATCCTTCCTAAGCCTCACCTGATCCTTCACCCTCAAATGGGTCAACTGCTGCACCAGCCTTTAAACTCTTCAAGCGTGTGAAAACTCTTGATCTCGTCACCAGTCCCCCTAATCCCTTACGTTCCACATCACTATTCTGACCGGGCGTCTCTCATACCCCGCCACTCATCCGATCTGCCATCATCATAACCCCTGGCCCTGCCTCTCTGGCCTGGCCCGCCCCATCCTTTTGTTACCGTTGACCCCTCTTCCCCACCCTCCCAGTATTCCCATATCCACTTCCTCTTGCAAACATCTCTCCCAGTATCGATTACCTCCCCCCAACTTTCACACCTCCCAGGCCCATCAAAACCTGTTCAACATGGCTCCAACAACTGAGGCACCTTCCCCCACCACACTCCTGTTCATTAGCCAACCTTCACTTGCTAGTGTGGTGACCCATGCTGAAGCCACCCCTCTGCCCAGTCACCTCCTCAGTAACCCGGCCCCACATAACCCAACAATCCCTCACCTCCCTCATATTAAAGAACATTACAAAACCATGTCCACAGACAAAAGACATAAACCCAAAACCCAACACATATGTGAATAAATATAAACAAAGGTAAACTACACACCCCCATTCTAAAGACAGAAAAATCAAACCCCCCCCCCCCGTCAAATAGAAATAACCCTTCATAAGAAAAAACACAATCCCCATCCCCCTCAAACCAAGTCCAAGTCCCTACTCTCATTTCAGTCCCAGTCCTTCAGACTTCACGAACGCCTCTCCACTCCAGTCCTTCCGCCTTCTCGCCAGGTGTTGGTATATTCGTATACCAACACCTTCCCATTTCTCCTCTCGACTCTGCTTCACCCTTCTCACACGTCAAGCCCTTCTCCTTCACTTGGAATTTATGAAAGCAGGTCATTAACACCCTTGGTGGCTCATTTGCTTTAGGCTTCAGCCTGAGCGACCGATTTCCACTGTGAGGGGAGCAGCCCACTCCGCAACACAACCCCCGCCATCTTTCTTCCTGCAGGACTCACCAACTCACACGATGGCGGACCTTTGCTCTTCAGCACCCTCATTTCCAGTGTCCTTCTTCTGGGTCTTTGACATTTCACACCATCCTTACAACTACCCACACCAACTCATCCACAGACTACACCTGAAACCAGACATAAACGTCCAGAAAGCAGAGACTCCAGTAGGAGCCACGTAATATGCGACCTTCACCTGTATGCCACCACTGGATGTCAAGATTTAACCAGAGGTTAATGTAATGTAAAAATTCCTCATAATAGCATGATTAATCCTGCAAGAGGCTGTGAAATTTGCCTCCTTAGCATCTGTATTTTTAGCTGTTTTGAATCCAAAATAGTATCTGCGGTACGCATGCTCAATTCTGGTGCGAGCTGCACTGGATGCCATTCTGGTGAAGGTTTAGCGTACATCAAGGAACTTCTCCCGGAAGAATGGGGAGAAGACAAACTGATGTCAATCAGCATTTAACGCCGTTATTTTTGAGCTCAATGCTTCTCTCTTAACCTCACACCACTGACAGGTGTTCAGTTACAGGAAAGAATGTCACTTTCTGATTAGTTGCTGATTGATTTCTATTGGCTCCTGCGATGATTGTTGAAGTGTTTGGCAGTTTATAGTTATTATTTAAACTTGCCAAAGCCTACAAGGAGCATTGTGATAATGTGCTGAACAAAATTTTCCTCTCAACATCATGGATTCTGCACTAACCACTTGCTTCCCGGCATGGGAGCAGTAGAATGCTTTCTCGTCAGACAATAAGACCATAAGACATAGGAGCAGAATTAGGCCACTCGGCCCATCAAGTCTGCTCTGCCATTCAATCATGGCTGATATTTTTCACATCCCCATTCTCCTGCTTTCTCCCCATAACCCCTGATCCCGTTATTGATCAAAAACCTATCTATCTCTTTTTTAAAGATACTCAGTGATTTGGCCTCCACAGCCTTCTGCAGCAAATTGTTCCACAAATTCACCACCCTCTGGCTGAAGAAATTCCTCCTCATCTCTTTTAAAGGATCGTCCCTTAGACTTAGATTGTGTCCTCTGCTTCTAGTTTTTCCGACAAGTGGAAACATTCGCTCCACGTCCACTCTAAATAGGCCACGCAGCACCCGGTAAGTTTCAATAAGATCCCCCCACATCTTTCGAAACTCCAACGAGTACAGATTCAGAGTCCTCAACCGTTCCTCATACGACAAGCTCTTCATTCCAGGGATAATTCTTGTGAACCTCCTCTGGACCCTTTCCAAGGCCAGTACATCCTTCCTTAGATACAGGGCCCAAAACAGCTCACAATACTCCAAATGGGGTTTGACCAGAGCTTTATATAGCCTTAGATGTACATCATTGGTTTTGTATTCTAGCACTCTCAAGATGAATGCTAACATTGCATTTGCCTTCCAAACTACCAACAGAACCTGCACGTTAACTTTAAGAGAATTGTGAACAAGGATTCCCAAGTCCCTTTATGCTTCTGATTTCCTAAGCATTTCCCCATTTAGAAAATTGCTTATGCCTCCATTTCGTCTACCAAAGTGTGCAACCTCACGCCTTTCCACATTGTATTCCATCTGCCACTTCTTTGCCCACTCTCCTAGCCAGTCCAAGTCCTTCTGAAGCCCACCTGCTTCCTCAATACTACCTGCCCCTCTACAGATCTTTGTATCATCTGCAAACTTAACATCTGTGCCTTCAGTTCTTTCCTCCAGATCATTAATGTATATTGTAAAAAAGTGTGGTCCCAGCACCAACCTCTGAGGTATACCACTAGTCACCGGCTGCCAACCTGAAAAATACCTCTTTATCCCCACTCTCTGCCTTCTGCCATTCAGCCAATCCTCTATCCATGCCAGGATCTTACCCTTAACACCATGAGCTCTTAATTTATTTAACAGTCTCCTATGCGGCACCTTGTCAAAGGCCTTCTGGAAATCTAAATAAATCACGTCCACTGGTTCTCCTTTATCTAACTTCCTTGTCATTTCCTCAAAGAACTCTAACAGATTTGTCAGACATGACTTCCCCTTGACGAAGCCGAACTGACTCAGTCCTATTTTATCATGCACTTCCAAATACTCCGCGATCTCATCTTTAATAATGGACTCTAAAATCTTACCAATGACCGAAGTCAGGCTAACCGGCCTATAATTTCCCGACTTCTACCTCCCTCCCTTCTTAAACAGGATTGCTACATTAGCCATTTTCCAGTCCTCTGGGACCCTACCTGCCTCCAGTGATTCCTGAAAGATCATCACCAATGACTCCACAATCTCCTCAGCTATCTCCTTTAGAACCCTGGGGTGTAGTCCATCCGGTCCAGGTGACTTATCCACCTTCAGACCTTTCAGTTTCGCCAGAACCTTCTCCTTAGTAATGGTCAATTCACTCATCTCTGCCCCATTTTCCTGAAGCTCCAGCATCCCACTGGTGTCTTCCACCATGAAGACTGATGCAAATTAACTATTCAGTTCATCTGCCATTTCTGTTTCATGTTATTACTTCTCCAGCCACATTTTCCAGTGGTCCAACGTCTATTTTTGCCTCTCTCTTTTATATATAGATAAAACTCTTCCTATCTTCCTTTATATTACTAGCTAGCTTGCACCCATACTTTAACTTCTCCCCCCTTATTGCTTATTTAGTTGTCCTCTTTTAAAGGCTTCCCAAACCTCTGGTTTCTCACTAATCCTCGCCACTTTGTACGCTTTTTCTTTAGCTTTTATGCTTTCCAGCCATGCGTGCCTTCTCCTCCCCTTAGCATGTTTCCGCCTCCTTGAGATGAATTTCGGTTGTTGCCTCCCTAATAACCCCCAAAATCTCCTGCCATTGCTGTTCCACTGTCTTCCCTACTTGGCTCTTTTTCCAATCAACTCTGGACAGCCCCTCCCTCATGTATTTGTAGTTACCATTATTTAATTGTAATACCATTACATCTGATTGCAGCTTGTTGAGTCTAAGGGCAGGATTTACTGACCAACCTGCCGCATGTTTTTTGGTGGTGGAGGCAGCCCCCCAGTGGGATTTGCCGACCCCGATGTTATCAACAGGGTTTCCCAGTACCTGCACCTCTCGTCCCCAGGAAACCCAAGCACTGGCATGGGATTGGAATATACCACTAGTGTGAACAGTCTGTAGATCGCACCCTTAGTGTGGGTTAAACAGGTGAGAAACTCCCCAGGGCCCAACAATGTGATTAAGTGCCGTTAGATGGTGGTGGGGAACTCACCGGCAGAGGTCTCCCAGCAAAACCCGTCACAAATGATATTTAGGGCACGATCTTCCCAGAAGGGAACAATATCCCAGAGGAAGCAAGTCTAGCCATGTATTTCTCGGCACTGCAATGTTGAATAAGGGGTTGAAAAAGGGAACACGTGGCCGAGGTTGAATACAGCCCCGTTTGTTATAATGGGGAGCTCCGCTCGCCGGATCATCCAAGAGATCATCAGAGACCCCAAAAAGAATTCCCGACCTCCCCACCCCTGCCCGACTGCAACTTGGGAGGGTCCGCCACCCCCCCCCCCCCCCCCCCCCCCCCACCCCCACCCCCGCCCAGCACCCACAGTGGGCAACCCCGGGCCTATTATGCCCATGCAAGAAATGCCAGCTTGGCACCTTGGCAGTGTCAGGCTGGTAGTGCCAGGGCTCCCAGGTGGCAGCAACAGTGCCAGGGCATCACCCTGACCAATCCCCTTGGAGGTCCCCACAAGTGCCATTCCGTCAGGTCCCCGTTTGTGGTGACCAGATGGAATGGCACACGCCCGAGGTGGTCGAGGCAAAGGGACTGAATCCCAAAGCCTCAGGACCTTGCGAATCTGCACATTAGAGTAAAGTTTATTGCCTCGTTTTAATCTGCAGATTTGCTAAAACATGATTCTGCTCATTGTGGGGGGGTTCTCCTTGCAACGTCTCATGAGATTGCACTGAATCGCGCAAGGCGTTGCAAGCTGGATAGATCCTGAGAGCAGGGTCTCCTGGCTTTCAACGTCCATGCTGCACTGCGGAGAGATACTTTACTGGCGAAGGATGGCTGGAAATAGCGTCCTTAGAAATGTTTCCGTTAAATCGCACCCAGTCTCTGCTGTTCGTGCTACCCACATGTGGTATTGTGTGAAGCAAATAATGGCATGATGGGAAAACTAGTCAAGTCTTCTTGGTACAATTGAATTTAACCTAAGACACAGATACAAAGTACAAAATGTTCGTCATCAACCTAGAAGCAGTCTCAATAAATAACAAGCTGAACAACTGTCTCTGCCTGTATGTAAACAAGTTTGTCCAGTTCTTAAAACAAAGACAAGAAAATGATATGAGACTCCAGTCCCCTAAAGGTCAGCAAGGTGACGCCATTGTAACGATTATTACTTATGTTTTACTTTCAATCAAATTCCTGACCAAGCTGTATTCATGTTATCTTGATCCTATAATGTATAAAAATCGCCTTATTCTTCTATACTATCGCAGACTTGGGACGGACTCAGCAGTTTGTAATTGACTGCTTTCCGACTCCAAGTATCAGCCATTTACTGCTAGCAGTCAGTTCAAATTCGGGAATAAAGTTCAGTTTTGCTTACCTAATGAATCATGTTTGTATTTCTCTATCACAGTCAAGACGCGGGGAAAATATAAAATACAACATTTGGCGCTGCGAGAAAAAATCCAATATCCTGAAGTGAGCTTCCATGAGGGACTGAGAAAAAGTGATCAAAGCCATGACCGGAGTAAAGAGACAGACGCCGGCACAAGGTAAGATTGACCTTGGTCTCTCTCTCTCTCGGATCTGTGCTGCGACCCCTCATCCCTGACGGAAGTAACTAAACAGGTGACGGTTCTCGAATCTAAATTTGACTGTGAGTACATTTTTTTTGTGTAATTAGCCGCAGGTCAGGGACCTTGTTGATCTCATTTTTCATCCGCATCAGATTTATACAGGCTGTCGATAAATTTGGGTCAGGGACCCTTTGATTAAGTTTTGGGGTCAGGGACCCTCTCAGTAATTTTTTGGGGTCAGGGACACTGTCAATAATTTTTTCGGGTCAGGGACCCTGTCAGTAATTTTTTGGGGTCAAGGATCCTCCAATTTGATTTGGTACCAGAAATTTTTTTTGAACATTTTTTGCCTGGGGCACATTTTACTGACATTATGCGACAAACTTTAGACAAAACTAGCGGCAACTCCCCTCTATTTTTCATGTGTTTAGAAACCCCTTCTCAAGAACGTAATATTCGAAGATTGGCTGCAGCGCTGCTTTAAACAATAAATTAGGTAACGATATCTGGCCACTAGGTAACACAGGGATCTTGGAACTTTGACAATAGCATTTATGCAGAAAAAAAAAAGCAACCTGGAAAAAATATGCCGGTTTCAAATTGTTTAATTTTACAGTGGAAAAAAAACAGTCCACTTAACGCAACGAACAATCACTATTAATGAGTTGGAGAGATAAAGCCCGCAAAAGAGATATTAATGAGTGTGTGAACGGTAAAGCGAAAAATTGGGAGACTTTAAAATTGTAATGTGAGCTTTGGTATGGAAAACAGTCAAAATGATGAAAAGCAATTCGGCAATAAGAAACCTCCTCTCACCAGACAGATAGGGCTAGCTCGTAAGATTATAGGAAAGGAGGATCCTCCCAGTTGCTCTGGCATGCCGATGTTCCCATATTCAAGCGATACGGAAGACGAGGAGAATTTGAACCCTGGACCCCACCCTCATTTTGCGCTCCCCGATTTTACAATTCCACTTTCCCAAGTCCTGATCCCTCACACTTTTCACCTCCCTTAGATATTCCCAATCCACATGTCACTCTTTGCTACGATCATACAGTAACCTCGCCCGATTTGGAGAGCATTTACCAAGACAAAAGAAGGGTCTGCCTTTCTTGTCGATTTACCCCACAGCCTATGACGTCAGTCGAGACTTGTGTCACCCCACGTGACCCTTTCTGTCAACGAAGGCTACAGTGCCAAGTCCTTGGGATTTCTGGCAGCTGCACTAAGAGGACAAGCTGATCCTTTCCTTAATGATAGTCAAACCCTACCCGCAGGCACTTTAGAATATTTTAAACGCCCATTTGTCCACATTGGCACACTGCACCATCATCATTCAACCCAATCTACGACTTCTGAACTACCCGCAGATTTATGGGCAGCCCCCAAACACAAAGTTGGTCTCACTAATGTCCCTCCCGTTGTTATTAGAGTCAAACCTGATATGCCCTTACCCTCAGTTTCACAGTACCCTTTGCGGCCCGAGGCTGAAGAAGGAGTCTCGGTCATGATTCAATCGTCCCTTCAGCAGGGAATTCTGATACCATGCCAGTCCCCCTGTAACACCCCGATTCTTCCAGTTCCCAAGATAGGAAGACCATCCGAATGGCATTTAGTCCAAGACCTCCGGCTTATTAATCAGATAGTTGAACCCTTACATCCTATTGTCCCAAATCCAGCGATAATCCTTACCAATGTCCCACCGGAAGCGACTATTTTTACCCTTGTTGATTTGCAACATGCCTTTTTTGCGATACCCCTCGCCCCTGAATCACAGTATTTGTTTGCCTTTACATTTAAGGGGACGCAATACACTTGGACTCGACTTCCACAGGGCTTCATTCATTCTCCAACCCTTTTCTCACAGGCATTGCACTCCCAGTTAGCGACATTAGCACCTCCTGGTGGCTCCACCATCATTCAATATGTTGATGACTTACTCCTTGCCAGCCCTGATTTCATCACCAACCAGCGTGACACCTTTTACCTGCTTATCCGTCTCCATTTATGGGGATATGTGATCCCGCCCGCTAAAGTTCATAAAGGTCAACGACAAGTCAGATTTTTGGATGTCCTAATTAGTGCTACTGATCGCTCCCTTACTCAAGAACGCATTACTCCTATATTGCAGACCCCATTTCCTACATCGCCCAAGCAGGTGCGAGCCTTTTTATGATTAGTGAACTTTTGCAGACAATGGATTCCGAATGTTACTGTATATACTAAAGAATTAACTCCGTACTCCTCTCAAAATGCTCCTCTTAAGTTTGAACTACCTGATTCAGCAAAGCTATCTTTTATTACTCTGAAAAATGCCCTGGCTACCGCCCCAGCACACGACCTATGTATGACAGACCTTTTCACCCAAATTCTTACTGCTGTCCATTTGTTAGCACAGGCAGCCTCTAATCTAACCCTTCACCAGCCAGTACAAGTGCATACTTCACATTCTATCGTGGCTCTCCTAACGTCTCAGCAAACCCAGCATCTGACTCAAGCGCGATCGAGCCGCTATGAGGTTTCACTATTGCAAAACCCCTACCTCTCGTTTCATTATTGTTCAACCTTAAATCCAGCTGTGTTCGTCGAACAGCCTCCCGATAACCTTAACCACCACACGATTGTTTACTTCGGAATCACTTCCTTTCCACACCTCGCCCGGATTTAACATACAGGCCTAGTGATAATCCAGATCTAATTTTTTATGTTGATGGCAGTTCTTCCATTTCCCCATTTCCCGTCCCACAGTCGAAATATGCCGTGGTAACCGACACTGACGTGCAGGAAGCAGCAGCCTTCCAGACCCCTGTCTCTGCACAAAAAGCCGAGCTATTCGCCCTTACTCAAGCATGTATTTTAGCCACAGATAAAAGTACTAATGTTTACATTGATTCTAGATATGCCTTTGGCGTGACCCCATGATTTCGGCCGCCTCTGGCAACAGCGAGGTTTTCTCACCTCTGTGGGAACTCCCATTCAAAATGCACTTTGGGTTAAAAATCTCCTCGATGCTATTCAGCTTCCCCGTCAATTGGCAGTTATTAAATGTGTTGCGCACACGAAGGGTGACACTCCTGTTCAATTAGGAAATGCCCGTGCTGATTCAGCTGCTAAAACTGCAGCTTCATCAACCTCTTTAATTGTTCCCAGTGGGGCTAATCAGGCTCTAAACCAGGTACCTGCATTACGGACGAAGGGCATGCCAGAGATAGCTGAAGTTCAAAATTTACAGAGGGACGCCTCTGATTCTGAGCGAACAATATGGAAGTCAATGAGGTGTTCGCACTCCTTGACACGAGACCTCTGGCTGACTCCAGTTGGTCAAGTTTGTATTCCGAATTCTTTATTGCCGTTACTTGTTAATTATTTGCATTCTTGTACCCATCTTGGCAAGGAGGGAGTGGTACAGCTACTCCTAAAAGCTTGGTGGCACCCAGATTTGAATACAGCAGCGCACACGCCGCTGGATCGATGCGTCATTTGCATGAAACATAATAAGAGTAAAGGTATTAAATGCCCTCCGGGAACCACCCCCTTGCCAGATGATCCTTTTGCTTGTATACAGCTTGATTTTATCGAATTGCCAAAAGCACAGTGCTATAAATATTGTTTAGTAATAATCGATGTGTTTAGTAAATGGATTGAAGCCTTCCCCACCACTAATTGTACGGCACATACAGTAGTGAAGTTGTTGTTAACGGAAGTCATTCCTCGTTTTGGGGTACCCAAAATGGTGAGCTCAGATAATGGACCACATTTTGTAGCTCGGATCAATACTGAATTGTGCAAAGCCCTTGTAATTAAACAGCAACTGCACTGCGCGTATCACCCGCAGGTAGCAGGAATTCTGGAAAGAGCCAACGGGACTTTAAAAGAAAAATTATCTAAATTAACTGAAGAAACTGGGTTAAATTGGCTAAAAGTATAACCCTTGGCACTGTTTCACATACAAGTGACTCCCCATTCGCGGACGGGACTGTCAGCTGCAGAGATAGTCTATGGTCGGCAAATGAGGACTCCCTGGGATGCCCATGGAAAAACCCCTAGAGGGAGTAGACCTCCATGTGATGGGGGAACAAATGCAGAACTATTTGAATCAACTAACACTTTCTTTGAAGTTTCTTCACTCACAGGTAAAACAGGTACATCTACCAGTAATGACAGGGACAGCCGTCCCTCGATATCCAGTGGTCAAACCCGGAGACCTCGTGTTGGTAAAAAAACTGGGACAGAAAGAAACAAGGACAACGCTGGAGCGGACCATTCCTCGTACTACTGACGACGCCAACTTCGGTCAAACTTGAAGGACGTTCAAGTTGGATACATCTATCCGATTGCAAGAAGATAGTCTCCAACCCAGACGAGAACACAGGATGAAGATCTTCAGTATAATTTTTCGACTTTCTGGACTACTTAGCCTTAATGGCCACTCGGTAGTAAAAAAAAACGAACTAAACGAGACCTGCCTTCCAATACCTATTTACATATGTCATATCTTTACGCCAAAAAATTGAATATTAGCAAGTGTTGGGTTTGTACCCATATCCCCGTCCATTCAAGGGAAGGAATACCTCTCCAATCCCTCCCCTTTCATACCGCAGAGACAGTTGAATGGATTTTACGACAAAATCAAACAGGGATCAGGGGAGATAGGGGGAATATGAAAATATGGAAATCTGTTGGCTATGACATGACTAAATTTTCAGCTTCGTATCAACCTACCTATAATCATGCCTTGACTCCACCCTCCCTCACTGTCCACTCGTATAATGTTCAAGTTTCCATATGTTTTAATAAATCAGGGAAAGGAAAGTTAATGGGGAAAAGTAGGTGCAACCTACCAATACAATCCCCTGGATGACATCAGCTGATGATTTTACAGCCTACAATGGAACCTATTTCATATGCAGCACTAAAGCATATCCGTGGCTCCCCATTGATTGGACAGGATCCTGCTTTTTGGGATATGTCATACCCCAAATGCATCACCTACCCACCCTTAAGCACTCCCCCTCGCGAGCAAAAAGAACAATTTCTAAAACGGAACGGGCAAGGCATGAACGAACTGATCTACATGGCCTCAGCATTGGAACATCTGGCAAACGTAACTGCAACAGAAGCCAGGGACACTGGGCAGGCACAGGCCGAGGTCTCAGCTGAGCTAGTGGCTGTCCGGACCGTGGCATTACAAAATCGACTGCCTTTGGATTATCTGTTAGCCTCGCAGGGAGGAACGGGCGCTATCATAGGCCAAGAGTGCTGTACTTACATTCCAGATGGCTCTGAAAATATCACTAACCTGGCCGACCATATTAAGAGACAGGCTGCTCAAATTCAAGAAATTGGCAGTGAATTTCACGACTATAACCCGCCGGGTTGGCTAGGGTGGTTGGGTCATGGATTATTTGACTGGATCTTTAAGGCCTTTATTCTACTTCTACTAATGCTATTAGGGATAGGATTGCTTGCCTGCTTGTGTAAATGCATTTTCAAACGAATCATGGATATACCTATTTAGCTAGTTGTCATGATATGACAAAAGGGGGGAGTGTGGTATTGTGTGAAGCAAATAATGGCATGATGGGAAAACTAGTCAAGTCTTCTTGGTACAATTGAATTTAACCTAAGACACAGATACAAAATGTTCGTCATCAACCTAGAAGCAGTCTCAATAAATAACAAGCTGAACAACTGTCTCTGCCTGTATGTAAACAAGTTTGTCCAGTTCTTAAAACAAAGACAAGAAAATGATATGAGACTCCAGTCCCCTAAAGGTCAGCAAGGTGACGCCATTGTAACGATTATTACTTATGTTTTACTTTCAATCAAATTCCTGACCAAGCTATATTCATGTTATCTTGATCCTATAATGTATAAAAATCGCCTTATTCTTCTGTACTATCGCAGACTTGGGACGGACTCAGCAGTTTGTAATTGACTGCTTTCCGACTCCAAGTATCAGCCATTTACTGCTAGCAGTCAGTTCAAATTCGGGAATAAAGTTCAGTTTTGCTTACCTAATGAATCATGTTTGTATTTCTCTATCACAGTCAAGACGCGGGGAAAATATAAAATACAACACACACCCAGGATTGGATTGGATTGGATTTGTTTATTGCTACGTGTACCGAGGTACAGTGAAAAGTATTTTTCAGCGAGCAGCTCAACAGATCGTTAAGTACATGAAAAGAAAAGGAAATAAAAGAATATACATAATAGGGCAAGTGTAAAACAGGCAGTAGTGTGACTGACAGAGCAAGAAAGAGGAAGGACCGCCATACCACTGTAAACCTTCTTTAACTTAAAACCTGCTCAAAACTCATAAACAGAATTCATCAATAATACAGGGTTCTAGAATAGTTATCCGCACATTACTTGAAAAAAGCACCACTTTTCCAAAATGTGTTTATCTCTTAGGGATTGATCTACAAAATGTTCTGACAGATGGCTGCTTTCCCAACTGTAACTCCTCATTTTGAGGCATAGGAACCGAGGAATAATGTATCGGCACCAAGCTGTGGGACATAGTACACTGCTGTGCACTGAAATCAGCAGAGCATCTCAGCAACTGACACACAAGCAGGCAAAGCTTTAAAAAGTTACCTGCATTTTGAGAACATTTTTTGCTCATAAAATACTTTGCATCCTTCCGAAAGATCATTTTATACATTGCAATGATTCAAAAAAGTCAGTGCCATGAAATCTATTTTCATCTCACTTTACTTTATATATGCTTTATATGTTTTGAAATAGTAGAATTCGGAGGATGTGTTTTTAAATCCAATACTCAAACCTCTTGGACATGCCCTCAATAGCAATCGTCTTTTAAAAATAAAATTGAAAAAACATAGCTTTAACAACAGCAAGTACGCATCTTTGCATCTCAGTGCTTAGGAGATGCTCCATTAATCACAGCTAGTTTCCAGGTGACAGTAAGGATCTTTGGTATTAATTTGTGTCATGAGCATGTAATTCTAATGAGTCATGTTCTTTAAAGTTGATTGGTTAGTGTAGTCATGCACTGAAAATGCTCAAAGCACACTCCATTTAGTTGGTGTACGTGCATTGTCTGCATTATTTGCTCATATTTCTGTGCACAAGAGGTTTAAAATGTTGCCATTTGTTAACATCAGATGACAATGATACCTGTATATAAATTGCTTCAGTTAATGGCATTAGTATAGATTGTGCTGTTTCTGAAACAAGTGCTGAAATACTTTATTTTATTCGAAAGCAAAGAGATTAGTATATTGAGGAAGCCATTGGCTGCTATCTGAACATATGTAGTTATTAATCATGTATTTTTGCTTTAGAAAGTTCCACATACTATTTTGTGCATATTTTAATGTTTAATATAATTATAGGGAGAATGGCAACATCACAGAATTGTTACAGCACTGATGGTTCAGCATTGCACTGGCTCTCCGAGTGAACAATTCACCTAGTTCGTATCCCCTTCCTTCTCCCCGTAACTCTGCATATTATTCCACTTTCAGATCATAATCCAATTTTCTCTTGAATGCCCCAGTTGAACCTGCCTCCACCACACTCTCAGTCAGCAGATTCCAGATCTTAGTCACTTGCTGCAGGGAAAGGTTGCTCGTTACGTCTCTATTGCTTCTTCTGCATATGTAAACTAAACGATTATGTTGATAATTCCACCTGCAGTCAAAAAGATATTGAAAAGAAAGGGAAAGCATACTTAACCTCCATTATGCAATGGAAAATAGAATTATTTAAGGTACAAGATTACAATCTTAATTACTGTTATTTAATTTTACCTGTCATGTGACTTCGCATGGGTGAGTGTGAGGAAGTGGGAGCCGTTCCCATCCACATCATGTGTCTGTGAACAGCAATTATCTACAATATTTATATAGAATCATAGAATACCTACAGTGCAGAAGGAAGCCATTTGGCCCATCAAGTCTGCACCGATCCTCTGAAAGAGCACCCTACTCAGGCCCACTCCCCCGCCCTATCCCAGTAACCCCACCTAAACTGCCAATCCACTGAACCTGCACATCTTAGGGCTGTGAGAGGAAACTGAAGCACCCAGAGGAAACCCAAGCAGACACAGGGAGAATATGCAGACCCCACAAAGACAGTTACCCAAGGTTGGAATCAAACACGGATCTCTGGCGCTGTGAGGCAGCAGTGCTAACCACTATGACACCATGCTGTCCCTAAGTAAGATGTATTTATATATAGTTAGTATTATTGCTGGCCACATAAAGCCAGTGGTCTTGGGATGATGCAGGCCATGTGGTGCTAAAACTAGTGGTGATGCAGGCTATGTATGGCTGGGTGATAGATATTTTCACAATCTATATTTTCTGATAAACCACCATGCTTTTCTTTATCACACTGAGTGAATTAGAAATTGCAAATGTAATATTTCCTGGAGGTATAAAGTCTCCAATACAAGCAGTTAGATTTATCATTGCAAACAGGATCATAGAATCATGGAATTTACAGTGCAGAAGGAGGCCATTTGGCCCATCGAGTCTGCACCGGCCCTTAGGAAAGATTACCCCACTTAGACCCACACCTCCACCCTATTCCCGTAACCCAGCAACCCCATTAACACTAAGGTCAATTTATCATGGCCAATCCACCTAACCTGCACATCTTTGGACTGTGGGAGGAAACCGGAGCACACGGAGGAAACCCACGCACAAACGGGGAGAACGTGCAGACTCCGCACAGATTGCAGGATTTGCTAAATCTGTGGTTGCATTCAAGGTAATGTTCACAATTGCAATAACTGGCCACAGGAGAAATAAGCTTTAATAATATAACAGCTATACTGCGGGAGGACACCTCAGAGGGCTCATACAGCGAGGCAATATGGGCAGAGCTCAGGAATAGGAAGGGTGTAGTGACAATTTTGCAGGTTTACTGCAGGCCTCCCAACAACCAGCGGGAGATAGAGGAACAGATGTTTAGGCAGATTTTGGCAAAGTGTAAAAGCAACAGGGTTGTTGTGGTGGGTGATTTTAACCTCCCCTATATCGACTGGGACTCACTTAGTGCTAGGGGCTTGGATCAAGGCAGAGTTTGTAAGGAGCATCCAGGGGGGCTTCTTGAAACAGTGTGTGGATAGTCCAACTAGGGAAGGGGCCGTACTGGATTTGGTATTGGGGAATGAGCCCGGCCAGTTGGTTGCTATTTCAGGAGGGGAGCAGTTCGGGAAGAGTAACAACAATTCAGTAAGCTTTAAGGTACTGGTGGACAAAGACAAGTACAGTCCTCAGGTGAAGTTGCTAAATTGGGGGAAGGCTAATGACAACTATATTAGTCAGAAACTGAAGAATGTAGATTGGGGGCAGATGTTTGAGGGCAAATCAACATCTGGCATGTGGGAGGCGTTCAAGTTTAAGTTGATAGGAATTCAGGATTGGCATGTTCCTGTAAGGATGAAGGATAAGTATAACCAGTTTTGGGAACCTTGGATAACGAGAGATATTGTGAGCCTAGTCAAAAAGAAAAAAGGAAGCATTTGTCAAAACTAGGAGACTGGGAACACATGAAGCAAGTGTGGATTACAAGGAAAATAGAAAGAAACATAAGCAAGGAGTCAGGAGGGCTAAAATCTCAATTTGGGTCACTGTCTGTGCGGAGTCTGCACATTCTCATTGTGTCTGCATGGGTTTCCTCCAGGTGCTCCGGTTTCTTCCCACAAGTGCCAAAACACGTGCTTGTTAGTGTAGCCACTGTAGCCACCTAAAATGGACGCTGAGCTGCAAAGTAAGCCAAGCGCTAAGACTGCAGGGAAAAAGGCAGTTTAGCCAAAACAGCAGTCTGCAAAGAGAGCATTTTGCATTCTGCAAGTAGCAGAAACCAGTTTGGGCTCAGGTGAGAAGACCTTAGTTAGGTGCAAATGGCAAAACGCTTTGCATACTAATGAGGCAATCAGACCTGAACACCCACACAATGGAAACATTTGACTCTGAATGGACACATTCGAACCAAGGCCCAGACATCGAGGCACCAGAAACCTCCAAACAAAAGGGCATAAGAAACGCCCCCCCCATCACGGAGACCCCCTCGCATTGGGGAATTCAAACAGTATCGATGAGGAATTGACCCAATAGATAACCAGAGGTAAAGCCCGCCCAAGAAGAGGGAAGGACATTGGGGACCCCTATAAATATAGACCCCCACACATGGTCCTGTCTGTTATTTTCGTGCTCCGGCTCTGACCACGACCTCCAACTTGTAACCTGACTCCAGCCGTTGAGCACCAGCCGCCGAACCGTAACTGCCAATACGACGCTCGCTACGCGAACCAAGCCCGCTAAACCCCCAAGTGACCAGCACGCTTTCTGAAGGTTGCAGCCCAAGACCGGGACGAAGGCCTCGCTCCCTGACCTTGCCTGTTCCTGTTTAGATAAGTATTCTGATTGCTTAAGTTTAGTTATAGCTTAGTCCCTTAGTGTGTGCATGCGTATTTATTATAATTGTATAATAAATATTGATCGTTTGGACCTTACTAATCGGTGTATCATCTTTATTACTTTGAACTTGACCTTGGAATACTTGTGACGGTGTCTATACGGCACCTGGCGACTCCTGAGCTGAATAAATACATAGAACAGAGCCTAGTGGTGTTAAGCACACGGCCTTTAACACAGGCAAGTTAATACACCCCAATAAACGCGTTTTGCGCCCATAGCAAAACGTGCAACATTAGGTGAATTGGACATTCTGAATTCTCCCTCAGTGTACCCAAACAGGCACCGGAATGTGGCGACTAGGGGATTTTCACGGTAACTTCATTGCAGTGTTAATGTAAGCCTACTTGTGACAATAATAAAGATTACTATGAGTATTCTTAAGGGGTCACGAAAAGTCATTGGCCAGCAGGAATAAGGAACATACCGTGGATTTTTATACATATATAAAGAGCAAGAGGATAGTGAGGGAGAGCAGTTCCCGAAAAAGCAACCAACTGACTGAGTTCATTCCCCAATACCAGGTCCAGTATGGCCCCTTCCCTAGTTGGACTATCTACACACTGTTTCAAGAAGCCCTCCTGGATGCTCCTTACAAACTCTGCCCTGATCCATGCCCCCAGCAAGAAGTGAGTCCCCCTCAAGGACAGGGGACGGCATCTGTGCGTGGAGCCAGAGGAAATGGGCGAGGTATTAAATGAGTACTTTGCGTCAGTATTCACTGAAGAGAAGGGCTTGGTGGATGATGAGTCTGGGGAAGGGTGTATAGATAGTTTGGGTCATGTTGAGATCTAAAAGGAGGAGGTTTTGGTGGTCTTGAAAAACATTAAGTTAAATAAGTGCCCAGGGCCTGATGTGATATACCCCAGAAAACCGAGAGAGGCAAGGGAGGAAATTGCTGGGGCCTTGGGAGACATCTTTGTATCCTCACTGGCTACAGGGGAGGTGCCAGAGGAATGGAGAATAGCAAATATTGTTCCTTTGTTTAAGAAGTGTAACACGGATAATCCAGGTAATTACAGGCTGGTGAGCCTTACGTCAGTGGTAGGGAAATTATTGGAGAGGACTTTCAAGATAGGTTCTCCCACTTGTAAATACGTGGCTGTATTAGTGAGAGGCAACATGGCTTTATGAAGGGGAGGTCATGTCTTAATAACTTGATCGAGTTTTTCGAAGAAGTGACGAAGATGATTGATGAGTGTAGGGCAGTGGATGTTGTCTACATGGACTTCAGTCAGGCCTTTTACAAGGTTCCTCATGGCAGACTGGTACGGAATGTGAAGTCGCATGGGATCAGAGGTGAGCTGGCAAGATGGATACAAATCTGCCTCGGTCATGGAAGACAGAAGGTAGCAGTGGAAGGATGCATTTCTGGATGGAGGGCTGTGACTAGTGGCATTCCTCAGGGATCAGTGCTGAGACCCTTGCTGTTTGTAATATATGTAAATGATTTGCAGGAAAATGCAACTAAGTTGTAAGTTTGCGGACGACACAAAGGTTGGTCATTGGAATTGCAGATAGCGATGTAGCCTGTCAGAGGATACAGCAGGATTTAGATTGGTTGGAGACTTGGGCAAAGAGATGGCAGATAGAGTGTAATCGGACAAATGTGAGGTAATGCATTTTAGAAGGTCTAATATAGATGGGAAATATACAGTAAATGGCAGAACCCTTCAGAGTATTGATAGGCAGAGGGACAGAGCAATTGTTGTACACGTACACAGGTCACTGAAAGTGGCAACGCAGGTGGAGAAGGTAGTCATCGGCCGGGGCATTGAGTTTAAAAATTGGCAAGTCATGTTGCAGCTGTATAGAACCTTAGTTCAGCCATACTTGGAGTATAGTGTTCAAATCTGGTCGCCACACTACCAGAAGGATGTGGAGGCTTTGGAGAAGGTACTGAAAAGATTTACCAGGATGTTGCCTGGTATGGAGGGCATTAGCTATGAGGAGAGGTTGGAGAAACTTGTTTTTTTTCTCACTGGAATGATGGAGATTGAGGGGCGACCTGATAGAAGTCTACAAAATTATGAGGGGCGTAGACAGAGTGGATAGTCAGAGACTTTTTCGCAGGGTGGAAGAATCAATTACTAGGTTTCGGGTTTAAGGTGCGAGGGGCATGGTTTAAAGGAGATATATGGAGGCAAGTTTTTTACACAGAGGGTAGTGGGAGCCTGGAACTCGCTGCCGGGAAAGGTAGTGGAAGCAGATACAAAAGTGACTTCTAAGGGACATCATGACAAATACATGAAGAGGATGGGAATAGAGGGATATGGTCCCCGGAATGGTAAGGGTTTTTAGTTCCGACAGGCAGCATGGTCGGTTTCAGTCTTGGAGGGCCGAAGGGCCTGTTCCTGCGCTGTTATTTTCTTTGTTCTTTGTTAGCTCAAACTGATAAAGACATACTTAAGGTCTTCCATGTTTTAAGGACAGGAGGAGGTTTAATTTAAAACAGTCCTGATTTCGCCTCTCACCAGGCATCGTAAACTGTATTGGTGACATTAGCCTGGTCCTCAGTGGGTACCTCTTACCCCCCAAGAGTCAGACACCCATCCTGGGGTGCGAAAAGGCCGGGGATGCCCAACTGCCCCAGGATGTAGCTGTCGTGAAGGCTCCCCTGGAAGCGTGCGCACATGAGCATTATCTTCATTTGGTGGTTGCACACGAGCTGTATGTTCAGGTAGTAGAATCCCTTTCTGTTAACATAGGGCATTCCCAGATGGCCCTGTGAGCGCAGGGCCACATACATGACATTTATTACCCAATAGACCCGGGGCATCCCGGCAATTACAGAGAAACCTGCTGCCTGGGAATCCTGTTGGGCTTGGTCCATGTCAAAGTTTATATAGTTTTCTGCCCGGGCAAACAGGGCATTCGTGACCTGTCGGATGCGCCTGTGGGCTGTGGCCTGTGAGATGTCACACAAGTCCCTGCTTGAGCCCTGGAATAATCCTAAGATGTATAAGTTCAGGGCTATGGTGACCTTGATGTCCACCGGGAACGGGTGTCCTCCTCCTCTACGTGATGCCAAGTCTGCGAGGACATAGCACAGGTGCTGCACCTTGTCCTTGTTGAGGCGGAGCCTCCTGTGGCATGTGCTGTCCGTCATCTGTTCAAACGACGAGCGACTCCTGTACACCCTGGGCTGTCGCTCCCCCTCTGGGTCCCTCCATGGCCTAATGGGCAGCCGGGTCCTCAGGGTGTGGGGTGGGTCCAGCACATGGCCTGCCGTCTCAAACATCTGTCACCGTCTCTGGCGTCTGACCATCCGGCCTCGCAGCAGCGCCACTAGGGCAAGTTCTGGGTCCCAAACACCGTGCCATAACATTCAATATCTGTAAGGAATTGGGAGAGAGTATTAGACTGACAAACAGCGGTGATTCCCACTCCAGGACCCACCAATCCGCCATTGATACCCCCCTCGCCCCCACCCAGAACTCCTTGCCCATGCACACCTGGCTGCAGCGGGGCCCCCCTCACCGAACCCCAGACCCTGTATCCTGGACATTCGCACATAACGTCAATGGACCGGGCGCCGGTCTCCTCCGTGTGGCACTCACCCACCCTCCGTCCGTGTACATGACCCCAGAGCTGTGTCCCATCCCCTGGGTATTCGGATGTTGACTAATGCGTGTGGTGTTGCCTCCCGCAGTGTTCAGGCACAGTGTTAGGCATCACGGTCTGATTGGGATGCTAGTCAATAATTCCCACATGCTACATGGCAAGCCCACCCTCGGGAATCCACTTGGGTTGTGTGAAGTGCTCACTTAACCACAATTACCAATTCACTATGAGCAATAGCCTCAGCCACACAGCCAGAGGACCCGGCAGTAGGTGGGGGTCATGGGTGATCAGTGGGGCAGACAGGCAGGGACAAGGGTTGCCCCTGGAACCCACATTATCCAGGGATTGGCATGATGGTACCACACGTGGTGCCCCCGGTTGCCCCCCCCCCCCCCAGCGACTCCCCCATGGCGGCCCACCCCTGCAGAGGGTGTGCTCCCCCTGGCTGAATGTCTTCCCCCCCCCGAGCACTGGGGTGGCAAGCCCAACACCCCCGGGCTCTTTGCCTGTGAGCAAAGATGGCTACTCACCTCCTTGGCTCCCCACAGAAGCCCTTTTGCCAGGTTCAAGTTTTTAAAAAGGAGCACTAATCTGCGGCAGTGTGACCGCTTTCTGGGGAGGCCGATGTATGATGGGAGGCTGCTGGATATGGATTGGCTCCCATTAATTGTATGGAAATAGGGTTTAAGTGGTGATAATTGATTTCTCGCGATGCTACAGTGAGGTCCTGATTTAGTTTACAGAAGCTGGCCAGTTGCATCGCAAACTATTTGGTGCCTGGTGCGATTCTCGTTTTCAGCCTCTCGCTGTTCACCGGCCCCGTTTCGCTCGAGCGAGAGCGCCACAAGGCCGGAGAATCATGTCCAAAAGGATTTGAATGTCTGTTGTCCTGTTTGATTTAACTTTGTTTATTTTAACTTAATTTGTATTGGGTCAGTACTTAAGTTCTCTTTTTTCTTTCTTCTATTTTATTATCATGAAAATATTCTTAAAATTGTAAAGGTCATGGGGCTGGGTTCTCCAATCCTGCGCCTATGCCCACAGGATCCGTCTACCCTTACGACCAGAAATCGGCGCTGCCTCTGCACTGATCCTCCGCCGGGTTGGGGGGGGGGGGGCTAGCAGCCGCGCAATGTAAAGCCCCAGGCTTTACCTATGGATACAGCCTCAAAATGAGTGGGTCAATGGCCGCGCATGCACTCGGCGGCGGCCTGCCATACAGCAAAGATGGCTACTCACCTCCTTGGCTCCCCACAGAAGCTCGGTCCAATGGGGGCCGGCATTGGGGGATGGCCTCAGGTGACATCCTGAGGCTGCCCCGACACCGTTCAGCATACTCGAAGAATACAGCGTTTTTGAGGGGTGGAGCATCACAAAATCGGCAACGCCCCCAATTCCAGCATAAAAGTGGATTCTCCAGCCGATCGCCAAACCCAATTTCGGTGTCGGAGATTGGAGAATCCAGCCCATAATGTTTCATTTTGGATAATGTGCATATTTGAATGTCTATTCCGTTTGATTTTTTTTCATATATCTGTAATAAATTCATTATTGTTATATCTGTAGGTTTTTGGCATTATGAAGTAATTATGAAAATGGCAAAAAGTCTTCAGGGCACTGAAATTCAATTTTCCCGATTCGCTAACAAATCTATAATACAGTCTTTGCGTGGCTAAGACTGGTTTATGGAATAGAATGAGTATCCAAATAGTTATTTGGTAATATAGAACTTGAGTACTGCTGACAAAAGAGACATGCTGTCAAAGCTTTTTGCCTTGCACTCAAAACAGATTCACATGAATAACAATTGTAAAGGGAACAACAATTTATACTGCATGAAAAGAAAGTGCTTGGCACTGAACTGTCCCCTGGTGCATTCTTAATGGCAATGTCCAAACCAATTAGTGTTTACTCACCAACTAATCAGCAGTCTCTTCTCATGCAGTATGAATTGTTCTTCCGTTTACAATTGGTATTTCTGCAAATCTGTCCTGATGAATGCAAAGTGAAAAGCTTTGACAGCATGACTCTTTTTTCAGCAAAACTCAAGTACCCCTGCCAAGACCCCAGTTTTGGAACAGAATGCTTTCATACACAAGTATTAAGTTTTATTCCACACCAGCATCACCATTATCTGTCTATATCAATTGTTTATGTTGAACTCTGGCTTGGAAAGAACTTACAACATAATCACATAATTCAGGGCATCCCAAAGCCCTTTATGTTGAATGAATTACTAATGTATGGTGCTTTTGTTGTGTGGGAGATATGAGAACCATTTTGTACACAAAAACCCAAAAAAACAATCAGGTGAATGAGATTTAATCTGCCTTTTTGGTGTTGGCTAAGGAAAGATTGTTCATCTGGACTGTTTCAGCAGTTATCCAATAATGTCTTGAGATCTCTAACAAATCCATGAGAAGCAAGCTGGACATCCCACCGATAGACAGTATGTCTGAAAAATTCAGTATTTCTTGACTACTGAAGCAGTGTCAGCCTAAGTCATGCCCTCAAGTCTTGGAATAGTCACTTCAGATTATTAAATGAAGAATGTAAACTTCACCAGATTCCCTTATGGTTTCTTTCATTTCCATGGTACTGAAAGAAGAAGAATCTCTGGAATGAGTTGCAGATAAGTACCTAGGTTTTCAGTAACCTCTCCAGAATTATTTACAGAAGATGTATTGGTAAGGAAGGAACGCCTGTCGCTCAGCAGTACCAGAATGGTTTCCAAGTCCATGTAGTGATCAAGGAGCCCATGAGGCAGTGGAGAGATTTCAGAGGCTGTCTGTCATTTCCCAGCCATGAATACAGTAAAGTAAGTTCTTCGGTATCTGATGTACGGAAGAGTATTGCTCTTCATTTATCTTTCTCTCTCTAAAATACATTACAGCAGACTTTATCGCTTCTCTAGTACTTTCAATTTCTCTCCATTATTCCAATCACCCTCTAGCACTTTTCATTCTCTTCACAGACAATTATCTCTTCTTTATTCTCTACATTGCAGCCATTAGCACCATTCTCTGCTCGCTTGATTGTTTTTGCAGGCCAACCAACTTCTCTCAGGATTCCTTCCTCACTGCACACATGCAACAACTCCTCACTCTGCTTGAATTTTGCTTCATCTGCCCAGGCCAAATGGTGGGGGGTGAATGTAGTGCAACATGAATCCAAGGTCCTGGTTGAGGCCGTAGTGCGGAACTTGGCTATAAGTTTCTGCTCGGCAATTCTGCGTTGTCGCACGTCCTGAAGGCCACCTTGGAGAATGCTTACTCAGAGATCAGAGACTGAATGCCCTTGACTGCTGAGGTGTTCCCCGACTGGAAGGGAACACTCCTGCCTGGCGATTGTCGCGCGATGTCCGTTGATTGTTGTTGCAGCGTCTGCATGGTCTCACCAACGTACCCCGCTTCGGGACATTATTTCCTGCAGCGTACGAGGTAGAAAACATTGGCCGGGTTGCACAAGTATGCACCTGGTGGGTGGTGTTCTCACGTCTAATGGTGGTATCCATGTCAGTGATCTGGCACGTCTTGCAGAGATTGCCCTGGCAGGGTTGTGTGGTGTTGTGGTCGTTGTTCTCCTGAAGGCTGGGTAGTTTGCTGCAAACAATGGTCTGTTTGAGGTTGCGCGGTTGTTTGAAGGCAAGTAGTGGGAGTGTAGGGATGACCTTGGCAAGATGTTCGTCTTCATCGATGATGTGTTGAAGGCTGCAAAGAAGATGTTGTAGTTTCTCCACTCCGGGAAATTACTGGACGACAAAGGGTACTCTGTCGATTGTGTCCCGTGTTTGTCTTCTGAGGAGGTTGGTGTGTTTTTTTGCTGATGCACGTTGGAACTGTGGATCGATGAGTCGAGCGCCATATCCCGTTCGGATGAGGGCATCTTTCAGCGTCTGTAGATGTCAGTTACGCTCCGCCTCATCTGAGCAGATCCTGTGTACATGGAAGGCTTGTCCATAGGAGATGGCTTCTTTAATGTGTTTAGGTTGGAAGCTGGAGAAGTGGAGCATCGTGAGGTAATCCGTGGGCTTGCGGTAAAGCCTTGATGGAGATGAGTGTGTCCAAGAATGCAAGCGATTCTGGAGAGTAGTCCATGGTGAGTCTGATGGTGGGAAAGAACTTATTGATGTCATCGTGTAGTCATTTCAGTGATTCATCAATGTATCTGGTGTATAACGGCGGTTGAAGGTCCTGTGCGGTGAGGAGATCTTGTTCAAACTTGTGCATGAAGATGTTGGCATATTGAAGTGCGCATTTGGTCCCCATGGCTGTTCCGTGTGTCTGGATGAAGAACTTGTTGTCAAAGGTGAAGACCAGGAATGCGGTACATACTCGTGCGACTCAGCCAACATTGTCTACCTCATACGCTGAAGGAAAGGATGTCCCAAAGCGTGGTACATTGGTGATACCATGCAGATGCTGCGACAATGGATGAATGGACATCGCGCGACAATTGCCATGGGGAACGCTTCAGCAGTCAAGGACATTCAGCCTCTGATCTTCGGGTAAGCGTTCTCCAAGGCAGCCTTCAGGACGAACGGCAACGCAGAATCAGCGAGCAAAAGCTTACAGCCAAGTTCCGCACACATGAGTACGGCCTCAACTGGGACCTTGGATTCATGTTGCATTACATCACCCCCCACCATCCGGCCTGGGCTTGCGAAATCCTACAACTGTTCTGGCTTGAGATAATTCACACCTCTTTAACCTCTGATTATCCCTCTCTCCTGTTGCTCCATCTGGACCTGTAAAGACTTAATTACCTGCAAAGGCTCGCATTCAAAGAATCGTCTTGAATCATTGAAGTTGTCTATATATATGTTTCTGGAACCCACCTCTTCATTTATCTGATGAAGGAGCTATGCTCCAAAAGCTAGTGATTCAAAATAAACCTGTTGGACTTTAACCTGGTGTTGTAAGACATCTTACAATGCTATTTTTGAGAATGCCTTTTCTCCGCCTGGGTGAACTTTTCCCCTCACTGAACAATTTCTCCTTTATCATTTCCTCTAAACAAATGTCCACTTTCCAAAATGGTGCTGCTGACATGACTTCCTTCTTTCTTGTGGTTGACAGGGCTCGCAACCGTGTCCAACCCATCTCCCGCATCTCTGCCTCACCCCATCCCCTCCCTTCCAACACCAGGATAATGTCCCCCTTGTCCACATTTTTCACCCCACCAGCCCCCGCATTCAAAAGATCATCCTCGACCTGTTCCGCCAACTCCAGCATGATGCCACCACCAAACACATCTTCCCTCGTCAGCATTTCGCAGGGATCGTTCCCTCTGGGATACTCTGATCCACTCCTCCATCACCCCCAACACCTCAGCCTTTTCCCATGGCACCTTCCCATGCTACTGTAGAAGGTGCAACATCTGCCCGTTTACCTCCTCCCTACTCACCATCCAAGGGCCTAAACACTCTTTTCAGGTAAAGCAGCACTTCATGTGCACCTCTTCAATCTGGCCTATTGCATACGCTGCTCCCGATATGGTCTACTCCTCATTGGAGTGACTAAATGTAGACTGGGTGACCGCTTTGCAGAACACCTTACCAGCATCAGCAGTGTTGGGGGACATTTTCTGATACTGGACTATGATATAAATTATAGTTGGCTCTGTAACTACATTTTTGCTTCTATATTACTTTTGAATAGTTCTGCTGAGACAAAAGGTACTCATTGGCTTAGATGCCTGTTTAGAAGAAGCAATTTATAGGAATTGACAATTTATACACAATGCTTACTACATAATGGCTGAACTAGCCACATTCCTGAACAATAAGTTACAAACTGTGCCTCATTAAATGAGAACCAGGCGTGGGTATTTCTAGGAGATATTTCAATAGCTGCTGATAACAGCTTCACAGGACAAGGAGCACAATGGGCGCAATTCTCCGCCCCCCACGACGGGTCGGAGAATAGCGGGAGGGCCTTCCCGACATTTTTCCCGACCTCCCGCTATTCTCTCCCCCCCCCCCCCCCACGGCCGCCCCACGACACGAATCGTTGCTCGCCGTTTTTTTACGGCGAACAGCGATTCTCCCCTATCCGATGGGCCGAGTTCCCAGGCCTTTCCTGCCGTTTTCACGAATTTAACCACACCTGCTCTCACCATTCGTGAAAACGGCCGCAAAGTGCCATTCTGCACAACCATGGCACCGATTGGCATGGCCGCACCACGGCCGTGCCAAGGGTGGCATGGGCCCGCGATCGGTGGGCACCGATCGCAGGCAGCGGGTCCGATACCCGCGCACTCTTTGTCCCTCCGCCGTCCCGCAGGATCAGTCCGCGGGGCGGCTGAGGGGCATGACGGACCGCGCATGCGTGGGTTTTACGCATATGCGCGATGACATCATCCGCTCATGCGCGGGTTGGACCCGTCCAATCTGCGCATGCGCGGCTGACGTCATCATGCGCGTCAGCCGCCTTGAGTCATGGCGGCCGGGCTTAGCGAACGTTCGCTAAGCCCGCGATGCCGTTCTTCACGGGGCCGCGATGCTAGCCCCGACCAGGGGGGTGAATCGGCTCCCGGGAGGGGGCGCGGAGGCTGCCGTGAAACACGGCCGGTTTCACGGCAGCCTTTACGACTCTCCGCATTTGCGGAGAATCACGCCCAATGTATCCTTAATAGCTCAAGGTCCCCAGATGCAGACAGGATACATCCTTATGTTAGTCTTGAATGACTTCTGCATGAAGTTAGGGGCTGGTGAGACAATACACACTGTAACCATATATGTGATAACTGGGATTCTAAGAAAATTGATTGACTGCATGGAATGAATTTTGACGCGAACAAAGTTGATTGATTGTATGTAAATGAGAATGCAACTAATTCCGCCCCTTGAATCTGTACATTAACCCAATGCGAATCTTAGCTCAAGTGGGAAAGAGTATTGCGAGGCTGTGGAGCTTCCAGATATTTCTCCCAGAGCTCTGATATTTGGTACTTTGCTCCTGCGGCTGTAGTTTATGAATTTTTAAAATCTAAAAAAAGCTTTCTCGGCCTTTTGGCTAAGTTCAAGTGTAGTATCTGCTCTGCCTTTTGGCTCGGATCTGTTATGCCTCTCTTGTGGGGACTATGAATTGGATTAAATTTGAATTTGAATTGGTTTTTGGAGCAGACAAGGAGCTGGATTAGGGGTTCGCCCCGTCCACACTCTGAGCCCTGGCTTTGTAACTGAGAAAAAGTAATTTAAAAAAAGCTTTTTTAAACTAGAATGATGCAATTATAAGTTGTCTTTCTCAGCTTTTCCTTTTTCAGTTATTTATTTTATTAGTAATACATCTCTGATTATTGCAGTCATATACACTATTAATGCTCACAATTGATAAGATTACAGCTCCCTCCAGTGAACCTGTGGAGTATTGAAAACAATTATCATGTAACTTCATAACTTCATGTAGTTCAATATACTCAGGATCAATCTCAAGGATGAACAAACTATAAAAATAAAAGGAAAAATGCAAGATGTCATTCTTTGATATAATCATCAATGTGTGTTAGTTGCTTACATAAATTTTGTCATTTTGATGTAACGTTTTTGAGATTTTTTTCATTCTATAATTGTAGACGATTATGGTAAATTTAAAAGGCATTTTACCTTTATTTATAAGTTTGCAGAAGTTACAGTTATTTCCTTCAATTTTCAGGACACAGATAGAACATAGAACATAGAACAGTACAGCACAGAACAGGCCCTTCGACCCTCAATGTTGTGCCGAGCCATGATCACCCTACTCAAACCCACGTATCCACCCTATACCCGTAACCCAACAACCTCCCCCTTAACCTTACTTTTATTAGGACACTACGGGCAATTTAGCATGGCCAATCCACCTAACCCGCACATCTTTGGACTGTGGGAGGAAACCGGAGCACCCGGAGGAAACCCACGCACACAGGGGGAGGACGTGCAGACTCCACACAGACAGTGACCCAGCCGGGGTCAAGAATTAGTTTCTTAATTTTATCGTTTGAGTTTTCTATTTGGGACTCTACCCTAAATAATTAATGAGCCCACCACAGGAAGTTGGCATGGTTAGGTTGTGGCAGTGGGCAGGAGTCTGACCCCAAACTTCCTGCAATGCGAAGGGGAAATTCCAAGCTGTAATTTGGAAAAACAGAAAGCAAAAGGACTATTACAAATGCTGCAGTAGATCAACAATAGCAAGGTTAGAAGTGTGGTCAACTGTGCAGACAAGGGATTCCATAACGAAAGCAAAATACTGCAGATGCTGGAAATCTTAAATAAAAATTAATAATGCTGGAAGCGTGCAGCAGATCTGCTGGCATCAGCGAGAGAGAAACAAGTTGATGACCCAATTAATCAGAACTGGAATTCAGATCAAAGATCATTGATCTGAAACATTGAGGTAATATTTTTCAGAACCTGCTATCGTGACTGAAAGTGGGAGTTGACCAGGCGCTGACAGAAAGTGGGACACTTGATGTCCCGGGGAACTATGATGGGATGTCACAATGCAGCGGTGGTGCCATTGCCACTAGGTGGTTATTGTCTTTGTGGCAGGAGGCTTCTCCATTGGCCATGAAACAACTGTACAGGAGGCCCCTTCCTGGAAACCTAGGGAGGCTGCCAGGGTTTACCTCATGTTGGGTAGGCTGGTAGGGTCAGGAAATGACCTGTGGCGCTAACAATTGCACACAAAAGACTCGATACGGTACAAGAGAGGCTTTATTACAGTGAGATGCTATTCCTTCGTCTGCACCTGTAGAATGGCATCTCAGGGAAACTTATGAATATTTATACTGCTCCCTGTGGGCGGAGCTAGCCGGCAGGGGCTTACCGGAAAACCTGTAATACAGGCACTGTCATACATCCCCTAATGCAAGCACACACATATATACAGTGGTAGAGATCACCACATTCACCCCCTGTAAAAATGAGTCCAGCGGGGGTGATGTGAAACTATAGTACATAAACGTGATCTATTTACAGAGTGGGCAAAAAGGGACCAAGAGTCCATCGGGCAACCCTGTGCCCGTCACAGGTTGAGTTGGACGTTCCGTTGCGAGCGACGCAGCAGCGGTGGCGACGTCTGCACAGGCGGTGTCGGCGACGACGGCGTAGGTGCTGGCGGTGTTGGTGCTGGCCAGTGGTGGGATGACTCCGGGAGCGAGCCAAAATCTTCCATGTCCTCTAGTGTGGGCAGGGGAATGAGGGATGGACCTGGTGTGGCTGAATTCGGGGGCGCCAGGGAAAAGCAAGGTGGCACGTGGGTAGGGAGGAGTGTGGGCATGGGGTCGGCACCCGAGGGAGCCAGGTCCCCGAGCGAGACTGTATCCTGGCAGCTGTCGGGGAACTCCACATAGGCATACTGTGGGTTCGCGTGGAGAAGGCGTACCTTGTCCACCAGAGGGTCTGCCTTGTGGTGCCTGACATGCCTACGAAGAAGGACTGGCCCTGGAGCAGCAAGCCAAGTCGGGAGCGACACCCCGGATGTAGACTTCCTAGGGAAGGCAAAGACACGTTCATGAGGTGTGTTGTTAGTTGCGGTGCACAGTAGTGACCGAATGGAATGGAGCGCGTCAGGGAGGACCTGCTGCCAGCGAGCGGCTGGGAGGTTCTGGACCGTAGGGCCAGCTGGACGGCCCTCCATACCATCCCGTTCTCCCTCTCTACATGCCTGTTTCCCCGGGGGTTGTAGCTGGTCGCCCTGCTGGAGGCGATACCCCTGCTGAGCAGGAACTGACGCAGCTCATCGCTCATGAACGAGGATCCCCTGTCACTGTGGATATAGTCGGGGAAACCGAACAGAATATGGAATCAAGGGCCTTGATGACAGTAGCAGACGTCATATCCGGGCATGGGATGGCGAAGGGGAACCTAGAGAATTCATCGTCCACACTAAGGATGTAGGTGTTGCGGTCGGTGGAGGGAAGGGGCCCTTTGAAATCCACGCTGAGTCGTTCAAAGGGGCGGGACGCTTTCACCAGGCGCGCGCGGTCAGGCAGGTAGAAGTGCGGCTTGCACTCCGCACAGACCTGGCAGTCTCTGGTGACTGTCCGTACTTCCTCGACGGAGTAGGGCAGATTGCGGGCTTTGACCAGATGGTACAACCGAGTGACCCCCGGATGGCAAAGGCTCTTGTGCAAGGCACGGAGCTGGTTCACTTGTGCTGGCACATGTACCTCGGGAGAGGGCGTCTGGGGGTTCATTGAGCTTGCCGGGGCGATACAAGATCTCGTAATTATAGGTGGAGAGCTCGATTCTCCACCGCAAGATTTTGTCGTTTTTGATCTTGCCCCGCTGCGTGTTGTTAAACATGAAGGCTACCGACCGTTGGTCAGTGAAGAGAGTGAATCTCCTGCCGGCCAGGTAATGCCTCTAGTGCCGCACCGCTTCAACGATTGCCTGGGCCTCCTTCTCAACAGAGAAGTGTTGGATTTCGGAGGCATGGAGGGTGCGGGAAAAGAATGCCACGGGTCTGCCTGCCTGGCTTAGAGTGGCGGCAAGGGCAACATCTGAAGCGTCGCTCTCTACTTGGAAGGGCAGTGTATCGTCTACTGCGTGCATCCCGGCCTTGGCTATGTCTGAGCGAATACGAGCGAAGGCCTGTTGTGCCTCAGCCGTGAGGGGAAATTGTGTGGACTGGATCAGTGGGCGGGCCTTGTCCGCGTATTGTGGGACCCACTGGGCGTAGTAAGAAAAGAACCCCAGGCAGCGTTTGAGAGCCTTGGGACAGTGGGGGAGGGGAAGCTCCATGAGGGGGCGCATGCAGTCGGGATCGGGCCCCAGTAGTCCGTTTTGGAGGATGGCTAAGCTGTCTGTGCGGAACACGCACTTCTCCTTGTTATAAGTGAGGTTGAGGAGAGATGCGGTGTGGAGAAATTTAGCAAGGTTGGCATCATGGTCCTGCTGGTCATGGCCGTAGATGGTGACATTGTCTAAGTACGGAATCGTGGCCCGCAGTCCGTACCGGTCAACCATTCGGTCCATTTCTCGCTGAAATACCGAGACCCCGTTAGTGACGCCGAAGGGAACCCTAAGAAATTGATACAGTCGACCGTCCGCCTCAAAGGCAGTATAGGGACGGTCCGATTTACGGATGGGGAGCTGGTGGTAAGCGGATTTCAAGTCAATCGTTGAGAAGACACGGTACTGTGATTGACCATATCAGATATGCGAGGAAGGGGGTACGCGTCGAGCTGCGTGTACCGGTTGATGGTCTGGCTGTAGTCCACGACCATCCTGTGTTTCTCCCCAGTTTTAACCACCACACTTGGGCTCTCCAGGGACTGTTGCTGGCCTCGATAATACCCTCCCGAAGCAGCCGCTGGACTTCGGACCTGATGAAGGTCTTGTCCTGGGTGCTGTACCATTTGCTCCTGGTGGCGACAGGCTTGCAAACTGCAGTCAGATTGGCAAAGAGGGAGGGAGGGTCAACCTTGAGGGTCGTGAGGCTGCAAATGGTGAGGGGGGTAGGGGTCCGCCGAATTTGGGGGTGAGGCTCTGAAGGTTACATTGGAAGTCCAGGCCCAGTAAGAGTGTCGCACAGAGGTTGGGGAGAACGTACAGGCGGAAACGGTTGAAATCAACGCCCTGTACAGTGAGTTTAACCAGGCAGGAGCCCCGGATCGGGACAGAGTGGGATCCGGAGGCCAGGGAGATCCGCTGGTTGGCGGGATGGACCGCAAGGGAGCAGCGCCTTACCGTGTCCGGGTGGATGAAGCTGTCTGTGCTCCCGGAGTCGATGAGGCAGCAGGTGGCGTGGTCGTTGACCAGCACCGTCGTAGAAGCGGTGGCCAAGTTGCGAGAACAGGATTGGTCGAGCGTCATGGAGGTGAGTAGCGGGCAATCGCCCGAAGAGTCCAATGAGTAGCGGCTGCGACCCGGGTCCCGTGATCCCGTTCCGAGGGGAGGACAAAAGGGCGGCTTCTGGAGTACCTGCGGGGAAGAAGATGGCGGCGCCCATGCAGCGCACGTTGCGGGGACAGGGCAAGATGGCGGCAACCATGGAACGCACATGGCGGGGGTGGCGAAAGATTGCGGCGCCCACTGATCGCATGTGGAGTCAGGGAAGGAAGATGGCAGCGCCCACTGATCGCACGCGGCCCCGGGGGCAGCGGACGGCAGGGCCCATTACGAGATCGGCTGCGGCGAGGGGGGAGTTCGGGCGCGATAGCGGCAACTGCGCGGGACTGACACACCGCTGCAAAGTGGCCTTTCTTGCCACAAGATTTGCAGATCGCGGTGCGGGCCAGGCAGCACTGGCGGGGGTGCTTCTGCTGTCCGCAGAAGTAGCAGCGGGGACCCCCAAGGTGCATGGTGCGGTGAACAGCGCAGGTATACTGCGCGGGAGCAGCCCCAGTCGGGGGGCTCGGTTGCGGGGTCCATGAGGGGTAGGATGGGTGGGCCACGCGGCTGGCGGGGTAGGATTGCACATTACAGGAAGCGGCCGTCATTGAGAGCGCTAAGGTTTTTGTTGCCGCAAGATCGAGAGCGGCCCCTTCCAGCAGTCGTTGCCGGATGGGGTCCAATGCAATACCCGTTACAAATGCATCCCGCATGAGTAGATTCGAATATTCCATGGCCGAGACGGCCTGGCAGTCGCAGTCCCGTACTAGAGGGACAAGGGCCCGCCAGAAGTCCTCAATTGACTCACCCGGTTGCTGAACGCGAGTGGAGAGTATATGTCTCGCAAACAGAGTGTTCGTCGACTGAGCGTAATTTTCTTTGAGCAGTTCCATGGCCCGAGCGTAGGTAGGCGCGTCCTGAATCAGCGAGAACACGCTGGAGCTCAGCCTTGAGTTTAGGAGTTGTACCTTCTGAGCCTCCGATGGTTCAGGGTCCGCTGAGGTGATGTAGGCCTCGAAAACAGCCAGCCAGTGGTTAAAGTCTTTCCTGGCGTGTGGCGACTGCGGATCCAGCTGCAGGCAATCAGGCTTGATTCTGATGTCCATGATGTTGGAAAATCTCACTGTAATAAATTGTGGCGCTAACAATTGCACACAAAAGACTCGATATGGTACAAGAGTGGCTTTATTAGAGCGAGATGCTATTCCTTCGTCTGCAGCTGTAGAATGGCATCTCAGGGAAACTTATGAATATTTATACTGCTCCCTATGGGCGGAGCTAGCCGGCAGGGGCTTACCGAAAAACCTGTAATACAGCTACTGTTGTACATCCCCTAATGCAAGTACACACATATATATACAGTGGTAGAGATCACCACATGACCCTTATCGGGCCATTACTTATTTTAGTTGGCTGCCCCGTGACTGACCACATGCAGGGGTTGTTGCCCCTGGTAACTGACCACATGCAGTGGAAAGATGCGAGCTCCCCTGTTGGTGCCTACCCCTGCCAAATTACCAATCCGCCTGCATCCCAGCCCAATCGGATAGGGGGGCATTTCAGCTCATTAATTCTGGGTACGATTCACCAGCCGCGTTGTGCTCTCGCCTCCAGCGAGCCTCCCGACATGCTCCGCACCTTCCAGGATTCTCCAAAGTCCCAGAGTTGGAACCCTACTCCAAATGGGCGGGATCGAATGACGCTCGCAGAAGTAGATCATAAACCTACTTAAGATCTACCTGCACGGGATCCACCAGCCTCCTTCGATTCGTCAGCCTCCCCAGCGAGGCTGCAGCAGGGCACCGATCAGTGCTGGTCCACTCTCCCTCCCCTGGAACATGGGCATCTTGGCACTGCCCAACTGGCACCTTGGCACTGTCACCATAGCACTGCCAAGGTGCTCAAATCGCACAGCCAAGCCAGCAGGAGCACTGCCTGGATGCCACGGTGGCAGTGCAAGGGTGCCTGACTGCCACAGTGGAACTGCCAAGGGCCAGGGAGCAAGGGGGGCCATGCCCATGAAATGAGGGTGGAGGGGGGGTTTGAAGGGTGGGGGATTGCAGGGCAGGCATGTAGGGGTCTCTGGGAGGTTGGAGGGGAGTGATGAGTGGGGTCCTAGAAGGGAGGGGGGCTGTAAGGGAGATTTGGGGGGCCTGAAGAAGGGGGACCCCCAGGGACCCCATAGCAGGGTGTCCTCACTTGGGAGGTATGGGGTAGTGTCCATGTGTGTGGGGGTGACATTGCCCATGGGTGAGAGTGTGTGGAGGAACGACAAGCTCACTTAGAGATTGGAGCACCCTTTCAAAATGGAGGCCCAATCTCGGAGTTCAGTTCCTCAGTGCTAAAACAAATTCGAACTGCGGGCTAAACCGGTGAGAAACTCCCTTGGGCCAAAAAAAGTGACTAAGTGTCATTGAATAGCGGTGGGAAACTCGTCGGCACTCACTGAAAAACCTGCCACAAATTAATTTAGAGATTTTTGGGGAGAATCACGCCCTCCGTTTCTCTCTCAAGAGATCCTATACCACAGTCCAGTGACAGAATGCTAGTACTACATTTTTATAAGCAGTTGTTTACATAGCAAAATCTACTTGTAAATGTTTGAATGGGCAGTTTCAATATTAGATGAAGGAAAGTTAAATGCCAGAAGATAATTAAGCCAGAATGCGCAGATATAATTTAATCCTAATTTAAGATCTGTTGCAGCTCTGGCATCAGCTGCCGCTCAGCTGGTATTTCTATCACCTCTGTGTCACAAGATTTAAGTTCCATTCCAGAAACTTGAGAAAAAATCTAGCCTGATTCTCCAGTGCAATCTCAAGGGAGTAATATACTGTTGGAGGTGCTGTCTTTCAGATGGCCTGTCTGCTTTGTAAGGTGGCATATAGGGCTGAATTTTACAGGTTATTATAGCAGAAGCGGAAGCCACCCTGCTCTGTGTTCCCACAGTGATTAAGTGCTGGCTGGCCAATTAGCAGCCAACTGCTGGAGGATCTGATGGAGAAATGAGTATGCCACCACCGTCACAGATTTCATCAACAAGTGTGGAGAAGATTGTGTGCCAAAGAAGGTAGTACGTACGTTCCCCAACCGGAAACCATGGTTTAATCGGGAGATTCACTCCCTCCTGAAGGCTAGGTCTGAGACGTTCAAGACAGACGACCTTGATCTATACAAGAACTCCAGGTACGTTCTCCACAAAGCCATCAGGGATGCCAAGGGACAATACCAGACTAAGCTGGAGTCACAGGCTAGTGGCACAGACTGTCGTCGGTTGTGGCAAGGCTTAAACAACATAACAGGTTACAAAGCATCGTCTTGCATCATTCACTTTGTCTATATATATGTTTCTGGAACCCACCTCTTCATTCACCTGAGGAAGGAGCTGCACTCCGAAAGCTAGTGATTTGAAACAAACCTGTTGGATTTTAACCTGGCATTGTAAGTCTGTTACAACACGGTGGCAGTGAATGGAACAACTCAAAACCTCAGAGGGAGTGCAGAATAAAATTAAAACCCTGGAAAAAGTAAGGAAAAATGGAAGAACAAAAACCCATTCTGACCTGAAGGAAAGCTAAAGAAGTGAATGAGCAGAAGGAAATCACCAGAGAAAAGCTCCAAAGAAAGGCTGAGAAGCTGAAGGTAGAAATACAGTAGAAGGCTCCGGTGAATCCTGGGGAAGTCCAGCTTAAATACCTAAACTGTGCAGAGTCAGTAGACCTAGAACTGGTGTGCTAAAAGTTTGTAATTCCTGGACAATACAAGTCTTGAAAAAGCTAAATACTGCAGTGTTCAGAAACTGCCACATAATTCTGAGAAAACCAATTCCCGAGTCAGCACCTGAATATGTGACAGCTGAGCTAGCTCTAAACAAACAAAAAAATTAAAAATGAATCATTTTTAAAACCAAGCAAAAGCCGGGGTTTGATGCTTCCATGATCCAAGAATATTGCACTAAAGTGGGAAAGGTTAGGAATGTTTGAACTGCCCATTTATCTGGCCATTAGACGATGGATGGGACAGTGCCATTCGAATGTGTTTAATGCAGAACAATTTCAACCTCCACTGGTAAACAGGATATCATTATCAGATACAAGAACCTCTGGTATGCCGTGAACAAAGAAAAACAAAGAATGTTACAGCACAGGAACAGGCCCTTCGGTCCACCAAGCCGGTGCCGATCCAGATTCTTTATTTTGACCGACTACTTATTGCCCAAATGATCTGTATCCCTCTAGTCCCTGCCATTCATGTGTCTATCAAAATACATCTTAAATATTGCTATCGTGTCTGCCTCCACGATCTCCAAATGTGTTCCAGGCACCCACCACCCTCTGTGTGAAAAACGTCCCCCGCACATCTCCTCTAAACTTTACCCCCCTCACCTTGAACCTGTGTCCCTTTGTAATTGAGTCTTCCACCCTGGGAAAAAGCTTGTGACTATCCACCCTGTCTATACCTCTCGTAATTTTGTGGACCTCAATCAGGTCTCCCTTCAGCCTCCGTCTTTCCAATGAAACAATCCGAGTTTATTCAACCTATCATCATAGCTAACACCCTCCAGACCAGGCAATATCCTGGTAAACCTTCTTTGCATTCTTTCCAAAGCATCCACGTCCTTCTGGTAGTGCGGCGACGAGAACTGTATCCAATATTCCAAATGTGGCTTAACTAAAGTTTTATACAACTGTAACATGACCTGACAACTCTTGTACTCAATGCCCTTGCCGATGAAGGCAAGCATACCATATGTCTTCTTGGCCACCTTATCCACCTGCATTGCCACTTTCATGGAAGTATGGACCTGGACACCCAGATCCCTCTGTATGTCAATGCTCCTAAGGGTTCTGCCATTAACTGTATAATTCACATCTGTATTTGATCTTCCAAAATGTATTACCTTGCATTTGTCCAGATTGAACTCCATCTGTGATTTTTCTACCCAACTCTCTAATCTATCTATATTCTGCTGTATTCTCTGACAGTCCCCTTCACTATCTGCAATTCTATCTATCTTAGTGTCATCTGCAAATTTGCTAATCAGACCATCTACATTTTCCCCCAGATCATTTATATATATTACAAACAACAGTGGTCCCAGCACTGATCCCTGTGGAACACCACGAGTTATAGGTCTCCATTCTGAAAAACTCTCTTCCACTGTTACTCTCTGTCTCCTGTTGCCAAGCCAGTTCTTTATCCATCTAGCGAGCACACCCTGCTTACCTTTTGTACCAGTCTGCCATGAGGGACCTTGCCAAATGCCTTACTAAAATCCAGATAGATGACATCCACAGCCTTTCCCTCGTCAATAAATTTCGCCACCTCCCTTTTCAAAAAACTCTATCAAGTTGGTAAGACATGACCTTCCCCTAGTGTTGCCTATTACTAACAAGTCCATTCGCTTTCAAATGTGAATAAATCCTGTCCCTGGATATCTTCTCCAACAACTTCCCCACCACTGATGTCAGTCTCACCGACCTATAATTACCTGGCGTATCCCTGTTTCACTTCTTAAACAAAAGAACAACATTGGCTATTCTTCCGTCCTCTGGAACCTCGTCTGTGGTCAAAGATATCTGTTAAGGCCCCAGCTATTTTGTCTCTTGCCTCCCATAGAAACCTGGGATATATCCCATCCGGCCTAGGGAACTTGTCCACCTTCATGCATTTTTAAAAAATAAATTTAGATTACCCAATTATTTTTTCCAATTAAGGGGCAATTTAGCGTGGCCAATCCACCTACTCTGCACATTTTTGGGTTGTGGGGGAGAAACCCACGCAGACACGGGGAGAATGTGCAAACTCCACACGGACAGTGACCCAGAGCCGGGATCGAACCTGGGACCTCAGCGCCGTGAGGCGGTTGTGCTAACCACTAGGCCACCGTGCTGCCCTTCCTTCATGCATTTTAAGACATCCAACACTTCCTCCTTCATTATGCTGACATATCCTAAAGTATTCACACACCCATCCCAAACCTCAACGCTCGTCATGTCCCTCTCCTTGGTGAATACCGATGCAAAGTACTCATTAAGGATCTCACCCACTTCCTCTGACTCCACACATAACTTCCCTCTTGTCTTTGAGTGGGCAATACTCTTTCCCAAGCTGCCCTCTTGCTCCTTATATATGTTTAAAAGGCCTTGGGAATTTTCCTTGCCCCTGCTTGCCAATGACATTTCATACCCTCTTTTAGCCCTCCTAATGTCCCATTTAAAGTTTGTTCCTACTTTCCCGATATTCTTCAAAAGCTTCATTTGTTTTTAGTTGCCTAGACCTTATGTATGCTTCCTTTTTCTTTTTGACTAGTCTCATAATTTCTCCTGTCATCCGTGGTTCCCTATCCTGCCATTTCTGGCCTTCATTTTCACAGGGTCATGACTGTCCTGCATTCTAATCAACTAGTCTTTAAAAGACTCCCACATATCAAATGTAGATTTACCCTCAAACAGTCTCTCCCAATCCACATTCTCCAGATCTTGCCAAAATTTGTTGTGGTTAGCTCTCCCCAACTTAGCACCCTCACTCGAGGACCACTCTTGTCCTTATCCATCAGTATTCAAAAACTTATGGAATAATGATCACTATTCCCAAAATGTTCCTCTACTGAAACTTTGGTCACCTGGCCAGGCTAATTCCCCAATATTAGGTCCAGTAAAGCCACCTCTCTGGTTGGACTATCAACATACTGTTTCAAAAAACCTTCTTGGACACACCTAACAAATTGTTCTCAATCTCAACCTCTGGCACTAATGGAGTCCCTGTTAATATGGGGGAAGTTAAAATCACCCATCACAGCAACCCTGTTATTTTCACATCTTTCCAGAATCTCACCACATTGGGAGGCCTGTAGTACAACCCCAACATTGTGATTGCACCCTTCCTATTCGTGATCATAGTACCACCTATCTGTGTCCCTGACTATCAAATCCCCAATTGGTATTGCTCTATTATGTTTTGCCCCTCCCTCCCCCTCCCCCCGCACTGACTGCCTGTCCCATCTAGCGGTCATCCATATGTCTTCCTGTACCTTGGGTGTGATCACTTTTTTCTGTGATGCTTTCTGCCATTTGGTTGCTTTTTAGTACCTCCAGTTGTTGCTCAAACTGATCCATTCGTTCAGTCAGCAAGTGCAGTTGGGTACACTTTTCACAGATATAATTGTCAGGGATGTTGTCAGCATTCATCATTGACCACATGTCGCAAGCAGAGTACCAAGCCCCACCAACTGTCATGACTAACCCTCTGTTGAATATTACAATTACTTTAATAAAATAAAAACACTCACAATGACGTACTCACCACTCAGCTGCCTTCTTAAATCCACACTCAGAAAAGTGTCCCTCAGAGGTCTGGTGCTCTCCTAAAGTACTGTCACACTCCCTCTTTTTTTTGGTGTGGGGAGGAAGGAGAGATGGGAACACTAAAGCAATCTAACATTTGGGGCTATTCCGTTCTTTAGCAGTGAGTCCTCCTCAATCCACTTCTAAGTTGTGGTGACTGCCCTGATTTCACCCAGAATGTTTTTCCGTACTACCCTCTGGTGAATCCGGTTCCTCCTGTTGAGTGCAAGGGACCTTCTCCTCAATTCCCTTCCAAGTTGTGGTGACTACACTGATTTCTCCCAGAATGCTTTTAGTACCACATTCCGTGGATACAGAAACTTTGCTGGAGATTTTTAATGTTGCATGAGAAGCCATGAAGGACAAATGATGAACTTCTAGCCATTTTGAGTGGGCGTCAACCATAATAAGGGACATCGATCCCAAAAATGGGCTTGCGAAGTCCATGTGCACCCATATCCATGGTCTTCCAAGCCATTCCCATAGGGGAAGAGGCTGAAGTGGGAGCTTCTGGTTCTCCTGGCACAAGGAGCACTGCTTCACTAGATTCCCGATGTCTGTTTCGAGCCCAGGCCACCAGACTTACCTCTTGGCACGCATTTTCATCTTGGATACTCCAGAGTGTCCATTTGTAATTATGTCAGGATTGGGCACTGACGTGGGTGGAGGACAACAACTCGGGCCCCCCACAGGATGATGCAATCTTCTACACGTAGCTCCTGTCGTTTAGTGAGGAAGGGCTTCATATCAACAGGGCAGCATGGTAGCACAAGTGACTAGCACTGTGGCTTCACAGCGCCAGGGTCTCAGGTTCGATTCCCCACTGGGTCACTGTCTGTGCGGAATCTGCACGTTCTCCCCGTGTCTGCTTGGGTTTCCTCCGGGTGCTCCGGTTTCCTCCCACAGTCCAAAGACGTGCATGTTAGGTGGATTGGCCATGATAAATTGCCCTTAGTGACCAAAAAGGTTAGGAGGGGTTATTGGGTTACGGAGATAGGGTGGAAGTGAGGGCTTAAGTGGGTTGGTGCAGACTCGATGGGCTTAATGACCTCCTTCTGCACTGTATGCTCTATGTTCAACCGTGGGATGTTCTCGGATTCTGCCACTGGGGATCATATGGCATAATTTTGCCAATGTGGGGTCTTTCTGAGTCCACACCTGAATCTGCTTCATGGATACTGCCAATGCATTCAGGAAGTTCAATTCTTGATGACATCTTCCAATGCCAGGGGCCAAGCAATGGGACTCAGGACATCTGCGTTGGCAATGTGTTCCTGGGCGGAGCTTGAGAGAGTATTTGTAGACCGCTAATAATATTGCCCAATATTAGATCCAAGCTGTGGCGATGGGGGCAATCATTTTATCCTCTCTGAAAGAGGTTTATGTTACAATTGTGAAATGTTGGTCATAGACATATGGGTGGAATATAGTAATTTCTTCACCCCGAAATTAACAACCAATCCTTCCTTTTTGATATGAGAACAGCGCATTTCCACATCCATACACAACGGCATGGTAGCACAGTGGTTAGCACTGTAGCTTCACAGCACCGGGGTCCCAGGTTCGATTCCGGGCTTGGGTCACTGTCTGTGCGGAGTCTGCACGTTCTCCCTGTGTCTGCGTGTGTTTCCTCCGGGTGCTCCAGTTTCTTCCCCAAGTTCTGAAAGACGTGCTGTTAGGTAATTTGGACATTCTGAATTCTCCCACTGTGTACCGAACAGGCGGCGGAATGTGACGACTAGGGGCTTTTCACAGTAACTTCATTGCAGTGTTAATGCCAGCCTACTTGTGACAATAAAGATTATTATTATTACATATGCCATAGGTCTCTCTATGCCAACAGCTCATCGATGGGAAAGGAATGTTCCTACTCCATATGGAGAAGCATCACATGTTCTCTCTTGTGGTCGTAATGAGACAGGATATTTGATGACAGTAACTGTTTGCTTCATCGTCGTGAAGGTTTCATCCTTCCCATAGCAGTTTACGAGACCTTGGATAATTCTGTCGTATTTGGGGTCGGTGCCTCTTTGATGGCCATGGGGTGTAGGTCTTTTGTAGCGACTTGGTAACTGAGGTAGATCACTTTGTCTGCCTGGAACACACATTTTTATCGTTTGAGGTGGACTTGTTGGGCAGCACTTGTCAGGCTGCACTGGACAGAGCAGTTGGAGACAAGACACTGGGGAGTGAGCAGCTCTCAACTCTGCCAGGAGAAGCTGGATAGGACAAGGGAGTTGCAAAGATGCAGGCTACCTAAGGAACAAAATACAATCCAGGAAACCAGGGAATTGGGATGGAAAGAAATGAAAATGAAAATTGCTTATTGTCACGAGTAGGCTTCAATGAAGTTACTGTGAAAAGCCCCTAGTCGCCACATTCCAGCGCCTGTCCGGGGAGGCTGGTACGGGAATATTTAAGACAACTAGAGTTGAGGAAACAGAGACCAAGGTATTTTTTCAGAAGAATTTAAGGAAAAGTAAACAAAGGGTTCTGAGTTAAAGAGACAATTGCAGTAACCATATTTAAAGTGGGAAAGCAGAATTCAGGGAATCCTGAGTTAAAGCAATTGTGTACAGTTTGTACAGCAGGCAAGACAAAGGGGTTGATGTAAATTCTGGACCGGATTCTCTGTTGAAAGTGGAGTGGAAGCTCTGTTTGAAAGAGTTATTTGTAAAACCTAGGCTGGATCTTCAATTGCAAACCACTCCGAAAGAAGACATTAAAGCATGTTTTTGGAAATCGAGTTTGGAAACTCCCGTGACAATCATCTGAAGGGAATTTGAAGTGAATTACACATACATTCACTTGGGTTCAGAGAGGACTGTGTCTTACCACAGTCATCTTGTGTGCTTAAAAGGGACCTTGTGTGTCAATGAAATAATTTTATCTAAATATGTACTTTGTAATCTGTATTAATCCTAAAACCTAAACTAAAGGGAGAGTATTGCATAGTAATCATTTTTTTCATGTGAATCGTTCATTTTTCTTGTTGTTAAAACAAATTAGCAGTCTTGTGACTCTGTTAGAACATAGAACATCGGCCCACGATGTTGTGCCGAACCTTTGTCCTAGATTAATCATAGATTATCATAGAATTTACAGTGCAGAAGGAGGCCATTCAGCCCATCGAGTCTGCACCAGCCCTTGGAAAGAGCACCCCACCCTAGGTCAACACCTCCACCACATCCCCATAACCCAGCAACCCCACCCAACACTCAGGGCAGTTTTGGACACTAAGGGCAATTTAACATGGCCAATCCACCCAACCTGCACATCTTTGGACTGTGGGAGGAAACCGGAGCACCCGGAGGAAACCCACGCACACTGGGAGGATGTGCAGACTCCGCACAAACAGCGACTCAAGCCAGAATCGAACCTGGGACCCTGGAGCTGTGAAGCAACCGTGCTATCCACAGTGCTACCGTGCTGCCCTTAAGAACAAATTAATCTACACTCCATCATTCTACCCTAATCCATGTACCTATCCAATAGCCGCTTGAAGGTCCCTAATGTTTCCGACTCAACTACTTCCACAGGCAGTGAATTCCATGCCCCCACTACTCTCTGGGTAAAGAACCTACCTCTGACATCCCCCCTATATCTTCCACCATTCACCTTAAATTTATGTCCCCTTGTAATGGTTTGTTCCACCCGGACTGTCTACTCTTATCTATTCCCCTGATCATCTTATAAACATCTATCAAGTCTCCCTCATCCTTCTCCGTTCTAATGAGAAAAGGCCTAGAACCCACAACCTTTCCTCATAAGACCTACTCTCCATTCCAGACAACATCCTGGTAAATCTCCTTTGCACGTTTTCCAAAGCTTCCACATCCTTCCTAAAATGAGGTGACCAGAACTGCACACAGTACTCCAAATGTGGCCTGACCAAGGTTTTGTACAGCTGCACCATCACCTCACGGCTCTTAAATTCAATCCCTCTGCTAATGAATGCTAGCACACCATAGGCCTTCTTCACAGCTCTATCCACTTGAGTGGCAACTTTCAAAGATCTATGAACATAGACCCCAAGATCTCTCTGCTCCTCCACATTGCCAAGAACCCTACCGTTCACCCTGTATTCCGCATTCATATTTGTCCTTCCAAAATGGACAACCTCACACTTTTCAGGGTTAAACTCCATCTGCCACTTGTCAGCCCAGCTCTGCATCCTATCTATGTCTCTTTGCAGCTGACAACAGCCCTCCTCACTATCCACAACTCCACCAATCTTCATATCGTCTGCAAATTTACTGGCCCACCTTCAACTCCCTAATTCAAGTCATTAATGAAAATCACAAACAGCAGAGGACCCAGATCTGATCCCTGCGATATGCCACTGGTAACTGGGCTTCAGGCTGAATATTTGCCATCCACCACCACTCTCTGACATCTATTGGTTAGCCAGTTTGTTATCCAACTGGCCAAATTTCCCACTATCCCATGCCTCCTTAGTTTCTTCATAAGCCTACCATGGGGAACCTTATCAAATGCCTTACTAAAATCCATGTACACTACATCCACTGCTTTATCTTCATCCAGATGCTTGGTGACCTCCTCAAAAAATTCAGTAAGACTTGTAAGGCAAGACCTACCCCTCACAAATCCGTGCTGACTATCCCTAATCAAGCAGTGTCTTTCCAGATGCTCAGAAATCCAATCCCTCAGTACCCTTTCCATTACTTTGCCTACCACTGAAGTAAGACTAACTGGCCTGTAATTCCCAGGGTTATCTCTGTTCCCTTTTTTGAACACGGGCACGGCATTCGCCACTCTCCAATCCCCTAGTACCACCCCTGTTGACAGTGAGGACGAAAAGATCATTGCCAGCGGCTCTGCAATTTCATCTCTTACTTCCCATAGAATCCTTGGATATATCCCGTCAGGCCCGGGGGACTTGTCTATCCTCAAGTTTTTCAAAATGCCCAACACATCTTCCTTCCTAACAAGTATCTCCTCGAGCTTACCAGTCTGTTTCACACTGTCCTCTCCAACAATATGGCCCCTCTCATTTGTAAATACTGAAGAAATGTACTTGTTGAAGACCTCTCCTATCTCTTCAGACTCAATACACAATCTCCCGCTACTGTCCTTGATCGGACCTACCCTCGCTCTAGTCATTCTCATATTTCTCACATGTGTGTAAAAGGCCTTGGGGTTTTCCTTGATCCTACCCGCCAAAGATTTTTCATGCCCTCTCTTAGCTCTCCTAATCCCTTTCTTTAGTTCCCTCCTGGCTATCTTGTATCCCTCCAGCGCGCTGTCTGAACCTTGTTTCCTCAGCCTTACATAAGTCTCCTTCCTCTTAACAAGACATTCAACCTCTCATGTCAACCATGGTTCTCTCACTCGACCATCTCTTCCTGCCTGACAGGGACATACATATCAAGGACACGTAGTACCTGTTGCTTGAACAAGTTCCACATTTCACTTGTGTCCTTCCCTGACAGCCTATGTTCCCAACTTATGCACTTCAATTCTTGTCTGACAGCATCGTATTTACCCTTCCCCCAATTGTAAACCTTGCCCTGTTGCACGCACCTATCCCTCTCCATTACTAAAGTGAAAGTCACAGAATTGTGGTCGCTATCTCCAAAATGCACCCCCACTAACAAATCTATCACTTGCCCTGGTTCATTACCAAGTACCAAATCCAATATGGCCTCCCCTCTGGTCAGACAATCTACATACTGTGTTAGAAAAGCTTCCTGGACACATTGCACAAACACCACCCCATCCAAACTATTTGATCGAAAGAGTTTCCACTCAATGTTTGGGAAGTTGAAGTCATCCATGACTACTACCCTGTGACTTCTGCACCTTTCCAAAATCTGTTTCCCAATCTGTTCCTCCACATCTCTGCTACTATTAGGGGGCCTATAGAAAACTCCCAACAAGGTGATTGCTCCTTTCCTATTTCTGACTTCAACCCATACTACCTCAGTAGGCAGATCCTCCTCGAACTGCCTTTCTGCAGCTGTTATACTATCTCTAATTAACAATGCCACCCCCCACCTCTTTTACCACCCTCCCCAATCTTATTGAAACATCTATAACCAGGGACCACCAACAACCATTTCTGCCCCTCTTCTATCCAAGTTTCCGTGATGGCCACCACATCGTAGTCCCAAGTACCGATCCATGCCTTAAGTTCACCCACCTTATTCCTGATGCTTCTTGCGTTGAAGTATACACACTTCAACCCATCTCCTTGCCTGCAAGTACTCTCCTTTGTCAGTGTTACCTTCCCCACTGCCTCACTACACGCTTTGACGTCGTGAACATCGGCTTCCTTAGTTGCTGGACTACAAATCCGGTTCCCATTCCCCTGCCAAATTAGTTTAAACCCTCCCGAAGAGTACTAGAAAACCTCCCTCCCAGGATATTGGTGCCCCTCTGGTTCAGATGCAACCCGTCCTGCTTGTACAGGTCCCAACTTCCCCAGAATGCACTCCAATTATCCAAATGCCTGAAGCCCTCCCTCCTACATCATTCCTGCAGCCACGTGTTCAACTGCACTCTCTCCCTATTCCGAGCCTCGCTATCACGTGGCACCGGCATAAAACCAGAGATGACAACTCTGTCTGTCCTGGCTTTTAACTTCCAGCCTAACTCCCTAAACTCATTTATTACCTCCACACCCCTTTTCCTACCTACGTCATTGGTACCAATGTGCACCACAACCTCTGGCTGCTCACCCTCTCCCTTCAGGATCCTGAAGACACGATCCGAGACATCCCTGGCCCTGGCACCTGGGAGGCAACATACCTTCCGGGAGTCTTGCTCGCGACTACAGAATCTCCTATCTATTCCCCGAACCATTGACTCTCCTTTTATTATTGCTTTTCTATTCTCCCCCCCATCCCTTCTGAGCCCCAGAGCCAGACTCAGTGCTAGAGACCTGGTCGCTAGGGCCTTCTCCCGGTAGGTCATCCCCCCCAACAGCATCCAAAACGGTGTACTTGTTTTGAAGGGGAACGGCCACGAGGGATCCCTGCACTGTCTGCCTGTTCGTTTTCTTTCCCCTGACTGTAACCCAGCTACTCTTGTCCTGTACCTTGGGTGTGGTTACCTCCCTGTAACTCTTCTCTATAACCCCCTCTGCTTCCCGGATGATCCAAAGTTCATACAGCTCCAGCTCCAGTTCCCTAACACGGTCTCTAAGGAGCTGGAGTTGGGTGCACTTCCCGCAGGTATAGTCAGCGGGGACATCGGTGGTATCCCTCACCACCCACATCCTACAGGAGGAGCATGCAACTGCCCTAGCCTCCATCCCCTCTTACCTTACAGAATATAGCTGCCCTGTGGATCAACTTGACCTCCGCCCTCTGACTCTGCTCCCAGTCAGCTGCACTCTGTAAACTCCTGGCTCCCTTCTCGCTCTTTGCGGAAATGAAATGAAAGTGTGAATTGCGCTTTCACGTATCTGATCGTCAGTCCAGAAGTAAAACACTCGAACACGTCAGTAACGAATATTCGTTTATTTACGGCCGGGACAAATCTCTAAGCAGTCGGGTAACCACCTTCGAGAAGTGCCAAAGTCCAAAATATGGACGGTATCTTTATACAATCACAGCTTAGAGGTGGTCCCTTTAAATTCCTAGATACACCTATGATTTTGCAAGGATCCAGAACATGTACATATATGGAATTATTCTTCGAGGTCGGGAGGTTATTTTTGACATAATCATTAGCACAAGTCACTATCAATATTAATACAAAGGTTTTTGTATCCCATGGCCATATGGCTCAACTCACTCCAAGGCCCTTCCAATAAACATTTCAATGTTTATTTGTTCCAACTGGTCAAACGAGCTCAATTATGTTATCTCTGCAATAAAGTAACGGTTACCATTCATTCCATTCTTTGCCTTTTTGACCTCTCTGCTTTTACAGATACGGGTCAGAACATTAATTAGTACCAATGCCACACTCCCTATATTCCATCCCATAACCTTCTGACATCTTTGCTTTTACAGATACGGTCAGAACACACTCCCTTTATTTCATCCCTTGACCTGTTGACATCTCTTTCACAGAGCTTTTCAGAACTGTTATATTAACCCTATCAGCGAAGTTCCAAATGAAATCCACTTCTACAAAAGGAGCACCTTGCTCCCTCCTCACCTACCTCCCTCAGTCACCAAACTCTCACTATAGCACTCAAATGCACCAAATTCAGCACTCCCTCAGTCACCAAACTCTCACTATAGCACTCAAATGCACCAAATTCAGCACTCGCTCAGTCGCCAAACTCTCACTATAGCACTCAAATGCACCAAATTCAGCACTCAGTCTGCACTGTAGCTGGATCACTTTTATACTGTGACTCGAGCCTCTGAAAACTGGCCTAGTCCAATTAACTAATTAACAAGCTCCAGCTGCAAGTACCTAAAAGTAGAACCTTTGTTTAAAGCTGATTGAAAATTCACATTCTTCTAAACCAAACAGCAACTTTTAAGTTAATTAACTAAATAAAAGAAAGACTAGACTTTGGATAAGAATTAACCCTTATACTCCCTCAGTCACCAAACTCTCACTATAGCACTCAAATGCACCAAATTCAGCACTCAGTGCAAACCTGACTTCCATGTTCCTCCATGTTTTCCAGGATTCCACTCTGGGACCATTCCATCCAGTTATAAGATCAACTGAGATTGTAACTTGATAAAGACTTGGTGGGAGGTTTAGTATAAGGGTATGGAACATAAAGGGTTAATGTGAGATTGAATATAGTACTGCCCACACAGTAAGATAATTAACAACCCACACTAAGGGTCAGTGTATTGTTGGATAGAGCTTTGTGTAGAAGCAAGCATGGAGACGGCTGCTAGCTTGGACTTTTACTGCTCCAAGGTATGTAGTTTTGCGGTGATAATAAATACTTATTTATCACAAAATCAGAATCTCTACAGTGCAGAAGGAGTCCATTTGGCCCTTCAAGTCTGCACTGATCCTCCGAAGGAGCACCCTACCTAGGCCAACTCCCCAGCTCTATCCCCATTACCTCATAACCCCACTTATCCTTTGGACACTAAGGGGCAATTTAGTATGGCCAATCCACCTAACCTGCGCATCTTTGGACTGTGGGAGGAAGCCAGAGTACCCGGAGGAAACCCACACAGTCCCGGGGAGAATGTGCAAACTTCACCCAGTCACCCGAGGTCGGAATTGAACCTGGGTCACTGGCGTTGTGAGGCTTGTGGTGTTGAACTGCCTAAGTTTATGAATACCTTAAGAAGACCAACTGAACTTTACCTAACACCTTAAAACATACGTCTTGCAGTGGTGGGAATGAGCTGTGGGCCAGGAAGAGATTACAGCACTCAGTGTCAAGAGCTTCTGGCAGCACAGCTGAAACACAAGGGGCAGCATTTGGTATTTGGTTGCTCATCAGTGCAGATGAGGGAAGGAGGGGAGAGGCATACTAAATTCGCTGTGCAACACATCAAACCTTGGTCTGATAAATCTTGTCTCATCTGTCATCCCTGCCACCCACTGAATAATAGATCAGAATTGCTCCTCCAAGGCACCCCCACCCCTCTGTGTTTCCAACCAGCTCAGAATGATGGCATTGGCTGCCAGGAGCAATGGAGGAGGTGAGATGACAGGCAGCCCTGCCGTTTGATGATGAAGCATGTCCTCTTTCAGGCTGTGACAGAATGGCTGGAGGGAATGGGAAGAGGAAACCTCCCCCTGAAATCAAGCAAGCCTGCATGGAAGTGGCAGAGGTCAGTAACTGTGGGGTCTTCTAAAGGATCTGGCTACAGTGAAACAAGCGTATGAATGACCGTCTCCATTCTGCAAGGGTGAGTGACAAACCTAACTCTCGATGTGGGCACACACCGATGTGAGGAGCCTTAGGACCTTGTCTGTCTTTGGGGGATACTAGAGGTGAGAAAAGTTGGATGGCATGCAAGGAACATTGTCACGTGGAGGAGCAATGCACCTTAAGTTGTGGGCCCCAGCCAGAATGTTTTCTCCCTTCAGCAACATTGCTCATCATTCTTCACTTGTCTTTGCGAGAAAAGAGGGCCCATAATGCCTGAGAAAGAGTAATGACTGGTGGTGGAGTGTCCAATCATGGCAGTCTTGATGCAGATGAAGGATGATATTCTGCAGCATGCCTGTCACCAGGGGTGAAGATCTAGTGGTGGAGAGACTAGAGTTTATGGTGAGAGGTGGGGTGAGTATCCAAGGCACCCTTGCTTATGCCCAGCAGCAGGGGCAATTGTGTGCCTGTGGCAGTGAAAGGGATGAGTCTATGTTGGGAAAAGGCTGAGAGGGTAGCATTCTGTGTTATGCATTACATGGCAAAGGTGTCTGTCTACGATGCTGTAATCTAATTTCCAACCTCATCTTAAGTGTTGAGTGGTTCTGATCTTTCTGTTTTCTCTATCAGTTCACCGCTGCCACTATCACTCAGGGACAGGCGTTACCCTCTGAGGAAGAGGGCAGGACCTCAAAGGGTGCAACATCTGTCCCGTACCACCACCAGATCAGATACTTGCATTTTGGTGGTAAGTGCGTATTGGCCAATGTGATACCACAAAAGAGTATGAGCACCACACCAGCTGTCAAAGGCTGTGATAGTACTCTAATAGTTAGAGCCCTGGCTGATGGTGAACCCCAAGCAGATGACGAGCTTCTAGAGTATTAGTAACGCAACAGAAGCAGGTGTGTGAAGATCTGGCACAGCTACCAGAGGGCAAGGTCAGTGTAGGAGCCCCTAGAGGCCATGGCTTTTCTATCTCCTTCTCATCTGCATAGGTAGTTTCCTCTGTCTCGAGATTTGCACTCATGGAGAGCAAGAACCAGCAGACCAGACAGGAAAGGTTGGGTATTCGTACAGACCTACAGGCCATTGTTTGTCATTCAACTCAAGCAGACAGTATCAATGTGAAAGGAGGACAGGGCATTGGTAACTCTATAATGAAAATGAAATGAAATGAAAATCACTTATTGTCACAAGTAGGCTTCAAATGAAGTTACTGTGAAAAGCCCCTAGTCGCCACATTCCGGCGCCTGTTTGGGGAGGCTGGTACGGGAATTGAACCGTGCTGCTGGCCTGCCTTGGTCTGCTTTCAAAGCCAGCGATTTAGCCCAGTGCTAAACCAGCCCCTTATGAGAACTAGAAAGGATGTCTTGACTTCTTCAAGTTTATTGTGCTCGGCAATCATTGCTTCACAACTAAACAATGCCACCAATATCCCCATTGTATATCGGTGCAGTCTTTTTTTTTTAAATATAATTTTTATTGGAATTTTTTACAGAAAATATAAAACATAACGACAAACAATGAAATGCAACAAAATAACCCATAATAACTGTAACACCCCCAGACCGAATGTATCCCATCCCCCCACCCCCCAACCCCAATGAACAACAAAAGAACTTAAAAATAAATTAAAATTAAATAAACAAACATAGTCATTGTCCACCCCCCCCCCTTTTCCCTCCCCCTCCCCCCCCCCCCCCCCCCCCCCCGGGTTGCTGCTGCTACTGTCCCTGTACCCTATCGTTGAGCCAGAAAGTCGAGAAAAGGTTGCCACCGCCTAAAGAACCCTTGTACCAACCCTCTCAGGGCGAATTTGACCTTCTCGAGCTTAATGAAACCCGCCATGTCATTGATCCAGGTCTCCACGCTTGGGGGCCTCGCATCCTTCCATTGTAGCAAGATCCTTCGCCGGGCTACTAGGGACGCAAAGGCCAGCACACCGGCCTCTTTCGCCTCCTGCACTCCCGGCTCCACCCCAACCCCAAAAATCGCGAGTCCCCATCCTGGCTTGACCCTGGATCCCACCACCCTCGACACCGTCCTCGCCACCCCTTCCAGAACTCCTCCAGTGCCGGGCATGCCCAGAACATATGGGCATGGTTCGCTGGACTCCCCGAGCACCTGACACACCTGTCTTCACCCCCAAAGAACCTACTCATCCTCGTCCCAGTCATGTGGGCCCGGTGCAGCACCTTGAATTGGATGAGGCTAAGCCGCGCACATGAGGAGGAAGAAGTAACCCTCTCCAGAGCATCAGCCCATGTCCCGTCTTTGATCTGTTCCCCCAGTTCCCCCTCCCACTTAGCTTTCAGCTCCTCTACTGATGCCTCCTCCGCCTCCTGCATAACCTTGTAGATATCAGATATCTTCCCCTCTCCGACCCAGACCCCCGAAAGCACCCTGTCGCTCACCCCCCTCGCAGGAAGCGAAGGGAATCCCTCCACCTGCCGCCTAGCAAATGCCTTTACCTGCAGATACCTGAACATGTTCCCCGGGGGGAGCCCAAATTTCTCCTCCAACTCCCCCAGGCTCGCAAACCTCCCATCAATAAACAGGTCCCTCAGCTGTCTGATGCCCGCTCTGTGCCAACTCTGAAATCCCCCATCAATGTTCCCCGGGACGAACCTATGGTTCCCCCTTAACGGAGCCTTCATTGAGCCCCCCACTTCTCTCCTATGTCGCCTCCACTGCCCCCAAATCTTGAGGGCAGCCGCCACCACCGGACTCGTGGTATACCTCGTAGGAGGGAGCGGCCACGGCGCCGTTACCAGGACCCCCAGGCTTGTATCTCCACAGGACGCCCTCTCCATCCGTTTCCATGCTGCCCCCTCCCCCTCCATTATCCACTTGCGCACCATCGACACATTGGCCGCCCAATAATACCCCGAGAGATTGGGTAACGCCAGCCCCCCCCATCTCTACCCCGCTCCAAGAAGACCCTCTTCACCCTCGGGGTCCCATGCGCCCAAACAAAGCTCATGATGCTGCTAGTCACCCTTCTAAAAAAGGCCCTAGGGATAAAGATGGGCAAACACTGAAAAAGGAACAAGAACCTCGGGAGAACCGTCATTTTGACGGACTGCACTCTACCCGCTAACGATAGCGGTACCATGTCCCACCTTTTAAATTCCTCCTCCATCTGCTCCACCAGCCTGGTAAAATTAAGCTTATGGAGAGTCCCCCAACTCCTGGCCACCTGCACCCCCAGGTATCTGAAACTCTTCACTGCCCTCTTAAATGGGAGTCTCCCAATTCCCTCCTCCTGATCACCCGGGCGTACTACAAATACCTCACTCTTGCCTAAATTTAACTTATAGCCCGAGAAGCCCCCAAATTCCGCTAACAGCTCCATCGGTGCAGTCTTTTAAACAGTATGTGCAATCTATTAAAAAATTAAGTACTAGGGAACATTAACTCTTTCCGAACAGTTGTTCCCCTCAGGTAAGTAGTGAGGTAAAAGTGAACCTCATAACAATTGTTGAGCAATAACTATCTGCATCTGGGGACTCTCCCTGTCAGTTCTTCTACACCTTTGTCTGTGACACCAACACCTAAGGTTGCTGCTGCACCAGGGGAGGCTCCTCTCACTGCAGGAATCCCTCACAATGTTGTTGGCCACGTGCGTGCAAGTAAGGCTTCCTGCGCTTTGGAGAATCCAGCTATGGCATCAAAACTCCTGGCTCTCTCAGACTGACTGTCTGAATTTGCAGTGAAGTTAATGAAATTGCCTGAACTTTTCAAAAGTGCATCAGTGACACCAGTGGTATAAAGTTGGGAGGGAGTTCCCTGGGAGACCTCATCGTTGATTCCAGACCCCATGTAGTCTCAGGGCTTGAGGTGAAAAATAGCCGATAAAACTGCCTGCTGCTTACTACTTACCACACACCCTCAACTGATGAATCAGTATTCCTCCAGGAACATCATTTGGAAGAAGCATTGAAGATAGCAAGGGCACAGAATGTAAACACTGAAGATTCCATTCATTGTGTTGTTGGCACTACCATCATGCTTGAAAGTATAGATTCAGAACAGTTCTATCAGCTCAAGACTGGGCATACAGTAGGTGATGTAGACCACAGGCAACAACTGTATTCAGCCACAATCTGTAACCTCATGGCCTGAAGTTTCCCTCACTCAATCAGGAGTGCAGGTATGCATGCCAAGAGCATATCCAATAATGAGGTGCCAACCTGTTGAAGCTACAACACAGGGCTACGTGCATGATAAATAGAGAAAGCAGCATGCATCAGGCAGTTAACTGATCCAATAAAGAAGGGATCAGATCCAAGCTCTGCAGTCCTGCCACATTCAGTGGTAAATGGTGGTGGACAAATAAACAATTAACCAGAGGAGGAGGCTCTATAAACATTCCCATCCTCAATGATAGCATTTGCAAACTACCTTCAAACAGAAGTTCTGAGTGGATGATCTATTTCAGTCTCTACCTGAGGTCAAAATATCACTGGTGCCAGTCTTGAGCAAATGCGATTCATTTCATGTGATATCAAGAATTGGCTGAAGGCACTGACATGGACAAAGCTGTGGGCCCTGACAACATCCCAGTTATAGTACTGAGAACATGTACTCCAGAACTAGTCAACGATAGCCAAACAGTTCAAGTGCACCTGTAACACTGACATTTACCTGACAATGTGGAAAATTGTCCATAAAAAACAAATCAAATTAGATCTGTTTGATTATTGCTCCATCAGTTTACAGTTGAAAGAGCAAAGTGATGGAAGGTGTCATTGACAGTGCTATCAAATGGCACTTACACAGCAATATTTTACTTACTGACACTCACTTTGGGTTCATTCAGCTCCTGACCTCATTAGAACCTTGGTTCAAACATGGACAAAACAGCTGAATTCAAGAGGTGAGGTGAGGTGACTGCCTTTGGCATCAAGGCAGCATTTTTATAGAGTGTGGCATCAAGGAGTCCTGGCAAAACTGAGGTCGACAGGAATCAGGGGGAAAACACTCCATTGGTTTGAGACATATCTAACAAAGGAAGATGGTTGTGGCTGTTGGAGGCCAATCATCTCAATATCTCAATCATCACCGACATATCGCTGCAGGAGTTTCTCAGCTTGATTTCCTAGGCCCAGCCATGTTCAGCTGCTTCATCAATACCCTGCCCTCCAATGTACAGTGAGAAGTTTGCAGATGATTGCACAGTGTTCAGTACCATTCACAACTCCTTAGATACTGAGACAGTATGTGCCATATACAGCACAACCTGGACAACATTCAGACTTGGTAATAAGTGGCAAATAACCTTCATACCATGCATTCAAACCACAAAAGTGATAGGCAATGACCATGTCCAACATGTCCAACAAGAATGTAACCATCTGCCTTGATGTTAATGGAATTGACATCACTGAATCCTGCACCTTCAACATCCTGGGATTACCATTGACCAGAAACCTAATTGAACCATCCATATAAATACTATGGCTACAAGAGACTATGAGATTATAAGATGTAGGAGCAGAAGTAGGCCACTTGGTCCATCAGGTCTGCTCTGCCATTCAATGAGATCATGGCTGGTCTGATATAATCCTCAACTCCATTTTCCCGCCTTAGCCCCTTAAGCCTTGATTCCCTTATTGATTAAAAGTCTGTCTACCTATGCCTTGAACATACTTTTTTTAATTATAAATTTAGAGTACTAATTTCTTTCTTTTTCCAATTAAGGGGCAATTTAGTGTGGTCAATCCACCTACCCTGCACGTCTTTGGTTGTGGGGGTGAGACCCACGCAGACACGGAGAGAATGTGCAAACTTCACACAGACAGTGACCCGGGGTCAGGATCAAACCTGGCTTTTCAGTCGTGAGGCAGCAGTACTAACCACTGCGCCACCGTGCCATCCCTAGCCTTGAACATACTTAACGGCCCAGTCTCTACAGTTCTCTGCAATAATGAATATGATAGATTCACTATCCTCTGCAAGAAGAAATTCCTCCTTGAAGGAGGGGTTGGGGGGGGGGGGGAAATTCCTCCTTGAAGGAGGGGTTGGGGGGGAAATTCCTCCTTGAAGGAGGGGGGTGGGGGGCCCTGTGGTGAGACCCCATAAACCCTGATAGCTAGGATAACACTAGAATAGCTCTACATTTTCATAAGTTATCTTATTGAGGATTGAAACTAATCATAGAAAGTATACCCAGTAATTATTATTAACCATTAAACATGTATTCTTAGAACATAGCAGTAACAAACATTTAAACTCTTGTTAATAATAGTGGCCGCAAGGTATGATGGAATTTTAGCTAGCTAATTTGACCACATTCCTAAGACAGACAGAATCAGACAGAAATAATGTGGTCAGCAATAACACAGCCAGCTCTATAGGCAGTTCTTATCAGTAGCTCCAGCATTCTGCGCTCAGGCAGACCATGGTATGGGCAGGAACCAACTGAGATAAGAGAAATGGGAGTAGGGGAGAACAAGAGACAGCGAGGGTCTTGGAAAACAACACATAGCCAGGGAACAGGATGGGGCTAAATCACGAGCTGATCATGCAGTCACCATGCTGCCTAAACTAAAATTTATTGGTCGAGGTAAAATCTACAGCTACAAGGATTAGATCAAGTCCAACTTGCGCTACTGATTTTTGGAAATTATATAACTGTTAAACCTGAAGCAATGTAAAGCAAAGTGGTTTTGGCATTTTAAAATTATCACTCTTCCTCGTACGTTGACCAAGTTTGGAAAATAAGGCTGTCTTAACCAGCTGTCTCCGTGGGTCTTTGTGTTTAGCTGAGCTGTAACTAAGAGGGAAGATCACCACGTAAAAGCCAGCTCAATTATCAGTCCCTGAAAATGCTCCTACACTCCACATCGCTGTCATAGATGGGCAACCTTTACTCTTTGATTATGCCCTCTGTTGCTAGACTCTCCGAAAAAAGGAAGAGCTGGTCAAACAGGGAACTCTGTGGTGACTAACTCATCACCTGACTTCCTAAAGCCTATCAATCATTGACAAGGTCCAAGCAAGACGTGTGATGGAATACTCTCCATTTGCTTGCATGAGAGCAGCTGCAGCTACAGTCAAGAAGCTCAACACTATCCAGGACAAAGTAACCCGCCCGGCTGCTGGACCACCCTCCACCTCAAAAAATCACTCCCTCTACCACTGGTACAGTGACAGCAAGGTGTACAAAATACAAGATCCACTGCATCAACTCACTAAGCCTCCTTTGACCACACCTTCCAAACACGTAGGGGTAGCTGATGCAGGGAAACATCACTGCCTGCTTTACACCATCCTAATTTCGAATGACATCACTGTTCCTTAACTGTCACTGGGTCAAATATCTCGAATTCCCTTCCTAAAAGCCCAGTGGGAACCTACACCGGACAGGCTGCAGCGGTTCAAGAAGCTGGCTCATCATCACCGTCTCATGGCAAGTCAGGGACGGACAACTAAGCAGATTTTGCATCCCATGAAAGAATTTTAAAAGGTTCCAGCATCCATTTTAGTCCACGACACAGTAGTGATGAGACAGAAGAGGAAGTAAATTTATGTAACACAATGATACTGTTTGCACTTTGGGTATCATTGAGAAGGTGCAGTATAAATTCCACCAAATGGTGCTAGTGTTCAGAAATCACAAACTTGAGATACCAAGATAATTTCCACTGCAGCAAAGACCAAGTTGAAATTGAATGCAGGTTCTTAAGACTATTGGTGGGTTTGATAATGGTGAATAGGAAAATACTATTTATTCCATTGTTATGGAATCCATATCAAACATATACATTTTGAGACAGGATTGAAAAAGGATACCGAAAGGGAAACTGAAAAAGGATACTAACCCTCTCAGTTGCTAAGGATACTAAGAGTAACTCTGCTATACTACAACTGAGGCTAGATTGGATTGGATTGGATTGGATTTGTTTATTGTCACGTGTACCGAGGTACAGTGAAAAGTATTTTTCTGCAAGCAGCTCAACAGATCATTCAGTACATGGGAAGAAAAGGGAATTAAACAGAATTCAAGAAAATACAAGAAACTACATGAGAATACATAATAGGGCAACACAATATATACAATGTAACTACATAAGCATTGGCATCGGATGAAGCATACATGGGTGTAGTGTTAATGAGGTCAGTCCATAAGAGGGTCATTTAGGAGTCTGGTGACAGTGGGGAATAAGCTGTTTTTGAGTCTGTTCGTGCGTGTTCTCAGACTTCTGAATCTCCTGCCCGATGGAAGAAGTTGGAAAAGTGAGTAAGCTGGGTGGGAGGGATCCTTGATTATGCTGCCTGCTTTCCCCCGGCAGCGGGAGGTGTAGATGGAATCAATGGATGGGAGGCAGGTTCGTGTGATGGACTGGGCGGTATTCACGACTCTCTGAAGTTCCTTGCGATCCTGGGCCGAGCAGTTGCCATACCAGGCTGTGATGCAGCCCGATAGGATGCTCTCTATAGTGCATCTGTAAAAGTTGGTAAGGATTAATGTGTACATGCCGAATTTCCTTAGTTTCCTGAGGAAGTATAGGCGCTGTTGTGCTTTCTTGGTGATAGCGTCGACGTGAGTGGACCAGGATAGATTTTTGGTGATGTGCACCCCTAGGAATTTGAAACTGCTCACCATCTCTACCTCGGCTCCGTTGATGCTGACAGGGGTGTGTACAGTACTTTGCTTCCTGAAGTCGATGACCAGCTCTTTAGTTTTGCTGGCATTGAGGGAGAGATTGTTGTTGTTACACCACTCCGCTAGGTTCTCTATCTCCCTCCTGTATTCGGACTCGTCGTTATTCGAGATCCGGCCCACTATGGTTGTATCGTCAGCAAACTTGTAGATGGAGTTGGAACCAAGTTTTGCCATGCAGTCGTGTGTGTGCAGGGAGTAGAGTAGGGGGCTAAGTACGCAGCCTTTTAGGGGCACCGGTATTGAGGACTATTATGGAGGAGGTGTTGGTGTTCATTCTTACTGACTGTGGTCTGTTGGTCAGAAAGTCAAGGATCCAGTTGCAGAGTGGAGAGCCAAGTCCTAGGTTTTGGAGCTTTGATATGAGCTTGGCTGGGATTATGGTGTTGAAGGCGGAGCTGTAGTCAATAAATAGGAGTCTGATGTAGGAGTCCTTGTTTTCGAGATGCTCTAGGGATGAGTGTAGGGCCAGGGAAATGGCGTCTGATGTGGACCGGTTGCGACGGTATGCGAATTGAAGTGGGTCAAGGCGTTCCGGGAGTATGGAGGTGATGCGCTTCATGATCAGCCTCTCGAAGCACTTCATTACAACTGACGAAACAAAAACTTCTGGTTGAATCTATATAAAAGGAGACAGAGCCAACAGAGCTCAGAAGTAGATGATGTGCATTTGTGCAGTACAGGCAGGCTGAAGAACACAGCAACTAGATCCAGAAGCTGAGGATAGGCAACAATTTGTAGCTACAACTTTTTCTGTTACTTGAAGATAACATTGGTGGATCTATATAGCCTGGGACATTATAAGCAGAGTTGAGGAGGTTCTGCAGAGAAGTGTAATTTTTGGTGAAGACCATGAACATGAAATTCATTGATTGTGCACTGCTGTCAGCTGGGTATTGGGTACATCTTTGAATAAGAGGAGCTGAAATTCTTTATAAGGAAGATCGTTTTGAAGGATTTTGTGACTGTGATTGATGATAGATAGTCAAATTGGATTGCCAAATCAATTCTTAGTTGTATTGGCCATTTAACATTTAAATTATAGTTTATAATTGATTGTAATTTGTCTGTTGATTCATCTTTAAAACCTAAGATAGTATTTAGTGTTTGCTTTGACAGACTCATGTATAGTCAACATTATTTTGGTTTAAACTGTGGAATCTTGTAGCTTCATTCTTTCATCGAATAAACTGGGATTTTGGGAAGCACGGTGGCGTAGTGGTTAGCACAACTGCCTCACGGCGCCGAGGTCCCAGGTTCGATCCCGGCTCTGGGTCACTGTCCGTCTGGAGATTGCACATTCTCCCCATGTTTGCGTGGATTGGCCACACTAAACGGCCCCTTAATTGGAAAAAAATAATTGGGAACTCTAAATTTAAAAAAATAAAGTGGGATTGATTTCAGATCTATTCTTCTTTTCGAATAAAGTTACTGGTCTCAACCTAGACTATAACACTGTTTAGGCATTCAGTGAGGAGGATTCATAAATTTACAACTTGCCATTCAGACAGTGTGCAGCAACGTTAGAAGACATTATTTTAAACAAAGGATTTTTGGAATAAAGTTACTGTTTTTTGGTTGAGTGGGACAAGGTAACAAAGCCAGCAGGTAAGCTTGTGATTTAGCAAGTAGCACACAGAAAGTAGAGAGAAACACAGTTAATGTTACGAGTCCATGCGACCCTTCTACAATTCTGCAGAACTGTAGTTCGATAGAACTGCAGAAGGGTGATATGGATTTGAAACATTAACTGTGTTTCTCTCTCCACAGATGCTGTCAGAACTTCTGAGTTTATAAAGCATTTTCTGTTTTTAATTTCAGATTTCCAGCATCCACGGTATTTTGCTTTTTTATTGATCTGAATCGGCTGCTAAGGATTAAATGAAAGAGATGCCAGGTGTGAAGAAAAGGTTTTATAGGTGGATAAAGTGAGTTTACTTTACTTTTAAACTCTAAAAGTTAAAATAAAGTCATTAAGGTAATTAGGTCTGGGAGAGTGCAGTTCTGAAGAAATTAGCTAAGATAAGGGAGAGATGAAAGGGAAATGTTTTAAGGGAATACTGAAACCTATGTGGAGGAGCTGTTTTAGATCTCAGCCAACAGCAGGACTAGCTGTCCGGTTCTCAGCAAGAAGTGGGTGAAGATAGCCAGGTTTCCAAAGCAAATTGCTGGTTAAATCTCAGAAGTAATCCCAACAAATGTAAAGGCATTATGTGGTAAAGGTTACTGGATTGTATAAGTCTTGAAGTCTATACGGTTGGGAAGAGTTAGGTCTGAAGGTAGTTAAGATTGGAACTGCTTAAAGTAGTGATACTGTTATGAACCCCGTTGATATTCAATGTGAGGGCATCCCAAATCCTAGAAGGGAAACCTGGAACGCCAGTTCATAACAGTTTGCTTTTGCGATTTGTAATAATATGAGAAACTAGATGAAACCCGGTGAGTAAAGGGGTGTTGTTGTAAATTATTCAAATAACAAAACATTTATTGGACCTTATAACATACAAGAAAGGCAACAGTAAAGAACAACTTTTACAATTAACAACAATAATGGTTACCCAGACAGTATACTTGAATTACCGCCCCCACCCCACCAGTCTAAATCCAACTACTTTCCTAACTCTGGAAATATATCTTCCCCAAAACAACATCCATAGGTTTTAACACTATGACCCAAATCCAGAAAGTAATTACCACACAGGAACTATAGTTTTATTTTGGGAACCCTTCTGCTTGTTTTGAGTAATATTTCTGGAGTCTAATACAGACGGACTTCTTCTACTTTCTGCCCAGCAGCTAGATTCTCTCTGAGAGAAAAACACTCCATTTGGAAACTGGACATATATGATTCAGGTCACTAGGCTGCTAAACTCCACTTTGCTTAACAAAGTATCGGATTCATCCAGTTACTGGCAATCTACAACTCACAAGCCTTCAGTGCAGATAAATGCCTATTGGTTTCTTTTTTATGCAGTTCTTTACTTTTAATATCATTCCAACTTTCTAATAATACTATGTAGAGCCATTATCTTACTTATGTCTACTTCTAATTTACTTTGTTGTTTTTTTATTTCTATTTGTCAATATGCATTTACTTTATTAAAATCATCACACAGAGTCAGAGATGATAATTTCTGGATTTCAAACTTCTCCTCATACCATTGCAACACAGTTTAGAGTAGTTGTTTCAAGTTTCCCTTCTGGGATTTGCACAATTCTGCATTTACTGTCAGCTGTGCTCTTAACAGGTGCCTGGACTGAATAATTTTATTTATGTGGAAAATATGCATAGGCTAGGGTTGTTTATTTTGGAACAAATGAGACAAAGGGAGATCTAATTGAAGTGTATACAATAATGAGCAGTCGAGAGCGGACCAAGACCTCTGCACATTGTGAGCCAACTAATCTCACTGAAACTTCATCTTCAGCCATGCTAAGCCGAACACCGCTACTCCAAGGCGTAACTTTGCTCCAACAGCCCACAGCGTGGAGTCACCAACCTTCAGTTGCCTTGTCAGATTTTCAGAGCACCTCTTGTGCCTGCTTTGCTCAATGTCTGCTCTCTGCAGCTCTTCGTTGAACTCAGAAACCAATACTCTGCTTCCTTCTTTAACTTCACATAAGGGACCTATTTCTATCCCCTGGCTTTTATCCCTTCCGTGGGACTGCCTTTGGGACCTCACCTTGATTTGGGACATTGTTCCTGTTGCCCCCTTCCCAAAGCTGCCATTGTGTCTTGCTCCCTGAGATACCCTCACCATGATGTTGGCCCCTTTCAGGTCACCTGATCTCCATTTCCGTGCTCCTCTTTTTCTTTTCTTCTGTGCAGTCACGCAAGGCCGGTCTCCAAACTGAAGAACACAAAGAAAAACTGCACAGGTGCAGCCATTTCCTTTTTCTTTTGAAACAAATTTGATATTTTAAACTATCAGCACTCAAGACTGATACACTCACTGCCAGAGCCAGAACTCTTCAAAGGGGTTTTGCAATTCAATTGTTCTACAAAGCAAGTTTGCTGTTTGCACTCTCAAGGGTGGTGACAATCTGTTAACTGAAGTGTTCTGTTTCTGACAGTGTGCTTTAGTTTATTGCAAAATAGCACATTTCTTCAAGAGTAAACTGTCTTTGTTTTATAAGAATTAATATATTAGGAGACGCAGGGAGGGAAAAGAATTAACAATTCTCAACCTTTTGGTTTCGGCACTCTGCCTTGAGCCTCGTTACGCTTTGTCACCTTTCATTTATCACACGTTGAGGCACTTAGTAGACCTTTGGCTCATGACCAACCTCCAGTAATCTCTCCTTTGTCAACTATGGCTTAGTTGGCAGCACATAAGGTTCCAGGTTCAAGTCCAACTCCAGACCTTGAGGGCCGAAAAATCTAGGCTGACTCTCGAGTGCAGTACTAAGGAAGTGCAATATCTTTCAGATGATGTGTTAAACTGAGTTTCCATTTGCCTGCTTTCATGGATGTAAAAGAATCTATCTCATAGAATAGGGGAGTTATCCTCGGTGTCTTGGCCAACATTTATCCCTTCATCAACATCAGAAAAACAGATTATTTGGTTGTTATCACATTGCTGTTTGTGGGAGTTTGCTGTGTGCATATTAGTTGTTGTGTTTCCTGCATTGCAATAATGACCGCACTTCAAAAGTAAAGTGCTTTGAGATGTTCAGTAGTCGTGAAAAGTGCAATATAATAAAAATCTTTATTGTCACAAGTAGGCTTACATTAACACTGCAATGACGTTACTGTGAAAAGCCCCTAGTCGCCACATTCCGGTGCCTGCACAGGTACACTGAGGGAGAATTCAGAATGCCCAAATTACCTAACAGCATGTCTTTCGGGACTTGTGGGAGAAAACCGGAGCACCCGGAGGAAACCCATGCAGACACAGGGAGAACGTACAGACTCCGCACAGACAGTACCCAAGCTGGGACTCAAACTTGGGACCCTAGCACTGTGAAGCAACAATGCTCACCGTGCCGACCTGCTGTGCTACCGTGCCGCCAATTAAAGTATTTATTTTTCTTTCCTTTTATGCCAATAGCACTCTGTTCCCTTCAATCACTTGTTTCAACAGGGCTATTGAGATGAAGGCTGAACGCATTTTGGATGCTGCTACACCATCCCAGCTGGCCAAAATTGAACATTTCAATCCTGTATGGCAGCTCTGCGGCACTGTCATACACTCATACACCTCAACTGATTTGTGAAAACTACCAATCATCTGCTGAACAAAATAAATTATTTAGTTAGTATCCCCTATGTCACTAGATTCCCTTAGAAAGCTTTGAGAGCAATCAGACTGCTGGCACTGCTTTCATTGAGCGGTCCTGCAGCTCTCAAAGTATGGTAATTTTGAGGCATAGAGAGAGAACAGATAGAGAAGAGGTAATAAATGGTGGGCTATTTTTCTTGCTTCATTGATTAAGCTGCTCTTCAGTTTCCAGGTCACTGGAAACCAGAAAATTAAACTATATTCAATTTCTGATAAATATAATTATGGTCTGACCAAAAAGTGACCCCTGCCTAACAGCAATGTAGTGGAGATGCCGGCGTTGGACTGGGGTGAGCACAGTATGAAGTCTTACAACACCAGGTTAAAGTCCAACAGGTTTGTTTCAAACACGAGCTTTCGGAGCACTGCTCCTTGCTCAGGTGAATTCACCTGTTGGACGTTAACCTGGTGTTGTAAGACTTCTTACTGTAACAGCAATGTAGTTTACTCTTTGTGATGATCGGAATACCTTGCCCCTTTAAGAGGCTTGGAACCCTGGGGGACTCCGCCTCTGGCTACGCCCCCTGGGAAACAGTACTTAAGATGAGACTCCATTTTGCGAGCACACTTCTCATGGAGGCTGCCATTGTTCACTGCTTATTAAAGCCTTTGATTACTGACCTAACTTTCGTGTGGTAATTGAGAGTGCCTCAATTTAATAAGCAGTGCACATCAAGATGGACAGCGGTCTGAAACCAGAGAGACTCAACCTGGATGGCCGGACGCCTGAAGCCTCGGAAATCTTTAAACATTGGCTCCGGTGTTTTGAGGGTTATTTGGACTCCTCACCGTCTGATGTCGACAGCGCTCGCAAGCTGCGCTTCCTACATGGCCGGGTGAGCATCCGAATCTCTGCCATGATTGAAACCGCTACGACCTATGAGGCGGCGATCGAAATATTGAAGAAACGCTTCATAAAGACTACCAATGAGGTACATGCCAGGCATTTGCTCTCGACCTGCACCCAGCGCTCCGGAGAAATGCTGGATGAGTTCGTGGAAAGACTCACCGCGCTCGCGAGGAACTGCGACCACAAAGCAGTGACGGCTGAAGAACACAGGGACTTACACATTTGCGACGCCCTTGTGTCTGGCATCAGGTCATCGTACATCCGGCAGCGGCTCCTAGAAGACGGGGCGAAGGATCTCCAAGGCACGGTAACGCTCGGCTTTTCTCTCGAAACGGCCCACCGTAACCTCCGTACGTACTCCACGGACCTTACGAATCCCTCTCGATCCCCTCCAGACTCGGCCACGCTACAGGCCTGTGCCACGCGTCGATCCACTCACTCCGGGGGCTCCCCATGCTATTTCTGTGGGCAAGGCCAGCACCCACGTCAGCGTTGTCCGGCCCGATCCGCGACCTGCAACGACTGCGGGAAGAAAGGGCACTTCGCGAAAGTCTGCCTGGCTGGGCCCAAAGGCCACAAACAAAAGTCTCACCGGGCCCAGAAATCAAGCTCCCGGCCTCACAGACCCCGCAACGCGGCTGCACTGCGGCCAGACACGCCCACTTCTGACGCGTCATCGACCTCGTGCGAGTCATGGGAGCGGCCATCTTGGTGGCGGCCATCTTCGAAACTCGACATGTGCGACCGGCGGCGGCGGCCATCTTGTGACTCCGGGCGGCCATTTTGTGAGTCCGACTCTGACGGCCCGCACCTAGGAGCGATCACGCTTGATCAATCACGGCCGAAACACCTGCGAAACTCGATGATGCGGGTGCGAATCAACGGCCAAGACACGCCCTGCCTGTTCGACTCCAGGAGCACGGAGAGCTTTATCCACCCAGACACGGTAAGGCGCTGCTCCCTGCGCACCCATCCCGCCTCCCAAACTATCGCCCTCGCCTCAGGGTCCCATTTGGTTCAAATCACGGGGTACTGTGTCGCTGACCTCACAATTCAAGGCGCGAAATACTCCCGTTTTAAACTGTACATTTTTCCTCAACTCTGCGCCCCCCTGCTGCTTGGCCTCGACTTTCAGTGCAGCCACCGGAGCCTGACACTGAAGTTCGGCGGACCCCTGCCCCCACTCACAGTCTGCAGCCTGGCGACACTCAAAGTTGCGCCACCCCGCCTCTTTGCGAACCTCACTCCCGACTGTAAGCCCATCGCAACCAAGAGTCGCCGGTACAGTACCCAAGACTTGACTTTCATCAAGTCGGAGGTTCAGCGGCTACTAAAAGAGGGGGTCATAGAGGCCAGCAACAGCCCTTGGAGGGCCCAGGTATTAGTAGTCCGCTCCGGGGAAAAGCAACGCATGGTTGTGGATTATAGCCAGACAATAAACCGCTTCACACAACTCGATGCGTACCCACTTCCCCGAATAGCTGAAATGGTGACCCAAATTGCCCAGTATCGGGTATTCTCCACGGTTGACCTCAAATCGGCCGACCACCAACTCCCTATTCGCTCAGAGGACTGCCCCTACACGGCTTTTGAAGCAGCCGGTCGGCTGTTTCACTTCCTCAGGGTACCCTTTGGTGTTACAAACGGAGTCTCCGTTTTCCAGAGGGCGATGGATCAAATGGTGGACCAGTACGGCTTACGGGCGACCTTCCCGTACTTGGACAACGTCACCATCTGCGGCCATGACCAGCAGGACCACGACGCAAACCTGAGGAAGTTCCTCCAGACTGCCCGGGCCCTCAACCTCACCTACAACAAAGAGAAATGCGTGTTCCACACAACCCGACTCGCCATCCTCGGCTACGTCGTGGAGAACGGGGTCCTAGGCCCGGACCCCGACCGCATGCGTCCCCTTAAGGAACTCCCCCTCCCCCGTAGCCTCAAGGCACTCAAACGGTGCTTGGGGCTTTTCTCCTATTACGCCCAGTGGGTCCCCAGATATGGGGACAAAGCCCGGCCACTCATTAAGACCACGGTTTTTCCTCTGACGGATGAGGCCCAGTTGGCTTTCAACCGTATCAAGGCCGGCATCATCAAGGCCGCCATGCATGCGGTGGACGAAGCCATCCCCTTTCAAATAGAAAGCGATGCATCAGACGTCGCCCTGGCTGCTACCCTCAACCAAGCGGGCAGACCAGTAGCGTTCTTCTCCCGAACCCTCAACGCCTCGGAAATTCGACACTCTGCAGTCGAGAAGGAGGCACAAGCCATAGTGGAGGCCGTGCGACACTGGAGGCACTACCTAGCTGGTAGGAGGTTCACCCTCATCACCGACCAACGGTCGGTCGCCTTTATGTTCGATAACGCACAACGGGGCAAAATAAAGAACGACAAGATTCTGAGGTGGAGGATAGAGCTCTCCACCTATACGTACGATATTAAATATCGCCCGGGGAAGCTCAACGAGTCCCCAGATGCCCTGTCACGCGGCACGTGCGCCAACGCGCAATTGGACCGCCTGAGAGCCATCCACGATGACCTCTGCCACCCGGGGGTCACCCGGCTTGCCCACTTCATCAAGTCCCGCAACCTGCCCTACTCCACAGGGGAGGTCAAGACCATGACTAAGGCATGCCAGATCTGTGCAGAATGCAAACCGCAGTTCTATCGACCAGACAAAGCCCGCCTGATAAAAGCCTCTGGGCCCTTTGAGCGACTAAGCGTGGACTTCAAAGGGCCTCTCCCTTCCAACAACCGCAACATCTATTTCCTCACCGTCATCGATGAATTCTCCCGCTTCCCTTTTGCTGTCCACTGCCCCGATACTACCTCGGCCTCCGTGATCAAGGCACTGCGCAGCATCTTCGCTCTGTTTGGTTTCCCCGCTTATATCCACAGCGACCGGGGTACATCGTTCATGAGCGATGAGCTGCGTCGGTACCTGCTCAGCAAGGGCATCGCCTCGAGCAGGACGACGAGCTATAACCCGCGGGGAAACGGGCAAGTGGAGAGGGAGAACGCGACAGTTTGGAAGGCTGTCCTCCTAGCCCTACGGTCAAGGAGTCTCCCTATCGCCCGCTGGCAGGAGGTCCTACCCGATGCCCTGCACTCCATTAGATCGCTCCTCTGTACGGCCACGAACGAGACCCCTCACAATCGTTTGTTTGTCTTCCCCAGGAAGTCCACCTCTGGGGTCTCGCTTCCACCCTGGCTGACGACTCCGGGTCCAGTCCTACTCCGGAGGCATGTGAGGAGCCATAAAACGGATGCAATAGTCGAGAGGGTCCACCTGCTGCACGCAAACCCTCGTTATGCCTACGTCGAGCACCCCGACGGCAGGCAGGATACCGTCTCCCTGCGAGACCTTGCACCCGCTGGCTCTCCCACCGACTCCACCGATCCTCCCACCGACCCCCCCCCCCCCCTTCTACCGACGCTCCCGGCCCTACACCGAACGCCGACTTCGACAGCGCCCCCTCCATAGCGCCCCCTGCCCCCCAGCCGACACCGACCACCCTAATCACCCCTGATACCCCCCCCTCTCCAAGGCGGACAAAGCTTCAGTCAACCGTGCTCCCGGATAGACCACCATCGGAACCGACCGCATCCACGGCGCCACCACCGGAGTGGCGAAAGTCAGCACGGACTATCAGACCACCACAAAGACTGAACTTATAATTTAAAAACACTTCATCCCCGACGGACTATGTTTTTTTTAAACAGGGGGTGAATGTGATGATCGGAATACCTTGCCCCTTTAAGAGGCTTGTGATGATTGGAATACATTGCCCCTTTAAGAGGCTTGGAACCCTGGGGGACTCCGCCTCTGGCTACGCCCCCTGGGAAACAGTACTTAAGATGAGACTCCATTTTGCGAGCACACTTCTCATGGAGGCTGCCATTGTTCACTGCTTATTAAAGCCTTTGATTACTGACCTAACTTTCGTGTAGTAATTGAGAGTGCCTCACTCTTCTTTTCTCAATTAGGAACGAAGGACAAATAGTGATTGAGTGAGTGACACCCACCTCGCAACTTTAACCAACTGCAGCTTTAGGAATGAACAGCATTCATTTACAATATATGGGTGGCTGATTACACATGGTTAATGGGGAGCATCTTGAACAAAACTGGCCAAGGGAATAATTTTCAACAGTTACCAACTGAAAAATCGTGTTTAGAGATTGCAGTCTGAAGCTCCTGAATGGAATTTTGAGTCCTGAAGGCTGTAAAGAGGCCCTCTTTGAGCTTACATCAAGGTTCAGTGGAATTGTTTATGAAGCCAAGGATCAAGAAGTCAGAGTGGGGTGGAGAATTAAAATTACAGGTGACCAGAACACCGAAAGGAGATGTCTTCCAAGGTGGTCACCTAATCTGTGTTTGATCTGCCCAGGTTCGAGACTACATTGAGAGCAGTGGCTACAGTATACTAAATCAAAAGTACAAATTGCTGCTTCACCTGAAAATAATTTTTGGGATTTTGGAATGTGGAAAGGACTGAATAAAAGTGCATCTCCTGCACTTGCACAGCAAATGTTTGTAGGAAGGGGCCAGGAGGTGTTGGGATGATTGAGGAGTGGATCTGGGCCATGGAGGGAATAGTCCCTTCAGAATGCTGAATGGAGAAATGGTGGCATCAAAATAGATAAGATAATCCACTAAATGTGGAGACTGGTGAGATGGAACATAAGGACAAAGGGAACTTGATCAAGATTCTGGGATGGAGTGGAATAGGTGAGAGCAGAAGTACAGAAAATGGGCCAGACAAGATTATTGGCCCTGATGACCATGGTGGAGTAGAATCTTTGGTTAGAGAAAAGGAAGACTTGTCTGAGGCGTTGGTATGGAAGGTGGCGTTGTCAGAACAGATGCGATGGAGATGGAGAAACAGAGGGAATGGAATAGGGTAGAAATTGGATTTTAGAGATAACAGACAAAAGAAAAGCTGAATCAGAAGGGAAGATGCATGTGGTGGTGGATTCCAATCCACTTCTGAGTTGCCACCTTTACTTGTTTGCATTTCTATCTGTCTTGCTATTCACAGGATCCACCTCCTCAGCTGTCCACACATTCTTTGCATTTGTGAGAGTCTTTTTTCAACATAAGCACTTCATAGAACATAGAACAGTACAGCACAGAACAGGCCCTTCAGCCCTCAATGTTGTGCCGAGCAATGATCACCCTACTCAAACCCACGTATCCACCCTATACCCATAACCCAACAACCCCCCCCTAACCTTACTTTTTAGGACACTACGGGCAATTTATCATGGCCAATCCACCTAACCCGCACATCTTTGGAAAGTGGGAGGAAACCGGAGCACCCGGAGGAAACCCACGCACACACGGGGAGGACGTGCAGACTCCGCACAGACAGTGACCCAGCAGGGAATCGAACCTGGGACCCTGGAGCTGTGAAGCATTTATGCTAACCACCATGCTACCGTGCATTGGTGGTGATCATTCAGGAATTACTGGAGGCAGGGAGGGTCCCAGACGACAGGAGAATGGCTAATGTAACACCACTGTTTAAGAAGGGAGGGAGTCAGAAGATGGGAAATTATAGGCTGGTTTGCCTGACTTCAGTCATTGGTACGATTCTAATTGTTTATGTCTGTATGTTTCCACACTGTGGTGAATCACAATCTAGTAATTCACACTGTGTTATATTGTATGTGTTGTGTTCTTGTAAGCTCGGTATACGAGCAGTTGCGCGGCTCAGCCCATAGGGGGAGATGAGGAGTTTGTACTGGGCTCCACCCTTGGCTCCACCCATGGCTCCTCCCACTAACCGGAAGTATAAAGCTTTTCAGTCGTGAGCCTGCCTGCCAGTTCATCTCGTCACAGGCAGGCTCTGCTGTAAGACTATTAAAACCACTGTTCACTGCCAACCACGTGTCTTGTGAATTGATGGTCACATCAATTTAATAGTCTTAGGAAACTTGAAGAAAACGACTATGGAATCAGCCCTCAAAACTAATCGACTAGAACTCAACCCGCAGGCTGCAGAGGCGAAATACATTTTTCAACACTGGCTCAGATGTTTCAAGGCCTACCTGGCTGAATCAAGCACATCAGAAACTACAGAGGTGCAGAAACGCAGTCTACTGCACGCAAGGGTGAGCCACCATATATCTACTCAACTTAACATTACTACCTCGTATACGGGGGCCTTAGCCATGCTAGATCGAATGTACGTGAGGCACATCAACAAGGTCCACGCGCGACACATTTTTACAACCCGCCGCCAGCGCCCCGCGGAGTCGTTGGATGAATTCCTGCGGGAATTAAAGACTTTAGCTCAGGACTGTAATTACCAAGCTGTATCAGCCGAACAGCATATGGAGCTCGCCGTCAGAGATGTGTACGTGGCAGGGCTCAGGTCAAACTATGTGCACCAGCGGTTGCTTGAAAAAGGGGCCCAGAATTTGGAGGGCACTGTAGAATTGGCGACTACCATGGAGGTCTCGTTCCGCAGCCTCACCTCGTTCCCCGCGGACCAAGCGACCTCATCCTGGGCCTCTGACCAGAGACTGCCCCAGGCCTGCGCCGTGCGGTCACCCACCCACTACGCAGCCCCAGTGTGCCATTTGTGCGGACAGCCCCAGCACCCACTGCAGTACTGCCCGGCCCACAACGCGACCTGCAGCAGCTCCGGTCGCAAGGGACACTATGCCCGGGTCTGCCTGGTGAAGAAATCCCGCTCTCCAAACTCTCCCGCAGTCCAGAGCACTCGTTTTCAAAACTCACAGGCCCGCAGACCCCAAAATGCTGCGGCCTGTACTCCGACTCCGTCCCCACCCGACACGTGCGACTCATGGGGGCAGCCATCTTGGCAACCCCCCTCCACGCGGCCGGCCATGTGCAACTCATGGGGGCCGCCATCTTAGGCGCCACCTTCCTCGCCACCCGCCACGTGTGATCCACGGGGGCGGCCATCTTGGGATCCATCCTCTTCAAACTCTGAAACTCACCTCGACGACTACGAACTCAGAGGGCAGTCATCACGGGGCCACTCCAGCACAGCTGATCGAGCCACCGACTACCCGCAACTCGGCGCGGTCACGTTGGACCAGCGTCCAAAGCACCTCCGCAACTCAATGATGACCGTTAAAATCAACGGGTACAGGACACCATGCCTCTTTGACTCCGGGAGCACCGAGAGCTTCGTACACCCAGATCTGGGGCACTACCACGGGGGTTTCGCTCCCAGCATGGTTGAAGACACCGGGCCCGGTTCTCCTCCGGAAGCACGTCCGGACCCACAAAACTGACCCACTCGTAGAGAGAGTGCTCCTACTCCACTCGAACCCTCAATATGTGTTCATCGAATACCCTGACGGCCGTCAGGACACTGTTTCCCTCCGGGACCTGGCGCCTGCAGGTTCGAGCTCCGACACTACTACTGCCGAGGTACCCCTCACACTACACCCCACCCAAACCCCCACGCCCGGCGCCCCCACGCCTGCAGGTTCACTGCCCGTGCTCCGCACCTCTGCGCCTATGGTTTTCCGGCCCTCCCCATCACCAGTTGAACCAGTCGGGTACAATGCTCGGACCAAATCACCCCCGGAGTCCGCCATTGTACCCTCGCCAACCGCCACCACCCAGCCACCAGAAGAGGCTGCAACCCCGGTGCTTCGCAGATCTCTGAGGACGACTCGACCGCCGGACCGACTCAATTTGTAGGCCCATCACCCCCGCTGGACTTGATTTTTTTTACAGGGGGTGAATGTGGTGAATCACAATCTAGTAATTCACACTGTGTTATATTGTATGTGTTGTGTTCTTGTAAGCTCGGTATACGAGCAGTTGCACGGCTCTGCCCATAGGGGGAGATGAGGAGTTTGTACTGGGCTCCACCCTTGGCTCGCCCATGGTTCTGCCCATGGATCCTCCCACTAACCGGAAGTATAAAGCTTTGCAGTCGTGAGCCTGCCTGCCAGTTCATCTCGTCGCAGGCATGCTCTGTTGTAAGACTATTAAAACCACTGTTCACTTCCAACCACGTGTCTTGTGAATTGATGGTCACATCACACACTCTTTCTTTTGCTCTGTTGCTTTTTAAATGCTGGTCATATGTAATACCCTCTAATAATAATAACTTATTCATAGAATTTACAGTGCAGAAGGAGGCCATTCGGCCCATCGAGCCTGCACTGGCTCTTTGAAAGAGCACCCTACCCAAGCCCACACCTCCACCCTATCCCCATAACCCACTAATCCCACCCAACACTAAGGGCAATTTTGGACACTAAGGGCAATTTAGCATGGCCAATCCACCTAACCTGCACATCTTTGGACTGTGGGAGGAAACCAGAGCACCCGGAGGAAACCCACGCAGACACGGGGAGAATGTGCAGACTCCGCACAGACAGTGACCCAAACCAGAAATCGAACCTGGGACCCTGGAGCTGTGAAGCAATTGTGCTAACCACTATGCTACCCTTGCTGCCCATATTGTCACAAGTAGGCTTCAATGAAGTTACTGTGAAAAGCCCCTGGTCGCCACATTCCGGCGACTCTTCGGGGAGGCCAGTGTGGGAATTGAACCCACGGTGCTGGCATTGTTCTGCATTACAAGCCAGCTGTTTAGCCCACTGTGCTAAACCAGCCCCGATAGCTGTGATGAAGGCTCTGGTGATATGCCTCTGGGCTACATCATAGATGGATGGTGTGTGACCTCCAACCAGCAGATGGCAGCACACCATGTGGTCGCTAGACCAAGGTCATGTGACCAGTTACTTCCATATAAGGGGAGACACATGCGGCCTTCTTCAGTGATGGTCAGTGCTAGGTGCAGATTCGAGAGGAGTAATAAGCAGATTCCATGATAACGAGCCCTGTAACAGATTGCTATCTTACCACACAAGACTCAATAAAGAATCTGGTTTGGACAAGTCAAAGTGTTTGGTGGATTCCTTCATAAGATATAAAGGACCCAACACAACAGGCTCCACATCTACAGTTATTGTGTTCATTGTGTTCATGCATTCATGGTGGTTTCATCACATGACCTCTTCAACTTCTACACTCCCATTAAGTGCGAAAGAAGTGTTTAAAGAAAATGGAAAAATAATTCCTTTTTATAAAGTTCCAATAATATTTCTCCCAGGTTGCAAAAAAGCAGTGTCCTGGAGATTAATCTTCAATTCCTGGAAATTCCAGGACATTTTGTTTATGCATATCATGCAAAATCATTTCTGAGGTTTGCTGGTGGAAATTTCACATTGTATACTTATCAATATATTCCAACTGTAATGTCATCACCTGCTTGTTTAAAATTCAGTTTCAGGAAAACTATAGTTTCACCTTTCCTTTGTGAACCAACAGGACTTGGCTTTACCTCCTCACATCAGAATTACTTGAAAAACGGAACAGTTCTCCTGTCTGATTTGCCTTTTTGAAATTAAGCCATGGACAAGGAAGAATTTCTTGCAAACTCATTCTGCTAGTCCTCAAACAAATGTTGCAGTTTGCTGCTGATTCCATCTCCTTTCGCAATCTCAATCCATCACTGAAACAACTGAGCCTCTTTCTAGATATTGAACTTTTCTTCAAATCTCACATTGTCTATGCCACCAGGACCATTTGCTTCCAATGCCACTAAAACACTTGTTTGTGCCTTTGCCACATTCAAAATTAACTTTTCTGAAGCGTTTCACGCTATTGCCCTGAATTCCATCCTATACAAACTCCAAATGATCCAAAGCTCCAATGGCATTCTGCTCTCTACACTTCCTATCACGTATTGCCTTGACTTCGGGGTTCAGCGAAAAATCTTCAAGGTTGTCTATACACTCCTATCTGGTCTAATGTCTCCTTAGCTCTGAAGCTTCCTTGAGCTCTGTGTCTCTGCTTGACATTCCTCCCTGCACTCTGCCAATGCCAGAAGTATGGTAGCAACCCTCCAACCAACAATGGTGTCAAGTATTTGCACAAGCCTGGATGGACTCAGCTGCATTTGAATTTTAAAAAAATGAATTGCTGTTCTTTTCTTGTTAGTGGCGAACTCAGGGTCTCCAATTTGAGTAATATTTTATGAGGGACAGTGAGTGACGTGCAATCAAATGAGTCGGGGTTCTACTCAAAGCGATTTTAATACGATTTTTAAAAAAATCAGTTCGATGCAAAATATAGCAGCAGCCCAGCTCAGGACATTAAAAAAATCGGTAATTGTTCAGAAATTAGGATATTATTTGTCACCTTCAGTGGAAAATCTTCCATTGAGGGGTCTGTCTGTCCGTGCCAACACAACATTAGAAAAACATGCACCCCCAGTGCAGAAATATAAGGCTTTGCGGAAAGGGATGCTTCTACATCCCTCATCATGTCCCGGGAATAACACTTGATGCCCTCTCCAGGGGAGCGATGCTGCTGTCGACGCGCGAGCTGGAATAGACACTAGTGAATGCTGAGCTCGGCTCCCTGGAGGGGAGCAGCGGAGACGGGTTACCATGGTTACCGCATTGACGGCCTGCCCCAGTCGGGGGGGGGGGGGGGGAGGTGGTCATGTGTTGAGGCAAAATGGCGTCTTGGAGGATGCAGTGTGATCTAGACTAGGATTTGTAATTTTGCAATGTTAATTCCCTCTGGAGTACATGGTACACAGTTTACTTGTAATATTTGCTTTTTCAAGCAATTTTTAAAATGAGGTTGGATAAAAACACAACTTTCCCCATTTTATTCATATGGGTTGTTGATCTTTATAATCAGAATAAAATGTATTTTTTAGCTACTTAGTAAATTAGGAGATGTCGTCTCAAGTATGCAATTTTTGATCTTTTTTTAAATGCTCACAGAGAACGGATTGAAAGTGTCCTTGAAGCGTGGATGAGGCTGGCGCCTGGCATTGGTGGGTGTGAATCAGTGAGTGGGCAATAAACAGCCCTGAAAGGAAAGGACCGGATTTCCAGAAATAATGGCTCTAACTGTGTTTGGTAAGTTGCACTGACAAACTTGAACACAAAACCGTCTGATATTTCTGTTCATCCTTCTAGAAGCGGAATCCGTTGCAGCTGCACTGCGGAATAGTTGTTTTATTTTTTATATGATTAAATGGGAATTGCGAGAGCTGTCTGTGGACTGGAGTCCGGTGGTCATTGTGTTTGTTGCTGCATGCAAAGGCTTAATTCAAGGGCGTATGCTCCGAAACATGGCATGTTAGTAAATTTTATTATGGAGAGTTAAGCGACAAGTTTGTTTTGTAATGAAAAATTGTTTTATTTATCAAGACATATTTTTAAAACATTTTTTTTTAGTAAATAGTACTTTAATAGTTATCTGTATTAACCCTGAACTAGATTAGTTTAAGGGATTGAAATCACCATTTCATTTCAATCTACATAAAAAGAGAGAACCTTAACTTTGAAAGTATATTGGTTTTACTGGTCACAGTAAAACAGAAATTGTTTTATATCAATATTGCTGATATGGTGCAAGCAATTATGTTTCAAATGGTCATCTGAGTACTTTGTTTCACACAAATTAAAAACGTGGCAAATTTGATTGGGGGGAAGAGTTTAGAGGGATTATATGTGTAAATCATTATCTGATCAATAACAAAAGAAACCATAGGACAAAAATGATTAAGAACCCATCAACAGGCTGTTGAGGCACCCTGTGACCAATGCTGTTTCTGCTTGTAAGATTAGCATGAAACTAAATGCTGGTGCGACCCGCTATATGTACAAATTGCTAGAACTTGCATTTAATATCAATTCAGTGGTGAACTCGGAAATATTCCAGCACAGAATATACAGCACACAACGATATCAATTCAAACGCAAGACATAATAATCTTTATTAATGTCACAAGTACGCTTACATCAACACTGCAATGAAGCTACTGTGAAAAGCCCTAGTCGTCACACTCTGGCGCTTGTTTGGGTATTCGGAGGGAGAATTCAGAATGTCCAATTCACCTAACAAGCATATCTTTCGGGACTTGTGGGAGGAAACCGGAGCACCTGGATGAAACCCATGCAGACATGGGGAGAATGTGCAGACTCTGCACAGACAATAGCCCAAGCCAGGAATTGAACCCGTGTCCCTGGAGCTGTGAAGTACAGTGCTAACCACTGTGCTACCAAGCCATCCTCCACTGTGCTGACGTTTTCTTTTCTAGTATATAAAATTACAAAAATGACAACAGTAGAAGGATACAATTTGGCCCATTTTATCTGCACCGATGATGAATCATCAGCTGGAGTTACACCTTATCTAAGCTATTCCAGTGCAGTTACAGCGCTGGCACCTATCTGGCAATGTGGAAAATTGCCCCGGTATGCCCTGTCTATAAACAGCAGGACTAATCCATCCCAACTAATTACTGCCCCACCAGTCTACTACTACTCTAGCAAAGTGTTGTTGGCAGTGTCATCCAGCGCATTTACTCAACAATATCTGCGCATTGATGCCCAGTTTGGATTTTGCCAGGGTCATTCAGCTCCTGAGTTCAATATAACCTTGGTCCAAGCTTGAGCTGAACTCAGGAAGTCGGATGAAAGTGACTGCCTTGACATCAAGGCAGCATTTGACTGAGTGTGGCATCAAAGAGCCCTAGTAAAACTGAAATCAAATGAGAATCAGGGGAAAAATTGTTCACTGGTTGGAGTCCTATCTTGCACAATGGAGGATAGTTCTGGATGTTCGAGGTCAATCGCCACAGACCCTGGACATTGTTGTGAGAGTTTCTCAGGGTCGTGTCCTATGCCCAACTATCTTCAGCTGTTTCATGAATGACCTTCTTTCCATCATGTTGAGATGCTGACGTTGGACTGGGGTGAGCACAGTAAGAAGTCTTACAACACCAGGTTAAAGTCCAACAGGTTTGTTTCAAATCACTAGCTTACGGAGCACTGCTCCTGAGGAAGGAGCAGTGCTCCGAAAGCTAGTGATTTGAAACAAACAAACCTGTTGGACTTTAACCTTATCTTCTTTCCATCAGCAGGTCAGAAGTGAGGATATTCGCTGATGATTGCATAATGTTCAGTGCCTGTCATGATTCCTCAGATACTGAAGCAGTATGTGACGATTTGTAGCAAGACCTGGACAACATTCAGACTTGGGCTGATAATTATCAGGTAACATTTACCTCCCACAAGGGCCAGGCAATGACTGTCTTCAACAAGCGAGAATCTAACCATCTCTCCTTGACATTCAGTGGCATTACCATTGCTGAATCCTCCATTATCGACATCCTAGGAGTTACCATTGATCACAAACAACTAGACACGTCATATAAATACCGTGGCTACAAGACAGGCCAGAGGCTGGGAATTCTGCGAAGAGTAACTCCCCTCCGGACAACCAACCATCTACTAAGTTATGAGTGTGATGCAATGCTCTCCACTCACCTGGATGAGTACAGCTCCAACAACATTCATGAAGCTCAACGTTCCGAGAGAACCCCCATGTACCCTCTCAAGGCAAACTTTATTTTCTCGAGACTGAGAAACCCATGTCACTAACCCAGGCCTCTACACTCGGGGGCTTCGAGTCCCTCCACATTAAAAGGATCCGTCTCCGGGCTACCAGGGAGGCAAAGGCCAATACGTCGGCCTCTTTCACTCTCTGAACTCCCGGATCATCTGACACACCAAAGATCGCTATCTCTGGACTCAGCACCATCCAAGATCTTGGACAATGCCTCAGCAAAATCCTGCCAGAATCCCTTAAGAGCCGGGCATGCCCAGAACATATGGACATGGCCTGCAGGGCTTCCCGCCCACCTCGCACATTTATCCTCAACCCCAAAGAGCTTGCTCATCCTGGTTGGCTTCATGTGTGCTTGGTGCCCATATACCTTTTCATATTGTTAACTGTGGATTAGTTCAGTCATTTTCAAACTCCGGGTCGCGACCTGTGGGCAGATGTTGGGAGGGTTGCGGGGCCATCGGTCGCGGCGTTACCGATCGTGGGAAGAAGTGGCTGCAACCACCTTTCAAAAATTCTGGCCGCAATTGACTTTCAGAATTTTGATTGTCCCATGCATGCTTGCTCCCTCAACAGTGCGCAGGCCTGGAGCCCAACGAGGCAGGCTGCCTCCTCCTGACATCAGTGGCTAACCCAGGAGCAGGTTCTTCTTGAAAATCAATGGAGCCTTCTCTCGAGAAGTGGCGGCAGAGAGCAGGTCATGCACACTGGACACTGACTGGTGTTCTGGGCATGAGGGAGATTCCTCCATTTTGTAGCTGCCTGCATGTCCTGGTGTGAGCTCCAGGGCCTCTGGTGAACAATCCATTAAGAAGAATCTGAAATTAGGAACAAAGCAGTATATAGATGATTTCTTGAGATATGGTTTGTTAATTGTGCCACTGCAAATCAGGATGCAAAGCTCAAGTATTTTATATGCAGGGAAGTACTGGCAAATAAAAGTTTAAAACTTCAGAGGCATTTGAAGATGAGCATGACGAGTTTGAGGACGAACCTTCTGATTTTTTTCCACAAATGCAGTGGGAACTTAAATCACCAGCTGAAGTTCTTAGCAGAAATGTAACTTTGAATGACAAAACAAGTGAGATCGTGAGGATATAGAAGGCTCACTTGCCACATTAAAGGTAAGTAATAATGGTGGGTTGCGAAGGATAGATAGCTGGTTGGTAAAAGTGGGTCCCGGGCAAAAAAGGTTGAAAAACACTGGATTAGTTGGTAGCATTGATGTCTGAGTCAGAAGGATATAGGTTCAAGTCTCATATTTATGAAATCATAGAATGGTTCCTGCGCAGAAAGGGGCCATTTGGTCCATTGTGTCCTTGGTGGCTCTCTTCCAGTTCCATTCCCCCACTCTTTCCCTGTACCCATGCAATTTTCTTTTAATAGTCTTTATTGTCACAAGTAGTCTTACATTAACACTGCAATTAAGTTACTGTGAAAAGCTCCTAGTTGTCACTTCCGGCACCTGTTCGGGTACACAGAGGGAGAATTCAGAATGTCCAATTTACCTAACAAACACATCTTTTGGGACTTGTGGGACGAAACCGGAGCATCTGGACGAAACCCACGTAGCTACAGGGAGAAAGTGCAGACTCCGCACAGCCAGTGACTCGAGCCGGGAATCGAACCTGGGACCTTGGTGCTGTGAAGCAAAGGTGCTAACTACTGTGCTGCTGTTTCCCTTCAAATAATTATCTAATTCTCTTTTGAAGACCTTGATTGAGTCTGCCCCCAACACACTTCCAGACAGTGCATTCCAGATTCTAACCACTTGCTGTGTAAGAAAAATGTTTTCCCTCATATCACCACTGCTGCTTTTGTCAATCATCTTAAAATTGGTGTTCTCGTTTTCTTGATGCTTTGCCAATAGAAACATATCCCACCAACAGCTCTGTCCATGAGTTTGAACAACTCTCTCAAATCTCCTCCAAGGAGAAGAGCCCCAGTTTCTCCAATCTATCCATGCAACTAAAGTTCCTCATCCCTGGAATCATTCTCATGAATCTTTTCTGCACTCTTTCTAATGCCATCACATTTTTAAGAACATAAGAACTAGGAGCAGGGGTAAGCCATCTGGCCGTTCGAGCCTGCTCCACCATTCAATGAGATCATGGCTGATCTTTTGTGGCCTCGGCTCCACTTTCCCACCCGAACATCTTTATTCTTCAAAAAACGATCTTATCTTTATCTTGAAAACATTCAATGAAGGCTCCTCAACTGCTTCACTGGGCAAGGAATTCCATAGATTCACAACCCTTTGGGTGAAGAAGTTCCTCCTGAGCTCAGTCCTAAATCTACTTCCCCTTATTTTGAGGCTATGCCCCTAGTTCTGCTTTCACCCACCAGTGGAAACAACCTCCCCGCATCTATCCTGTCTATTGCCTTCATAATTTTATATGTTTCTATAAGATCCAGTCTACTCAGCCTCTCCTCGTAATCCCCTCAACTCTGGGATTAACCTAGTGAAACTCCTCTGCACAACCTCCAGCACCAGTACATCCTTTTGCAGGTAAGGAGACCAAAACTGAACACAATACTCCAGGTGTGGCCTTACTAACACCTTATATAGTTGCAGCATAACCTCCCTCGTCTTAAACCCCATCCCTCTAGCAATGAAGGACAAAACTCCATTCGCCATAATCACCTGTTGCACCTGTAAACCAACTTTTTGCGACTCATGCACTAGCACACCCAGGTCTCTCTGCACAGCAGCATGTTTTAATATTTTATCATTTAGATAATCCCTTTTGGTGTTCCTACCAAAATGGATAACCTCACATTTGTCAACATTGTATTCCATCTGCCAGACCCTAGCCCATTCACTTAAACTATCCAAATCCCTCTGCGGACTTCCAATATCCTCTGCACGTTTTTTGCTTTACCACTCATCTTAATGTCGTCTGCAAACTTGGACACATTGCACTTGGTTCCCAACTCCAAATCATCTATAAAAATTGTGAACAATTGTGGGCCCAACACTAATCCCTGAGGGACACCACTAGCTACTGATTGCCAATCAGAGAAACACCCATTAATCCCTACTCTATGCTTTCTATTAATTAACCAATTCTCTATTCATGCTGTTACTTTACCCTTAACGCCATGCATCTTTATCTTATGCAGCAACCTTTTTCCTAAATTGTAGTTATCAGAATGGGCACATTACTTTAGATGAGGCTGAATCAGTGTTTTATACAGGTTGATCATAACTTGCTTGCTTTTATGGCCCTATTTATAAATCTCAGGATCCCTTATGATTTATTAATTACATTCTTTTGCACTGCTTCTTTCAGTGATTTGTGCGTATGTACTCCGGCTCATCTGCTTCTGCACTCCCTTTGGAATTGCACCCTTAATTTTATTTTGCCACTTCTCGTTCTTCCTACTGAAATGAATCACTGCATTTCTTTGCCTTAAATTTCATTTGCCACTTGTCTGCCCATTCCACCAACCTGTCTGCCCATTCCACCAACCTGTCTGCCCATTCCACCAGTCTATGTCCTCCTGAAGTTTAACACTATGCTTCTCACAGTTCACAATACTTACAAGTTTTGTGTCATCTTCAAATTTTTAAATAGTACCGTGTACCAAGCAAACAACTGTTAATTTTGTCCTGAATGATTTGTTTCCAAAAGCTTCCCTACCACCAAGGTTAAACTAACTGCCCTATAGTTGCTGGCTTTGTCTTTGCACTCCTTTTTCCGAACAAGGCTATAACATTTTCAATCCTCCAGTCTTCTGATACCACCCTATACTGAAAGAAGATTGAAAAAATATGGCAACCTAAGTATTTTGGCTGATGCCCCAGTGCAGTATTGAAGTATGCACGTCAGAAGTGCTGTCTTTCAGATTAAATGTTAAACCATGGTGTTATCCATGCTATCCTGGCCAATATTTCACAATAAACACTAAAATAGATTAGCTGGCTATGATAACATTACACTCCATTTGTCTGGATGAGTGCAGCTCCAACAACACTCGAGCTCGACACCATCCAGGACAAAGCAGCCCGCTTGGTTGTTCCCCCTTCCACAGACATTCAAACCTCCACCACCCCGAACAGGGGAAGCCGTGTGTACCATCTACAGGATGCACTGCAGTAACTCATCAAGGTTCCTTAGACAGCACCTTCCAAACCCATGACCACTACCATCTTAAAGGAGAGGAGCAGCAGATATCTGGGAACCCCACCACCTGCAGGTTCTCCTCCAAGTCACTTGCCATCCTGACTTGGAAATATATTTCTGTTCCTTCACTGTCGCTTGGATAACATCCTGAAATTCCCTCCCTCACAGCACAGTGGGTGTACCTACACCTGAAGGACTGCAGAGTTTAAAGAAGACAACTCATCACCACCTTCTGACAGGTAACTAGGGATGGGCAATAATTGGTGGCCTAACCAGCAACGCCCACATCCCGTAAATGAATTTTAAAATATTTGTGGAATCTTGTGGAGTGCACATTGGCTGCTAGTCTGCATGAATGCAAATCGTTATTTCCCCCCCCCCCCCCACCTTCTTTCCAAATACATATCCAAATCTGCATGAATGCAAATCATTATCCCCCCCCCCACCTTCTTTCCAAATATATATCTCAAATCTGTTTGAAGTGATCTGGCTTCTGCCAGTATCCACTTGTGAAAAATGTCATTCCAACAACTCGGCGAGGCAGAATCATAATTCATTGTTCTTCTCATGATAATCATCAATGGGTCCTTAATGTATTGCAACAAATTCACCATCCTAAATAAACAACAATTTTTTTCTCATTTACTCTTGGGATGTGGACATTGCTAACAAGACCAACATTTATTGCCCATCCCTGTTTCAAAAAGTGGTGGTGAACAACTTCTTGAACTTCTGCAGCCCTTTGGAGGACTGCCACAATTGGAACATTAAATGACTAATAGGAGGATAATGTTCCATGAACATCCACATTCTCGATGATGTGGGAGACCAGCACATTAGTGCAAAACACACTATGATTCATGTTAGAGAGGGGGGTTCCAGGATTTTGACCCAGTAATAGGGAAACGTACAGTTGATGGTGTTCCCATGCATCTATTGCCCTTGTTCTTCGAGGTTTCAAGGGTGTTATTAAAAGAACCTTTGTGAAATGCTGCCACTGTGCATCTTCTAGATGCTACGCATGGCAGCCATAGTGCATCAGTGGTGAGCGGAGTGAATTTTTAACATGGGGTGCCAATGAAGCAGGTTGCTTCATCCGGATTGGTGTCGGCTTTCTTGACTGTTTTTGGAGCTGCACACATTTGGGCAAGTGGAGAGTATTTCATCACCTTCCTCACTTGTATCTTGTGGATGGTGGAAGAGTTTTGGTAAGTCAGTTGTCCCAGAATGTTCACTCTCTGACCTCTTGCAGCCATAGTATTTATGTAGCTTGTGTAGTTAATTTTCTGGTCAGTGTTGAGCCCCAGTTGATGGTGGGGGGGGATTCACCAGTGGTAAGGCCATTGAATGTTAAGGTGGGGAGGTGGTTAAATTCTTAGTTAACTGGGCAGGCGAGTTAACGGGAGTGAGGTGGCGGTTGCCAAGAGGAAGGTGATGGGGTTGGTTTTTTGTTTGGGGTTGGGGGCGGGGAGGGTTGCGACAAGGGTGTGGTTAGTGTGCACAGTTGGGAAGGAATTGATGACGGTGGACATCTGACAGCAGGCTTGGAGGGTCGCGTGATACAGGCCGGGGGCTGACTCAAAAAGGTCCCCCCCATGCTGGTCATTTGAAACATGAGGGGGCTGAATGGACTGGTTAAATGGTCACGTTCAGATTGCTGGCGGATGAGGAGGTGTGTGAGTGAGCGAGGGCTGCCATCTGGGGGTATGTGGAGTTGAACGACACGGGGGAGGTCACAGCCGCCACGTTGTGGGTGGCACTCAAGGCTGTAGTTAGAAGGGAATTTATTTTGATTTGGGCGCACAGAGAGAAGGTGAAACGGGAGGAGAGGGCAAGGCTGGTGGATGAGATTTTGAGGGTGGACAGGAGATATTCAGAGGCGCCAGAGGCAGGGTTGTTGAAGGAAAGGCAGAGGCTCCGGATGGAGTTTGGGCTTGTCTCTACAGGAAAGACGGTGGGACAGTTGCGGGGGGCCAGAGGGCAAGGTACGAGTTTGAGGAGAAGGTGAGCAGGACGTTGGCCCATTAGTTGAGGAAACATCAAGCAGTAGAGAGAGAGAGAGATTGGTAGAGTGAGGGATGATAAGAGTAAGGCGGTGATGGACCCAGAGGGGCTGAGGTGTATTTGAGGTGTTTTATAGGAGGCTGTACGAGTCAGAGGCCCCGACCAGGGAGGAGAGGATGCTGTGGTTCCTAGATAGGTTGGAGTTTCCCAAGGTGGAGGAGGGGCTGGTCCACGGCCTGGGGCCCCAATTGGGCCGAGGGAGGTGATTGATGGTATGGAGGCGATGCAAGCAGGGAAGCCCAGGGGCTGGACGGGTTCCTGGTAGAATTTTATAAAAAGTTTGGGGCGGACCTGGAGCCATTGCTGATGAGGGTGTGTAATGAAGCGAGGGAGAGGGAGACTCCCTCTACATTGTCGCTGGCTTCCATCTCCCTGATTTTAAAGAAGGATAAGGATCCTGAGCGTGTTGGTCATACTGCCCGATATCGTTATTCAATGTAGATGCCAAGTTATTTGTGAAGGTGCTTGCCTCGCGGATTGAGGACTGTGCCGTGGGTGAGAGGCGAGGATTAGACTGGTTTTGTGAAGGGAAGGAAGTTATCGGAAAATGTGCAGAGGCTACTCAGTGCAATTATGATGCCTTCGAAGAAGGTTCAGGTGATGGTGGCAATGAACACGGAGAAGGCATTTGATCGGTTGGAGTGGGCGTATTTGTTGGAGGTGCTGGGACGGTTCAGGCAGTGGTTTGTGGATTGGGTCTGGCTGCTGCACAGTCCACCGGTGGCGAGCGTGCGGTCAAACTGAGTGAGGTTGGGGTACTTTGGGATATACTGTGGGACGAGGCAGGGCTGCCCACTCTCTCCGTTGCTTTTCGCTGTGGTGATAGAGCCATTTGCAATGGTGTTTAGAGTGTCGCGGGATTAAGCGGGGCGTGCCGAACATAGGGTTTTGCTGTATGCGGACGACCTGTTATTATATTTCTTGTACACAGTGGGCAGCATTGGGGCATTATGGAAAATTTGGGGGAATTCGGCCGGTTTTCGGGATATAAGTTGAACACGGGAAAGAGTGAGGTGCTCCCAATTAATGCCAGAGGGCAGGAAAGGAGACTAGGGGAGTTGCCGTTTAGAGTAATGGGACCGAACTTCAGACACCTGGGTAATCAGGCGGCGCGGAGTTGGGCCCAGCTGCATAGACTGAACTTGGCTCGATTGGTGGAGGGGATGAAGGCGGATTTTAAGAGGTAGGATGTGTTGCCGCTGGCTGAACGTGTGCGTACAGTGAAAATGGCGGTGCTGCCTATGTTTCTGTTCATGTTTTGGAACCTCCCAATCTTTGTCCCCAAGTCGTTCTGCAGGAAAGTCATTGGGCTGATATCTGGGTCTGTGTGGGCGGAAAAGACCCTTGGGTGCGGCAGGCTTTTTTGGAAGGCGGGGTTTGGGGTGTTGCCGGCGTTGCCGAATATGATAAATTATTATTCAGCGACTCATATTGTGATGGTGCGTAAGTGGGCTGCAGAGGAGGGGTCGATTTCAGGGCGGGTGGAGGTGGCGTTGTGTACGGGAACGAGTCTGAGGACTTTGTCGTTGGCACCTTTACCGTTCTTGCCGATCAGGTACTCCACGAGCCCAGGGTGGTGTCGGCCTTAAGGATGTGGGGGCAGCATAGGCAGCATTTGGGGCTCGGTGGCGCATCAGTGTGGGCGCCGATCTCTGACCACCATAGTTTTGCGCCGTTGAGGCTGTATATGGGGTTCAGGAGGCGGTGGCAGGCGGGGATTGACTGCTTTGGGGGCTTGGTTATAGGGGGAAAATTTGCGAGGCTGGAGGACTTGGAGGAAGTGTATGAGTTGCCCAGGGCAAATGGCTTTAGGTACCTGTGTTTTGTAAGGTGAGAGATGCCTTTCTTTGATGGGCTGTGCCTCCGGGGTTGCAGGATAAGTTGCTGTTGAAGTATGAAATTGGGGAGGGGAAGGTGTCGGATATCTATAAGGAATTGCTGGAGTTGGAGGGAGCCCTGGTGGGGGATATTAAGCGCACATGGGAGGAGGAGCTGGGAGGGGAGGTGAGGGCCAGGACGTGGGCGGAGGCCTTGCGGAGGGTGAACATGTTCTCGTCATGTACGAGGTTAAGTCTCATCCAGTTTAAGGTGGTGCATAGGGCTCATATGATGGTGGCGAGGATGAGTATTGTCTTTGCAGGAGTCGAGGATAGGTTGGGGGGCGCGAATCACATCCACATGTTTTGGGCATGCCCAAGACTGAGGGGGTTTTGCTGGGGGTTTTCGGACGTGATTCCGAGGTGTGGGGTGGTTCCGAGTCTGGAGGTGGCGATATTTGGGGTGTCGGAAGACACGGGAGTCCATGAGGTTAGAGAGGCCGACGTTTTGGCCTTTGCCTCACTGATAGCTCGGAGACTGTTTTTGCTCGGGTTACGGACTCGGAGCCTCTGAAAGCAGGGGTGTGGGTGAGCGACCTGGCAGAATTCCTGAGGCTGGAGAAGGTCAAATTCGCTCTGCGAGGATCAGTAGAGGGGTTCACCGAAGGTGGAAACCATTCATCGATTACTTTAAGGAAGATTGATGGGTCAGCAAGGGTGGTGGTGGGGGGGGGGGGGGGGGGGGGGGGGGAGAGGAGGAGGGTAAGAGGGTTAAAATGGTGCAGTGGGGTGTTGGTGTTGGGGGGGCAGGACGTTTGTGGTTGCTAATTGAGTGATGTGTTCTTCTGATACTTGTGTATATATGTGAAAATGCCTTGAATAAAAATATTTTAAAAAATTCTTCAGTTAAATTAAAACAAGATACTGGAAATCTGAAATGAAAACATACAATGCTGTCGAGAAATCCCTCTCTCTGGATCCGTAAAGACTTAATTACCTGCAAAGACTCGCATTCAAAGTCTTGTCTTGCATCTTTGGCTTTGTCTGTACATATGTTTCTGGAACCCACCTCTGCATTCACCTGAGGAAGGAGCTGTGCTCCGAAAGCTAGTGATTTGAAACAAACCTGTTGGACTTAAACCTGGTGTTGTCAGACTTCTTATTTTGAGGAGCAGGTAGGACCGATACCCATTGGAGTTAGAAGAATGAGAGATGATCTTATTGATCATGCAAGAGTCTTGGGGGCTTGACAGAATACATGTTGAAAAGATGTTTCGCCTTGTGGGGGAGTCTCGAACTAGAGGGCATAGTATAAAAATAAGGGATTTTCCATTTAAGACCGATGAGGAGGAATTTATTCTCTGAAGGTCTTTAGTACTTGGATTTCTCTTGGCAAGCAGCGGAGGCTGAATCATTGAATATATTCAAGGTTGAATTAGACAGACTTTTGATCTACAAGGGAGTCGAGAATTATGAGGGCAGGCAGGGAAGTGAAGTTAAGGTCACATTGGATCAGTCATGAGCTTATTGAATGGTGGAGCAAACCTGATGGGCTGAATGGCCTATTCTTCTTATGATCTTATTATTTCCAGTCCTAATCTGATGATGGAGAGATAGCCATAGATGAAGCAGCTTAAGAGTTTGGGGCTGGGACACTGCCCTGCTTAATTCCTCCAGTGTCCTTTTGGGGCTTTGATGATTGGGCTCCAACAACCACAGCCACTCCTTTGTGTTAGTTATGACTCAAGCCACAGAATGACATAATTGTTACAGCGCAGAAGGAGACCATTCAACCCATCTGGCACTCGTAAAGAGCCATTTAGCTAGTGGCACTCCTCGGCTTCTCTCCTGCAGGTTGTTCCTTTCAATTTCTTCTAAATGCCTCGATGGAACCTGAATTCACCACATTCAGGCAGTGCATTGCAGACCTGTATTGCGAGGGAGATATCAGGAAATTGGGCCCGAAAATGAGACCCCAGTGGAGCAGGCAATTTAGGGGTTAAACAGACTGAGAGAAAAAGAACTTGCAAGCACAGAGCCGGAAGGATAAGCTCACATTTGGCCGAGTTACGTTGTCCCAGTCAGACATAAACTCGTTGGTGGGAATACACAGGATAGGATTGGATTGGATTGGATTTTTTTATTGTCACCTGTACTGAGGTACAGTGAAAAGTATTTTTCTGCGAGCAGCTCAAACAGATCATTAAGTACATGAAAAGAAACGAAAAAAAGGAAAATACGTAACAGGGCAACACAAGGTATACAATGTAAATACATAGACACCGGCATCGGGTGAAGCGTACAGGAGTGTAGTGTTAATCAGGTCAGCCCAAAAGAGGGTAGTTTAGGAGTCTGGTAACAGCGGGTAAGAAGCTGTTTTTGAATCTGTTTGTGCATGTTCTCAGACTTTGTATCTCCTGCCTGATGGAAGAAGTTGGAAGAGTGAGTAAGCCGGGTGGGGGGTCTTTGATTATGCTGCCTGCTTTCCCCAGGCAGCGGGAGGTGTAGATGGAGTCAATGGATGGGAGGCACGTTCATGTGATCGGCTGAACTGTGTTTATGATTCTCTGAAGTTCCTTGCGGTCTTGGGCCGAGCAGTGATGGCTGTGTTGCAGCCAGGTAGGATGCTTTCTATGATGCATCAGTTAAAGTTGGTAAGAGTTAATGTGGGCTTGCTTAATTTCCTAAAAAGTGTCGGCGCTGTTGTGCTTTCTTGGTGGTAGCGTCGACGTGGGTGGATTTTTGGTGATGTGTACCCCTAGGAATTTGAAGCTGTTAACCATCTCCACCTCGGCCCCGTTGATGCTGACAGGGGTGTGCACAGTACTTTGCTTCCTGAAGTCAATGACCAGCACTTTAGTTTTGCTGGCATTGAGGGATAAATTATTGTCGTTGCACCACTCCACTAGGTTCTCTATCTCCCTCCTGTATTCTGACTCTTATTATTCGAGATCCGGCCGACTGTGGTCGTGTCGCCAGCAAGCTTGGAGATGGAGTTGGAACCAAATTTTGCCATGCAATCGTGTGTGTACAGGGAATATAGTAGGGGGCTAAGTACGCAGCCTTGCGGGACCCCGGTATTGAGGACTATTGTGGAGGAGGCGTTGTTGTTTATTCTTACTGATTGTGGTCTGTGGGTCAGAAAGTTGAGGATCCAGTTGCAGAGTGAGGAGCCAATGCCCCAGATTCATTGTTCTTCGAAACACTCCTGTCTGACCAGCTATTAGCCATTACAGACTCTGATGGCCTCTTTGTCTGTCAGTGGGAGGTTAGTTGCATATCAATAGCATGGCTCTATTCTTTTGTATAAACGAGAGTGTGCAATCAAATGGCCATGTTAACGCTGATGGGTTTAAGCCTGGAAACCCCAGCAGAGAACCTTTGTTTGAGGGGCTGGGCGGAGCTTAGAGTGAGAGAGAAAGAAAGAATGCTGTTCTGAAAGTTATAGAGAAGACCTTGGAAATCAACTGAATGAGGTCATGAAAGTTACAGAGAAGAAGGCTTTGGAAATCGTCCGAGAGAGGTCATGAAAGTTGCTACCAAGGCAGGCTTTGGAATAAAGTTCTGAACAAATGTCCCTAACAGAAGAAAAATTGCTTTGTAAATGCAAGTATTGCCTTTGTCTACCGGTGTAAGTGGCACGAGAGCTGCATAAAGTGCTGTTTAATGGGAGTGTATTAAGGTTATGAAACTACATGCAATCTGTATAAATTGTGTTTTAATAAAGTTTATGAAATAACAAAGCCCTATTTCTTATCTTTTCCTCATTGTTCATTTAATATTCACAATTGGATGTTTCAGGGCTGCAGAGCTTTGTTTTAATTGGTTGGTATGGTATCAGTTATTCTGTCTTTAGCATGCTGCTTCTGTTTATTGCTGTAGCTTCAGTAGGTTTGTACCTCGTTTTTAATTACACTCAGTGCTGCTCCTGGCATGCTGTTCTTTATCCTAATTGAACTAGGGTTAATCCTGATGGCTAAGGAAAATTGAAGGATGTACCACGCCATGAGGTTACAGATTGTGGTTGGAAACATTTCTGTTGATGGTCAATACGAGCTCATTGCTTCAATGTTTCGAGCTGTTGGTTCCATTTTTATTTTCTCCCAAGTCGCATGGTTATAGTGCCACACAGCATGATCGATGGTGGCCTCATTGTGAAGACAGCACCTTGTCTCCACAAGAATAACTAGATTGGTGAGTATGGTCAAGTAGGTTTTCTCTTGTGTTAGTTCTCTTTCCACGTGCCGCATGCCCAATCTGGCATTTGTGAACTTCAGAGCAACGACAGCTGGTTCAGTAGTGGCATTAGGGGCAGCACGGTAGCATTGTGGATAGCACAATCGCTTCACAGCTCCAAGGTCCCAGGTTTGATTCCGGCTTGGGTCACTGTCTGTGCGGAGTCTGCACATCCTCCCCGTGTGTGGGTGGGTTTGCTCCGGGTGCTCCGGTTTCCCCTCTCAGTCCAAAGATGTGCAGGTTAGGTGGATTGGTCATGATAAATTGCCCTTAGTGTCCAAAATTGCCCTTAGTGTTGGGTGGGGTTACTGGGTTATGGGGATAGGGTGAAGGTGTTAACCTTGGGTAGGGTGCTTTTTCCAAGAGCCGGGGCAGACTCGATGGGACGAATGGCCTCCTTCTGCACTGTAAATTCTATGAAATTAGCAAGCCACTCATGCTAATGGACAGTAAAGTTCCCCTATCCAGAGCAAAATAATCTGTGTCTTTGCTACCCATAGCGCATCTTCCTAGTGGTTCAGTCTGAAGGAAGGAAGAGTGATAGTTGGTAATTGTTTCAAAGAACAGCTGTCGCCTTCAGTATCTGTTTCTGGGAGAGGCTTATTGAACTGATCTTGGATGCCTGCTCCAGAGGCAATTTGGTGGCATGGTCACTTGACTACAGAAAACCAGAGGTGTCAAACAGATTGATTACATTTCAAAACCCAAACATCCCCCTTTCGTATTGAACTAAAAATACAAACATCCCCTTTTTCCGAGTGAACAAAAGACACATTTTCATGAACGTCCTTTTATCCACTATAAACCCACTGTTCTCGTGCATTAATAAATGTTTGTTCTACTAGTTAGTCTCGGTACATGCATTGTGCACACAGTCCTTAAATCGTGTAGGTCTCTTCGTCGAACGCGTGTGCATTGACATTGACTGCCTGGATGATGTTCCTTGTCTGAAGAGTGTTTTTCCTCGTGGTTATTGTTGCCTTGGTGACTGTTGTTCCAATTCTGTTGTTGGGGACACATGGACCTCTGGGATTGATGGTAGTTCTATATTCCGTACAGCTGGTGAAATCCCTTCTCCCTGACCAGCCGATTGCAGTGGAGGAGCAGCTTTGCTAGTCGAATGTATATGCCTGCAGTTGCACTGTATATTTGGTTGAGTAATTCCAACTCCTGCTTGAGTTGCCAACTGTGGAATTGTCAGCCATTCTTTCCTCCTGGTACCTTTTGTGTTATCCCTGAAATTTGTTTGGCCAGATAGTACACAGCGTGGTTCATTGAAGGCTTCAGTTTATTGTTCCTTTTCAGAGGTATAGACTCAGTTTGGATTCTTTCCTGAAAATCTTGCAGTTCAGCTCTGATGCGTATAGCATCCTGTAGAACTGCTTCATTTACCTTTGGTTTGTGCACTTCATTGCACTGACGTGATCGTCAACAATCTTAGTTTACTTGAATGTTGGCTTCCTCTCCTGGGGTCTTCTGTTTCCTTTGTTCTGGAGTCTTTTGTTTCCCTCTCTTTGCATCTTTTTCTGCACACTGAGGCCTTTTGTTGCTCTTTCTTTGTTGCCACGTTCAGGGTTATGAGCTCAATCTTTAGACTTTCTCCAGCTGGGGTGAGTGACCTTGTGTCCCATCTATGATCTGGAACTCAAAATTGTTCTTCTTGCCATTGCATTGGGATATCAGACTAGTTTTCCCTCTCAGTGTGTGTCTTGCGCATTCCGATAGCCTCAATCATACTTTTGAGGGCTTCATCGTCAGATTGCCATGTTGAGCCACTTCACAGAGATCTGTGGAAATCATTTTGTTGCATGACGCATCTGCGCCTATCTGACACTTTTTTGCTAGACACTCTCCTGTGGTCACCATTGTAACAGCCACAAACCATTTGTCGCCTATGGATCTGACTGAACCAACCTGTTGTATCATGTATAGTTCTTCATCAGACTCGTCTGCAGATATCTTTCCAGTGCCCATTCGTATAGGCCTGTTTTGCTTTTTTCTGGTCAAACACTTCTCTGCAAAATTATTTTGCTTCTTTCAGTTAAAACACTGCTTTCCTCACGCTGGAAAATTCTTCTTTTCTTGTCTGTGCTGTGCTCTGCAATATTTGCATCCTGCTCATTGTCTGAGATTACCATGTTCTTTCAGCTTGCACTGTCCCTCAGCATTATGTACCTCGTGGTCTGCTCTGCCATGCAAATGCTCTAGCTGATGTTTCACAATTTTTGCATTTCAACACACACCTCTCGTTTGTTAGTGTCAGTTTCTCATCTTTCAGTAGATTTGCTCTCACTGTGGGTTCTCTCATGATTAAGACTAATCTATTTTTAATCAGATAATCTTTTAAACGTGCAAATTTGCATGTTTCTGCTAGCTGCACTACTGCTATGACGTACCATTCCATGGTCTCATTTTCACTATGAACTTTCATGCTGAATACATAACTTTCATATGTAACATTCACATGGACTTCAAAATGTGCATTCAGGGCTTTCAAAATCTCTGTTATCTTTCTTTCTTTGCTCATCTGTTAGATTTAGTGTAATGTACAGTTTATAGCTGTCCCTCCTCAGCAGTGTTAGGAGTGTGGCTACTCTTATCGGTTCAGGCTTGTTAACTGAATCTTTTGCAATCCCATAACTTTGCCATTTAAGTGGAAAAACTGCCAATTTTGACAACTGTCATTTTTCAATTGCACTGAAAATAGGTTTGAAACTTTACTGAAGCCATTTTTCCTCATTTAGTAATTTCCTTGCAGCCTTTGCCCATTATCCTTAGCTTTGTTTTTGCAGATTTTGAACCTTTGTGTTCCTGGGTTCTCAGTGTCTTCCCTGTACCTTTTTCTCGGGTTTAAACATATATTTGTATCCACTTCTGCACAACAAATTTCATATCTAGGGCCAGCTGTCTTCATCAGTGTACATGAAGGCCGTCTCAACTTTGCCTCTCGCCTGAGATATCGCGATCCTCCATTTTAATCACCACCAGTCAGCTCTCCCCCTCAAAAGGGACAGCAGCCGATGGTCATCTGGGACTATGGCGATTTTACTTGACGTTACTCGGGGAGAGTCTTTATTGAACTGATCTAAAAACGTCTGCCTTCATCGACAGCCACATATTATAGACCCATGACAATGGAAAGCTAGACATATCAATCAGACTGGTTACATTTCAAAACCCAAATAATGGGAATTTTTCCGACACGTGTTTGATTGGATGCCGTGAGACTTAATGGGGCCTAGAGTTGGCATTTTGGGTCCCCAGGACTACTACTTCCTGACTGCACTGTCACTTAAGGTGGGTCTGTTCTACCTAAGGGATGCAAAATAGGGCTGGTGATGGAGGAGTGTGGAACATTAGCTTAAAGGTATGATTTGGCATGTGTGACTGTTGAGCTGTTGCTTGATTAGTCTGCCAATTTTGCCAGAAGTCTCCTGATACTGAAGAGCTAAACTGCAGATGTGAAATGAGTGACTGCCCTTGACATCAAGGTTGCATTTGATTGATGTGGCATTAAGGAGCCTAGCAAATCTGGAGGCAACGGGAATCGAGGGGACTCTCTGTTCATTGGAGTCATACCTAACATAAAGGAAGATGGTTGTAAATGTTGGAGTTCGGTCATCTCAGCTCCAGGACATCACTACAGGTAGTCCCAACTATCTACAACTGCTTCATCAATGATCTTCCTTCCATCATAAGGTGGGGATGTTCAGCACCATACACGGCTCCTCAGATCCTGAAGTTGTCCATTTCCAAATGATCCAAAATCTGGGCAAGCAGACTTGGGCTGACAAGTGACAAGGAACATTTATACCACAAGTGTCAGGAAATTACCATCTCCCAACAAGAGAGAATCTAACCATCTTCTCTTTACTATCACTATTATTACCCCCTCACTAAATCCCCCGCCATTGACATCCTGGGGTTACTATTAACCAGAAACTTAATTGATTTGATTTGATTTATTGTCACATGTACCAACGTACAGTGAAAAGTATTTTTCTGCGGCCGAGGAACGTACACAGTACATGCATGGTAGACACAAGAATAGTCAACAGGGAACATTGACAAATGGTACATCGATAAAACAGTGATTGGTTACAGTGTGAAACAAGGGGCCAAACAAAGCAAGTACATGAGCGAGGGCAGCATAGTGCATCGTGAATGGTGTTCTTACAGGAAACAGATCAGTCCAAGGGGGAGTCGTTGAGGAGTCTTGTAGCTGTGGAGAAGAAGCTGTTCAGCGAGAGGTGTATACAGAATCAATGTGGGGTGGCAAGTTTGTGTGATGCGTTGGGCTGAGTTCACCACAGTCTGCAGTTTCTTGCGATCTTGGATTAAGCAGTTGCCGTACCAGGCTGTGATGCAGCCGGATAGGATGCTCTCTATTGCACATCTGTAGAAGTTTGTGAGAGTCGATGCAGACATGTCAAATTTCTTTCGCTTCCGCAGGAAGTAGAGACGTTGTTGGGCTTTCTTGACTGTTGCATCAACACGAGTGGATCAGGACAGACTATTGGTGATGGTGGCCCCCAGGAACTTAAAGCTATCGACCATCTCCACTTCGGAGCCATTGATGCAGACGGGAGTGTGTGGTGTGCTGCGCTTCCTGAAGTCGATGATCAGTTCCTTGGTCTTTCCAACATTTTAGAGAGAGGTTATTTTCGGTGCACCATGCAACCAAGTCATTTATCTCCCTCCTGTAGTCCGATTCGTCGTTGTTTGAGATCCGGCCCACCACAGCCGTATCATCCACAAGCTTATAGACTAAGTTGGAATTAAATGTTGCCACACAGTCATGGATGTATAGGGAGTACAGTAGAGGACTGACCACACATCCTTTTTAAAAAAAATAATAATAATTTTATTAAGGTTTTCCCAAAATATAAACAACAAAACAATATTAACAGAACAACCATGGTAAAAACCCAAGAACAACACCCACCCAACTACAAAAGCAACTACTAAAACCAAAAAAAAGCAAACAACAAAAAGGAAAGAGATAACACCCGCCACATCCAACAAACCCATGTACACAATTCTCCCTCCCACCAAACCAAACCCGCCCCCCGGGTTGCTGCTGCTGCCGGCCTATTTCCCTACTAAGTCCAGGAAAGGCTGCAACCGCCTAAAGAACCCCTGTACTGATCCCCTCAGGGCAAATTTCACCACCTCCTCCAATTTGATGAACCCCGCCATATCATTGATCCAGGCCTCCACGCTTCCATTGAAGCAAGATCCTCCGCCGGGACGCAAAGGCCAGAACACCGGCCTCTTCCGCCTCCTGCACTCCCGGCTCCACTGCAACCCCAAAAATTGAGAGTCCCCAGCCTGGCTTGACCCTGGATCCCACCACCCTCGACACCGACCTTGCTACCCCCTTCCAAAACTCCCCCAGCGTTGGGCATGCCCAAAACATATGGGCATGGTTCACTGGGCTCCCCGAGCACCTAGCACACCTGTCTTCGCCCCCGAAAAACCTACTCATCCTCGTCCCGGTCATGTGGGCCCTATGCAGCACCTTGAACTGTATGAGGCTAAGCCTTGCACAGGAAGAGGAGGAATTCACCCTTTCCAGGGCATCCGCTCACGTCCCCTCCTCAATCTCCTCACCCAGCTCCTCTTCACCCTTCAGCTCCTCCACCGAGGCCTCGTCTACCTCCTGCATTACGCGGTATATGTCCGAAATCCTCCCTCCTCCAACCCAAACCCCCGAGAGCACCCTGACCGTACCCCACGTGGGGGCAGCAGAGGGAACCCCTCCACCTGTCGCCTGGCAAACGCCCTAACCTGCATGTACCTAAACATGTTCCCCGTGGGGAGCCCAAACTTCCCCTCTAACTCCCCCAAGCTCGCGAACCTCCCCTCCACAAACAGGTCCCTCAACCTCCTAACCCCTACCCTGTGCCAGCCCAGAAATCCGCCATCGATGCTCCCTGGAACAAACCGGTGGTTCCCCCGTATCGGGGACTCCATCGAGCCCCCCACCTCCCCCCTATGCCGTCTCCATTGCCCCCAAATTTTGAGGGTAGCCGCCACCACCGGGCTCGTGGTATACCTCGTTGGAGGGAGCGGCAACGGCGCCGTTACCAGCGCCTCCAGGCTCGTGTCCACACAGGACGCCATCTCCATCCTCTTACATGCTGCTCCTTCCCCGTCCATTACCCACTTACGCACCATCGCTGCGTTGGCAGCCCAATAGTACCCACAGAGGTTGGGCAGCGCCAGCCCCCCCCATCCCTGCCCCGCTCCAAGAACACCCTTCTCACCCTCGGAGTCCCATGCGCCCATACAAATCCCGTAATACTCCTGTTAACTCTCCAAAAAAAGGCCTTTGGGATAAGGATGGGAAGGCACTGGAACAGGAACAAAAATCTCGGGAGCACCATCATCTTGATGGACTGCACCCTACCCGCCAGTGACAGCGGTAACATATCCCACCTTTTGAACTCCTCCTCCATTTGCTCCACCAACCTTGTGAGGTTAAGCTTGTGCAGGGCCCCCCAGCTCCCAGCCACCTGGACTCCCAGGTACCTAAAGCTCCTCCCTGCCTGCTTCAGTGGGAGCCTAACAATCCCCTCCTGATCCCCGGGTGCACCACGAACAGCTCGCTCTTACCCAGGTTGAGCTTATACCCAGAAAAGCCCCCAAATTCGCTGAGAATCCTCATCACCTCCGACATTCCCCCCACCGGGTCCGCCACATACAGCAACAGGTTGATGCTCTTCCCCACCCTGCACCAGGCCCCTCCAGTTCCCCGACTCCCTCAACGCCATGGCCAGGGGCTCAATTGCCAACGCAAAGAGCAAGGGGACAGGGGACACCCCTGTCTCGTCCCCCGGTGCTGCCAAAAGTACTCCGACCTCCTCCTATTCGTGGCTACACTCGCCATCAGGGCCTCGTAAAGCAACCTCACCCAACGGACAAACCCCTCCCCAAACCTTTCCAACACCTCCCACAGATACCCCCACTCAAACCTATCAAAGGCCTTCTCCGCATCTAATGCCACCACTATCTCCGCCTCCCCTTCCACAGCCGGCATCATAATGACATTGAGAAGCCTTCGTATGTTGGTATTCAACTGCCTTCCCTTTACAAACCCTGTCTGGTCCTCGTGAATGACCCCCGGCATACAATCCTCTATTCTTGTAGCTAAGATCTTTGCCAACAGCTTGGCGTCTACATTTAGCAGCGAGATCGGCCTATATGGCCCCCCCCCTCCCTTGCCTCGTTAAAGGTCCGAACCAACAGGGGGCCCTACAGGTCTGCGTACATTTTATAAAATTCGACCGGGAACCCATCCGGCCCCGGCGCCTTCCCCGACTGCATGCTCCCTATCCCTTTAACCAGCTCCTCCAGCTCAATCGGCGCCCCCAGTCCCTCCACCGCCCCTCCTCCACCTTCGAAAATCGCAGCTTGTGCAAGAAGCGCTCCAACCCCCCCCCCCCCCCCCCCCCCCCCCCCCCACCGGGGGTTTAGATCGGTACAATTCCCCATAAAAGTCCGTAAAATTAACGTCAACCCCCCACCACACCACCTTCCCATCTCTATCCTTCAATCTCTCTGGCCGCGTCTCGCTTTCGGAGCTGGTGTGCCAGCATCCTACTCACCTTCTCCCCGTATTCATACACTGCTGCCTGTGCTTTCCTCAACTGAGCTTCTGCCTTTCTGGTGGTCAGTAGATTGAACCTGGCCTGAAGGCTACGCCGCTCCCCCAGCAATCCCTCCTCCGGAGCCTCCGCATATCTCCTATCCACCCTCACCATCTCCCCTACCAATCTCTCCCGCTGCTCTCACCTCTCCCTATGGGTTCGGATGGAAATCAACTCTCCTCTAATCACCGCCTTCAATGCCTCCCAGACCGTCCCCACTCGGACCCCCCCGTTATCGTTGGCCTCAAGGTACCTCTTGATGCACCCCCGAACCTTCCCGGACACCTCCTCGTCTGCCAGCAGCCCCACCTCCAAGCGCCAGAGCGGACGCTGGTCTCTCTCCTCCCCCAGCCCGAGGTCCACCCAGTGCGGGGCATGATCCGTAATGGCTATGGCAGTGTATTCAGCATCCTCTACCCTCGAAACCAGCCCCCTGCTCAGGACAAAAAAATCAATCCTGGATTAGGCCTTATGCACGTGGGAGAAAAACGAGTACTCCCTGGCCCTTGACATCGCAAACCTCCAGGGATCCACCCCTCCCATCTGATCCATAAACCCCCTCAACACCTTAGCCGCCGCCGGCCTCCTACCCGTCCGGGACCTGGATCGATCCCCCCCCCCCCCCCCCCACACACCTCCAGATCCGGAATGTGGCCCAACATGCGCCGCATAAACCCCGCATCGTCCCTGTTTGGGGCATAAACATTCACCAACACCACCTGCTCCCCCTGCAGCTTACCACTCACCATCACATACCTCCCGCCACTGTCAGCCACCACATTTAATACCTCAAACGACACCCTCTTTCCCACCAGGATCGCCACCCCCCGATTCTTCTCATCCAGCCCTGAATGAAATACTTGGCCCACCCACCCCTTCCTCAGTCGAACCTGGTCTGCCACCTTCAGGTGCGTCTCTTGGAGCATGGCCACATCCGCCTTCGGCCCCTTCAAGTGCGTAAACACCCGGGCCCGCTTGACCGGCCCGTTCAGCCCCCTCACATTCCAGGTTATCAGCCGGATCAGAGGGCTCCCTGCCCCCCTCCCCTGCCGAACATAACCCATCCCCTGCCCACCACTGGCCAGCGCCCCCCGCTCGGCCTGTTCCCCACAGCGGCAACTCCCCCCCCCCCCCCCCCCCCCCTCCCCTCTCCCCAGGCGGGAAAATAACAACCAGCAAAGGCCCGCGTTTTTCAGCCCCGACCCTGCCCCCATCACCCCGCAGTGCGGGAAGCCAGAGGATAGCCCGCGCCTTCGCCCTGCCCAACCCCGCCTCCTCTAGGGCACCTCCCATTGTCGGTCCCCACCACCAGCTCCCCGCACTCCCACTTTACCTTCCTGCCCGAACCCGTCCACCAGACCCATACAAAAAGACATTAAAATATCTCCCCACCCACCCTAAAGCCAACACCCATCCTGCATGAAACAGAGAACCCCCCGCCAAAGAAAAAATTAGACACCGTTGCATTTACATACAAAACCCCCATCCCTGACCCTCAGTTTGAGTCCAATTTCACGGCCTGCACAAAGGCCCACGCCTCCTCCGGGGACTCAAAATAATGGTGACGGTCCTTGTAGGTGACCCACAGACGCGCCGGCTGCAACATGCCAAACTTCACACTCTGTGGAGCACCGCCTTCGTCCGGTTGTACCCGGCCCTCTGCTTAGCCACCTCCGCTCTCCAGTCCTGGAAGATCCGCACCTCCATGTTCTCCCACTTGCTGCTCCGCTCCCTCTTGGCCCACCGAAGCACGCATTGACCACACATCCTTGCGGGTCTCCGGTGTTGAGAACTATTGTGGAGGAGGTGCTGTTGCCTATCCTGACAGATTGCGGTTTGTTGATGAGGAAGTCGAGGATCCAGCTGCACCGGGAGGGGTCGAGTCCAAGATTGCGGAGTTTGATGATTAGTCTTGTTGGGGCCATGGTGATGAAGGCGGAACTGTAGTCTATGAACAGCAGTCTTACATAGGTGTCCTTGTTGTCGAGGTGTTCGAGTGTTGATTGCAGAGCCAGTGAGATATCGTCTGCTGTGGACCGGTTGCGGTGATAGGCAAACTGCAGAGGATTGAGACTGTCTGGGAGGCTGGCAGTGATCCGTCTCATGACTAGCCGCTCGAAGCATTTCATGATACCAGACATTAGGGCCACGATCGGTAGTCGGTGAGACACGCTACCTTGTTCTTCTTTGGTACTTGTAATGTGGTGGCCTTCATGAAGGAGGTGGGGACCTCCAGAGCGGAGGAGTGAGGTGGTGAAGATAATCTGTGAATCCACTCGCCAGCTGGTCAGCGCAGGCTCTGAGTGCTCGCCCAGGGACTCTGTCGGGGCCCGTTGCTTTCCGCGGATTCACTTTCAAGAAGGCACCTCTTACCTCTGAGGCTGTAATAGTGGGTATGGGTGTGCCCAGTGCTGTTGGGGCGGGTGGCACTGATACATTGGCTGACTGCTCAAAGCGGGCATAGAACTTGTTCAGATCATCGGGTAGGGATGCTCCAGCCCCAGATATCCCGCCTGGCTTTGCTTTATAGCCTGTGATTTTGTGTAGCCTGTGATTTTGTGTAGGCCCTGCGATAATCGTCATGGGTTAGTGTCGTTGACCTGGGACTCTAGTTTGATACGGTATTGTCTTTTTCCATCCCTGATGGCTTTCCGTACATCGTACCTGGATTTCTTATATTGGTCAGGGTTGTCAGACTTTAACTCCTCCATCGGAACTTCAGGGAGTGAACCTTTTGGTTGAGCCAGGGTTTCCGTTGTTTAATACCTGTATTGTCTTCTTTGGTACACAGTCCTTGACACACTTACTGACAAAGTCTGTGACGGTGGTTACGTACACATCCAGGTTATCTGCCGCGGCCTTAAATATGGACCAATCCACAGTCTCCAAGCAGTCACGGAGGATGTCCTCTGACCAGCACTGCACGGTTTTCTTGACTGGCTCAGCACCCTTGAGTTCCTGTTTGTAAGCTGGAAGTAGGAATACCGACTTGTGGTCAGATTTGCCAAGGCTAGGTTAGGGAATGGAGAGGTAGGCTCCTTTTGATGCTCGTGTAGCAGTGGTCCAGGGTGTTTGCACCTCTGGTGGAGCAAGAGATATGTTGATGGAGTTTGGGAAGGACCTTCAAGGTTGGCCTGGTTGAAGTCTCCAGCCACGATTGTCAGGGCTTCGGGGTGATTTGCTTCTTGATTGTTGATGGTGGAATGTAGTTCATCAAGTCCTTTTTTCACTTCCGACTGTGGTGGGATATGGACTGTTGTGATGAGTACAAGGTGAATTCATGTGGGAGATAGAAGGGGCGACACTTCACGATTAGGCATTCTAGGTTTGGGGTGCAATGGCACGCTAGGGACACTACATCCAAGCACCAGGGGGTGTTGATCAGGAGGCAAACACCCCTGCCTTTCGATTTGCCTGAGGCCTTCGTGCAATCCATTCAGTGGATTGAAAAATCTTCGGGTTGGAAGGCGCAGTCTGGTGTGGCCGGAGTGAGCCATGTCTCGGTGAAGCAGAGCACAGAGCAGTTTCTCACTTCACTCTGGGGGGTGAGTCTACCTTGTTCTCAATCACTTGGACATTTGCCAGGAGTACGCTGGGGAGAGGAGTCTTGAAACTGCGTAATTTAAGTTTCACCTTCAGACCCGCGCATTTTCCCCTCTTCCTGGATCGACGGCTGTTCTCGACTGGCAGGGCTGGCTTTGTGTAAGGTAGGTGATTGCGTTCGGAGGGGTCGTGGATGGTGGCGGTGTCGGGGTCACTAGAGGGGGTTCTGCGTGGGCTGGTCTGGTCTCGTGGGGTGGTGAGGTTGGGTTCACCTTCCGGTGGGGACGGGTGGGTACCTGTCGCGCCAGGGTTGGCTCAGGCATTCCCACTTCACTGGTGAGGCCTTGCGCCCCCATAGTCTAGTCACGCTGACGTTGGCCTTGGTGGGGTTCTGGAAAGGACCCGTCTTTTACCTTTTCTGCCTCCAGGTGCTACAGGATGATGGACAGGCTGTCCACCACGTGGTTGGGTCAGGTCACGTGGTCGGAGTCTGGAGGGAGCGGCCATGTGGTCGGACTCCAGTGTGGGCCTAGTCAGGCCTCCACCAGGGAAAGGATGCAGCAGTTCTCATGGGCCAGGTAAGTTAAAGAGTTTTTGCTCGGGCCTTGGGTGTTCGCTGGGCTGGGGGGCTCCGGTCCGGGGTTGGTTGCTGCTCGGGGATTGGATCAGCCATATACATTCACTCCTCCACCACCAACTCACAGCAGCAGTGTGTACCATCTACAAGATGCACTGTAAGAACTCACCTAAGGCTCTTGGGCAGCACCATTCAAACCCATGACTACTACCATTTAAAGAACAGGACAGAAGATACATTGGAATACCACCTGGAAGTTCCCCTCCAAGTCCATCACCATCCTGACTTGGAAACATATTGTCTTCATTCCTTCACTGTCACTGGGTTAAAATCCTGGAACTCCCTCTCTTCACAGCAATGTTGGTGTACATGCACCGCATTGGCTGCAGGGGTTCAAGAAGGCAGTTCAGCACCACATTCTTGAGCAATTAGGGATGGACAATGAATGCTGGCCTAGCTAGTGTTAAGAACCACGCTGATGTTAAATGTGAGGGTATCACAAAACCCAGAAGGGTAACTTGGAACACCTGTTTGTAGTGTGTATTTTTTTTTGGTGTAATGTGAGGAACGATATACAACCCTGTGAGGAAGAGTCCAACCATTGTGTGAACAATTAATAAGGAATAATTATTACCTTAGAAGAAAGACAAAAACACACATGACAAGAAAGACTATAATACACTAAGACACTTGAGTATACTGACGACTATATACACAATGTTACATGAAACTATTCTTTGGTCCCCGAACCTACGTTACCTAAACATTGAGATGGCCTTGATCCCAAATAACATCCAATATTAAGCAATTCTGAGCTAAATCCAGTAAATAATTGCCATGCCCAGGTTAAGGTGGCCACGTCTGGGAAATAGTTTTCGGGTTTAGCGAAGGTGAAAAATGGCTATAGCTTTCGGGAGACTAGATCTGCAACAGCTGCAGTTCTGACGTTGGCTGTCTCTCTCTTTTTCTTAGTTAGTGTTCGACAGTTATGCTATTTCTGTCCCTTTAATGTTATTCACTCTGTGTTGGCTTTTGGCTGGTATGTGTCAATTTCCTTATCACCATCTTGAAGTTACCACCTCTACAGCCCCATTGTTTTCTCCACACTCGCATAAGTAAAATACTTGTTTTGCACTGATAGACGAATTTGCATCTCCCCATTTCTCCGGACGTCTGCCTCTAATCAACTCCTGTTTTACTTTATTTTAAATCTTTATTTTCCCCAATTCTGAATACCAGCAAAGCCCCACACCCCTGGAATAAATTTTTCAAAAGGACTTTGAATAGTCAAATGGGAAGTCTGCCATTGTCATGTCTGAATCCAGTCCCTAGGTCAAGTGATGTAAGCAGTTTTATTCTTAATATTTTTTTTTTTGCAAATGAGTGGCTTACGAGGTCATTTCATCGGACAGTTAAGAGTCAACCATATTGCTATTGGGTCTAGAATCGCATATAGGACGGCAGAACCCCTTCCTTAATGACATTAATGAATGAACCAGACAGGCTTTTATGAAAATTGCCATTTCGTGGTCATTACTGATATTTGCTTTTTATTCCAGCTTGTCTTAATTAACTGAATTGAAATGCCTCAGCTGTGTGGACCATGTTTCTCGATCTTTAACCCAGGCCTGTAGATCACTGGTTCAATGACCTACTGTACACACCAGAAACACGAGCAACATTCCAAATATGGTCTTTCAAAACTCATAGGTTAGTGAAAACGTCAGTGGGAAACTCGTGCCTACTTCCAATGGTTGGCCTGCAGCCATTTAATGCTCTGAGCGTCAATGGGTTGAAGGTGGGTATCCCATTCCCATTTGAGCGGAAGGCCAGCCTCAGAGTTTCTGGCCATCTGATTGTCCGACAGCTCAACTGGTCCCAGCAACATCAACAGAGCAGTGGCCACTAATGAAATTGCATACAGTTCCAGCGAAGAACGGCCAGGAGCTAGATGGAAGGAGGGTACTGGGGGGTGCTCTTGGCATAAACGGCAGGTTCTTATCCTGCTCGAGGACAGAGCAGGCTAACTGGTCATTAATTGTCCACTTAAGGGCCTCAATTGGAGTGAAGATGGATGCGGTGTGAGCAGTGTCAGGGGATGGATCGAGCAGTGTCTATAGGAGACTGAGCAGTGTTGCGGTTGAGGACTTTGTGGAGGGAACTAGAATTAAAAACAAGGACAGATCCATTTGAGAACAGTGAAATTCAATGACATGAATCTCTCAATGCTGAGGAAGTTGTGGATAGAAAGTTCAGTGAGTTGGTCACACCGCAGTTTTAAAAATTACTGAGGGAGATAGGAAATGGGCAACCACCAGACAGAGGAACAGTAAGAAGGCAGTGCACGGGTCATCTGTGGTCATCTCCCTCCAAAACAGATATGCTGTTTTGGATACTGTTGGGGGAGATGGCTTACCAGAGGAAGGAGACAGCAGCCAGGTTCATGGCACCGTGGCTGGCTCTGCTGCGCAGAAGGGCAGGATAAAGAGTAGCAGAGCTATAGTGTTCGGGACTCGATAGTAAGGGGAAATCAGAGTTTCTGTGGATGCAAGCGAGACTCCAGGATGGTATGTTGCCTCCCTGGTGCAAGGGTCAAGGATGTCTTGGAGCGGCTGCAGGACATTTTGGAGGGGGAGGATGAATTGCCAGCTGTCATGGTGTATGTAGGCACCACCGATTATAGATAGAAAATGTGCTGAGGCCCTACAGGCTGAATTTAGGGAGTTAGGAGATAAACTAAAAAATAGGACCTCCAAGGTAATAATCTCAGGATTGCTACCAATGCCACGTGCTAGTCCGAGTAAGAATGTCAGGATAGATAAGATGAATACGTGGCTCAAAAGATGGTGCAAGAGGGAGGGATTCAAATTCCTGGAACATTGGAACCGGTTCTGGGGGATGTGGCACAAGTACAAACCTGACGGTCTGCACCTGGGCAGGACTGGAACCAATGTCCTAGGGGGAGTGTTTGCTAGTGGTGTTCGGGAGGGTGTAAACTAATGTGGCCAGGGGGTGGGAACCAATGCAGGAAGTCGTAGGGAAGTAAAGTGGGGACAGAATCAAAAGGCAGTAAGGGTAAAAGTGAAAAGCAGAGAAGCCAAAGTCAAAAAACAAAAAGGGCCACAGTATAGAGTACAGAGACTGTGGAGAACTCAGTGAATGGGTCCAGTAAGGCTAAGAGAAATAAAACGCCGGGAGAGTGTACAAAACATAGCCGGACAGATGGTCTGAGCAAGGAGGGGAGAGAGCAAGGGAAGTCTGAATTAAACTGCATTTATTTCAATGCAAGAGTCCTGATGGGCAAGGCAGATGAACTCGGGTCATGGATTGTAAATGGGACTGGGATATTTATAGCTATCATTGAAACTTAGCTAAGGGAGGGGCAGGACTGGCAGCTCAATGTTCAAGGGTACAAATACGATAATAAAGATAGTCCAGGAGGTAAGAGAGGAGGGGGAGTTGGTTTTTGATTAGGGAGAATATCGCGGCAGAGGGAATATATCCGATGGTTTGCCCACTGAGTCTATGTAAGTTGAACTGAAAAATAAAAAGGAAGAGATCACTTTGATAGGATTGTACTACAGGCCCCCCCAATAGTCAGCAGGAAATTGAGGAGCAAATATGTATGAGATTACAGTTAGCTGCAAGAAAAATAGGTTGGTAATAGTTGGGGACTTTAACTTTCCCATCATTGACTGGGACAGCCATGGAATTAGGGGCTTGGATGGAGAGAAATTTGTTGAAAAATGAAAATCACTTATTGTCACGAGTAGGCTTCAATGAAGTTACTGTGAAAAGCCCCTAGTCGCCACATTCCGGCACCTGTTTGGGGAGGCTGGTACGGGAATTGAACCATGCTGCTGGCCTGCCTTGGTCTGCTTTCAAAGCCAGCGATTTTAGCTGTGTGCTAAACCAGCCCCTAAGTGTATTCAGGGGGAATTTCTCTTTCAGTATGTGGGTGGCTGGTCTATAGAGGGGGCAAAACTTGACCTCCTCTTGGGAAATAAGGAAGGGCAGGTGACCAATGTGTTAGTGAGGGATCACTTTGGGGCCATTAATTTTACGAGAGCTATGGAGAATGATGGGTCTGGCCCAAAAGTTAAAATTCTAAATTGGGGCAAGGTCAATTTTGATGGTGTTAGACAGGAACTTTCAAAAGTTGATGGGCAAAGTCTGTTGGAAGGCAAAGGGATGGCTGGTAAGTAGGGGGCTTTCAAAAGTGTGTTAACCAACATTCAGTATAAGCACACTCCTTTCAGAGTGAAGGGCAAGGCTGGTAGAAATAGGTGTTGCACGTTTTACTTGAGTGTATTACGCGTTTATTGGAGTGTATTAACACGCCTCCGTTTAAAGGCCGTGTGCTTAACACTACTACAGCTCTGTGTGTGTATTTTCAGCTCGGAGTCGCCAGGTGCCGTATATAGACACCTCACAAGTATTTCAAGGTCAGGTTCAAAGTAATAAAACTATACACCGATCAGTAAGTTCAAACGATCAATATTTATTATACAAATATAATAAATACGCATGCACACGCTAAAGACTAATACCTATTTCTACTATTAAACGGCTAAATACTTATCTAAGTAGGAACCAGCAAGGTCAGGGGACAAGGCCTTTGTTCCTTTCTGGGCTGCACCTTCTGTTCGTTACTAGTCGATTAATGTATAGGCAATGCTGGGTTCACGTAGCGAGCGTCGTTTTGGCACTTACTGAACGATGGCTGGTGCTCAACGGCTGGTGATGGAAGACAGGATCAACGGCTGGAGTCGGAGTCAGGATACAACAGCAGATCTGGGCCGGAGTCAAAACAGCAGTCCAAGCCGGAGCACAAAAACAGACAGAACCATGTGCGGGGTCTATCTTTATAGGGCCCCCAATGTCCGTGCCTTTTTGGGGCGGGCCTGTACCTGCCATGTATCGATTAGATCATTTCCCAATCGATGTCTTACAAATCCCCCAATCTGAGGGTCTCTTCTCGATGGGTGGGGCGGTCTCTAGGGTCTTTTGTGATGGATACTTCTGGTGCCGTTTCGTCTGGGCGTCCACTCAAAGTATCCATTCAAAACCAAATGTTGCTATTGTGTGTGCCCAGATCTGGATTGCCTTATTACTATGCAAAGCGTTTTGCTATTTACACCTTTGGTTGAGATCTTCCACCTGGCCATAAACTAGTTTTGCTACGTGCAGAATGCTAATTAGCCTTTGCAGACTGCTTGTCCTGGCTAAACTGTTTTCTCCCTACAGTCTTAGCAGTTCTCCATTTTGTTAGCCCAGTGTCCATCTTAGGTGGCTACATAGGGAACCCTGGATGACTCGGTATATTGAGGCTCTGGTCAAAAAGAAGAAGGAGGCATATGACATGCTGAGGCAGCTGAGATCAAGTGGATCCCTTGAAGAATATAGAGGTTGTGGGAGTAGATTCAATAAAGAAATCAAAGGGACAAAAAGGGGACATGAGATTGCTTTGGCAGATAAGGCAAAGGAGAATCTAAGAGCTTCCACAAATATATAAAGGGCAAAAGAGTAACTAGGGAGAGAGTAGGGCCTCTTGAGGATCTACAAGGTCATCTATGTACAGATCCACAAGAGATGGCGGAAAATCCTAAATCATAGAATTTACAGTGCAGAAGGAGGCCATTCGGCCCATCAAGTATGCACCGGCCCTCGGAAATAGCACCCCACGCCTCCACCTATCCCCATAACCCAGTAACCCCATCTAACCTTTTTTAGCCACTAAGGGCACTTTATCATGGCCAATCCACATAACCTGCACATCTTTGGACTGTGGGAGGAAACCGGAGCACCCAGAGGAAACCCACGCACACACGGGGAGAACGTGCAGACTCCACACAGACAATGACCCAAGCCGGAATCGAACCTGGGACCCTGGAGCTGTGAAGCAATTGTGCTACCCTGCTGCCCTAAATTAATATTTTTCATCTTTATTTACTGTTGAGAAAGGCATGGATGTTAGGGAACTTGGGGAAATAAATAGTGACGTCTTAAGGAGTGTACATATTACAGAGAATGAGGTGCTGGAAGTTTTAAAGAACATCAAAGTAGATAAATCCCCGGGACCTAGATTAGGTAGGGTTGTGGGGTTAGAGTGGAGGTATGGGCTTAAGTAGGGTGCTCTTTCCAAGGGCCGGTGCAGACTCGATGGGCCGAATGACCTCCTTCACTGTAAATTCTATGATTCTATGACCTGATGAAATGTATCTCAGGATTTTGTGGAAGGCTAGGGAGGAAATTGCAGGTCCCCTAGCACAGATATTTAATCATCACAGCTGAGGTGCCTTAAGATTGGAGAGTAGCAAATGTTGTACCTTTGTTTAAGAAGGGCCACAGGGAAAAGCCTGGGAACTACAAACTGGTGAGCCTAATGTCTGTGGTGGGTAAGTTGTTAAAAGGTTCACTCGGATGCTACCGGGGCTTGATGGTTTGAGTTATAAGGAGATAGACTGGGATCTACAGGCATTTAGAAAAGTAAGGAGTTTTTCGACTTCCGGTCGGCGAGCGAAGCGGTCGCAGGGAGAGGGGCTCCCGCACGCGGCAGAAAGCAGGGAAGGGACCCCCCGGGCAGGCCGGTCGGCGGAGGAGCATCGGCGGCGGCAGAGGGACTCGGCGGCGGCGGCAGCGGCGGCAGCAGAGGGGCTCGGCAGCGGCAGGTCCAACCCCCCCCCCCCCCCCCCAACGCAGGCCAGGAGCGGTGCGGCAGCGGCAGGCCCCCCCCCCCCCCCCCCAACGCAGGCCAGGAGCGGTGCGGCAGCGGCAGGCCCCCCCCCCCCCCCCAACGCAGGCCAGGAGCGGTGCGGCAGCGGCAGGCACCCCCCCCCCCCCCTCCAACGCAGGCCAGGAGCGGTGCGGCAGCGGCAGGCCCCCCCCCCCCCCCCCCACTCCCCAACGCAGGCCAGGAGCGGTGCGGGACCGAAGGGGGGGGCCAGGCCGGAGGCAGCGACCAGGAGGTCGCGAAGTGCAGCAGCGGGGACCCCCCCCCCCCCCCCCAACCGGCAGCGGGGCCCCCCCCCAAACTGGCAGCGGGGACCCCCCCCCCCAAACCGGCAGCGGGACCCCCCCAACCGGCAGCGGGACCCCCCCCCCCCAACCGGCAGCGGGGACACCCCCCCCCAACCGGCAGCGGGGACCCCCCCCCCCCCAACCGGCAGCGGGGACCCCCCCCCCAAACGGCAGTGGGGACCCGCCCCCCCCCCCAACCGGCAGCGGGGACCCCCCCCAACCGGCAGTGAACACCGGCCCACCCAAACGGCAGCGACCACCACGTGGCAAGAACAAAGGGACTGGGCAAAGGCCTCTCTCTCTCTCTCTCTCTCTCTCTCTCTCTCTCTCTCTTTCTCTCTCTCTCTCTCCCTCTCTCTCCTGGGTGAGGGGGGAGAGAAAACCAAAAAAAAAAGACTTATATTTCTGTTTTAAAAAAAACCCCAAAAGAAATCTGGTAAAGAGAAAGGGGGGAGTATATACTATTTTCTCTCTTTTTACACTCGCTCCCAGCAAAAGTAAGCCCATCGGAGAGGAGTTGCATAAAAGCGGGGAGGAGGAGAGAAAATAATTAAGAAATAAATAAATAAAATAAAGGGGTAAAGGAAAGAAGGGGGGGGAAAAATACATTTAAAAAAAAAAATAATAATAAATAAAATAAAAATAGGGTGTGGAAAAGGGGGGAAAAGAAAAACAAGGGGAGAAGAAAAGATGAAAGGGAAGGGGGAGAAAAAAATGCCAGAAGGGAGCCAAGAGAAAGGGGGCACCGGAAGTAGACGGGGCAAAGGGCAAGCCAGCTCGGGCGAACGAATCAGCACACGAAGCGGCGGGAAGGATGTATCGCCGCATCAAAAAGAGGTGGACAGACAGGTACCCTCTCCCCTGGGGTTAGAGGGGGGCGTGAATTGGAAGGCAGCCTTTGCCGAGGTGGTGAGGGAGCAGCTGCAGGCAATCAAGGCAGAGTTGAAAGCAGACGCAGAGGCCGCAGTACAGGCAGCAGTGACCAGGGACATGTCGGGTGCAACAGGCTCTGACCAGATTGGAGGAGAAAGTGGATGCCCAAGGGGAGAAACTGGAAGCCCATGAGGCAACCATTAAAGAGCTGGAGAAAGCAGCGACCGACATGAGCGACCGGGTCACGGCCCTGGAGAGGGAAGTGGCGAGACTGGGTGCAACACAGGGGAGCCTGAAAGGCAGGGTAGACGACCAGGAGAACAGCTCGAGAAGGCAAAATGTTAGGATAGTGGGCCTGCCAGAGGGGATCGAGGGCAGAAATCTCACAACATTCGTGGCTGCGATGCTGGGCTCCTTAGTGGGGGGGGGACACTTTTCCCACCCCACCGGAAATGGACAGAGCTCATCGGTCACTGCGCCCGAAGCCCAAGGCAGGGGAACAACCGAGAGCAGTCATAGCCAAACTGCACCGGTACCGGGATAGGGAGACAATCTTGCGCTGGGCCAAGGAAAATAGAGCCTGCAAATGGAACGGACACGCCATCCGAGTCTACGAGGATCTTGGAGCGGACATAGCTAAGAGACGGGCTGAGTTCAACAGAGCGAAAGCAGCTCTCTACAAGAACAGAGTGCGTTTTGGTATGCTGTACCCAGCAAAACTCTGGGTCACATACCAAAACAAGGAATATTTCTTTACAGCCCCTGCTGAGGCGAATAGGTTCGTCGAGGAGCACTTTCTGGAAAAACGCCATGGAAGGTAGGGACGAGGGGCCCATGGCAAGGAGAAACGACATGCCGACGGGGGTTGGGGAGGGGCGAGGCAAAGCCAGCCCCCTCCCCCCCGGCAGGAACACCTAGAACAAAAAACAACCCACTGCCCAAGGGACCGCTCCAGGTGGGAGGCCAGGCCCCAGCACGAGGGAACGGGAGTATTGGAGAAGGGAGAGGAGAAGCGGGACAGCAACCTCCGAGAGGGGAGCCACTGTGCTAGCAGGAAAGCTAGCGACGGGGGCACGCAACAAAGCAGGGCCGCAGCGCACCCCCAACAGGGGGGAAGGCGCCAGGCAGGGGAGGGGGAGGATCACCCATCAAAGTCGGGAGAGCAAATGGGGACAGGAATAGGGGATAGAGGGGCAAAGGAGGTGTACACGGGAGGGGGGAAAAGGGAGAGAGCGGGGGGGGGGGGGGGGGACACCCGGGGTGCGAGAGACCAGGGAGGGGAAATGCAGGGACAAAGGGACAAAAGAGGCCAGAAGAGGAACAGGGCCACAAAGTGCCACAAACAAGGGCTCGAAACAGGGAACCGCTGCAAGCACCCACCCAGTACGGTCTGTGGGCGAAGGGGCCCCCCGGAGTGCAGGGGACTACCCGCGTGGCGGACACACAGTGGACGGCCATGGCGGGTGCCCCCGGGACAAGGGGAAACCCCGGAGCGCAGAGACCCGACCGCATGGGGAGAGCAGTGATAGTGGCCATCCTGGACGGCCCCCTAACAAAGGGAAACCCCAGAGGGCAGGGGCGCGTCCACCGGACAAATATGGTTAATCCCACAGGAGCGAGGGGGCAGAAGCCCCGCACCAGGATAGTCACCTGGAACGTAAGGGGACTTAACGGCCCAGTGAAGAGATCTAGAGTCCTCACCCACCTCAGAAACATGAGGGCTGACATAGTCTTCCTCCAAGAGACACACCTGAGGGAGCAGGACCAACTGCGGGTAAGAAAGGGCTGGGTGGGACAAACCTATCATTCCTGTTATGGGACAAGGGCCAGGGGGGTGGCGATCCTGATTGGCAAGAGGACAATGTTTAGGGCGACAAAGACGGTTACAGACCCAGGGGGGCGGTATGTCATGGTCAGCGGGGCCCTGGATGGGGCGCCGGTAGTTCTAGTCAACATGTACGCGCCCAACTGGGACGACACGAGCTTCATCCAAAAGACCATGGCAGAAATCCCGGACATAGTGACGCACCGACTAATCATGGGGGGGGGGGACTTCAACTGTGTACAAGACCCAAAGACGGACAGATCAAACCCCAGAACGGGGAAAACCTCAAACATGGCAAGGGAACTCAGTCACTATATGGAGCAGATGGGAGCAGTAGACCCCTGGAGATTCGCCCACCCGGGGGAGAAAGAATTCTCTTTCTTCTCCCCAGTACACAACGTGTACACCAGAATTGACTTCTTTGTGGTGGGGAAAACGGTGCTTCCAGGGATAGACAAGGTGGAATACTCCGCAATTGTGATATCAGACCACGCTCCACACTACATGGACGTGCGGCTAGAGACGGGAAGGGCCCAGCGCCCCACATGGAGGTTGGACGGTGCCTTACTAGCTGACAAGGCCTTCAGCGAAAGGATAGCGCGGGCCATAGCGGAGTACACGGAGAACAACCAAAACGGGGAGGTCTCACCCTCCACGTTCTGGGAAGCGCTTAAGGCCGTACTAAGAGGGGAAATCATTGCCTACAAAGCGCAAAGAGATAGGGAGGAAAGGGTGGCTAGGCAGAAGCTGGTCGACTCCATACTGGAGGTAGACCGTAAATACTCCGAGGCCCCGACCGTAGAGCTCCTGGCGGAGAGAAAAGAATTACAAAGGAACTTTGACCTGCTCTCCACCAGGAAAGCAGTACACCAACTCCGCCAGGCACGCGGGGCCCTGTACGAACACGGAGACAAAGCCAGCCGCCTGTTGGCACACCAGCTGAGAAAGCAGGCAGCCAGCAGAGAAATTGCGCAAATCAGAGGTACCAGAGGCACGTGGGAAACAGAACCAGAGAGGATCAACGAAACCTTCAAGGCCTTCTACCAAGAGCTGTACACCTCAGAGCCCCCAACGGGGAAGGCTGGGATGAACCGGTTTCTTGATGGACTGGACATACCAGTCGTGGGAGAGGGCAGAAAACGGGATCTGGAAGCACCACTAGCACTGGGAGAGATCATGGAGAGCATTAGCTCCATGCAGACGGGGAAGGCGCCGGGACCAGACGGATTCCCGGCGGACTTCTACAAAAAATTTGCGACAGCGCTGGCCCCGCACCTGCGGGAGATGTTCACAGACTCGCTAGCTAGGGGCACACTGCCACCCACGTTAGCACAGGCCACAATCTCGCTGATACCTAAGAAAGACAAGACCCAACGGAATGTGGGTCATACAGACCCATATCTCTGCTGAACGCAGACGCCAAAATACTGGCCAAAATCCTAGCCAAAAGGCTAGAAGACTGTGTACCTGAGGTGGTCACAGAGGACCAGACGGGCTTCGTCAAAGGTAGACAGCTTATCGCGAACATCAGGCGCCTGCTGAACATGATAATGACCCCCTCCGGGGAGAGAACACAAGAGGTGATCGTCTCCCTGGACGCAGAAAAGGCCTTCGACAGAGTCGAATGGAAATACCTCATAGAGGTACTGGAGCGGTTCGGGCTTGGAACAGGGTTCACCGCTTGGGTAAAGCTCCTATACAACGCTCCCATGGCGAGTGTACGGACCAACAATACCAACTCCCAATACTTCCAGCTGCACAGGGGCACCAGACAAGGATGCCCACTGTCCCCGCTGCTGTTCGCACTAGCAATCGAACCGCTAGCAATCGCGCTCAGGGCAGCAAAAAAATTGGAGGGGGATCCAAAGGGGAGGTAGAGAGCACAGAGTCTCACTCTATGCGGATGATCTGCTCCTCTATATCTCGGACCCACAAAGCAGCATGGATGGAATCATCGCGCTCCTGAAAGAGTTTGGAGCCTTCTCGGGCTACAAACTCAACATGAGCAAAAGTGAGATCTTCCCAGTACACCCGCAAGGCGGGGGGGGGGGGGGGGGGGGCAGCACTAAAGGGGCTGCCGTTCAAACAAGCCCGACATAAATTCCGCTACCTGGGGATCCAAATAGCCCATGACTGGAAAGGGATCCACAAATGGAACCTCACCAGCCTGACGGAGGAAGTTAAAAAGGACCTGCAAAGATGGAACACACTCCCACTCTCCCTCGTGGGGTGAGTCCAGACGATCAAAATGAACGTACTGCCCAGGCTCCTCTTCTGTTTAGATCCATTCCGATCTACATCCCCAAGGCCTTTTTCAAAGCGCTGGACAAGCTTATCATGGCGTTCGTATGGGGGGGTAAAAATGCTAGGATCCCAAAGAAGGTCCTACAAAAAACAAAAACCGGGGGGGGGGGGCTAGCCCTCCCGAATCTACAATTCTACCACTCGGCGGCAACAGCCGAGCGAGTAAGGGGATGGATCCAGGAGCCAGAAGCCCGAGTGGGTACGTGCGGAGGAGGCCTCCTGCATGGGAACCTCCCTCCGGGCCCTCGCCACGGCAGAACTCCCATCCCCACCCAAAAAACACTCCAGCAGCCCAGTGGTGACAGCCACCCTCCAATCCTGGAACCAACTGCGGCAGCAATTTGGCCTGTACAAAATGTCGGACAAGGCTCCCATCTGCAACAACCATAGGTTCAAACCAGCACTGACTGACGCCACCTTCAAAAGGTGGAGACAGGACGGGGGGACACTGACAGTCAGGGACCTATACACGGACGACAGGATCGCAACACTGGATGAACTGACAGAGAAATTTCAGCTAGCTGGGGGGAACGAGCTACGGTACCTGCAGCTCAAAAACTTCCTACGAAAGGAGACAAGGACGTACCCACAACCGCCATGACACACACTACTGGAAGACCTACTGGACGCAAGTATCCTAGAGAAAGGGAACTGTAGTGACATGTATGGCCGACTGGTAGATAGGGACGACACCGTACTGGACGCAACAAGAAGGAAATGGGAGGACGACCTGGGGATTGAGATAGGGTGGGGACTCTGGAGCGAAGCACTGCATAGGGTCAACTCCACCTCCACGTGCGCAAGGCTCAGCCTGACGCAACTAAAAGTGGTTCTTAGAGCCCACTTAACGAGAAACCGTATGAGTAGGTTCTTCCCGGAGGTGGAGGACAGATGTGAACGGTGCCAAAGAGGCCCGGCCAACCACGCTCACATGTTCTGGTCTTGCCCCAGACTTGTGGAGTACTGGACAGCCTTCTTCGAGGCAATGTCCAAAGTGGTGGGGGTGAAGGTGGAGCCATGCCCGATAGTGGCGGTCTTCGGGGTTTCAGACCAGCCAGATCTATTCCTGGGGAGGAGGGCGGACGCCCTTGCCTTTGCCTCCCTGATCGCCCGCCGTAGAATCCTGTTTGGCTGGCGGTCAGCAGCACCGCCCAGAGCTGCAGACTGGCTGTCCGACCTCTCGGAATCTCTCCAAATGGAGAAAATCAAATTCGCCATCCGAGGGTCGGACGATGGCTTCCACAGAACGTGGGAGCCATCATGCAACTGTTCCGGGACCTGTTTGTGGCCAACGTACAAGAGGAAGAATAGTCGGGTGGCCAAGAATCGGGAAAATGGACGGGAATCGGGGGAAGGTAGCCGGGGGGGGGGGGGGGGGTGGTTACGGGCTCGTTATGGGGGTTTGATGGCAAGCCAAGGCCCAAAACCAAACTATAAATGAATGCCTATAAACATGTGCCTCGGCCATACTGGGGAATGTAAAATATGTATGCTGGCTAAAGGGGGCGGCCACAATTGTTGTTATGAAGATGCTTACCTGTAAATATTCATGTTAAATTATTGTGTTTTCTTTTTTTTTCCTCTCTAATAATTTGTAATCTGTCATATATAAAATATGAAAACTCAATAAAAAACATTTATAAAAAAGAAAAGTAAGGACTGATTAGGGACAGTCAGCATTGCTTTGTGAGTGGAAAATCATGTCTCACGAATTTGGTTGAGTTTTTTGAAGGGTTAACTAAGAAGGTAGTTGAGGGCAGTGCATTCAACGTTGTCTACATGAACTTTAGCAAGGCCTTTGACAAGATACCGCATGGTAGGTTGTTGCAAAAGAAATTTCATGGTTTCCACGGTGAGGTAGCCAATTGGATACAAAATTGGCTTGGCAACCGAACCAAAGGGTGGTTGTAGAGGGTTGTTTTTCAAACTGAAGGCCTGTGACCAGCGGTGTGCCTCAGGGATTAGTGCTGGATCCACTGTTATTTGTTATTTATATTGATGATTTGGATGAGAATTTAGGAGCCATGGCTAGTAAATTTGCAGATGACACAAAGATTGGTGGCACAGTGGACAGTGAAGAAGGATATCTTGGATTAATTGCATCAATGGCTCCGAAGTGGAGATGGTCGATATCTTTAAGGTTCTGGGGGTCACCGTCACCAACAGTCTGTCCTGGTTCACACACGTTGATGCAACAGTTAAGAAAGCCGAACAACGTCTCTAGCTTCCGTAGGAAGTAAAGAAATTTGACATGTCTGCATCGACTCTCACAAACGTCTACAGATGTGCGATAGAGAGCATCCTATCCAGCTGTATCACAGCTTGGTATGGCAACTGCTCGGTCCAAGATCGCAAGAAACTGCAGAGTGTGGTGAACTCAGCCCAATGCACAAGCTTGCCACCCCCACATTGATCCTGTATACACCTCCCACTGCCTCAGGAAAGCAGACAGCATTATCAGAGACCCCTCCCACCCAGGCATTGCCTTCTTCCAGACCCTTCCATCAGACAGAAGGTACAGAAGTCTGAAGACCCGCACATCCAGTCATAGGAACAGCTTATTCCCCACAGCTACAAGACTCCTCAACGACTCCCCCTCAGACTGATCTGTTCCCTGTAAGAACACTTCACGACGCCCTATGCTGCTCTTGCTCATGTATTTGCTTTGTTTGGCCCCTTGTTCTGCACTGTAACCAATCACTGTTTGTCGATGTACCATTTGTCAAGAGCACCGGCTCTTGGAAAGAGCACCCTACCCAAGGTCAACACCTCCACCCTATCCCCATAACCCAACACTAAGGGCAATTTTGGACACTAAGGGCAATTTATCATGGCCAGTCCACCTAACCTGCACATCTTTGGACTGTGGGAGGAAACCGGAGCACCCTGAGGAAACCCATGCACACACGGGGACGATGTGCAGACTCCGCACAGACAATGACACAAGCCGGAATCGAACCTGGGACCCTGGAGCTGTGAAGCAATTGTGCTACCCACAATGCTACCGTGCTGCCCTTAAGAACAAATTAATCTACATTCAGTCATTCTACCGTAATCCATGTACCTATCCAATAGCAGCTGAAGGTCCCTAATGTTTCCGACTCGACTACTTCCACAGGCAGTGCATTCCATGCCCCCACTACTCTCTGGGTAAAGAACCTACCTCTGACATCCCCCCGATATCTTCCACCATTCACCTTAAATTTATGTCCCTTTGTAATGGTTTGTTCCAGTCGGGGAAAAAGTTTCTGACTGTCTACTCTTATCTATTCCCCTGGTCATCTTATAAACTTCTATCAAGTCGCCCCTCTTCCTTCTCCGTTCTAATGAGAAAAGGCCTAGCACCCTCAACCTTTCCTCGTAAGACCTACTCTCCATTCCAGCAACAACCTGGTAAATCTCCTTTGCACCTTTTCCAAAGCTTCCACATTCTTCCTAAAATGAGGTGACCAGAACTGCGCACAGTACTCCAAATGTGCCCGTACCAAGGTTTTGTACAGCTGCATCATCACCTAACGGCTCTTAAATTCAATCCCTCTGCTAATGAACGCTAGCACACCATAGGCCTTCACAGCTCTATCCACTTGAGTGGCAACTTTCAAAGATCTATGGACATAGAACCCAAGATCTCTCTGCTCCTCCACATTGCCAAGAATTTGTCCTTCCAAAATGGACAACCTCACACTTTTCAGGGTTAACTCCATCTGCCTCCATCAGCCCAGCTCTGCATCCCATCTATGTCTCTTTGCAGCCGACAACAGCCCTCCTCACTATCCCCAACTCCACCAATCTTCGTATCGTCTGCAAATTTACTGACCCACCCTTCAACTCCCTCATCCAAGTCATTAATGAAAATCGGACCCAGAACTGATCCCTGCGGTACGCCATTGATAACTGGGCTCCAGGCTGAATATGTGCCATCCACTACCACTCTCTGACTTCTATTGGTTAGCCAGTTTGTTATCCAACTGGCCAAATTTCCCACTATCCCATACTTTCTGCATAAACCTACCATGGGGAACCTCATCAAATGCTTTACTAAAATCCATGTACACTACATCCACTGCTTTACCTTCATCCACATGCTTGGTCACCTCCTCAAAGAATTCAATAAGACATGTAAGGCAAGACCTACCCCTCACAAATCCGTGCTGACTATCCCTAATCAGGCAGTGTCTTTCCAGATGCTCAGAAATCCTATCCCTCAGTGCTCTTTCCATTACTTTGCCTACCACCGAAGGTAGACTAACTGGCCTGTAATTACCAGGGTTATCCCTATTCCCTTTTTTGAACAGGGGCACGACTTTCGCCACTCTCCAATCCCTTGGTACCACCCCTGTTGACAGTGAGGACGAAAAAATCATTGCCAACGGCTCTGCAATTTCATCTCTTGCTTCCCATAGAATCCTTGGATATATCCCGTCAGGCCCGGGGGACTTGTCTATCCTCAAGTTTTTCAAAATGCCTAACACATCTTCCTTCCTAACAAGTATCTCCTCGAGCTTACCAGTCTGTTTCACACTGTCCTCTCCAACAATATGGCCCCTCTCATTTGTAAATACTGAAGAAAAGTATTTGTTCAAGACCTCTCCTATCTCTTCAGACTCAGTACACAATCTCCCGCTACTGTCCTTGATCGGACCTACCCTCGCTCTAGTCATTCTCATATTTCTCATATATGTGTAAAAGGGTTTGTTCTCTGTTAATTTTCTTTTGTCTACTATGTATGTACTGTGTACGTTCTCTCGGCCGCAGAAAAATACTTTTCACTGTACTTGAGTACATGTGACAATAAATCAAATCAAAGATTGCAACGGGATCTTGATCAATTGGGCCAGTGGGCCGATGAATGGTATGTTGCTAATTGTGTTTTCTCTTTTATTTGCTCTGTTTTAATAACCTTTGCTCTAGAGTCTCCAGGCATCTTTCTGATACCACCACGTGGTTCAAGGCCAAGTGCTGATCAATAACTCAATCCACCAGTTAGTAAGTTTCAAATCAATACACATTTATTATACATACAGTCAATCACTACTCATGCATAAACTCTACTTACTAAACTATCACTGCTACTAAAAGCCTACACTTAGCTTCGAATGGCCCACCAGGTCAGAGGAACAATGGCCTTTGTCCGGTTCTGATTCTGCTGGCTTCAAACTGGTACGGAATAGTAGCTAGGAGCGTCTATCGCGTAGCGTGCGTTGACTTGAGACGTACTTGGTTGATGCTAGGCAGGTCTCTCCTCGCTGAGAGCCACGGTCAAGAGTTCTTTGAGAGCTGCCAAGAGAGCGAACTGAACTTCGGGACGCCATCTTATAGGTCCCAGGCGTTTCGCGCCCTTTTGGGCAGACCCCGGACTTGGTCCCAATTAATTGGACCAGGTCCCAATCGTTCTCATCGATTTTCTCCAATACTGGAGTTGTTCCCTGATCGTTGGGCGGGCCCTAGGTGTTCGTTGGCCTGCCTTTGTCCTAGCTCCCACTGGCGCCGGGGAGTCTCTCTTGGTCCCGATTGTTTCAATGTTTCTGGAGATCGCTCATTAGTTAAATGGCTATTGGTTTCGGTTCTGTCTGGGTTCTGCAAATCTTAATACACAGGAAACCTTGCACCTGCTTGTGTTCCCTGTAGCTGACCAATTTTACCTACACTCTTTGCAGGCATCCATTTTGGAATCGGGATGTGGCCACCCCAGGTGGCTACAGGTACATGGAGTTTAATTTAGATAACTGTGAGGTGATGCATTTTGAAAGATCGAATCGAGGCAGGACCTACTCAGTTAATAGTTGGGTGTTGGGGGAGAGTTATAGAATAAACAGATCTAGGAGTACAGGTCCATACTCCTTGAAGGTGGAGTCACAGGTGGACAGGGTGGTGGAGAAGGCATTCACCATGCTTGGTTTCATTGGTCAAAATATTGAATACAGGTGTTGGGGCATCTTGTTGAAGTTGTTCAAGACATTAGTACGGCCACACTTGGATTACTGTGTATAGTTCTGGTCACCCTATTATAGAAAGGATATTATTAAACTGGAAAGAGTGCAGAAAAAGATTTATTCGGATGCTACCGGGGTTTGATGGTTTGAGTTATAAGGAGTGGCTGGATAGACTTGGACTTTATTCCCTGGAGCGTAGGAGGCTTAAGGGTGTTCTTATAGAGGTCTATAAAATAATGAGGGACATAGATAGGTGGATAGTCAACATCTTTTCACAACGGTAGGGGAGTCTAAAACTACAGGACATAGGTTTAAGTGAGAGGGGAGAGATACAAAAGATTCCAAAGGGGCAATTTTTTTCACACGAGGGCGGTGAGTATCTGGAACAAGCTGCCAGAGGCAGTAGTAGAGGTGGGTATTTTGTAAAATTGTAATATTATAAAAGACAATATTTTTTTTCAAAAAGCATTTAGACAGTTATGTGGGTAAGATGGGTATAGAGAGATATGGGCCAAATGCGGGCAATTGAGACTAGTTTAGTGGAAAAAAATGGGTGGCATGGACAAGTTGAGCCTGTTTCCATGCTGTAAACATCAAAGGTCATGTCTTCACTTCATGATGTCAAAGTGGGTGTGTGGGTTTGTTGCAGTTGCCTTCACTCAACCTCCTGCATCGGAATGTTGAGGGATCTATGCTGCTGTCGTCAGGACAGAGGGTCCTGAGCCTTCACTGTTAAAATAAAATCTAGTCAGTTTTATACAGCGCTCGTGGCCTGTATACCTGCTCCGCCGCTGACTGGAAGAGCTGGGCCAACATTTGCTTATAAAGGAAACAGGACATATTTTGTACCTGAGTGAACGTCCCTGCTGCCATTCACGGTAAGTTGAAAAATAAATGTTTTCTTGTTGTTTGTTTTGATTTCCAGATTTTTTGTTTTTTAAATGTAATTTATTTTTACATTCTCCTTTTTCACATTTTGATCAAAATTTACAATAGATAATCAACAATAACAACAAATACAATGGCAATCCCACCCACCCTCAAACAGCTCCCAACATTTTGAATACAAAACACCAATGAAAAGAATCATCAATAACTTCTACATTCCAGACCCCCCCCTTAATGTTTGATATCATCCAATTCATGAAAATGCATGATGAACAAGGCCTATGAGTTGTCGAACCCTTCCATCCTCCCCCTCAACTCGAACTTGATTTTCTCGAGCGTTAAGAACTCCAGCAGATTGCCCCATCACGCCGAAGCACAGGATGAAGAAGCTGACCTCCACACCAATGGAATTCGTCTTCGGGCTTCCAACCCTGGTCGATCCAACACCCTGAATATGGATTCTAGGGGACCTGGTTCAAGTCTCAGGTGCACCACCTTTGAGATGACCTGAAACACCTCCCTCCAATACCTCTCCAGTTTTGGACAGGACCAAAACATAGGAACGTGATTAGTGCCCCCCCCCCCCCCCCCCCCCCCCCTCCAACACCATTGACAAACACCCTCCATCTCCTCAAAAAATGTATAGGGTGCACCTTGAGCCTTGAGATGTGCGCCCTATACACCACCTTCAACTGTATCAGCCCCAACCTCGTGCACAAAGTTGACGCATTCACCCTCCGGAGCACCTTCATCATGATCCTTGCTCAATATCCTCCGCCAACTCGTCTTCCCACTTCGCCTTGATCCTCTCTAGCGATACCTTATCTTCCCCCAGCATCACCCCTAAATCGCTGACCCCACCCCCTTCTCCATTGCACCTGTCATCAATATCTCTTCCAACAGTATGGGAGCCGGCACCATCGGAAAGCTCTGTACCTCTTTCCTGGCAAAATTTCAGTACTGTATATACCTATACGTCTCCCTCTGCACCAACCCATATTTCTCCCCTAGCTCCTCCAACTTCGCAAACGGCCTCCCAGAACCAAATCCTTTAATATACTAACTCCCCTCTCTTCCCATCTCCGAAAATTCCCATCCCACCTTCCTGGCTCGAATCTATGATTCCCTCGAATCGGCACCTCCCTTGACACCGCCCACAACCTAAAGTGCTGGCGCAGCTGCCTCCAGATCTTCAGTATCGCCACTACCACCAGACTCCCTGAATATTTCCCCGGGGCCATGGGGAGCAGTTCTGTTGCCAACGCCCTTAACCCTTTAAATGTATTTTTATTACAAACATGTATCAAAACAGGTTACAGCAAATAAACAGCCTAGGAAACATACTTCCCAGCAATCAACTATATAGTCTGTACAGACTTTTTTCCCCTTTTCACCCCCACCCCCCGACGAGCAGCCCCATAAACACGGTCACAAACATCCCCCACTTTTTCTTAAACCCCTGAAGAACCCCATACCTCATATTTTATCTTCTCTAACCGCAGAAAGTTGTACAAATCACCCAACCAGGCCACTACCCCGGTGGCAATGCCGACCGCCACTCCAGCAAAATTCGGCACCGTGCAATCAGAGAGGCGAAGGCCACGACATCGGCCTTCCTCCTCTCCATGAGCTCTGGCTTCTCTGAAACCCCAAATATCGCCACCAAAGGGTTTGGGTCCACCTCCTTCTCCACTATCCTGGCTAAGACCATGAACACTCCTGCCCAGAATCTTCCCAATTTTTCGCAACCCCAAAACATGTGCGTGTGATCGCTGGGTCCCGCCCACACCTCTCACACTCATCTGCTACCCCCTGAAAGAACCCACTCATTTTTGCCTGAGTCATATGCGCCCTGTGCACCACCTTAAACTGTATCAGGCTCATCTTTGCGCATGAGGAGGTCCTGTTTACTCTACGCAGTGCCTCACTCCATACTCCCCAATTGATCTCCCCTCCCAACTCCACTTCCCATTTCTCCTTGATCTTCACCACCTGCTCGCCTCCCTGCTCCCCCAGCCGCTTGTATATATCCCCAATTCTTCCCTCCCTTTCCACATGTGGAAGCAGCAGTTGCTCCAGCAGTGGCAATCGAGGGAATCCCCACCAGTCCTTTTGCGCAAAGTCCCTAACCTGCAGATACCTGAACTCACTCACCCTCGGCAGCTCTACTCCTCCAAACTGGCGAACCCTCCCTCCAAATACAGATCCCTCATCTTGACCAGCCGCAGTTCACTCCACCTCCTGTATACACTATCTATCCCCCCCGGCTCAAACCCATGATTCTCGCACATGCCTCCTCAACTGATTCCATATCTTCACCAGGGACTGGACCACTGGGCTCCCTAAATACCTACTCGGAGCCAGTGGCAACTCTGCTGTCACCATAGCCCTCAAACTAGACCCCTTGCAAGATTCCTTCTCCATTCTAACTTACTCTACCCCTTCTTCCCACCACCACTGCAGCTTGTCCACATTCACCGCCCAGTAATAATGAAGCAAGTTTGGCAACACCAATAGCCCCCTGCTGCCTCTGCCTCTGTAGCAGGGTCTTCTCCACCCTGTCTTTCCCGCCAGTACAAAGTTCGAAATGGTCGTGTCCACTTTCCGAATAAAGGCATTTGATATAAAGATCTGGAAAGCCTGAAAGATAACAAGAAACTCGGCAGAAGATTCATTTTCACCACTTGGACCCTCCCCACCAACGGAAAGTGCAGTGTATCCCACCTCTTAAGAACCTCCCTGGCCTCCTCCACCAGCTTCGTTAAGCTCCACTTATGGAGCCCCGTCCATTCCCTCGCTACCTGAACCCCCAAATTCCTAAACCTACCCCTCCTTACCGTAAATGGCACCCCCCCCCCCTAATTTAGCCCGCTGTCCCAGCTCATTCACCGGGAATACCTCGCTTTTCCCTAGATTCGGTTTGTACCCTGTGAACCCTCCAAACCTCCCCAGCAGGTCCAGAATCCTTCCCATAATCTTCAACGGATCTGAAACATACAGCAAGATGTCATTGTCCTAGAGCGACACTCAATGCTCCCTCTGTCGCCTCATAATTCCCGACCTCCTGAGAGCCATCGCCAACTGCTCTTTGGCCAGCGCAAACAGCAACGGCGACAGCGGGCACCCCTGCCTCGTAACCCTGTGTAAGCTTTGTGAGCTCATATCATTTGTGAGCTCGTATCAAAGAGAGATTGCAGCCATCGTCCCTTGACAATAATGGCAATACCATTTGCTGAATGCTGCACCATCATCATCCTGCGAGTTCCATTGACCAGAAACTTAAATGGTTCAGGCTACAAGAACAGCTCCGTGTTGGGCATTTTGTGGTGAATAGTTCACCTCCTGATTCCTATAAAGCTGGCAAACATCTCCAATGTAGAAGTGTGATAGAATGTTGTTAACTTGAGTGGCTGCGTGCAGGTCCAACAACACCGAAGGAACTCAGCACCTCTAAGACAAAGCAACGTATTTATTCGGCATCAATACCCAATCCATCATTTAAACATTCAACCCGTTCACCACTGGAGCACAGTGGCAACAGTGAAACGTTAGGAACATAGAAAATAGGAGTAGGCCATTCGGCCCTTAGGAGTAGGCAATTCAGGCCTTCAAGCCTGCACCACCATACCATATGATCATGGATGATCCTCTATCTCAGCACCACACCGCTGCACTCTCCCCATACCCCTTGACTTCTTTAGAGCCTACAAATCTATCTATTTCCTTCTTGAATATATTTGGTGACTTGGCCTCCGCAGCTTTCTGTTCCAGATGTTCACCACCCTCCAAGTGAAGAAGTTTCTCCTCATATCAGTCCTAAATAGCCTACCCCATATCCTACAACTGTGATCCCTTCTTCTAGGACCACCCAACAGAGGAAACAACATCCCTGCATCCAGTCTGTACAGCCCAAACAGAATTTTATACATTTCAATTGGACCCCTCCCCATTCATCTAAATCCCAGTGAATACAGACCCAGTCTCTCAAACAACAATCCTGCCATCCCAGGAATCTGTCTGGTGAACCTTTACTGCACTCCCTCTATGGCAAGTATATCCTTCTTAGATAAGGAGAAAAAAACTGCACACAAATCTCCAGGAGTTGTCTCACCAAATGCCCTGTATAGCTATAGTAGGTCATCCTTGCCCTATACTCCAGTCGCCTTTCAATGGAGGCCAACAAACAACTTGCTTCCCGAACTACTTGCTAAACCTGCCTACTTGCTTTCAGTGACTTGTGTGCTAGGACACCCAGGTATCTTTGTATCATCCTTTCTCTGGAGAGTACCATAACTGGGTGCACTGCAGTGTGCCAAGCCTCCTTCGACAGCACCTTCCAAACCTGTGATCGTTTTATGCAAGACATGGGAATCAATTATAATAATAATAAGCTTTATTATTGTCACACGTAGGCTTACATTAACATTAAAACTGCAATGAAGTTACTGTGAAAATCCCCTAGTCCTGGAGGAAACCAACACAGACACTGGGAGAACGTGCAAACTCCGCACAGACAGTGACCCAAGCTGGGAATCGGACCTGGGATCCTGGCGCTGTGAAACAACAGTGCTAAGCACACGCACGGTCATCGAGAAAAAGAAACAAAAGACCATCTTTAATTTATATTTCACTCTTGCAAGCTCTCCCAGTTGGGTCAATGCTTTTTCCCCCCAGGTGTAAACATTATTGTAATGTTGGGAAAGTGGAAACCAATTTGTCCACAGCAAGGCTCCATGAACAGCAATGTAATGATGACAGACAATCTGTTTTAGTTGATTGAGGCATAACTATTAGTCTTAACGTCAGGGAGAACGTCTCTAATCACCTTTGAAATAGTACAACGGGAGATATACCTGCAGAGGAAGACTGGGCCTCAGCATTACATCTCACTTGAAAGACAGTACTGTGCAATTGATGTTTAGCCCTTGTTTTCCACTAAACCCAAACTTAATTCAATGAGAAAGCTGATCATGTGTAGATAGTTTTATTATTTCAATATTAATCCTTCGCCGGAAAACTGAAGTTTAAAAGTCTGCCAATTTCAGAAATTGACTCTTCATTCCCAAGTTTCACTTTGCTGCTCTGTGTACATTTTTTTCCCTATCCCAACTTTTTAAAAAAAAGTATGTTGAGCACTTAGTTTTCTTTCAGAACAGCCTCAATCCCGCCATCTCTTTGAAACTGGCAGTAACAAAAATGAAATAATGGGTCTTTGGCTTTCCCAGGTGTGAGGGGCTGACTGCCTTAATTTTCCTGTTACTGATTTTGTAAACTTTTGGAATAATTCTCAAATTCTGTTTTCTCTATTTGCTTGTATTTAAAACATATATAGCTGTTCAAGTGATTAATACATCATGTTAAAGTCAAATACTCATGCTTTAGAAGTCTGAATGGGAAATCAGTAAAATCAATTGTACAAAGAGAAAATACTGATCATGTTTAGAACAGCGATAACATGTGATGGAGAAAGGTAGATTAATTTTCTAATGAGATCCTTCACATTTGAAAGACAATCTTCCAGCATTTTCCATTTTTGTTTCCAATATTCAGCATTTGTTCTGAAATGTTTTCCACTAATTCAAAATAACATGTTACCGACTCTTAATTTTCCCCCAAATATATTATTTTTGCTTTTCTTCGGCGAAACTAATTAATAGAATGCTTTTGAAACTGTAATGTCGTTGCTTTCCATATGAATGGGGTCTGATCCTATCCTTCTGAATGTATTTCATAGAATCACAGAAGTGCAGAAGGAGGCCATTTGGCCCATTGAGTCTGCACCAATCCTCTGAAAGAACGCCCTACGTATTCCGACTCTACCAACCCTATCCCCTTAACCCCATAATCCCACCTAATCACATCTTTGGGCACTAAGGGGCAATTTTGCATGGTTAATCCACCTAATTTGCACATCTTTGGACAGTGGTAGGAATCAGGAGCACCTCCGCGCAGACATAGGAGAAAGTGTAAATTCCACACTTTGTCACCAAAGGCATGAATTGAATCTGGGTCCCATGTGTCGTAAGGCAGCAGTGCTAACCACAGTGCCACCATGCTGCCTATTTGTAGTGCATGTGGTTGATAGGATGTAACTTTAGCTGACTTGAAACTTTTACAGAAATGCAGACACAGAGCTTCTCTGATAGTTTAGCAAGTTTTTCCATTGAGTTAATGAGCCACATAAGTCAGCAAGGTGCCAGACTCAATTTTCAACCAAATGCAATCTCTGTTGCATTTGTTTAACATCTTCTGTTTGTCAAATATCCCAGATGGATGAGGATTTGTGGGAGCTAGGAGGCCAGAAAAATGTTGAACCATTGTGGAAGGGTGAAGTTACTAAATGCAAAAGTTGTTCCAAGATTTGTGAGAAACATGAAGGGCCTATCTGTTTGAAGAATTAAACTAACAACTTTCATTGCAAAATTAAGACTAGAGGAAGTACAATTCATTAATTACATATAAATGAATAATAATAAAAGAAAATAACCCATCGCAAAGATCTAACTTGAATTAAATGAATATTAAAACTAACCAATGCATTAAAATATTCAGTCAGTGAGACCCAGTCTGAGTGCATTTCCTCGTCCATGCATCAAATACCTGTTAAACGTTCTTAGAGAGAAGAGCACAAGCAAGTTCACAAACTGATTTGTCCCGCATCTGAGGGAATGAAGTCTTTTTCCTAAATGCTTCCCCATAGCAATGGGGTGATTCTCATTGTTCATGCCATTCCTTACTTTTGTCAAAATTCTTTGAGAGCAGATTTCATCAAGAGGTATTTGCTCATCAAATACTTAACCTGAGAAGTTCAATATTCTCTGTATCCTTAAAGAGTCTATTTTCCAAGACAACAAAAGTAGGTAAGACATCCGTAAAGGATAGCACTCACAACTACAACTATATAAAAGAGTTTCATGATTGCAGAATCTACTGGAAAGAAGTTAAATTTTTGAGGTAATACAATCGTTGGCCACCACATCTGTTCCCTCCAGTTCAACTTATCATCTACTTTGATACCTAGATATTTGTAGTTAGTAACTGTTACAATATCCACATCATGAATCTTCACACAAACAATATCATGAACTGACTTTTCCTAAAGTCTACAATTAGCCTGTAAATGATATTCAGGCTTGGGCTAACAAGTGGCAAGTAACACAAGTGCCAGGCAATAACCATCTCCAACAAGAGTCAACCTAACTATCTCCCCGTTACCATCACCGAATGCTCCACTGGCAACATCCTGGGTGTTACCATTGAGCAGAAAATGAACTAGTGAGGGACTTCCGGTGGCGGCCATTGAGTGAGTGGTTGCTTATTTGCTGGCTCTTTGGGACCTTTTTCCCCGATTTATGGGGGATGTGATTGACAAAACAGATTGGTGAGGTAGAGAAGTAGGATTCCCCACCAGTGTATGGATTTGTGGACCTGAAGTGGTCTGAAAAGGAGAGATCATTGGTTAAAAAAGGGAGTCTGCAGCACAGAAAAATATGGCGTAGGGCCAGGGACTGAAATTTCCAGCCAATGGAGGAGCTGGTGGACGTTTTCCAGGAGAGCTTTGCTCAGCAATGAAAAGAATACCTGAATCCAATTAAGATGGGGATTGACCGTGTGGAGCAGAGATTGGAAGCCCAGGGCCAGGCGATTCGGAAGGTGGAAGAGGCAGTTGCTGAGCATGAAGACCAGCTTGCCGCGATGTAGGCGGAGGTGAGGCTGATGAAGGACCACCATGAAAGGCTGCAAGAGAAAGTGGAGGATCTGGAGAACAGGTCACGGAGGCAGAAACTGAGGATCGTTGGCCTCCCGAAGGGTAGCCAGGGATTTGATGCAGGGGCATATGTGGCACTGGGTCTGAGAGGTTGCTGGGGGACGGTGCGTTTACTCGGCCGTTAGAAGTGGACAGGGCACACAAAGTGCTGTTAAGCCGCTGAAAAATGAGCCGCCCAGGGCGATTGTGATACGAATGCACTAGTTCATGGACAAGGAACAGATCTTGAGGTGGGCCAGGCAGATGAGAAGCTGCAAATGGGAAGATAGTGAGCTGCGTACGGAATTGAGTGCGCAACTGGCCAAAAGAAGGGTGAGTTTCAATAAAGTGAAATCAGCCCTCTTTAAGAAGGGGGTGAAGTTCGGCATGCTGCACCCAGTTTGTTTATGGGTCATTTATGAGGGTCAAGAACTTTATTTTGGATCGCCAAATGAGGCTATGAACTTTGTTCAGACAGGGGACTGGCAGGTGATGGAGGACATTGAACTTGGGGGTGAGTAGCCGTGTTCTTATTATGCTACCAAATTTCTTATTTTCTTTTTGGGTTTTGTATGTTGTTTTGCACTAGGTTTTTGGCGATTGCTCAGTTTTGTATGCGGGTGAACTTTGTTCTTAATGGGGGATGGTGGCTAGAATTTTCTTCTTTGTGTTTGTTGGGAATTGTAACGTTTACATATGTTTGTTCGAGCGGGGGAGAGGAAGATCAGTAGGATGCTTGGCGCCATGGGGGGAGGGGAGAATTAGAACAGTACAGCGCAGAACAGGCCCTTCGGCCCTCGATGTCGTGCCGAGCAATGATCACCCTACCCAACTCCCCCCTCCCCCCTTCCTCTCCCCCCCCCCATAACAAAATAACAATCTCAACCCCCCTCAACAAACTGATCACCTGCTCGCCCCCCACTGTGCTTCCATGGCACCAATGTCGGTGGGTGCCTGAGGAGGCACGCGATGCAGGCTGGAGGCTGGCCAAAGAAGGGTGATGGATGATCCGCAGGAGGATTGGCCACTTAAGGGCAATTTATAATGGACAATCCACCTGCCCTGCATATCTTTGGACTGGGAGAAAAACCGGAGCACCCGGAGGAAACCCACGCAGACACGGGGAGAATGTGCAGACTCCGCACAGGCAGTGACCCAAGCTGGGAATCGAAACTGGAACCATGGAGCTGTGAAGCAACTGTGCTAACCACTGTGCTACCGTGCTGCCCTTCACACAAGTAAACTATCATGGTTAGCATTCAGGAAGTAAATGATGACACAAAAGATTTTTAAAAACTGAAGTGTAAGTAACGGGCAGTTTTTGTTTGAGAACTCTACTGGAAATGGATCTGCTTCTTTATTGTGAGTCTGCTATTTATACTGTGCAAAGAATATGGATGAGCTTTGCTGCAGTGCAGTTCTTCAAGTCAGACATAGGGTGGGCTGTCCAATAGGTTGTAATGCAACTACTTACTGTCCTGGACAGGGGCAGAGAGTCAGCCCTACAGTCACCAGCTGTAACCCAGCCAAAGGGCACCTTGATGCTTCTGGTGATTTTGCCTTCCTGTTTATAGTGAGTAGGAATTAGACCCAGTGACAATGCAGCTAGTCTATTAATTAACCTTGGTGAGCAAATTATTAGATATGTATAATATACTTTAAGGCAAATCCCTGAGAATAAACAGCACATGGAGTGTATACTCAGGCAAATGACCATTGTTAGTGATTGACAGTTTTGCAAATTGATTCTTGTAAATCTTATCAACCACTCAATAAACCTTGGAAAAATTAATAGTGAAGAAAAAGTTAGCTTAATAAAATATTTCAAGTCTTTCATCTTGCAGTATAAAAAATTACACAGGCTTGTGACATAGCCAGAAAAAGGTTAAATGTTTCAGACACCCCTTCAATACTAAAAATCAAGACAAACCGGCAAGACATAAAGGTGAGAAAAACAGTAAGTGGAAATCAAAACTGGCCTCCAGATGACTAAATTAAACTCACTTAAACCTATATCTCATTTCTCATATTTAACGATACATATATAGCTAATTTAAACTGCCTGTTTTCTTGACACTGTCCCCTCATTTTTTGGATTGCCTCTGTTGTGATGGACTTCTTCCACTTAACCACAGGAGACGCAGGAACAGATTTATCCCCCCTTTTACTAAACCTATTAATTCACCCCTTACACCTCTATCAAATTTCCTCTCAGCCTTCTCTTCAGGAACAGTCCTAGTTTCTCCAGTCTGAGTAACTGAAGTTAGGTGGCACATGGAGGAAGTTATTAAAAAAAAAGGCGCAGAGGAAGAAGAGGTTTGATAAACACCTAAATTAATGGAAGAAAAATTAGAAAATGAACCATTAAACAGCACAGAATGAAATTTGGAAGAAATTGATATTAATGAATATATTTTTGCTGGGAGGCCATACGATGATTCACTGCTTAGTATGCAGTTTCAAATATGTATACGACAGAGTGGTGCCTGAGGAAATTGAAATAGATGATCTGCTACAATACCTCAGCTGGTATGTACAACTCAGAATTGCATACTCAATGACATGAAAGAAACTGAAAATGATTCAATCCTAATCATAGAAGTGAAAGGATAGTGTGTAAATCTACTCTATCGCCTGGTTCTCCAGACTTCCCCTGGCTTCAATAAAGAAATTGTTTGCACTTCTTATTCTGTAGAGCGTTCCCAAGCCTGTTTGCTTGGTGGGAGATAAATATTTTCCTCCAAATTCTCTCAGTGAGCTTACTCAATGTAGGTTTTATCCATATATTATTGTCGTATTGAAAATTTGGTTAAAAATTGCTTTCATTCTTTGACATCCAGAAAGCATAAGATCACGTTAAAAGGAGAAGTTAGCTGGAATGTCTAGTATACCTAAAAAAAATTTTTGTATTAGGGATGATGTTTTTGCAATGCAATTGTTATCTCGGAAAGATTTGACTTACCCAAGATAGTAAGGGTAGTAAGTAACCCAAGTCGTCTTTCCTACTTTGGTAGGTGTTTTTTTGAACAGCTTTCTTCCCCTACAGTTGAAAATGTGAACATTTAAAAAAACTGTTGTAAATTCATACATTTTCACATCAATGTAATGTTTTGTATAGGTTAAAAGTAAACTTGGAGATGAAATAGATGTTAAATCCTACCATGTTGAGTGATGACTTGGGAGGAACGTTAGGATTAGTGGTGATATAAATCAAAACTTGTTCAGCCTTGTATGTCCTGCTCCCTAATTTAGAAATTTGTTTGAATATTTGCAGCTGGAAGTGTATTTTTGCAAAGGTTGGCTTCACTTTTGAAAGTAACTTGTTCACCAAAATGCAGTTTAGAATCCTGATTTGTTTTTTACTGGGTGCATTTGATTTAAAACTGAAGTAAAGGGTTTTAAATCTAGAAGCAAATAAGTTTGCAGGTAATATGTTCAAAAATGTGGATATGTATACAACAGTCAATTTTTATTAATTTTTTTGTCTCAAATTTTATTGTTTTTTAAATTTAAACTGTTGGATCATTCAATTTATCCTTCAGCAAACTAAGACTAACAGAAGGTGGTGAATGTTGGAAAGACTGTCATAATATGTCGAAATTGTTCCAAAATATGAGCTTAGAATCTCCCACCCTCCCACCTCACTCTTGAGCTGCTTTTGGCAGGTATGAGTAAAAAGCACTCTGGGACACATTGTACTTTTGTTACTCATAGAATTTACAGTGCAGAAGGAGGCCATTCGGCCCATCGTGTCTGCACCGGCTCTTGGAAAGAGCACCCTACCCAAGGTCAACACCTCCACCCTATCCCCATAACCCAGTAACCCCACCCAACACTAAGGGCAATTTTGGACACTAAGGGCAATTCATCATGGCCAATCCACCTAACCTGCACATCTTTGGACTGTGGGAGGAAACCGGAGCACCCGGAGGAAACCCACGCACACACGGGGAGGATGTGCAGACTCCACACAGACGGTGACCCAAGCCGGAATCGAACCTGGGACCCTGGAGCTGTGAAGCGATTGTGCTATCCACAATGCTACCGTGCTGCCACTCCTTTTTCACTTTCTCCCATTTCGAGTGCTTAGTCTCAGAGGTGAGGAATGAATTGCGGATGGAGTTTGAAAAGAAGTTGCAAATTAGTGAAGTACATGTTCCAATGGATAAAGGAGTGTACATTCGGCCCAGGCAATAGCATTTAAAAGGGATGTGGGTAGAGCTTGGTGGTGGGGGGAATTGTCATTCTGCACATTACCTGCAGAGACTTCAGTTGGAAACAATGAAAATTATAAAAATATTTTGACATTTTATTTGGAAGATTAGAGTCTGCCTGTACCCCAAAGCTGTACCAGACCTCTAGACCCTGCCACAGCAAAACTCTACCTCGTAAATCAAATCTGGATCAGAATTATACCTGCATGACAGGCTCATTTGACTATGACTATCATAAATGTTATTGATTTTCATTATTTGTGAAGCATGTGTTTGTTTGACAGTTGCATAAATAGCATCAAAATAAATAATTGCATCACTTGTATATATTGTGATTAAAATAATGTGCGATTCTTCTAGCCTCTTTCCAAAGTAAAGAATTTACCAAGTATATTACATTGCATGGGCAGCTGTAATCTGAAATCGCTTCAGTCTGATCAATGAGTAAACGATGTTAAGCTATAATGAAACAAAAGCGCAATTTACCTGTACTGTAATATATGATTTCTCTGAGGAATAAGACCAAAATGTAATTATAAATTTGCCTAAACTCATGTAAAGGGAATGTCTTTTATTTAGAATTGACCCATGATGCCTGACATTCTCAAAATTATAGTGAGATGTCCTGGGTGTATTTTTAGTCACTAATTGTCATTATATAGAATGGCTGATCACAGTAGAAACATATATTTTGTATAAAATCTTCACCTATATCCCTCCCCAAACCTACCACTATCTGGCATTGCAAAATTTGTTTCAGGTGATGAGCTCTCAGAGCCACTTGTCAATATTTGTGATGTAGAGGACTGCTATGATCTGATAGGATAGAAAGATAAGGGGATATATCTTAAGCATAAGCAAAAAGATTATGTAATAAGCAAAAGATTATGTAAATTTAAGTTTGAATTTCAAAATAGTAAAAGCATTTGAAGTTTAAGATGCTCTCTGTACAATTATACTTTTATTTTGGATGAGTACCTGTGATGCAAGGTTCATATGTGAAATCGGATACCTCCAGAATATTTCACTAATTTACAGTTGCCTAAGATTCACAGAATAAAACTTGATATGGGGATCAAAATCCATCCCATCTTTTTAACATCCAAACTGGGATAAAGAGACATAATGCGGTGCCAATCAAAGAGTGTTAAAGGCCTGATTTAATTCAATGGCAGAACAGATTCTTGGGAGCTGAATGGCTTACTCGACAGGTTTTCCTGATATAAGCCTGGATTTTGCTGTTAAACGTGAAGTAGTGTTAAAAATGTGGGGCGTGATTCTCCATCCCTGGTGCGGCGCGCCCCCACCGGCACCGGGATTGTCCATCCCGCCAGCCGGCCAATGGGGTTTCCCATTGTGGGCAACCCCACGCCTTTGGGAAACCCCAGGGTGCAGGTCCGTTGCCGGAATAACAGAGAATCCTGCCAGCGGAGAATCCAGCCTGTGATTTTCTTTTCTCATGGTGAAATTTGAAATTCCACAATTTTTCAGAGCCAGTGAAGCTGTTCACTAATTATGAACTTATTACACCATTAAAAATCCAGTTAGATCTCATTCAACAATGTGTATCTTTTTCAAGCATTTTTACAGTGAGCCCAATAGCATGCAAGGGCAAGTTCTTGCTGTAGTTCGGCGGTTTACACTTGATTGTAGTCTGTGGAAACTTCAACTGCTTGTCAGTTAAGAGGGGTGGGGTTGCCTTGTTAGTTAAGAACAAAATTAAATCTATGGCACTAAACGACATAGGGTCGGATGATGTGGAGTCTGTGTGGGTAGAATTGAGGAACCACAAAGGCAAAAAAACCATAATGGGAGTTATGTACAGACCGCCTAACAGTGGTCAGGACCAGGGGCGCAACATGTACCGGGAAATAGAAAAGGCATGTCAGAAAGGCAAGGTCACCGTGATCATGGGGGACTTCAATATGCAGGTGGATTGGGTAAATAATGTAGCCAGTGGATCCAAAGAAAAGGAATTCATGGAATGCTTACAAGATGGCTTTTTGGAACAGCTTGTCATGGAGCCCACAAGGGAGCAGGCTATTCTGGACCTAGTGCTATGTAATGAACCAGACTTTATTAAAGATCTTAAAGAAAGGGAACACTTAGGAAGCAGCGATCATAATATGGTTGAGTTCAGTCTGCAGTTTGAAAGAGAGAAGGCAAAATCGGATGTAATGGTGTTACAGTTAAATAAAGGTAATTACGAGGGCATGAGAGAGGAACTGGTGAAAATCAACTGGAAGCAGACCCTAGCAGGGAAGACAGTAGAGCAAAAATGGCAGGAGTTTGTATGCATAATTGAGGACACTGTACAGAGGTTCATCCCCAAGAAAAGAAAGATTATCCAGGGAGGGATTAGACAGCCATGGCTGACAAAGGAGGTCAGGAAATGTATCAAAGAAAAAGAGAGATCCTATAAAGTGGCCAAAAGCACCGGGAAATCAGAAGATTGGGAAGGCTACAAAAACAAACAGAGGTTAACAAAGAGACAAATAAGGAAGGAGAGGATCAAATATGAAGGCAGGCTAGCCAGTAATATAAGAAATGATAGTAAAAGTTTCTTTCAATACATAAGAAACAAACGTCAGGCCAAAGTAGACATTGGGCCAATTCAAACTGATTCTGGAAGGCTAGTGATGGGAGATGAGGAAATGGCTGGAGAACTTAATAAGTACTTTGCGTCTGTCTTCACAGTGGAAGACGTTAGTAATATCCCAAAAATTATAAAGGGTCAGGGGGCTGAGTTGAGTATGGTTGCCATTACAAAAGAGATGGTGCTAAAAAAGCTAAAAGGTCTTAAAATTGACAAATCTCCTGGCCCCGATGGGCTACATCCTAGAGTTCTGAGGGAGGTGGCTGAAGAAATAGCGGAAGCGTTGGTTGAGATCTTTCAAAAATCACTGGAGTCAGGGAAAGTCCCGGACGATTGGAAGATCGCTGTTGTAACCCCCTTGTTCAAGAAAGGATCAAGACAAAAGATGGAAAATTATAGGCCAATTAGCCTAACCTCGGTTGTTGGTAAAATTCTAGAATCGATCGTTAAGGATGAGATTTCTAATTTCTTGGAAGAGCAGGGTCGGATTAGAACAAGTCAACATGGATTTAGTAAGGGGAGGTCGTGCCTGACGAACCTGTTAGAATTCTTTGAGGAGGTGACAAGTAGGTTAGACCAGGGAAACCCAGTGGATGTGGTCTATCTGGATTTCCAAAAGGCCTTTGATAAGGTGCCACACAGGAGGCTGCTGAGTAAGGTGAGGGCCCATGGTGTTCGAGGTGAGCTACTGGCATGGGTTGAGGATTGGCTGTCTGACAGAAGGCAGAGAGTTGGGATAAAAGGTTCTTTTTCGGAATGGCAGCCGGTGACCAGCGGTGTCCCACAGGGTTCAGTGTTGGGGCCGCAGCTGTTCACCATATATATTAATGATCTGGATGAAGGGACTGGGGGCATTCTAGCGAAGTTTGCTGATGATACGAAGTTAGGTGGTCAGGCAGGTAGTGCTGAGGAAGTGGGGAGGCTGCAGAAGGATCTAGACAGTTTGGGAGAGTGGTGCAGGAAATGGCTGATGCATTTCAACGTGAGAAAATGTGAGGTCTTGCACTTTGGAAAAAAGAATCCAAGCATAGACTACTTTCTAAACGGTGAGAAAATTCATAATGCCAAAGTACAAAGGGATCTGGGAGTGCTAGTCGAGGATTCCCTAAAGGTAAACATGCAGGTTGAATCCGTGATTAAGAAAGCGAATGCTATGTTGTCATTTATCTCAAGAGGGTTGGAATATAAAAGCAGCGATGTGCTACTGAGCCTTTATAAGGCTCTGGTTAGGCCCCATTTGGAGTACTGTGTCCAGTTTTGGGCCCCACATCTCAGGAAGGACATACTGGCACTGGAGCGTGTCCAGCGGAGATTCACACGGATGATCCCTGGAATGGCGGGTCTAGCATATGAGGAACGGCTGGCGTTCCTGGGATTGTATTCATTGGAGTTCAGAAGGTTAAGGGGAGATCTAATAGAAACTTACAAGATAATACATGGCTTAGAAAGGATGGACGCAAATAAACTGTTTCCGTTAGGCGAGGAGTCGAGGACCCGTGGGCACAGCCTTAGAATTAGAGGGGGTAAATTCAAAACAGAAATGCGGAGACATTTCTTCAGCCAGAGAGTGGTGGGCCTGTGGAATTCATTGCCGCAGAGTGCAGTGGAGGCCGGGACGCTAAATGGCTTCAAGGCAGAGATAGATAAATTCTTGATGTCGCGAGGAATTAAGGGCTATGGGGAGAATGCTGGGAGGTGGAGTTGAAATGCCCATCAGCCATGATTGAATGGCGGAGTGGACTCGATGGGCCGAATGGCCTTACTTCCACTCCTATGTCTTATGGTCTTATGGTCTTAAGAAAGCATTGAATCACTGATAGCAATTTTGGAATTCTGCTTTTAGCTGTTCTTGTGTAAACTCCAGATGTTACCGTCAGTTTCAATGGAGTGATGATGGCAAATGCTGACAGTTTTGCCATTAACAATACGCCTCAAAATCAGGGCTTATTCATGCTTGTAAAACAAAACAACTGTGCTTCAACCTGAGTTGACCAGCACTGATAACAGTTGTCTGTAATATTTCTTGAGCAATCCACCGAGCCAGGGTTAAACAACTCTCTTTGAAGTGGCAACATACCAGTAAGTGAATTTCCCCCCTTTTGATGATAAATGATCTTTCCAGAGACTGGAGGTGACTTTAAATTTGTCACAATGATTTCCAGGCTATAACTTCTCATTATAATCATTTAAAATCTTAAAGAGTTGGTTTTCCCTTGTGAATAATCAGTTTTGGGAGTTTACATGTGTAGCACAACGGAAAGGATGCAGCTGCTCATGTTTTTCCATTATGAATGTTTGTATGTCCTGGTCAGATTCCAGACATTGGGTCATGCACTGAAAAACCTCAAGACAGTACCACCACAGCTGCAGGCTTGGGCAGCCAGTGGCTGAGATCCTGACCATTGATATTTGAGCCTTGAGATTGTTTAGGGTCAGATATGTGTAGAAAAAAAAATAACTGCATGTGGAGTCTTCAACCTGCTCCCAAGAATCATAAAATGGATCATCAAATCCTTCAGAATCTCTCTATGGTGACTCTGGAGAAGAGAATTGCACCAGTTGTTGCTGTACTGGACCTGCATCATTGGGGCAGCAGGGTAGCATGGTGGTTAGCATAAATGCTTCACAGCTCCAGGGTCCCAGGTTCGATTCCCGGCTGGGTCACTGTCTGTGTGGAGTCTGCATGTCCTCCCCCTGTGTGCGTGGGTTTCCTCCGGGTGCTCCAGTTTCCTCCCACAGTCCAAAGATGTGCGGGTTAGGTGGATTGGCCATGCTAAATTGCCTGTAGTGTCCTAATAAAAGTAAGGTTAAGGGGGGTTGGGTTACAGGTGGATACGTGGGTTTGAGTAGGGTGATCATGGCTCGGAACAACATTGAGGGTCGAAGGGCCTGTTCTGTGCTGTACTGTTCTATGTTCTATGTACACTATTAGGTGCAGGTCCAGTCCAGTCTTAGTGGGGAGCCTTAGTTTCTTCAAGCAACAGCTGGAGGATGATATAAAGCTTTTTGAGTAAAGATTGTAATGGAATACAAAGTCAACTTATCCTTGGGTCACCAGTTCAATTCAAACTTGTAAATGTCTGCATGTGCGATTTTAAACTACGCAACCCTCAAATCTGTCAATTAGATTTTCCCTTTAATTCAAGAAAAGGAAAAGGTTCCAAAGTAACGGAAGGCTCAAATTTTTACATTTACCTTTCTTGACCGGGAAAGGATTTTTGATTTGATTTTTACATTTTAGTTCAATATTCTGCAGTATTTATGCATTTGTAGTATTACACGTACACAATAGCAATTTGATTTTATGTCACTCCTATATCATAGCGAAACGTCTCAAGATTTTGTACCACAATCCGATAACTGACGCAGCCAAGGAAGGAAGCATTAAAACATGTATTTCATATTGGGGAGGGGTCAGTGTGGGAGCGGGTGGAGGTGGCATCATGTAAGGGCACAAGTTTGGGGGCATTGGCCATTCTCGCCGGTCCGATACTCCACAAGCCCAGTGGTAGTGCTGGCCCTAAGAGTCTGGGGGCAATGGCGGAAGCATATGGGAGTAGAGGGAGCGTCGGTGTGGGCTTCAATCTGTGGTAATCATCGGTTTGTGCTGGGGAAGATGGATGGAGGAGGTTTCGGAGGTGGCAGAGAGCGGGTATTGAGAGGCTGGGGGATCTGTTATTGATGGGAGCTTTCCCGGTCTGGATGATCTGGAAGTGAAGTTTGAATTGCCGGGAGAGAATGGGTTCCGATATCTCCAGGTCAGGGATTTTGTGCGACGGCAGGTTTTTATACCTTTCCGCTCCTTCCGTCACAAGGGATACAGGACAAGGATGTTTCGAGAACGGGGGTGGGGAGGGGAAGGGAAGGTATTGGAAATTTTCAATGAACTTATGGAGTGGGATGAAACCCAGAAACAAAACGTAAATGGGAAGATGAATTGGGAAAGGAGTTGGAGGCGGGCCACTGGGAGGGTGCCCTGATCAGAGTCAATACCACCTCATCATGTGCCAGGCTCAGCCTGATACAATTCCAGGTGGTTCACTGGGCACACTTGACGGTGGCCCGGATGAGCAGGTTTTTTGGGGTAGAGGATAGGTGTGGGTGATGTGCAGGAGGGCCCGCAAATCATGTACACATGTTTTTGGCATGCCCGAAGCTGAGGGTATTCTGGCAGGGATTTGCAGATGTCATGTCCAGGGTGTTAAAGGTGAGGGTGGCACCGAGTCAATTTTTGGAGTGTCGGAAGACCCGGGAGTCCAGGGGGCGAGAGAGGCTGATGTTTTGGCCTTTGCCTCCTTGGTAGCCCGGAGGCGGATCTTATCATTGTGGAGGGACTCAAGCCCCTGAAAACAGGGATATGGGTTCGTGACATGGCTGGGTTTCTCAGGCTTGACAAAATCAAGTTCGCCCTGAACCTGAACTGGTTCATCATTGGGGTTCATGCGGAGGTGGTAGCCGTTTATCGACTTGTTCGGAGAATTTGAACCTTCAGCAGATTCAGTAATGTGGGGGGAGGTGGGGAGAAGGGAGTTAGACTATGTCGGTATAGCTCAGGCGAGAACTGTGGGAGATGGAGGGGTGTGTTACGCGTTGAGCTATGTTAATATCTGTACTTGTGTCTTATTATAAAACCATAAATGCCATAATAAAATTTTTTTTAAAAACCCCCCAAAAACATGTATTTCAAATGTTTGGTCACAGAGACAGGTTTTATGAAATGTCTTAAGAGGTGTGTTGTAAGTAGGCTATTCCCGAGCTTTGTGCCTCAACAGCTGAAAACATGATCACCACTGGTAGGACAAAGGAAGGGGTCAGAACTGCACAGTTCTCATGGGGATTATAATGCTTCCTCCTTGTGTTGGTTGCCAATTTCATGTACTTTTTAAAAATGATTCCCTCATTTTAATAACCCAAACATCCTTCGCCACCCACAAAAAGCTATATGGTATTTGTACAAATGTTCTGGGGTGTTTCACAATGGTGTTATTTAAAAAATGGAAATCAACCAAAGAAATTGATATTGGGACCAGATGTTTGGTGAAAGAATCAAGGTGGTTATTTGGGGTAGAGAGGCAAAGTGATCTGGGTAGAGAATGTAAGAGGGGGGGGGGGAGGAGTACGATATGTTCAGACAATTTGACTACCTACTCTATAAAGAAATGGCAAAAGGCACTGAATACAACAAAGAATATGGGCCCTGATAACATCACAGCTGTAATACTGAGGACTTCTGCTCCAGAACGAGTCACACACGAAGGTGTTTCAGTACCGTTACAACACTGGCATTTATCTGACAATGTGGAAAACGGGCCAGAAATATCCTGTTCACAAAAACAGGACAAATCCAACCTGACCAATTATCACCCCAACAGTCCACTCCTAAAGATGAGCAAAGTGATGCAAGGTGTCATCGACCATGTTATCAAGCAGCACTTAATCAGCTGTAACCCGCTCACTGATGCTAATTTTGGGTTCGGCCAAAGCCACTTGGCTCCAGACCTCAATGCAACCTTAGTCCAAACATGGACAAAAGAGCTGAATTCCACAGATGAGGTGAGAGTGACTTCCCTTGAGGTAAATGCAGCATTTTATTGAATATTTCATCAAGGTGCTATCACAGAATTTAAGTCAATGGGAATTGGGAAAAATCTCTCCATTGGTTAGAGTTATGCATAGCCCAAAGGAGATCAGCCATAGGACATTGCTGCAGTATTCCTCAGGACAGTATCCTGGACTCAACCATCTTCAGCTGCTTTACCAATGCTCAACACAAGGTCAGAAGTGAGAATGTTCGCTAATGATTGTGCAATGTTCAGTAGCATTCACAATGTCTCAGATTGTGTATTTATGTATGCCTTATGTTTTTTTCCATGTATGGAATGATCTGCCTGGTATAATACTTTTCACCGTACCTTGGTAAAGGTGACAATAAAACAAATCCAAATTCCCAAGCGCAATTAGAGATTGCCAATAAATGGTGGCCTAGTTGGCGATGCCTATATCCCACAAATTAATTGTTTAAAAAAATGGTTCTGATAACCCGTCTCCACGTGTCGCCAACTCTAGACTTGCACTACATCCCTCTGAGTGCTAGGATTTCTGTTGGCAGAGTGTGGACTAGTCAGATACGAAGCTGCCTCCTTGGCCATCTCTTCCTCCTCCTGATGGGGGGAGTGAGTGAGTGGCATTGGGACCGGTGTGTGAACCAAAAGGAATTAATGCGATCTGACTCTTTACGTAGTGGGAGCACACTCTGATGCAAGTCATTGTCTTTTAATCCTAATCTTGCTGCTCTTATCATGCAACCTCACTAAGGATTACCAAATGGATCTTCTGGCAGCAGCAGTATCAGTCAGAACTCCCAGGCTGTAGGGTTTCCTCTGGGGGAGTCACTGTAACTTTTATTGCCCTGGGTAAATAACCCTTCACTCAAAAGAACAGCCTCAGGTCTGCGGAATTCCTATTTATTTACAACTTCACCATAATGACCAACAGCAGTTCTGAGATAAGAACAGAGGGTGCCATTATCCGATATTGAGGCCAAGTGTTCGCGCCGTCGTGAATGCCGCCGCATTTCACGACGGCACGAATAGGGCCCGGGTGCGACCTATTCTGGCCCTCACAGGGGGCCAGCACGGCGCTGGAGTGGTTCACGCTGCTCCAGCCTCCTTATCTGGCGCCAAATGGGTTCCGCACCAACCCGCGCATGTGCAGTTGGGCCAGCTCAATCCTACGCATGCGCAGTTGGGCCGCGCCATCCTTCGCATGCGTGGGGAGCTTCTTACGCGTGCCAGCCCCGATCCAACATGGGGTCCGTGTTCAGGGGCCGGCTGCGGCGGAAAGTAGGCCCGGGGAGGGAGAGGCTGGCCCGCCGATCGGTGGGCCCCGATCGCGGGCCAGACACCTTTGGAGGTTCCTCCTGAGCGTTCCCGCAGAGTTCCCGCCAGCAGCGAGCAGAGGTGAATGGCGCTGGCCGGACTCTGTCGCATCGGGATGGCCGCTCAGCCCATCCGGGCCGGAGAATCAGCGGCCCCGCCGATTCTAGCGGCTTGCAGCCAGCGGCGCCGATTCTCCGCATCTCGGAGAATCGCGTGCCAGTGTCCGGGCATCATGGCGCGATTGCGGCGATTCTCCGGCCCGGGGCGGGGGTCGGAGAATCGCCCCCAGAGTTTCTCACATGGGAGTTTAAAAAGGTTTTAAAACAACTGATGCTGCCTTCAGCTGATGGCTTGTCTAGATGCCTGTAACATTTTCTTTGTCTCCCCTCACCCAGTTCTCAGCCTGCGTTTTACTCTTTCTTGGTTTCCAGTCTCACTAGAATGACCTCCAGCTTTACTGAGAAGAAAACGGGGTCTCCAACAAGAAGTTTAAGAGAAGTGTACCCTTTCAGGAAGAGAAAAACTCCAAGAGCCTCCTTCAGCTCTGAGGTCAATACAAAACTAACTGGAAACACAGTCCCACAGAGGAAGGAATATTGCAGAATGATCCGCACAAATCAGCATCAATATCAGCTAAGCCCCGGCAATCTGAAACAGTCTATTGGCCGACAGCCAGGTCTATCAAGATGTGTCATCACTGATGTCAGACCAAACCGCACATTCTGCTGGGGTTTCCTGCTTTAAAATTAACGTGAAGTCCATCTTAAAGGCATAGGTCCCTTTAATTGTCCAGGCCCAAAAATTGAAAAAGATTAACAGAAATTAAAAAGGAAAACACAAGGGACAGATGGGAATTAACAGGAAAATCCTTACACTATCCTCCTGACTTGCTCCCTGAGTCACACTGCTGTGCCATGATATTATGCAGCTGTGGGAGTTCTGGTCAAAGGGCAATTATGCAGGTGCACCCTGAGAGATGGGTGGAAAAAGGTAGGTGGAAGGGAAAGCATTGTGGCAAATATGTGTATCAGTCATCCCCAGAGGCATTATACTAACCTAAGACAATGCAGAGTATTGTGAGCAGCTGATGGTGCCACGGTGCTACCATCTCCATGGCTGTTTTTTATCATGCTTTTCCAACCTTAAATTGATTGAGTGATTTATTTCATTAAAAAGTGAATGGGCAGCAGTAATGATTATATTTTCCTATGGAAAGCCCATGATGGGCCATCTGTTTGGGTGTTAGCAATGTGATGAATATCACGTTCGCCGCAGAATTTGGTTTGAAATAAGGCAACAGAAATTAATACAACCAGCATTTTAATTCAAAGTGGAATAAAACCACTTCAGCTAAAGGTCGTCCAGAAGTCACCATTTGCTGGGAGAATCTCCGAGCTGATTTCAAGGATTATTAATACATTCCAAACAAATACAGGATAAGGAAAACCTTGCATTGACACACCATAAATTCTGTAGATCACTCCCCTGTATCTATAATTATTCAAACCATGAGGATAGGAAATTTTTCAGATAAATAATACACAAATCCTTCCTTAACTATATAACTCTTGACACTTAGAATAACACCCTCAAAGATACATGGTAACACTGAAAAGCGATCTCTATACGAGTCCCTCTTTGCCAATATATCTTAAGATACCTGACATTCACACAGATACTAAGATCATTAAAACACATATTTATGATAATACATCAAATTAGCCATTTGGCTAGGCAGCGATAAGATAACAGAAGTAGTCCTTGAACGATTAGAAGATTTTACGTATAATAAGAGGGGCATTTTGGCAGAGAGGTACCTTCTCACTCCCCTGGAGGAGTGTGGGTCAAAGCTCTGTTCATCAAGCTTACCTCGTCAAACAAAGACCATCATGGTTTTGTAAGTATGTTTCTGTTAAACTTCTTAGAAATGTATTAGAAATTGATAGGAGATACTTTAGGATTTTCCATGTTTAAGATATCCCATTCTCTTAAGAGAAGTTAGTGTGTTAGCAGATAACAAAGGACTGTTAACGGGTTTTTATGTTATTAACAGATAACTAAAGACTGTTAATCAATTTTTATTTTTAACTCTGCAATTCTGTATGTATCAATTGAGAGTATTTTATAATAAAAATACTTTGATTAAAATTATACTGTGCGGACTTACACTCAAAGTTTAAAATCCTAGACACTCATTTAGGAAGTCTTAAATGACTAGGACTTACAACGACAAAGGTAATGATTTAGTTATGAGTGACATATCAGAACTTTTCCCATAAAAAGTAACTGAGATCCTGTTTAACTGTCTGAGACCCGGAAAAGCATTCTCCCTTCGTGAGATCGATTTTGAGTCTTAGCAGAGAAACGGATTTCCCTCTTTTGGTGGGTTAACCTAGAGCATAGGTTATTAATAAAGTATTATCTAGTCTGGAATAACTTAATCCTTCACAGCAACCAGTTGGACAACTATTACAGTTTGTATCACCTGAATGCTCAATGACATCTCCAAATGAGCAAGGTACCTCGATCAATTTCCTACCTCGCAGCAGGGCCTCCTTTGCAGCCAGCCGTTGAAACCTGAAAGAGTTGTTCCACTGACATTTGGCCAGTCTTTGCCTCTACAGTACTCCCGGTGTCAATGGGCTCAACTGGTTCACCAAAGCCTCCTTGATTCTGCTCTGGGCTCCCAAAAAAAGCAGGATGTGCTGTTCCCCAGATTTAGCAGCTGGAAGCACTCTCCTTTGATCATAGTGGCCTGGACAGAGATGTCAGTTGGTGCACATGGGGCCCACAGAAGAACTGGCCAGTAGTGCAGAAAAAGGATAAACGAGCTGCTGTGCCTGCCAGGGTAAGTGGCATAGCTTACTCACTGCCAAGTGATACTGAAAAGGGCACCCAAATGGCCTATCCTTGCAGCTATCTTCCTATCAGACATTGTAAGTGTGCAAATGCACAGCGATGTTAGACAGCAATTTGCATTGCATGACTCAGCAGCAAATGGGAAATGTGCACTGAATGTGTGCCAGCTACTACATGCTCTTTTAGTTGCAGGACATCCTGCTTGTTAGTCACTTGTAGGGCTCAGGAGTTGGCATAGGCATGCATGCTCGTAAACTGCTCATGTACCCACTGGGATGACAATTCATCCTTCTATCTTGCCGCAGAACAAGCACTTGCACAACAGGAAGGAGTGGGCCAAGACCAAAGATGCAAACACTGAGGTTCTTTAAAATCTTGTGGCACCTGGAAGTGGTTCAGAATATGTGCATCATGAGAGTCACTGGAACCAAGCACAAACATGAAAGATTTGTCTTCACCTGCATGTTCAAATAGTGGAAACCTTTCCTATTGATGAACATGGTTGGTTGTTGCCAGAGAGCTTTCAAAGTCATGTGCGCAGTTAGTAGGCCCCTGCATTTGCGCAAACCCTGCGATTGCTACATAACCCAATGCTCTTGCAGCATGGCTTTCGGGATCCAGGTGGAATTGGACACATTGGCGTGCTTGCCTGAACAGGGCATCTGTCATCTTCAAGATGCACTTTTGCGGAGTTCTGGAAGGAGCCCACAACAAAGACGTTTAAGGTGGCTGTGACCTTTAATATCATGGCATGGGATAGTCTCCAAGTCCTTGTAGCCAGAGGAAGTTCTTTACGAGAAGCTGGCAGATGTGAGCAACAACCTTCCAGGACATGCTTCCACATTGACTGTCACTCATCTGTAGAAAGGTCTGCCGCCTGTGATGCACCTGTGGTTGGGCCAGTGCTTGCCGTCGCACTGGCCCCTGGCTGCGGGACCCTGTCCTTCCTGAGGCGCCACTGCCTCTTGCTGCACTTCCTGGTGCATCAACCTGAACCAGTCCCTGGTCATCCAGACAAAAGCCAGTAGAAAGTCAGGACTGCCTGGAGCCTGCTTCACCTAGGCCTCAGTGGACCTGTGAACGAATTGCAGAAATCAGTCTAGTCGGCGTATCCTTGCTGATTTGTCTCCGTCTCAGAGCCACCAAGCCAATGTTAAGCCCTGTGTCTGGCTTCGGTCTAAACATGGCACAGCCACCCCGCCGCTTCCAGGTGGAGGACATCCTGGAGGAACAGAGATGAATGTTCCTTACATTCATGCATGACTGTACATGGCGACATTGCTGTTCAACTGGGCTGATGACAGTCATGTGTAAGAACCCTCCTTCGGAGACTATTCAGCTTGTTGCCATTACCCTTGACTTTAGTCATAGAATTTACAGTGCAGAAGGAGGCCATTCGGCCCATCGAGTCTGCACCGGCTCTTGGAAAGAGCACCCTAACCAAGATCAACACCTCCACCCTATCCCCATAACCCAGTAACCCCACCCAACACTAAGGGCAATTTTGGAGACTAAGGGCAATTTATCATGGCCAATCCACCTAACCTGCACATCTTTGGACTGTGGGAGGAAACCGGAGCACCCGGAGGAAACCCACGCACACACGGGGAGGATGCGCAGACTCCGCACAGACAGTGACCCAAGCCGGAATCGAACCTGGGACCCTGGAGCTGTGAAGCATTTGTGCTATCCACAATGCTACCGAGACTATTGCCTTGACAGCATTGATAGACTTGCCACATGAGCCGTTGTGAGCATTGATCATTCACATTAGAGGCATCCATCTCCTTCCCTCCCTCATGCCTGTTTTTCGCGGCAAATTACACAGAATTGGCAGCAGTTGCAGGCCGTGTTGGGATTTTGATGTTATGAGTCCTATGAGTCGGGGAGCAAACATGCTGCTATATCGGCGTCACCATGGAGGTTAGAATACAACTGAGCATAGTTCTCATCCAGTTGCCTCGTGATCATCAGGGTGTTCCTTTCGTCAGCCAATTGTGCTTACCTTGAATTCCACTCACCTGAAAATACCTTCCTCCCACATTGAGAATTCATACGTGCAGGGCATCTGTTGAGGGAGAGTCTTGAAAAAATAGTGCGTGTGCATTTCCAGACAGCTCCACCAGCTTCAACCCTCCCCGTGTCATCCATCAGCCTTCCCCAGCCACCCCTGATCCACCTAATGTAACCAAACTCCCCTTGTAACCTTGCACCTACAACCATGACCATCCCCATGCCACACTGACCCCTCCCATTATCAGAGTCATTTGTTTTAACAGTTTCCCAGACCCCAGCCCATGAGACCTTCAACTAGCCAATTATCACTCTGGATATGCCACCCTTATACATTCCATTGCCACCTCTCACTGTGACTGTTTCCTCCGCTGCTCGTACCCTCAGTTCAACCCAAGGGGTCGCTCTAGACCACTATCCATGCCGTAAGCCCCCTTCCCCACCCAACCAGGACCCCCAGACCCAACAAGCAAGGCTCTTCCCTCCATCCCACGTCCCTGCCCACGGGCAGCCAAGCTGAGATTGTCAGATCTGCTGAGATTGTGCAGTATTTTCTGTTTCTGTTTCAGATTCCAGCATCCGCAGTAATTTGCTTTTATTTTCATCTCAAAGATACAAAGAACAGTACGGCACAGGAACATGCCCTTCGGCCCTCCAAGCCTACAATGATATGGTGCCTGTCAACTAAAACCTTCTGCACTTCCGGCATCCGTTTCCCTCTATTCCCATCCTATTGATGTATTTGTCAAGATGCCTCTTAAATATTGCTATTGTATCTGCTTAGATCACCTCCCCCGGCAGCGTGTTCCAGGCATTCACCACCCTCTGTGTAAATAAAAAACTTGACTTCCACATCTGTAAACTTTGCCCCTTGCACCTTAAACCCCTTCAGTTTTGCTTGCTTTGGTTAGAAACTTTAGGAAGCATTTGTTTGAGTTTAGCTTCAGATCAAATCTAAACTGGTACTTTTGGATGTTATAGTGCTTTTACAGGAGATCTTGTGGCCCTGTCTCTGAGTCTGAAGTTCTGGGTTCAAATCCCACTCCAGGAGTTCTTGACCATGGAACGAGTGCTCATGACATGGGCAAGCAGGTTGATAATCAATTTGTTAATCCCTCTACGCCACACGGTAAGAGCAAGAGATTCCTGGTCAGGCATTAATGAGAACTACTGTCACAAGCATGAAGAGGGCTGCAGCCTGCACTGGATAAAGAAAGAAAAATGCTGTTCCAAGATGGGAATAGGAGGTTTGGAATGTTTCAACGAGGTGCCATCTCGCATTGCAAATTTTGGAGTGCTTAGTTCCAAATAGGCATGTCCAAATTCCTGCATCTTCTGAAGGGTATCTATAGGTCAAAAATAAAGGCGATTCACGTAGAATCTCTTATTTCCCTCAATCATTCAGCTCCTGTATAAATTTAGGAATTGTCAACACCCGATGGAGAAAATTGCCAATAATAAATACGGTTTGTTTATAAAAATGTAGTTTCTTTATTGGTAATTTTTTTTCAACTTTCTTTTGTATACAGAAAATGATGAATATAAGCCTCCAGTTTGGAAATCTTACTGTAAGTACCAATTTATTGTAATTAAAATTCCAATTGGAAGATTTAATGTGGACATGGATGTTTACAAAAGCAAGTTCCCTTGAACAACCTCTTCAGTTTTCTGACATCCTTTCCTATTTCTCGGAGTCAAATAGCTAAATTTTCAGGTTGTAAGGTAGCTCATAAGACAATTATTCTTTTGATATCTATGCAGCTATGTTTTGGGCAGAATATAGTTCTGGTTGCCATCCTATGCTTTTGTGCTAAAGTGAAGAGAAGCAAGTAAATTTAAGTTTCTGACTGAAGTACTGTATTAAATAAAAAATTTATCAATTTCCTGGTGAACAAAGTGTCTTACAGTACTTTCAATAATTGTGTATAGATTATCTGAAGACTTCTGAAATCTTAAAGTCTTGGTAGCTCAATAGCTGTAGTGGTACAACACTCGATTTCCAACCAGAAGGTCACGAGTTCAAGTCACAGAGCTGCCTCTCACTGGAACTCACTTGCCTCAGTTGGGTGAGTTCTATGATTTATCAGCTGGGTCTTAAGCAAGTGCCACAAATGAACCAAGTGTACAAATATTTGGGGAAGGAATATGACAATGTTACTACCCCAGCTTGAATTATACCCGTTGCATACTTTCCTGATCATGGAAGACCACTGACCATGATATTGAGCTTCAGTCCATCTTTTATATCTTTGCTTGAAGAGGGGTGCATGATGATAAACTGAGTTCATGTAGTCGGTAAAGTATATGTGTTGAGGGAGAAGAATTAAATGCTACATATAATTAGGTACTAATTCCAAGGTGGTGGACTGGTACCAGACATTTGCTCTTGTGTAATACAAGTTTGATCTGATCTGCATTTTGAGGTGAATTAAAGTAAAGAATTACAGAATTGTTACACCACAGAAGGAGACCATTCTGTCTCTCTGGCTCGTTGAGCAAGTCACCTCGTGCCACACCCCGCCAACACCCTGCAGCCTTGCACATTCTTCTTTTTCTGATAGGAATCCAATTCCCGCGTGAGTGCCTCGATTGAGACTGCCTCCACCATACACACACTCCTGCAGTGCATTTCCAGACCCTAACCACTTGCTGAAAAAGTTTTCCCTCATGTAGCTATTGCTTCATTTTCCAGTTACCTTAAAACCTGTGCTCTCTTGTTCTCAATCCTTCAACCAATGGGAACAGCTTTTCCCGATTTACTCTGTTCAGATTGCTCACAATTTTGAATACCTCTATCACATCTCCTCTCAGCCTTAATAATAATAATCTTTATTAGTATCACAAGTAGGCTTACATTAGCACTGCAATTGAGTTACTGTGAAAATCCCCTGGTCGCCACACCTGTTTGCGTACACGGAAAATTCAGAATGTCCAATTCACCTAACAAGCACGTCTTTTGGGAGGAAATGGGAGCACCCGGGGGAAATCCACGCAGACACAGGGAGATTCTGCACAAACGGTGACCAAGCAGTGAATCGAACCTATGGTGCTGTGAAGGAACGGTGCTAACCACTGCGCTACCGTGCCACCTATACACAGGCAAATACTGTGGATCCTGAGCACCCTGATCTTAACTATGTTGCTGTGTGGGGCAGCCAAGATATTTGATACTGCTACAGAGAACCAATGATAAAGGGAGATGCAATTGCAAGAGCCATTCTGTCATTAGCTCCAATTATCTCCTTTGCATATCTTCGAACAGAAACCTGTTTTGGTGAGATAAGGAAAGGAATCCCACTAAATATGGGTGGCACAGTAACACAGTGGTTAGCACTGTTGCTTCACAGCACTAGGGACCCGGGCTCAATTCCCGAATTGGGTCACTGTCTGCGGAGTCTGGATATTCTCCCCATGTCTGTGTGGGTTTCCTCCGGGTGCTCTGTTTTGCTCCCACAAGTCCCGAAAGACGTGCTTGTTAGGTGAATTGGACATTGTGAATTCTCCCTTGGAGTACCCAAACATAATATGGCGACTGGGGGATTTTCACAGTAACTTCATTGCAGTGTTGTGACACTAATAAAGATTATTACTATTAATAACATGAGACTTCAGATTCAAAGACTTTCTGAAATACCAGAATCACAAATAAGGTTAAACTCAATCAATTCCTTTTGAGCACACCAAAGCATTTTGCACATAACTTATAAATACAGATTGACTTGGGGTTAAAATTTCAGAGTGTATTTACGAATGCCAGCAGTGTCCACATGATTTCTTATTAATGCAAAAGTTGAAAAAATAGATATTTTCCTCCATTGTATAAAAGTATTGATTTCAAGTTTTTTTTTCTTTTGTAAAAACTGTGTAATGTTAAGAAAATCCCACATACCATGCCTAGATTTGGTTCCAGGAAATGCACTTTACAGTGCCTCTTGTATGTCATAGTCTCCTTCTCTAAAGACACTTTGCTGCAGATGACAGTCGGTAGCTGCTACATAGCATGAAGTGAAGAACAGTATGTTTGTTTTCCAAATGCATACATGATTGTGCTCAACTATTGGCTGAATCATGAGCTAACAAAATATTACAGGTTGCGAAGTGTCCTCTTAGATATTTCAAAAGTATTGGTGAGAAATGTTCGAAGGCTGTGAATCATAACTGGTGCTCAATGGGTGGAATTGTTTTGTGAACAATTTTGTGTCTAAACCAATCACTATGTCAGTCAGTGGAACCCTCTAACATAAAGTGTTCCTGTTTTCCACTTAACACTACCTTTTGGATGACAGCGGAGAATCTGAATTTTCCATTTGGTTTAAATGGGTTCAATTAGCATTTCAAATGCATTAAAACAAGAACAGCAACATCCAGTTGAGAAAGCTAAGGCATGTGTGAGATTGTGAGTTCAATGCCTAGAAAATGACTAAAACAAATCCACTTCCTAATCACTTCAAAGGACTGTAGGCTGGGATGCACTTCAATTTGTGGATCAATCTTAAAATACAAATAACGCTACTGAAATGTGGTGCTAGATTTTTTACAAGTAGAGGCAAGGTAAATGAACCCTGTTGAATTCCACTGCAATCTATTTAAACATTATTTTGCTTTTGAAATTTGTTGATCTGTAAGGTTTATGTGGTTAAGTTAATATTTTATTTTATCTTCCCTTTTTTAAACTATTAACCATTAGTAATTCTGTACATCAGTTGTGTTTTAATTAAAATTTAACTTTGGTTCTTCACTTCCCAGTGTATCAATTACAACAGGAAGCTCCTAATCCAAGGAGGATTACATGCACATGTGAGGTTGGTTTCATATTGACCCTGTATCTTTGTAATTTTTGGTTGGATTTACAATCATTCTATCTTCATTTGTTTATTCTTCAAGTACCTCAAAGACAACAACAACCTTAATAAACAGTAGGTTATCAGATTGTTGTTCAGTTTGAATCAAATTCTGATTGTATTAAATACTCCAACATTAAATATGATTAGCCCAGCTCTCAAATCAGATTCTTGTGAATGCAGATCTACTGCTAAAATAAGCATATAATTCATCAATGCTATCATAACGGCGGAAATCTCAGAGGGAACATGGTTTTTAAAAAATATTTATTTATTCTCCTTTTTCACATTTTCTCCCAAATTTACACCCACCAACAATAAACAATAATCAGTAACAAATATGTTAATCCCCATATCAGTAACAATGATCCCATCCTCCCACCAAACCCCAAACAGTAGCCCGCATGTTCACATAAACAAACAACAAAAAGGAATCAGGAATCACCCATAGTCACCATCAACACACACCGCCCCCTCCCCCCAACCCTCCCACCCACCCCCCCAACTAATGTTCGATGTTATCCAGTTCTTGAAAGTGCATGATGAATAATGCCCATGAATTGTAGAACCCCTCCATCCTTCCCCTCAGTTCAAACTTAACCTTCTCAAGAGTCAAGAATTCCAAAAGGTCCCCCCGCCACGCCAGGGCACAGGGTGGAGAGGTTGCTCTCCAACCCATCAGGATCCGTCTTCGGGCGATCAACGAGGCGAAGGCTATGATATCTGCCTTCGCACCCGTTTCCAACCCTGGCTGATCCGACACCCTGAATATGGCCACCCGGGGGCCCGGGTCCAGTTTCACGTGCACCACTTTAGAAATTACCCTAAAAACCTCCTTCCAGTAATCCTCTAACTTTGGACAGGACCAAAACATATGAACGTGATCAGCGGGCCCCCTCGCAACATTCACACACATCTTCTACTCCTTCAAAAAATCGGCTCATCCTCACCCTCGTGAGGTGTGCTCTGTATATCATCTTCAGCTGTATCAGCCCCGACCTCGCGCACAAAGTGGAGGCGTTCACCCCCCGGAGCCTCACACCAGAATCCCTCCTCCATACCCTCTCCCAACTCTTCTTCCCACTTTACTTTGATCCCTTCCAGTAGTGCCTTCTCCTCTTCCAAAATAGCTCCGTAAACCGCTGATACTACCCCCTTCTCCAGTCCCCCTGTCGCCAGCACCTCATCCAGCAATGTGGAGGCCGGCTCCTCCGGGAAGTTCTGTATCTCCTTTCTGGCAAAATCTCGAACCTGCGTGTATCATTTGATTAAAGAGGGAAATTAGCTATTTTTTTCTGCTCCTGATTAATATTTAGGGCCCCTTGCTACAAAGTATGGACATTGGGTAAGAAGAGGATTGAATTTAAATTTGAGGCACCTATGAATTCAAAAATCCTGCTATCTTGTCTTGAACATAAAGAATGTCCTGCTGATGAGTGGAAGGTTCTTGACACCATGCCTCACTGCAATTAGGGCAATGACAGGTTCTTTTTGGTGGATAAGGAGTTCATGGAAGCGAGGTAGTAAAACGTATGTAGCTTTAAGATGATCAGAAATGTGTTTTAGCTGCACAATTGCATGCAGAAAACACAAAGCTAAACTTAAAAAAACATGAAAATGGAACAAACTTAATTGGTAAATAATATAACTTCCTAAGCATGTCATTGGCAAATAGGGTTAAGGAAAATCCCAAGGCTTTTTACACGTACATAAAAAGCAAGAGGGTAGCCAGGGAAAGGGTGGTCCCACTGAAGGACAGGCGAGGGAATCTATGTGTGGAGCCAGAGGAAATGGGTGAGGTACTAAATGAATATTGTGCATCAGTATTCACCAAAGAGAAGGAATTGGTGGATGTTGAGTCTGGAGAAGGGTGTGTAGATAGCCTGGGTCACATTGAGATCCAAAAAGATGAGGTGTTGGGTGTTTTGAAAAATATTAAGGTAGATAAGTCCCCATGGCCTGATGGGATCTACCCCAGAATACTGAAGGAGGCAAGAGAGGAAATTGTGGAGGCCTTGACAGAAATCTTTGGATCCTCACTGACTTCAGGTGATGTCCCGGAGGACTGGAGAATAGCCAATGTTGTTCCTTTGTTTAAGAAGGGTAGCAAGGATAATCCAGGGAACGACAGGCTGGTGAGCCTTCCGTCCATGGTAGGGAAATTACTGGAGAGAATTCTTCGAGACATTTCGTCCCGTTTGGAAGCAAATGGACGTTTTAGTGAGAGGCAGCACGGTTTTGTGAAGGGGAGGTCGTGTTTCACTAAGTTGATGAGAGTTTTTCGAGGAGGTCACAAAGATGATTGATGCAGGTAGGGCAGTGGATGTTGTCTATATAGACTTCAGCAAGGCCTTTGACAAGGTCCTTCATGGCAGACTGGTACAAAAGGTGAAGTCACACGGGATCAGTGGTGAGCTGGCAAGATGGATACAGAACTGGCTAGGTCATAGAAGGCAGAGAGTAGCAATGGAAGGGTGCTTTTCTGATTGGAGGGCTGTGTCTAGTGGTGTTCCGCAGGGATCAGTGCTGGGACGTTTGCTGTTCGTTGTATATATAAATGATTTGGAAGAAAATGTAACTGGTCTGATTAGTAAGTTTGCAGACGACACAAATTTGGTGGAATTGCATATAGTGATGAGAACTGTCAGAGGTTACAGCAGATTTAGATCGTTTGGAGACTTGGGCGGAGAGATGGCAGATGGAGTTTAATCCGGACAAATGTGAGGTCATGCATTTTGGAAGGTCTAATGCAGGTAGGGAATATACAGTAAATGGTAGAACCCTCAAGAGTATTGACAGTCCGAGAGATCTAGGTGTACAGGTTCACAGGTCACTGAAAGGGACAACACAGGTGGAGAAGATAGTCAAGAAGGCATATGGTGTGCTTGCCTTAATTGGCCGGAGCATTGAGTATAAAAATTGGCAAGTCATGTTGCAGCTGTACAGAACCACAGTCAGGCTATTCTTGGAGTATAGTGTTCAATTTTGGTTGCCACACTAGCAGAAGGATGTGGAGGCTTTAGAGAGGGAGCAGAAGAGATTTACCAGGATGTTGCCTGGTATGCAGGGCATTAGCTATGAGGAGAGGTTGAATAAACTCGGTTTGTTCCCACTGGAACGATGGAGGTTGAGGGGCAACCTGATAGACGTCGACAAAATTATGTGGGGCATAGACAGATTGGATAGTCAGAGGTTTTTTCCCAGGGTAGAGGGGTCAATTACTAGGGGGCGTAGGCTTGAGGTGCGAGGGGCAAGGTTTAGAGGAGATGTACGAGACACGTTCTTTACACAGAGGGTAGTGGGTGCCTGCAACTCGCTGTCGGAGGAGGTGGTGGAAGCAGGGCGATAGTGATGTTTAAGGAGCATCTTGACAAATACATGAATAGGATGGGAATAGAGGGATACGGACCCCGGAAGTGCAGAAAATTTTACTTTAGATGGATAGCATGGTCGGCACAGGCTTGGAGGGCCGAAGGGTCTGTTCCTGTGCTGTACTTTTCTTTGTTCTTTGTACATAATTGATATCGATATATATTGTAGAAGTCATACATACCTTTAAAGACTATTCTACATTATAGTTACGTCTTGAGGTTCACAGAAGTTGAAACAATTAATTTTGTAAACTCAAATGCTGAAGTTCCATCAAATGTATATTTCCGATCACACCTTTGCCATGGATTGTTCCTCAGTACCCGGGCTAATGCGTGATGTGGTTCAGTGGATACATTAATACTTGTGCATCAACTTGCATTTCCTAAATCATATTAGAGTAATATAACATTATAATATTGCCCTTTCTTTCATTTGTAAAAATATATCAATTCCAATCATTAACTTTTTTTTACCCTGGCTAGATCTTCTGAACAGCGGTAGTGATTCCCACAACTTGACACTGCTTCATATCTTCTCCTGGGATCTTCCTATCCCAGCTGTGCTCCCTACCCCCAGTGCTCGATTTCTCCCCCCCCTCCCCCCGCCCCCCCAAACAGGGAATTGTGTGCGGGTTCCGGGGCGGGGTGGCGGGACTCGCCAGGTGGGGGGGGGGGGGGGGGAGTGCACCCCTCGTCAGGGTCCAGTTTCCAGTGATCTGGACGCCAGAAGATTTGACCCATTATATCTAAACTAAAGATTAACAATTCACTTTTATGATTAAATTGAATGCCATAAGATTCTTTTATAGCTTTTTTTCTTTTCTCAAAAACATGATTAATTTTATTGCCAAGTTGGCAGAATGAACATCATCTTCTGAGCTATAGTAGCATGCTAAAGCCGATCTTAAGAGTTTTAAACAGCGTGAAGAGAGCTGGGTGTTTCCGCTTAAAACAGTGCGAGAAGAGCCAGGAATTTCAGTTTACGCAGGGAACTTCAATTAATGAGGAGATCAGCAATGAAGAGTGCTGCTTTAGGCTGCATCAGAGTGCTTAAGTTGAAGTTTGGTGACTGAAAAGTGGGACTTCAAAGGTAGGAATCTCTCAGGATTACTCCCAGTGCCTCATGTTGGCGAGATCAGGAATATAATAGACCAGATGAATGCATGGCTGTAGAAATGGTAAAGGAGGGAGGGATTTAGATTCAGGAGGCATTGGGACTGATTCTGGGGAAGATGAAACCTATACAAACTAAACAAAATTGCACCCCAGCTGGACTGGGGCCAATACCCTCACGGGTATTTGCGAGTACTGTTGGAAACCAAAGCGGGAGGGGGATAGAAACCTGAGAGGTGGGAAACAAAAAGTAGAAAGCAAAAAAGAGAAACCCAGGGCTAGCAGAAAATAGGGCCATGGTACCAAAAAAGTGAAAAGTTGTGAAAAAGACAAATCTAAAAGCACTGCAAGTGAATGCACAGAGCATTTGCAATAAGGTAGACAAGTTTAACAGTACAAGTAGATGCACAGGGGTATGATATGATTGTGATTATGGAGACATGAAAGCAGTGTGACCAAGGTTGGGAACTGAATATCCAAAGGTCGTCAATATTAGGGAAGGACAAGCAAAAAGCAAAGGAGGTGGGTGGCATGTAAGGTAAGGATGAAGTAAGTGCAATAATGAGAGAGGATATGAGCTCAGAAAATCTGGATGTAGAGAAAGCTAAGAAGCAACAATGGGCATAAAATATTAGTGAGAATTGTCTTTAGGCCTCCAAACAGTAGTGGTACGGTAGGGGATGGCATTAGATGCATGTAACAAAGGTGCCATGGCAATCACAGGTGACTTTAATCCACTAGTGGACTGGGTAAACCAAATTAGCGATAATTCTGTGACGGATGAGTTCCTAGAATATGTACAAGATTTTTTTTTAGACCAGTATGTTGAAGAACTAACTAGGGAACATGCTATTCTAGATTTAGTATTGTGTAATGAGAAGGGATTAATTAATAGTCTTGTTAAACATTATCCTTAGCCAACAGTGACCAAAATATCATGGACCTTTTCATTAGGATGGAAAGTGAAGTAGCCCAATTCGAAACTTGTGTCTTAAATCTAAACAAAGTAAACAACAAAGGTCTGAGGCGTAAGTTTGCTAAAATAGATTAGGAAACTTCATTGAAAAGCATGATGATAGATGGGCAATAGTTAATATTTAAGGAATGAATGTATGCATTGTACATTTCTTGCTGCCGCAGAAACATGACTGGAAAAGCAGCCCAACCGTGGCTAACAAAATAAATTAAGGATAGTATTGGATCCTAAGAACATAAGAACTAGGAGCAGGAGTAGGCCATATGGCCCCTCGATCCTGCTCCGCTATTCAATGAGATCATGGCTGATCTTTTGTGGACTCAGCTCCACTTTCCGACCTGAAGCCCATAACCCTTAATCCCTTTATTCTTCAAAAAGCTATCTTTATCTTTAAAACATTTAATGAAGGAGCCTCTACTGCTTCACTGGGCAAGGAATTCCATAGATTCACAACCCTTTGGGTGAAGAAGCTCCTCCTAAACTCAGTCCTAAATCTACTTCCTCTTATTTTGAGGCTATGCCCCCAAGTTCTGCTTTCACCCGCCAGTGGAAACAACCTGCCCGCATCTATCCGATCTATTCCCTTCATAATTTTATATGTTTCTAGAGGAGTCATATAAAATTGCTAGAAAAAGTAGCAATCCATGGATGGGGAGCAGTTTAGAATTCAGCAAAGAAGGACGAAGACATTGATTAAGAGGGGGAAAACAGAGTATGAGAGTAAATTCGCATGGATCATAAAAATGAGCTGTAAAACCTTCTATGCGTACTGTAAAAGCTTCTATAAGTATGCAAGATGAAAAAGATTAGTGAAGTCAAATGTCCCTTACTGTCTGAGAATTTATAATAGAGAACAAAGAAATAGCGCTGCAATTAAACAATTACTTTAGTTCTGTCTTCACGGAGGAAGACACAAATAACTTTGCAGAAATGTTAGGAAATTAAGGGCCGAGTGAGACGGAGGAATTGAAGGAAATTAGTATCATTAAAAAAAAGTGCTGGAGAAATGAATGGGACTAAATGCTGATAAATCACTAAAGCCTTATATTCTACATCCCAGGATACTGAAGGCAGTTGTCATGGAAATAGTGGATACGTTGGTTATCGTTTTCCAAAGTTTTGTAGGTTCTGCAACAGTCACAGCAGTTTGGAGGGTGGCCACTATTTTAATAAAAAGGAGGGGAAAAAACAGGGAATGTCAGACCAGTTAGCCAACATCAGTAATAGGAATGCTAAAGTCTATAATAAAGGATGTGATAATGGAATACTTAGAAAATATTAAAGTCAACATGGGTTTATGAAAGGGAAATCATGTTTGACAAACCTACTGGATTATTTTGAAGACATAACTAGCAGAATTAATAAGGGAGAACCAGTGGATGTGGTGCATTTGGATTTTCAGAAAGTTTTTGATGCCCCACGTAAGAGGTTGGTGTGCAAAATTAAGGCACATGGAATTGGGTGTAATACTTTGGCATGAATTAAGAATTGGTTAGACAACAGGAATCGAAGAGTAGGAATAAATGTTTTTATTCGGGACTGGCAGATGGTGACTATTGGGATCTCGCAGGGTTCAATGCTTGGGTCCCAGCTATTCACAATATATATCAATGATTTAGATGAGGGAACCAAATGTAATATTTCCAAGTTTGTTGATGACACAAAACGTGATGAGAATGTGAGTGGTGAGGATGTTGAGATGCTTCAAAGCAATTTAGACAAGTTGAATGAGTGCGCAAGTACATGGCAGATGCAGCATTATATGGATAAGTGCAAAGTTATCCACTTTGGTAGAAGAAATAAAATATCAGAGTATTATTTAAATGGGATCGATTGGGAAATTTTGATGTAGAAAGGGACATGGGTGTCATTGTACACCAACCATGCCTCCAAAGTTACCCAGTATCGCAGCTTCAGGTGCAGCGAGCAGTTAGGAAGGCAAATGGTATGTTGGCCTTAATTGCCATATGACTTGAGTGCAGGAGCCAGGATGTCCAGGGCCTTGGTGAGACCACACCTGGAGTAGCGGTGCAGTTTTGGTCTCCTTATCGAACAAATGTTATATTTGCCATAGAAGGAGTGGAACAAAGGTTCACCAGACTGATTTCTGGAATTATGGGATTGTCATATGATGAGAGATTAGGTCGACTAGGCTTGTATTCACTGGAGTTTAGAAGAATGAGAGGGATCTCATTGAAAAGTATAAAATTCTGACAGGGCTGGATGGACTGGATGCAGGGGTGATGCTTCCTCTGGCTGGGAGGTCTAGAACATGGGGCCACAGTCTCAATATGAGGTAGGCCATTTAGAACTGAGATGAGAAATTTCTTCAACCAGAGGGCAGTAAACCTGTGGAATTCTCTATCACAGAAGGCTTTGGAGACCAAGTCACTGAATATATTTAAGAAGGAAATAAATAGATTTCTAGACTCTAAAGTTATCAAGGGGTATGGGAAGAGTGCGGGAGTATGGCATTGATATAGAGGATCAGCCATGATATTGAGTAGGGGAGCAGGCTTGAAGGGCCGAATGACCTATTCCTACTATAGACTATGTTTCTGTGTCTTTTCCCTGGCAGCACTTCTCAAGCTCTGCATTGCAAGCTGTAGCTTATGTTGCTCTTCCAACCACTCTTTGGGCTGATTTTATAGGGCACCTTGTACCCTGCCCCACCCCGACTTCAAAAGTCAGTCAGCAACCCATTCACAAGGAAATCAGCTGCCCTGTAGCCATTTTACCTGTGGTGGGGTGTTAATGGACTCTGGGCGAGATGTCTTCTCCCATCTGGGGAGGAAGTAACACCTTAGAGAGCTGCTGATCAGTCCAATTGGTGAGCAGCTCTGTAGTCCCAAGAGCCAGGTTCGCGTAGTAGCCACTGCTGAATCTACAGGCCATGCCCGAAGAAGAAGAGGTTATGGAGGCCAGACTGAAATTAAGTCTGGTGAATTGGTGGACTCTGGCCAGCAGACCCTATTGACGGAGTTGAAGGGTCAGGGTATCTTGAGTTAAAGGGCAAGTTGTGGGATGGGGAGAGAATGAGCTTGGGCTGGTGCCTTCGATGGCACAAGGGACCCCCCTGAAGAATATTCACAGAACAGTACAGCACAGAACAGGCCCTTCGGCCCTCGATGTTGTGCCGAGCAATGATCACCCTACTCAAACCCACGTATCCACCCTATACCCGTAACCCAACAACCCCCCCCTTAACCTTAGTTTTTTTTAGGACACTACGGGCAATTTAGCATGGCCAATCCACGTAACCCGCACATCTTCGGACTGTGGGAGGAAACCGGAGCACCCGAAGGAAACCCACGCACACACGGGGAGGACGTGCAAACTCCGCACAGACAGTGACCCAGCCGGGAATCAAACCTGGGACCCTGGAGCTGTGAAGCATTTATGCTAACCACCATGCTACCGTGCTGCCATCTATTCTTTGCACTCCTCCCTAGGCCATCACCAGCTTGCCCAGTTAAAGAGACCAAGATGGATCATCCACTTGGCACTTCTGGTTGAAGATTATTGTGAATGCTTCAGCCTCCTCTTTTGCACGGATGTGCTGGGCTCCTCCACCATTAAGGATGGGGATATTTGTAGCGCCTCCTATTCGAGTGAGTTGTTTAATTGCCCCAACACCATTCACAACTGGTTGTCGCAGGACTGCAGAGCTTAGATCTGATCTGTTGTGGAATCGCTTGGTGCTTATGTTGTTTGGCATGAAAACCCCCGTTGTAACTTCAACAAGTTGGCACCTAATTTTTCAGTATGCCTGGTGCTGCTTCTGGCATGCCATCTTGTACTCTTCGTTTAACCAGGGTTGATCCCCTGACTTGCTGGTAATAAATATGCTGGGCCACAAGGTTACAGATTGTGGCTGAGTACACTTCTGCTGCTGCTGATGGCCCACAGCGCCTCATGGATGCCCAGTCTTGGGAGTTGCTAGATCTGTTCTGAATCTATCCCATTTAGCTCAATGGCAATTCCACACACCACGATGGAGTGTTTCATCAATGTGAAGACAGGACTTTGTCTGCACAACGATTGTGTGGTGGTCACACCTAGTGATTTGGTCATGGACTGACGTACCTGAAGCAGGCAGGTTGGTGAAGATGAGGTCTAGTATGTTTTTCCCTCCCGAGCTTAACATCCTCAATTTGATCATGGCTGATCTCATCCTGGCCTCAACTCCACCATCCTACCTGTTCTCCATAACCCTTCAATCCGTAACCAATTAAAAATCTGTCAAACTCCTCAAATTTACTCACTGTCTGTGCATCCAACGCACTCCGGGGTAGCGAATTGCACAGATTCACAACCCTTTGGGAGAAGTAGTTTTTCCTCAAATCTTTTTTAAATTTGCGACATCTTATTCTAAGATTCTGACCTCTCGTTTTAGAATGCCCCATAAGAGGAAGCATCAGCTCCATATCTACTTTAACCATACATTAGCATCTTGTATATCTCAATTAGATCTCCCTTCATTCTTCTAAACTCTAGAGAGTATAGACCTAAACAGTTCATTCTCTCCTCATTTGACAAACCCCTCATCTCTGGAATCAATCTAGTAAACGTCTTCTGAACTGCCTCCAATGTCACTACATCTTTCCTCAAAAAAGGGGACCAACACTGTGCACAATACTCCAGGTGTGGTCTGACCAATGCCTTGTATAGTTGCAACAACACTTCCTTACCTTTATACTCAATTCCTTTTGCTATAAATGCCAACATTCCATTTGCTTTCCTTATTTTCTGCTGCATCTGCATGCTCGTTTTCTGTGACTCATGCACAAAGCCACCTCGATCCCTCTGCGTCGGAGCACCCCGAAGTCTCTCCCCATTTAGATAAGTTGCATTTCCATTTTTCTGACCACAATGCATGACCTTGCACGTATCCACGTTAAACTTCATCTGACATATGTTGGTCCATGCTCCTAACCTATCTATATCTATTTGTATGGTTCTTATTTCCTCATTGGAACTTACTGTCCTACCTATTTTTGTGTTATCTGCAAATTTGGCTGTATATCCTTCTATTCTTGTATCCAAATCATTAATATAGATTGTAAATAGCTGGGGCTCAAGGATCGAACCCTGGAGCATCATACTAGTTACATCTTGCCATCCAAAAAAAGACCCATTTATCCTGACTCTGTCTCCTGTTCATCAGCCAGTCTCCTATCCAAGATAATAAGTTACCCCTAAATAAATACTGTGGCTACAAGAACAGGTCAGAGGATTGGAATTTTGTGCGAGTAGCTCACCTGACTCCCAAAGCCTGTCCAAGGCACAAGTCAGGAATGTGATGGAACACTCCTCACTTACTAGATGAATGCAGCCCCACCAACACTCAAGACATTTGACACAATCCAGGACAAAGCAGTCCTTCCACAAACGTCCACCACCGATGCATAGTAGCAGCAGTGTACCATCTACCAACAGTGTACAATCTACAAGATGCACTGCAGGAACTTATCTAGGCTACTTAGGCAGCATCTTCCAAATCCATGACCACTACCATTTAAAAAGATTGGGGCAGCAGATATATTGGAACATCATCACCTGGAAGTTCCCCTCCAAGCCACTCACTATCCTCATTTGGAAATATTACACTGTTCCTTCACTGTCACTGGATCAAAATCCTGGAACTCCCTCCCTCATAGGGCCGTGGGTGTAACTACACCACATGGACTATAGCGGTTCAAGAAGGCAGCTCACCACCACCTTCTCAAGGGCAATTACAGATGGACAAGAAATGCTGGCCTAGCCAGCGAAGCCCACATCTCTAAAAATGAATTTTTAAAAAATGTTTCCACCCCTCCCTGTAAAATGGGAGACAGGTTGGGAGTGGTTGCAGAAGGCCACACAGTATTTTATGAGCCCTCCAGCCTTCAAACATGCTGGTGGGGGAATGATGAAAGCTTGCCCTATGTGCCTGTTTTCCACTAGTTTTTCTGCTTCCGGCTGTGTCCGCTCTGCTCGTATTTTGTATTTCGTATTTCCTCTTCTAAATTCTCCAGCGTTTCTCACAGTTCATTATTCATCCACAGTAAATTATTCTCCAACTGTGACATAATGTTAAGCTACATCTACAGATTATTACTTTGCTGCCTGAATTCAGTGCTGTCATTTCTTTTTCAAGTACTTCTATTTGAAGCACGTGCTTTTGAACTTTTGACTGAGGTTCAGGATCTTCCTCTTGAATATGTCTTTTGCTAACTTTACAACCTGCAACTTCTCTTTCTTATGCTCTTTTACAGCATGCCATGTTATGTCCAGCTTAATCTTCAGTCTTTCCAGGCCTTCAACTCATTATCTAGTTCTAACTTTTCATCCTGGAGTGCTGTAAATATCTGAAAGTCATCTTTTGCTGCCCGGGCTTCCTGAATGAGCTCACTTTTCCTGTCAAGTGCTCTTTATGCCTTTCAATATCGAACCTCAACCCATTCATTTGGCTTTGTATGTTATCTCTCCTAACAATGGAATTTACCACGTTGTATCTGTCCAATTCAGATACTTCAACCAGCTCCTTAATTAAAGTTTACTGAGGTGTCTTTATTTATGAGGAGAACAAACTACGGACACAGATATAATGCAACACACTTTATTCAATATAGTTAACCTGTAAATTACCCACTATATATATATATATATATATATACAAGAAACGCCCAAGATTTGACTACACTACCCGCAAAGGTGGTTTGGTATGCTGTAGATCCGATCCCTGAGTCCCTCTGGTTCTTTGCAAAGGTGATTCTCTCTGGCAGTTTCTTCCTTGTTTGCTTTCTTCCTGCCTTATGGTCTGATGAAGGTCACCTCACACACCGAATCTTTGCTGCTGTTGTCTCTGAGATGCCTACCTTTATCCCCCTCTCTCCCTGCCTTTCCAGAAACTTCTCTGGCTTCAGACCAATGAGGCCTCAGAAGGGGGTCCCAGCAGCCAATGGTCTGGTTGATGACCGTTTGACAGACCACTTGAGCCCGCCCCAGGTGTCCCATCTCTGGTGGTGTGGGCTGCACATGACCTGTTCCCATATAAGGTAACAGTAGATACTCGACTGAAAGTCTGGCTCGATCTGGGCTACAGACAATAGACCTGTGCATTTCAGTGGGGTACAATGATGATCAGCTTGGTCTCAGTAGTGTGCGATGATCTTTGATGGGTGATTGAATGGGACAGGCCCAGACATGTTCTGGCAGCTTGTCTGTTGGTTGTATTTGACTTTGGTAAAGCCTGGATTCCAACAGCCTTCCTGAGGTTTGACTGCAGTATGATTTTAAAATGCCCAATTCTTTAATTTAGGATATCCAATTTAATCGACCTTAAAAATGTAATAGGCCCTGATTATATTACCACAACCCAATTTGTAGGCTCTGTGACTTTGGCAATCATTTTGTATTCTTCCAACTTTAGGAGCTCTCTTTCAAGCTTTCCTTTCAGTTCTTTTGGTACTTTACACAGGATGAATCGTTGGTTTCTTCTCTGGGCCAATCGTGATGCATTAACTCAACCTGCTCATCAAAGCACATTTGATACATTTGGACAAGATCTTTCTTGCTTCTGATCAGAAGGCACTTTTCAATGCGTATACTAACTTGACCACTCAGACATCGCTTTCATCTCATGTTTTTCTGAGATCAGCTGCAGTTGTTTGTAACGGTTGAATCCCAGAACAGCCGGACCATCTGTTCCCATGACGTAGAACATGCAGTTAACATAATTTTCCTTGTGTGTCCCTCTGATTTGGGTAATTCCCAGCTTTTGAATCTCAGTTCCCTTGTAAAACATTGCTTGGTTTCAGAGTGCTTTTCCTTGGGTGTCCGTTTTCATTCAAATTTTTGCAAGATTTTCTGGTATAGTCTGAGTGGGATGATTTTGCTCTGTGGTCCAGTATCAAGCTTCACTTCAGATTAATAATAATGGTGAATGGTTATATGAATTTCTGCACTTTTGGGAACTGTCAAATCCAGGGGCAGGTTTAGCACAGGGCTAAATCGCTGGCTTTGAAAGCAGACCAAGGCAGGCCAGCAGCACGGTTCAATTCCTGTACCAGCCTCCCCGAACAGGCGGCGGAATGTGGCGACTAGGGGCTTTTCACAGTAACTTCATTTGAAACCTACTTGTGACAATAAGCGATTTTCATATTTCATGTGGTTGTGTGGCTCCTATTCAAACACATTGCCATCTTCCACATGAGTATGTTTTGGTTTCTTTCCCTTTTCATTTACCCTGTTACTCTTCCTCTGGTAACTCCTTTACCATCTTTTTTCTTTATAGTGTTCATGTTTTCTGAGTGATTGGGCTTTGCACAAGCTCTGAGGTTTGATCTGTATGCAGGATATTTCCTTCTGTCTGTGAACTTGTCATCCACAGCTCTTGCATGTCATTCTCTATCTTCAATGTGCCTTTTTTCTGTTGCTTTTTCATGCAACACTGCAGTTTTACAGTTTGGGTGGTTGGCGCCTTCATTGTAGCTCCATGTGCTCTGCCAGAGTCTATAGCCAGCAATATCATTAGCTTGTCTTGTACAATTAGAGATTTTCATACATCAGAGTATGCAGCATCCCAATTAAGCTGATCTACCAGCCTTTAATCCATTCTTTACCTTTACATTTGCTGGCTGTGTTGCTCAATGTTGTTGAGAAACTGTTAACAGGCTCACCTGGTATTTGCCTAAAGCTTTGAAATTCATGCTTGTGGATCCAAGGATTTGAATTTGGCTGGAGATGTGTGCTGAATTTTTAAAACATTTGTGTGTCTTTACAGTCATCCTCACTCCTCCCAGCTGTTAAATGCCTTTTTCTCCTGTCCACAATGTGTATACAATTACCCCATTTCTCTTTGTTAGTGCCTTTTTGAAAGCTACTAAATGCCAGTCTGCCCTTTTATTCTTCTCAAATACTTCTGCAACAACATCAACCTCTCCATTTATCCTGAGCTGGAGCTGTGCAAACACTGCTGCAGCAGCCATTTTTACGTACTGAATTCACTCTTGATTTTGTTCTCTCTCTCCGACACTAATTTATCCAGCTAATTCAGCATTTTGCTTATAATGCTTGGGTTGTATACACAGACACCTGCTGCCACCATGTTATATCTTGTGGTTTCTCAAAGTTTGAAATATTCATCCTTTTTAAACTCAAGTACAGGCGCTTGATCAAATACATTTCCCAGATCATATCATGTGCTGAGAATTGATATATTGTTGCTCAGTATCCTGAATCTGGTACAGGAGTGAGTGATGCGGTACTCTGGATATTTGTGGAAACACACATATGAAAATTGGATATTGGACTAATATAAGAGTATAACAATAGTAATGTAAAAGTGCCAACATTTCCACTAAAACCAATTGCTTATGTTGTGGTACCGGACCAGTCCCCAGCTTATATTAGGAAAACGGATGAGAAACTGCAACAATTTTAAAATTTGTAATCTGTGAGAAAAGGATGCTGTGCCCCTGAAGTGATTCCACTTACAAATAGGGATCTTTTGTATTAAAACAAATGTTATTGTTAACACAGGAGTAACCACATTGACATCGCAAAAAATAGCTTTTCAATTAACAGTTTAATAATTCTTAAAATAAAAGGAAACACTTCAACCACTAGCTTGGACCTTCTCTATCTCCGATTGAGCAAATCCCACTACAGGTCAAAGGCCACTGGTAAATAAAGTTAACAAACACCGGGATACTTGCTGTACTCTGTTGCAGAGATTTCATTTCAGAAATGCACAACCTGTCAATCCTTCTGTCTCTTTCAGACTCAAAAATCCTACAGCATTTGACAAAGCTGCTGCTCAACTTAGAAACTCCCAGCAGACTGCCAAAACTACATCAAACTGCAAAACTACAGACAGACCTGGCTCCTCCCTTTAATTACACCACCTTTATCCCTCTCTGATCCTATGACTCGCTGAACTAAGTCTGAACACAATGTCTCAAAATATCTATTCTCCATGGAATCTCGAGCAATCATAGCAAAGTTCAATTCGGCATCTCTCTGTAAATAAAGTACGTGGTTGGAATGAATGATTACCTCGTTCTTAGGACATCTTAATTGCATCTTCTGCCGACTCACCACCTGTATTTTAAATGGGGATTTTTAAAAACATGGCTGCAACAGATAGATATGTATCTTAATCCAGGTTTTTAATAGCATTACTGCAAGAGATGTATATAATACAATCTACGTAAAAATGTCTTGCATTCATCACATTTAATTGTGATTTGAAGCCTTGTTTGTACAACCAGATACAGGAATACAAATAATTATGTTTAATCCAGTTCACATATAGCTGCAGAGAAAAAAAATGGTTCATCTGTTATAAATTCTAATAGCTAACTCCCCAAAGCTTTGAAAAGATTAGTGAACTAAATGTGGCTTTAACTGTTTTCCTCAAACTCTGAATTACAGTTTCTCTGAATTCTTTATCTTCTGGGGTAAAAATTGGAGACTTAATAGTCACTGGGGCTCTTATTTTAATGGAGTTACTGAAATGATAATCCTTCATTGAATTGACAGGTGTACACTTATTGGCACAGTCTGTCCCTGCTGTTCGCTTTCTCATTGAATTAAGGCAGGATTAAGTATTACGGTTGTTTTTAAGTGTTTTTCATTTTAATTAGAAAAAGATTATGTTCCTAAAGTTACTAAAATCCTGCAAAGAGTGCCTTATCTTTTAAGTATTTATGGCAATTGCTTTTGAGGAGAGTAGAGGGGTTCTCAATATCAATTCACAGAACATGTATCTGACCTTCTTAGCCTAGGACAATGTCATGCAATATTTGAAAATGTATTTTCTTTGCATTGACAGTCTGACAGAAACAAGTGTTTTATATTTGCTTTGTTTTTTAAATGTATCTTATTTTTGCATTTATGATTATATCTGTAAAGAGGTGAGGTATTTTTCCCTCTTAGTATAAATACTCCATATCAGAAAGGGAGACATAAAACTGATGCCCAAGAATTAAATGTGGTGGACAGGTTGCATCAACGCATTCCAGGTTGGATATGCTCCGATCGCAGTATTGAAAATATGGGAATTGAGGGTTTACACTTGGAATAGGTATTGGGTCCTTCATACATGGAAATATTGGACCGAATGTTTGTTTGAAGCACACTCTGCAAATTCAAATTGTTGATACTTGACATTCCCCAATTACAGTTAGTATTAGCTTTGGTTAAATTTTACAATGCATGTTTAATATGGTACATATCGGTTATTATGCATTGTAATACACATAAGTTTGTTTTTAAACAAGTAGCCTTCTTTTTGCTTGCAGGTGGAGAGCAGACCCAAGTACTATGGAAGAGAGTGAGTGCAGGTTTAGTTTTTAATTTTGTATTTTCTGAAGCTGTTTGTTTGATCATGTTTTAGATGGAGTAGTGAAAAGGTACTTTAATAAAAAATCAAATTTTATGAAAAGTGTATTCTATGTATTTCTGCTGTGGTTGCAAATTTGTGAGCTTTAAAAGGGTTACTTGCCTTTTTCTTTCCATTCGATGTCTCTAATTATGTCAAATAAGTTGCAGTTAAGGAAGTATATTGCAATGCAAGAGGAAGGAAGAACAAAGAATTACACCAGATATACAGCACAGAAACAGGCTGTTTGGCCCAAACTGTCCATGCCAGCGTTTATGCTCCAATTGAATATCCTCCCATCCTTCTCACCTAATTGTGTCAGAATAGCCTTCCACTTCCTTCATCTATCATTATTATTGTGTCTTGTATCTCTCTGAAATATTCTGAAGTGTTTCACATACTGCACTTCAAAGTATTTCATTGTTTCAGCTGTATAGCTTGACCGATATAGTGGGCATTACATGTCCTTTTGAAGAGGTGTAGGCTCCAAAAATGGTAGAATTATCCCCCCTCTTCTCTAGGCAAGATGTTCAATAACTAAAGCAATTCACGCTGACCGTTTATCCATCAAATTCAAATGAGAGACAATTCTGACAACAGTGCATTCCTGATTTGTTATCATTGGATGAGTGACTCATTTGAGCCACAATGCTAGACTAGGATCTTAATTTTTAGTGCTTACCATAGCATATACATATGCCACTTTTAAGTTTAAGACATTTTGCAGCTCCAGATATATTACTTGAAAGTACATTCACATTTCTACCTTTGCATTCTGTGTGTGTGGGTTTAAGATACACCTATCATGGCGATCACTTACTCCTCTTCCCCGTAAGCAAGAACTTCAATTACTAGTATAATTAATGTGCTGAACCTAATACATTTTGTGCGGAAAAGGGCTTTAGATTTTAATTTATCCAGAGAGTTTATGGTGCTAGTATTTTATCCAACAAGAACAGAAATGAACACTTCTCTGCATCACTGTATTCAAAACTTTTCAGCAGGAAAACTAAAGATCAATGCCATTCTGGATATTTATTGCATATGCAAATAAGGCGTGAAGTATTCCCATTGAATTAATGCGTTGCTAGATAGGTAGTAGAATATACTTTCTTATGTTGCAAAATAGTAAAATCATGCAATGGAAAGAACCAGAAATAGTCGGGGGTTCTATTACTAGGGGTTACAAAAAAAAAATGCAAACTAGGAATTTAAAATTGTAGACCGTAACACATTATGAAAAGATAGGGATGGAAAAAGGGGGACAGAGCAGCTCTACTTATCAGGAATAACATAATGTCAGTAGAAAAAAAATGACAACTAAGAGCAAGGCAAAAATAGAGATAAAAGATAATAAATCAGCATCCCGAGGTTTACCATTGATCAGAAAGTGAACTGGACTAGTTATATTGATACTGTGGCTACCAGAACAGGTCAAAGGCTAGGAATCATTATGGTAAGTTACTTACTCCTGACATTACCCCCCCTTCCTCCTCAAGTCAGGGGGGATGTAATGGAGTACTCTCCACTTGTCTGGATGAGTGCAGCTCCAACAACACTCGAAGCTCAACGGCATCTGGTGTAAAGCAGCCCATTTGATTGCTTCCCCTTCCACAAACATTCAAACCCTCCACCACCACCGATGAACAGTGGCAGCCGTGTTTACCATCTACAAGATGCACTGCAGTAACTCACCAAGGCTCCTTAGACAGCACCTTCCAAATCCACGACCACTACCATCTAGAAGGACAAAGGCAGTAGATACCTAGGAACCCCATCTGCTGGAGGTTCCCCTCCAAGCTACTCACCACCCTGTCTTGGAAATATATCACTGTTCCTTCACTGTTGCTGGGGCAAAATCCTGGAACTCCCTTCTTAACAGCATATTGGGTATACCTTCACACTAATAGGTGTAGTCGAAAGACCACCTCATAGTGCAAGGTAGGTGGAGGAAAAGACTTGCTGGCAACTTAGGGAGTTGATTAATAAGCATAGACAATAATCACGGGGGATTTCAACTGGCCTAATATTATTTGGACAGAAGAGGTCGGTAAAGGGAGTAAGGAAATGCTTACTATTTCTGTGGGACTCCAAAAAGTGCAATAAGGGAAGATTCACAATTGGATCTGGTAATGGGGAGCGAACCAGAGCAGGTAAGAGACGTAAAAGTAGGAGAACATCCAGGCAATAATGACCATGATACAATATGCTTTAATATGGTGATGTGGAAAACTTATGAATGACAAAAATAGATTGTAGAAAAACTGATTTTGAGGGATTGAGAATAGAACTTGCGAGCAAGTCTGTCAGTGGAGCAACCACACTACAAAACTTCTGCACAAATTTCGATCAAGTCCACTCATGCCAAGAAATCGCACTATTTCCCTTTGTGTCGAGGGTATTGGAAACTCGCCAATAATTTTATTTTCACATCCTGTGGGACCATTCGACCCTGTCCGATTGTATGGCCAAGGAAAGTGACTTTGGCTTTTCCAAATACACTTTTGGCTAGGTTTACCACCAAACCCGCCTCCTGAAGTCGATCGAATAACTCCATCAGATGTTTAAAATGTTCTTTCCATGTCTGGCTGAAAATTACCAGATCGTCGATGTATACCGCACAATTGGGTAATCCTGAAACAACTTTGTCAGTTAACCGTTGAAATGTGGCTGGGCCGTTTTTCATGCTAAATGGCATAACTTTGAATTAGCATAAGCCATCTAGAGTCACAAAAGCTGAAATCTCCTTCGCCCTTTCGGATTTAGGTACCTGCCAGTAACCTTTAAGTAAATCAAGTTTGGAAATAAAAGCTGATTGTCCCACTTTCTCAATGCAATCCTCCAAACGTGGGATAGGATAAGAGTCCGTTCTTGTAACTGCATTAACCTTTCTATTGTCCACACACAAGCGTTGGGTACCGTCTGGTTTTGGTACCATCACTATGGGTGAGCTTCATTGGCTGTAACCCACTTCAATTATACCATTTTTAAGCATACTCTCAATTTCATTGTTAACCTGTGCCAATTTTGGCGGGTTAAGTCTATATGGATGTTGTTTAATTGGAACAGCATTTCCCACATCTACATCATGTATAGCCATTTTAGTGCTTCCCAACTTATCTCCACAAACTTGCCCATGTGATATTAATAACTCTTTCAGGTCAGTCCGTTTTCCCTCTGGAAGGTAACTCAACAATTCAATCCCAATTTTTAAGAACACCTCGTTTTCCAATTTAATTTGAGGTATGTCAAATTCAAAGTCATCTGGATTTGGTTCGTTGCTTTGAGTTAGAATCATTAAACCTCCTCCTTTTGCTCTCCTTCCCTTTCAAAGTACCTTTTCAGCATATTCACATGTCACACGCGGTGAGTTTTCCTTTTATCCGGTGTTCTTACCACATAATTCACGTCACTTAATTTCCTTTCAATCTGATGAGGTCCACAAAACCTTGTTTTTTTAAGTTTCATCTACCATTGGTAACAATACTAAAACTGTATCTCCACTGGCAAAAATATGGGGTGCGATTCTCCGCACTCACGCCGGTTCGGAGAATAGCGGGCCGCGCATATTTTCACGGCGACGCCGGTCCGACGCCCTCCCGCTATTCTCCGAACCCCGCACAAACTACACGTCGGCATTCCCGGCAAAGGCCTCAAAAGCCCCCCCGACACGACCAGAATCGCAACTTATTGGCCCCCCGCTATTCTCCGGCCCGGATGGGCCGAAGTCCCGACGTCATCACGCAATGTTTTCACGTCGGCCAACACACCTGCTTTTCAAGTTCGTCAACCAGTCGTGCTGGCTAACGAGAGCTTCGAGTAGGTGAGCGCACCGCTCAGCGCACTGCTGGAGTCTGGCCACAACAGGGAAGGCATCCCCGAGAACGGTAGGGGGGTCCAGAGCGGGGGAGACGGAGGGGGGGAGTGGGGGAGACGGAGGGGGGGGGAGTGGGGGAGACGGAGGGGGGGGGGAGTGGGGGAGACGGAGGGGGGAGTGGGGGAGACGGAGGGGGGGGGAGTGGGGGAGACGGAGGGGGGGGGAGTGGGGGAGACGGAGGGGGGGGGAGTGGGGGAGACGGAGGGGGGGGGAGTGGGGGAGACGGAGGGGGGGGGGGAGTGGGGGAGACGGAGGGGGGGGGAGTGGGGGAGACGGAGGGGGGGAGTGGGGGAGACGGAGGGGGGGAGTGGGGGGAGACGGAGGGGGGGGGAGTGGGGGAGACGGGGACGGGGAGTGGGGGAGACGGAGACGGGGAGTGGGGGAGACGGGGAGTGGGGAGTGGGGGAGACGGGGGGGGGGGGGAGTGGGAGTGCGGGGGGGGGTAGGGAGAGAGTGAGCGAGTGACCCGTCCAACCCCGGTTACAAAATGTCTGCCACCATGCTATGGCGTGCTGGTCACAAGGACACGGCCGCTGGTTGCCCTGTGGCTTACGGCCACAGGCCACTGACGCACCGGTGAAGAGGACGTAGTTAACTGCCCGTTGGATGCAGAAAGTGACCTGGGGTTAGGCTGCCCGCATGTCAGCAGCGCGACCAGGCCACCGGGACACACAGGTATCCCGTGGCAGGCGGCTGCCGAGGTGTCGACTAACATTCGTCTAACATGTCCTGTTTCTCTGCCTCCCACCACCCTTCTGTAGGTTAGCACAATGTTTGCGAACAGAACGGCTATGTTCTGCGCAGTGGTTGGGGCCGCTGCACTGCATTTGGAGATGCAGCAGCATCCACAGCCACAACCCGCAGTGGATGCAGGGCCAGCTGCAGCAGCAGAGGGAAGGGCCGAGGAGTTGCCAGTCGTCGAGCAGCATGGAGGGGAGAAGGAGGAGGGGGAGGAGGAGAGAGTGAGCGTGCAGCCACAGCGCCAGAGGCGACGACCAAGGCCGAGGGTGTACCGTGTTCGGATCTCTTTCCTAACAATGACGGACATCACCTGCAGGAGGAGACTCCGGCTGAGTAGGCAGACGGTGATACATATCTGTCACCTCGTGGCGCACCTCGCCCCACGTGGAACGGGGGGAGGACACGCGATCCCGGTTGCCATCAAGGTGACGGTCGCTCTTAACTTCCATGCGACCGGCTCCTTCCAGTCTCCGAGCGGGGACCTCTCCGGGATCTCCCAGTCATCGGTCCACAGGTGCATCCGGGATGTGACCGACGCCCTCTATGCCATCGCGGACCGCTACATCACTTTTCCCGAGGACCGACCAACTCAAGACTCACGAGCTCGTGGATTTACCAGCGTGGCCGGGATACCGATGGTGCAGGGGCAATCGATTGTGTTCACGTCCCCATGCGCCCGCCTGCAGGGGACAGGGAGGTGTTCACAAACAGGAGGGGGACATACTCCATGAATATCCAGGTGGTATGCGACCCCCACATGACGTTCATGAACGTCTGTGCAAGGTTCCCAGGGAGTGTGCATGACTCCTACATACTGGCGCAGTCGTACATCCCTGTGATGTTTGAGGGACGTCCCCCCTGGCTGAGGGGCTGGTTGCTAGGCGACAGGGGTTATCCGCTGAGGTCTTGGCTGATGACGCCTATACGGAGGCCTCAGACCAATGCGGAAACACGATACAACGAGGCCCATGCAGCAACCAGGGGTGTGGTGGAGCGCTGCCTTGGCCTCCTGAAGATGAGATTCAGGTGCCTGGACCGCTCCGGAGGGGCCCTGCAGTACCAGCCCGACAAGGTCGCTCGCATTGTTGTGGTCTGCTGTGCGCTGCACAACATCGCGATGCAGAGGGTAGATGACCTGCTGCAGGAGGCGGAGGGAGAAGCCAGTGGCAGTGGTGCCAGCATAGAGGAGGAGGAGGAGGAGGAGAGGGAGGAGGAGGAGGCTGGCGGAGTGGCGGGCGCAGCACGCAGACACGACCCAGGTGCTGGTGATGTCCAGGAGGCGGCACGACGGACCCGGCGAGGACGGCGGGCACGCGACGCCTTGGTGGCAGCACGGTTCACACGTCCTATGCGACGTCCCCGCTGAACACCAAACCACCACCTGCATCGCTAGTCATGCAGAGGGTCAACACACAACTGCCACCACCACAGCCCCCCCACCCCCTCTCAGTGTACCCTGCTCCACTTCGACATCACCCTTACCACTGGGTCCAGACGGTATGGCACAACATTGATGGCTGTGTCAGCGGGTGTGATCAGTGCCATGTGGAATGATGACAGTCCGCTCTGCGATGAGCTGTGAGCTCAGAATCGTTAGAGAGAGTCTGACCCATGGCAATAGCTGAACCATCCACCTTGTTGGCCGCTGAGTTTGTCACGGACACTCCATCACGTGCCCGCGTGGGCTAGCTGTGGGAGGGGGTGGGGGGGGAAGGGACTGCACACCCGGCACCGAAGTTTCACCGCTCGTCAACCCCAGCGACACTCGGTCACCATCATGATTCCTGTGGCTGTGGAACAATCACACGGTATTACAAGTAAGGTGGAACAGTGCGTTTAATGTGAACAATAGTTTACAGGTGCCCTAGCCCCTACAACTAAACTGTACCCTTCACCCGTGCCAACTTACTCAGTGTCTATCTTAGTTGCCTTACGGGCCCTACCACTACGTCTACGTGAGTCCCCAGATGATACAGCAGGAGTGGAGGAGGACTGCTGCAAATCGCCCCCTTCGACTTGTTTATCCTTCGGCAAGCGTTTCCTGGGGCGACCCGGCCTTGATGGGCCAGGCTGCTCTGCGGGCGTCTCGGGTGACGTTGTGCCACCCTGCTCTGCCTGCTGTCCACCCGATGCACCAGGGATGCGACGGGGGGAGGCCGAGAATTCCGGGACGTCCCGTGATGGAGTTAATGGGACGGGCCTCGAAACCTCCTCCTCCCTCGGGGAGCCCAGTGGCCCCCGGGCCTCACTTTGGGACAGAGGTGCGAGTGGGGAGGTGCCCCGTTGCGCCACCGACACCTGGCGCTGCCAGTCCTGGAGGCCTGCAACGGTATCCACCAGGATCCGAAGGTTTGCAGAGACGGAGTCCAGGGAGTTAGACATTCCCGCCAGGGACTGTGCGATCTCAACCTGTGAGTGCACGACGCCATCCAGCACATGTGTCAGGCGGTTGATGCTCTCCGCGACTGACTGCTGGGACTGTACCATCGACTGCTGTGACTGTGCCATGGCGTGCTGCGACTGGGCCATGACCTGCTGAAACTCGGCCAAGGCCCGCAGCGCACCGGCAATGTCGTGTTGGCTCTGGCGCATTGCTGCCTGTGAGAGGGCAACCCTGTCCAGGGCCGAGGATGACGCGTGCACATTAAGCCCAACGCCTTGCATAACCTGACCCATTGCCTCCACCGCGGATGCCACCCGTGCGGTGTCGGCCTGGGTTGCTGCCATGAGCGGCACCATTCCCTGCTCGTGGACGCGGTTCGATTCCTCTAACAGCGTCTGCAGAGTCTGGAAGACAGCCCTCATCCCGTCATTGTGTCCCTGGGTTTCTTGATGCATCGGCTGTGCGGGTGGGTTGAGAAAGTCCAGGAACTCGGAAAACGTCAGGGAGCCAGCTGCATGCTGGGCCTGGCCCGGCCTCCGCCAGTCCGGGCCCTCGACTGCTCCGACCTCCACCTGCTGTACCTGCTCAGCTGTGATGTGCGACCCAGACTGTGACACAGGAGCCTCATCACTAAATAGCCCAACCGGGGTGAGTGTCTCTGGGATGGTGGATGGTGTGGGAAATAGCTGTGCCGCAAGCTCGAGGTCGTCTTGGGTTGACGCCCCCTCTATGCCATCGGCCCGCTGAGAGGCCGCAGGGCGTTCGCGGGCCATTTCTCTCTCTTGCTCTCTCGCCGCCCTCTGGGCGTCCTGCTCCACAGATTTGGTTGGGGAGGATGGGACTCCCCGCTGATCGGGCACCCTTTGTTGTGCGGCCCTGGGTGAGGTGGGGGCAGTTGCCTGTGTCCGCCTGGAGGCAGATGGCCCTGGTCGTTCGGCATCACGTCCTAGGGAAGAGAATGAAACGGGTTATTTAGATACGCTCGGCCGGGCGCTGGACGGTCCCAGTGGGCAGGGTGTGAAGGGACAGAGGATGGGGGAGGTGTCCCAGTGAGCCAATTCACCTGCTCTATTTAATCGGTCCCTAAAATTTGACACGTAATCCAATAATGTAAGTTCCGATTTTTCACTCACCAATTTTTCTTTAATCAATTTAAGTGGTCCTCTTACCTCACGACCAAAAATTAGTTCAAAAGGACTGAATTTGGTTGATTCATTAGGTGCATCGCTAATTGCAAACAGTACGAATGTAATTCCTTTATCCCAATCATCTGGATAATCTTGACAATTGTCTTTAATGTCTGATGCCAAAGTGTATCATGGAGTTCACCTGACCCACAACTTTTAATAGAGTGTGGGTATGGGAAGCACAAGGACCCACTTTACAGGTGTGGTGCAACAGAGAACTAAGAGTATTTTTAAACAAAAACAATGTTTATTCTATGAATCCCATTGTCATTTTTAAACACACAGTAAATATCTTAGCAACCATCAACTAAAATACTCCCCCAAAGAATACAGTACTCTGTAAGTAACCCTTAATCTTTCCTTACAACATCCATAAGACAAAAGACCCTTTTTAACACCGAGATCAGGTTTACATTCACTACTGAGAGCAGTTATCACTTTGAAATCCTCAAATTATCTGGAGACAGTCTTTAGATTGCAGATAGAGATTCTTATACAGCTGTTTGCTTTGCCTGCAGCTATCCAGCTCTCAAAACAAAACACACTAGCTGCCTGCTTAAAAACGAAAAGGAAAGACAGACAGCCCAGCTCCACCCACTCTCTGACATCACTGCAGCTATCTGACAAACACCCATTTCTTAAAGGTACATCCACTACAGCTATTTAATAAACACCCAGTTCTTAAAGTTACTCTCACATGACAGTATAAATCGGAAAACCCAGCCGGGGAGGATGGTATGAAGCAATTTCTTGAGGGACTGGAGTTTACGAGGATAGATGAGTTAGTGGAGGGTTTGGGAGCCCCAATTGGGCTGGGGGAGGTTATAGATGGATTGGGGGCGATGCGATCGGGTAACACCCTGGGGCCTGACGGATACCCGGTTGAGTTTTGTTAAAAGTTTTATGGGTTGCTAGGGCCGCTCCTGGTAAAGGCTTTTAATGAGTCCAAGGAGCTGGGAGTGCCCCCCCCCCCCCCCCCCCCCCCCCCCCGGGGGGTTATAGGGGAGGACAGGATTTGTGAAGGGATGACACCTGACGTCCAACATTAGGCGGCTCCCAAATGCAATAATGACGCCTGCGGAGGGGTGCGAGGTCAGGGTGGTGGTGGCCATGGATGCAGAAAAGGCCTTTCATCAGGTGGAGTTGAAGTACCTGTGGGATGTCTTGGGAAGGTTTGGGTTCGGGCAGAGATTTGTGGATTGGGTCCGGTTGCTATAATAGGCACCGGTGGCGAATGTAAGGACCAACCGGATTTGATTAGAGTATTTTAGTCTGTGCAGGGGGACAAGGCAAGGGTGTCCACTCTCCCCACTATTGTTTCCCTGGCCATAGAGCCTTTGGCAATGGCGCTGAGGGCATCGAACATTTGATGGGGGATTGTAAGGGGGGGGGGGGGGGGGTGGGTGAGGAACATAGGGTCTCACTCTACGTGGATGATTTACTCATTTATATAACAGACCTGTTTGAGGGAATCACAGGAATTAGGGGAATACTGGAGAAATTTGGCCGGTTCTCAGGTTACAAACTGAATATTGGTTTTTGCGATTCAGGCAAGGGGGCAAGAGAGGAGACTGGGGGAGATGCCGTTCAAAGTGGTGGGAAGGAATTTTAGGTATCTGGGGATTTCTTTGCTTGCTTTTGCTTTGACTGTCTTTAGCAAATACAGTGGTTGAGTTTTAAAATACATATCATGGTAATTCTTCAAATCATAATACACAGTATAAAATGACTGAGTGATTTAAACAAAAGAAAGATGGCGATTTAGCAAAAGCAAGCAAAGAAAATAGGTTTCAGAAAGAGATAGACTGATTCCGGAATGGATTTTTCCATCCCGCCAAGTGATTCGTAAGGAGATGATTATCTTTAAGGTCTCACCTTCTTTACAGCTTGATTGGCTTTAACTAATTTATAATTCACTCAATTCGGCCAAACTGTCTGTCCGTCAGTTTAAGAGAGATATGTATTTAAACAAATTGGTATAAACTTTCCCATACCATGCTTGAGAAAAACACATTCTTCACTAGGACTCATCACCCTAGACTAGTTGTTACCATAGAAACGGAACTGGGCATCAGCCCAGTTCTTTACAGCACAATGGGGTCTTTTAGCTATTTGACGTCATTGACCTTCAGTCTCTGGCAATTTGAAAAATGTTCCCAGCTATTCGGCTTACCTCACTGTCATAGTTAATATGATTATGTTAATTACTCTTAATGAGTTCTCAATTAAACCTTTTACCTACATCATCTATAGCTAACTAGAAAGCCAATTTCCAGCAAGGTCCAAAAAGCAGAATACAGGGAGCTGGGAAGGAAGTTAAGAAATCGGACCTCAAAGGTAGTGATCTCAGGATTACTACCGGTTCCACGTGCTAGTCAGAGTAGAAATGACAGGATATATTGGATGAATACGTGGCTGAAGAGATGGTGTCAGGGGGAGGGTTTCAGATTCCTGGGGCATTGGGACCAGTTCTTGGGGAGGTGGGACCTGTACAAACTGGACGGGTTATACCTGGGCAGGACTGGAACTGATGTCCTAGGGGGGGCAATTTGCGAGAGCATTTGGGGAGGGTTTAAACTAATATGCCAGGGGGATGGGAACTTGAGGAGTCAGAGGAAGAGGGAGCCAGGACAAAAGCAAAAGGTAGAAAAGTGAATAAGAAGTGATAGGTGGCGAAACTGAGGGCGAAATTCAAACAGGGCCAAAGAGAAAAATATTAGGAGCAAGAGAAACAATGTGAAAAAGACAAACTTAAAGGATCTGTGCCTTAATGCACGGAGCATTTGCAATAAAGTGGATGAACTAATCGCGTAGATAGATATAAATGGGTATGATATAATTGGGATTACGGAGACATGGCTGCAGGGTGACCAGGGATGGGAACTGAACTTCCCAGGGTTTTCAGTATTTAGCAAGGACAGACATAAAAGAAAAGGTGGCAGCGTGGCACTGCTGGTTAAAGAGGAAATTAACACAGTAGTGAGAAAGGATATTAGCTCTGATAATGTAGATTCTGTATGGGTAGAGTTGAGAAATACCATGGGGAAAAGTACATTAGTGGGTGTCATATATGGACCCCCAAACTGCAGTGGTGAGGTTGGGAATGGCATTAACACAAAATTAGACATGCATGTAATAAGGGAATATTGGAGATCATGGGTGATTTTACATAGATTGGGCAAATCTAATTAGCCACAATGCCGTAGAGGAGGAATTCCTGGAGTGTATACAGGATGGTTTTCTCAGTAAGAAGTCTTACAACACCAGATTAAAGTCCAACAGGTTTGTTTCAAACACGAGCTTTCAGAGCACTGCTCCTTCCTCAGGTGAGTTCCTCAGATGGTTTTCTTGACCAATATGTGGAGGAACCAACTAGAGAGCAGGCCATCTTAAACTGGGTACTGTGTAATGAGAAGGGAATCATTACCAATCTGGCTATATGAGACTCCTTGGGTTTGAGCGACCATAACATGATAGAATTTTTTATCATGATGGAGAGTGAAGTAGTTGATTTGGAGATGAGGGTTCTGAATCTTAATATAGGGAACTATGAAGATATGAGGCGTGAGTTGGCCTTGATAGATTGGGGAGAGTTACTTAAAGGGATGACAGTGGATAGGCAACGGCAAACATTCAAGGAACGCATGGGGGAACTACAGCAACTGTTTATTCCTGTCTGGCACAGAAGCAAAGGGGTTCAGAGGGCCAATCCATGGTTTACAAAGGAAATTAAAAATAATCCAAGGAAGAAGCATACAGATTGGCCAAGAAAAATAATAGGTCTGAGGGTTGGGAGCACTTTAGAATTCAGCAAAGAAGGATGAAAGGATTGATTAAGAAGGGGAAAGTAGAGTACGAAAGAAAGCTTGCAGGGAACATAAAAGCTGACACTAAGAATTTATATAGATATGTGAAGAGAAAGAGATTGGGAAAGAGAAAGAGAGTAGTCCTCCTACAAACCGAAACAAGGGAATGCCTAATAAGGGACAAAGAAATGGCTGAGCAATTGAATACATACTTTAGTTCTGTCTTCACAAAAGAGGACACAAATCAGACACCAGAAATGTTGGAGAATGAAAGGTTGAATGAGATGGAAGAACTGAGGGAGATCAACATTCGTAGAGAAATGGTGGTGGGAAAATTGATGGGATTGAAGGCAGATAAAGCCCCAGGTCCTGAGAATCTGCATCCCAGAGTGCTTAAGCAGGTGGCTCTGGAAATAGTGGATGCATTGGTGGTCATTTTCCGGGATTCTACAGACTCTGGAACTGTCCCTGCAAATTGGAGGGTAGCTCACGTCACTCCGATATTCAAAAAGGGAGGTAGAGAGAAAGCAGTGAATTATAGACCAGAAAGCCTAACATCGGTAGTGGGGAAAGTTCTTGAATTCATTATCAAGGACTTTATAACGGAGCATTTAGAAAGGAGTGGCAGGATCAGTTAGAGTCAGCGTGGATTTATGAAGGGAAAATCATGCTTGACAAATCTGTTGGAATTCTTTGAAGATGTAACCAGTACAGTTGACAAGGGGGAGCCAGTTGATGTGGTACATTTGGACTTGGCGTTTGACAAAGTCCCACATAAGAGATCATTGTGCAAAATTTAAGCGCATGGGATTGTGGAAATGTATTGAGGTGGATAGAAAACTTGTTGGCAGAGAGGAAATGAGGAATTAATGGGTCCTTTTCAAATTGGCAGGCGGTAACTAGTGGGGTGCCACAGGGATCGGTGCTGGGATCCCAGCTATTCACAATATATATAAATGATTTGGATCAGGGAGCAAAATGTAACATCTCAAAGTTTGCAGATGATTCCAAGTTGGGTGGGAGGGTGAACTGTGACCAGCATGCAGGGATCCTACTGCATGATCTGGACAGGTTGGGCGAGTGGGCAAATCAATGGCAGATGCAGTATAATTTGGATAAGTGTGAGGTTATTCACTTTTGAAGCAAAAACAGGAAGGCAGATTACTACCTAAATGGTTGTAAATTGGGAGAGGGGAGTGTGCAGCAGGACCTGGGTGTCCTTGAGCACTAGTCGCTGAAGGTAAGCATGCAGGTCTAGCAGGCGGTAAAGATAGCTAATAGTATGTTGGCCTTTATTGCGAGAGGTTTTGAGTATAGAAGCAGGAATGTGTTGCTGCAATTATACAGGGCCTTGGTGAGGCCATACCTGGAGTATTGTGTGCTGTTTTGGTCTCCTTCTCTGAGGAATGATGAGTCATAGCGTCATAGAATTTACAGTGCAGAAAGAGGCCATTTGGCCCATCGAATCTGCACCGGCTGTTGGAAAGAGCACCCTACCCTAGCCTACACCTCCACCCTATCCCCATAACCCAGCAACCCCACCCAACACTAAGGGCAATTTTGGACACTAAGGGCAATTTAGCATGGCCAGTCCACCAAACCTGCACATCTTTGGACTGTGGGAGAAAACCGGAGCACCCGGAGGAAACCCACGCACACACGGGGAGAACATGCAGACTCCGCACAGACAGTGACCCAAGCCGTGAATCAAACCCGAGACCCTGGAGCTGTGAAGCAATTGTGCTAACCACTATGCTACCGTGCTGCTCTCGAGGGAGTGTAGTTGAAGGTTTACCAGACTGATTCCAGGGATGGTGGGATTGTCATATGAGGAGAGATTGACTAGGTTGGGATTGTTCTCACTGGAGTTCAGAATAATGAGGGGGTATTTCATAGAGACTTTTAAAATTCTAACTGAACTAGACAGGGTAGATGCAGGGAAGATGTTACCAATGATGGGTGTATCCAGAAGGGGTCGCAGTCTGAGGATTCAGGATAAACCATTTTGGACAGAGATAAGGAGACATTTCTTCACACAAAGAGTGGTGAGCCTGTGGAATTCATTATCACAGGAAGTAGTTGATGCTAAAACATTGAATATATTCAAAAGGCGGCTAGATATAGCACTTGGGGTGAATGGAATCAATGGCTGTGGGGAGAAAGCAGGATTAGGCTACTGAGTTGGATGATCAGCCATGACCGTGATGAATGCTGGAGCAGGCTCGAAGGGCCAAAAGGCGGCCTCTTGCTCCTATCTTCTATGTATCTATGACCTCTCATTCTAGATTACCCACTACATTTACTTTACACTCTAGCGAATATAAGACCAAACGGTTTAATCTCTTCATACATCTACCCTTTCATCCCTGGAATCAATCTGGTGAACCTCTGGACTGCCTCCAATTCCACCACATCCTCCTTCAAATAAGGAGACCAAAACTGGACACAATACTCCAGATGTGGTCTCACCAACATTCCAATAGGGAATTCAGAAGAAATTTCTTGACTCAAGGAGTGGTGAGAATGTGGAATTTGCTACCACACAAAGTGGTTGAATGGAATATTAATGATGCATTTAATGGGAAGCTAGACAAATATTTAAGGAAGAAGGGAATATAGAATTACGATGATAGATTTGAATAAGGGAAAATGGGAGGAGGCTCGAGTGGTGCATGAACACTGGCATGGAAATGGTTTGGCTAAATGGTCCAATTATAAATGACCTTAGATTGTCAACTCTGACCCCTCCTGAGACAGTATCAAGTTATGTCAGATTGTCAGTTCTAAGGCAGCAGTATGGTGCAGTTGGCTGATCAACAATAAGCATTTGAGTCTAGAAGTCCCATGGTATCGGAAGCCATTTTGTTGAAAATGTGCTCCTGGGCTGAGTATCGCTGGCAGTGTCAACATTGTTCTCCATCCCTACTTCCCTCAGAAGGTTGTGGTGAGCTGGCATCTTGAACCACTGCAGTCCATGTGGTTGATGTACTCTCAGGAAGGGAGGCTATTAGTACTGGAGTTTTTGATCCAGCAACAATGATATAATTCTAAGTCCGGATGATGTGTGACTTGGAGGGAAGCTTGCAATGGTGCGTTTCCATGCATCTGCTGCCCTTGTCCATGGTAGAAGTTGCAGGTTTGGACGGTGCTGGCGAAGGAGATGTTGCAAGTTGCAGCAGTGTATCCTGTCGATGGTGAAGTACCCCTGCATAGCTTGCCTCATGGCACACATACTAGGCAGCCCCTCTCTCAAAACCAGTGCCAGATGATTCACTCTGAAATTCCCAAATCCCCTTTCATCACTCAATCAACAGACTTTCTCCCCAGGGCATATCAGACCCACTTCCTCGAGGCCTACTAGATCCTGACTGCACCACCCTCCCCCGCCCCGGCCCTGACTTTGACCGGACCCTGACGCCACCTGAGTACTTCTGGCAACCTCCATGTCCCACTAACCATCTGCCTGCAGAACAAGTTTGGAGCAGAGTGCTGGGCTGAATCAGTGTTCCACTGTTCCTAGTTCCTCCTGCTCCTTGTAGCTGCGATGATGTAGGCTCCGGCTGCGCACAACACATGCAAACATCAAAGATATTCGGCATTGACAAGATATGATTTCGAGCAGTCTTCTCATTCACTGCCAACAGCTTTGTTGAAATGCAACACAACTCCAAGGTATAAAACTCATCCAGGGCCGAGAATAATCGCTGGATCCTACGGCAGTGACGATAGGAAGGACGAAAATGGGGTGAATTTGGTCAGCGGCAGGGAGAGCCTCTCAACCGCACCCCTGCCCTTTCCCACTGCAGGACCCTGTGACCAGGGCCTGAGTGACTTTGGTTGAGGGGACCCCCTCTCTTTGAGCTTGCAATCATGGCATGATTTGTTTGTTGAGCCACCCCACATGGTAAACTTCTACCCATCACCTGTTGCTGGGTCAATTTTTAAAATTTTAGTAGATGAGGCATTAATTGTCCACTTAAGTGCCTCAATTGGCATTGGGGCTGGATGGTCACCCAAGGACTAAATCAGGCTAACGGCTGGAAGGTGATAAGTTCCCCACCTGCCATTCTCCTGCCTGATTAAACGTGCTCCCTACTATCAAAGTTACAATGGGAGAGGGCACAAGGGTCTGTCTCTGATGGAGGGAATGAATGTTTAAGGTAGTGGATGGTGTCCCACCCAAGTTGACTATTATTAAGGAGGTCTTAGTAATGTTCTCATAAAATAGCGTGACCAGACAAAGTCAACATGGTTTTATGAGAAATTTATTACAGTTTTTTGCGGATGTAACTAGTGGGGAGGCAAAGGGACCAGTAGTTTGTAGTATACTTCAACTTACCAAATACATTCAATAAGGTGCCACACAAAAGGTTAATGCACAAGATAAGGGCTCATGGAGCTGGAATAATATATTAATTAGCATGGATAGAGGATTGGTTAACAGACAGCAAACAGTTGTGATAAATGGGACATTTTCAAGTTGGTAGGTTGTAACTAGTGGAGTGTCGTGAGAATCAGTAAGCTGGGAATGTGAGCTGTGAGTTGGACACAAAGCGACTGCAAAGATATATAGACAGGTTAAGTGAGTGGCCAGCAAGATGAGAGAAGGGTTATAATGTGGGAAGGTGTGAAGTTATTCACATTGGTACTAAGAATAGCAAAGCAGAATGATTTTTAAAAGGCAGAACATTCAAAATGTTGAGTTCAAACTGAGTACTTGGCTGCACTCGTAAAAGGAACACAAAATTATCTTGCAGGTACAGCAAGGAATTGGGAAGCCAAATAACATTTTGATCTTTATTGCAGGGGGATTGGAGGTCCAAGAATAAGGAAGTCTTGTTGGCTTTGGCAAGATCACATCTGGAGTACTTTGTGCAATTTTGATCTCCATATTAAAGGAAGCTTTGGTCTCCAAATTTAAGGAAGTTTTGCAGGCTGTGCACTGAAGCTTCATTAGATTGATTCCTGGGTTGAGCATGTTGCCTATAATGAGAGGCTTGCAGACGACCTGCTGTTATATGTGGCGGACCCAGAGGGGGGAATGCCGGGGGTGATGGAACTGTTAGTGGAATTTGGGGGCTTCTCGGGCTATAAGCTGAACTTAGGAAAGAGCGAGGTATTTGTAGTGCACCCGGGAGATCAGGAGGAGGGAATTGGGAGGCTCCCCTTCAGGAGGGCAGTGAAGAGTTTCAGGTACCTGGGGGTGCAGGTGGCCAGGAGTTGGGGGGCTCTTCATAAGCTTAACTTCACCAGACTAGTGGAACAGATGGAGGAGGAATTTAAAAGGTGGGACATGGTGCCGCTATCGCTGGCGGGCAGAGTGCAATCCGTCAAAATGACGGTTCTCCCGAGGTTCTTGTTCCTCTTCCAGTGCTTGCCCATCTTTATCCCTAGGGCCTTTTTTGAAAGGGTGACCAGCTGCATCATGGGATTTTTTTGGGCGCATGGCACCCCGAGGGTGAAGAGGGTCTTCTTGGAGCGGAGTAGGGATGGGGGGGGGGGCTGGCGTTGCCCAACCTCTCGGGGTATTACTGGGCGGCCAACGTGTCGATGGTGCGTAAGTGGGTGATGGAGGGGGAGGGGGCAGCATGGAAACGGATGGAGAGAGCGTCCTGTGGGGATACAAGCCTGGGGGCCCTGGTAACGGCGCCGTGGCCGCTCCCTCCCACGAGGTATACCACGAGTCCGGTGGTGGCGGCTACCCTCAAGATTTGGGGGCAGTGGAGGCGACATAGGGGAGAAGTGGGGGGCTCGATGGAGGCTCCGTTAAGGGGGAACCATAGGTTCGTCCCGGGGAACATGGATGGGGGATTTCGGGGATGGTATAGAGCGGGCATTAGACAGCTGAAGGACCTGTTTATCGACGGAAGGTTTGCGAGCCTGGGGGAGTTGGAAGAGAAATTTGGGCTCCCGCCGGGAAACATATATCTGCAGGTAAAGGCATTTGCTAGACGGCAGGTGGAGGGATTCCCTGCGCTCCCCGCGAAGGGGGTGAGTGACAGGGTGCTCTCGGGGGTCTGGGTCGGGGAGGAGAAGATATCCGATATCTACAAGCTTATGCAGGAGAAGGAAGAGGCGTCAGTAGAGGAGCTGAAAACGAAGTGGGAGGGGGAACTGGGGGAACAGATCGAAGACGGGACATGGGCTGATGCCCTGGAGAGGGTAAATTCTTCCTCCTCGTGTGCGCGGCTTAGCCTCATCCAATTCAAGGGCCCACATGACTGGGACGAGGATGAGTAGGTTCTTTGGGGGTGAAGATAGGTGTGCCAGGTGCTCGGGGAGTCCAGCGAACCATGCCCATATGTTCTGGGCATGCCCGGCATTGGAGGAGTTCTGGAAGGGGGTGGCGAGGACGGTGTCAAGGGTGGTGGGATCCAGGGTCAAGCCAGGATGGGGACTCGCGATCTTTGGGGTTGGGGTAGAGCCGGGAGTGCAGGAGGCGAAAGAGGCCGGTGTGCTGGCCTTTGCGTCCCTAGTAGCCCGGCGAAGGATTTTGCTACAGTGGTAGGACGCGAGGCCCCCAAGCGTGGAGACCTGGATCAATGACATGGCGGGCTTTATTAAGCTTGAGAAGGTTAAATTTGCCCTGAGAGGATCGGTGCAAGGGTTCTTTAAACGGTGGCAACCTTTCCTCGACTTTCTGGCTCAACGATAGGGTACTGGGACAGTAGCAGCAGCAACCCGGGGGGTGGGGGGGGGGGGGTTGTTTGTGGGGGGGGGGGGGGTTGTTTGTGGGGGGGGGGGGGGGGGTTGTTTGTGGGGGGGGGGGGTTGTTTGTGGGGGGGGGGGTTGTTTGTGGGGGGGGGGTTGTGTGTGGGGGGGGGGTTGTGGGTGGGGGGGGGGTTGTGGGTGGGGGGGGGGGTTGTGGTTGGGGGGGGGGAGACGTTGATTATGTTAGCTTATTTTATTTAAATTTGATTGATCTAATTTTAATTTATGGTTAAGTTCTCTTGTTTGGGGGGGGTGGGGGAATGTGATACATGTGATGTTACGGTATGGGGGAATTGTGGGTGTTATGGGGCTGTTAGTTGCATATTACTGCTTTTTGCTATACTTTTTGTTATATTTTCTGCAAAAAATTCCAATAAAAAAAAATATATATATATAATGAGAGGCTGAGGAAAGTTAGGCCTATATTTTCTGGAGCTCAGAAGAATGAAAGCAGCTATCATTGAAATGTATAAACTGCTGAACACAGGGTGGACACAGAGATTGTGTTCTTGGGCTGGGGAATCTAGAACTCTGGGGCACGGCTTCAGGAAAAAGGCTGATCTTTTATGACTGAGATGAGAAAACAGTTCTTCACTCAAAGGCCTGTGAATCTTTGGAATTCCATGCCAGAGAGTTTCGGATGCTCCATCATTAAATGAATTTCAGGACAAATTGTTGGTCTTTCGGGAATTCAAAGGATATGGAGAGCAGACAATGAAGTGGAGTTGAGGCAGAATGATATCTGGAGCCCTGATGTTAGAGACCGTTAATGTTTAAAGAGAAATTCGTATACCCATGATCAACAACTTAAATAAGCTACACCACAAGATTTCACTCGAATGAGTATTAGATTAGAGTGAGGAGATCACGTAGACTTTCCCTCATGATCATTCTCTTTGACAAGGTCCCTCATGGCAGACTGGTACAAAAGGTGAAGTCACATGGGATCAGGGGTGAGCTGGCAAGATGGATACAGAACTGGCTAGGTCATAGAAGGCAGAAAGTGGCAATGGAAGGGTGCTTTTCTGATTGGAGGGCTGTGACTGGTGGTGTTCCGCAGGGATCAGTGCTGGAACCGTTGCTGTTCGTAGTATATATAAATGATTTGGAGGAAAATGTAACTGGTCTGATTAGTAAGTTTGCAGTCGACACAAAGGTTGGTGGAATTGCGGATAGCGATGAGGAGTGTCAGAGGATACAGCAGGATTTAGATCATTTGGAGACTTGGGCGGAGGGATGGCAGATGGAGTTTAATCCGGACAAATGTGAGGTAATGCATTTTGGAAGGTCTAATGCAGGTAAGGATTATACAGTGAATGGTAGAACCCTCAAGAGTATTGACAGTCAGAGAGATCTAGATGTACAGGTCCACAGGTCACTGAAAGGGGCAACACAGGTGGAGAAGGTAGTCAAGAAGGCATATGGCACGCTTGCCTTCATTGGTCGGGGCATTGCGTATAAGAATTGGCAAGTCATGTTGCAGCTGTATAGAACCTTAGTTAGGCCACGCTTGGAGTATAGTGTTCAATCTGGTCGCCACACTACCAGAAGGATGTGGAGGCTGTAGAGAGGGTGCAGTTGAGAGTTACCAGGATGTTGCCTGGTATGGAGGGCATTAGCTATGAGGAGAGGTTGAATAAACTCGGTTTGTTCTCACTGGAGCAACGGAGGTTGAGGGGCGACCTGATAGAGGTCTACAAAATTATGAGGGGCATAGACAGAGTGGATAGTCAGAGGCTTTTTCCCAGGGTAGGGGGGTCAATTACTAGGGGCATAGATTTAGGGTGCGAGGGGCAAGGTTTAGAAATGTATGAGGCAAGTTTTTTACACACAGAGTAGTGGGTGCCTGCAACTCACTGCCGGAGGAGGTGGTGGAAGCAGGGACGATAGTGACATTTAAGGGGCATCTTGACAAATACATGAATAGGATGGGAATAGAGGGATACGGACCCAGGAAGTGTAGAAGATTTTAGTTTAGGCGGGCAGCATGGTCGGCACAGGCTTGGAGGGCTGAAGGGCCTGTTCCTGTGCTGTACTTTTCTTTGTTCTTTTTTCTTGTTCTTTGTTCTCGCCACCTGACGTTTGGCAATTATGTAATTCTGGACTCTGGCAGGTCAGTCAGTCATGATGCTACTGAACCACTTTGGTATTGGCCCTTGAAATCCCCCACCTAGAGTACACTTTGTATCCTTGCTACTCTCTTTGCTTCTTCTAACGTATTCAACAAGAAATATTTCTGATTAATTTGCTGAGAAATGGTGGTAGGCAGTAATCAGGAGGTTTGCTTGCCTATATTTGACCTGATGTCATGAGACATGCTGGGCTCCAGATTCAATCTTGAAGACTCTCAGAGCACCTCCCTTCCCACTGTATACCACTGTGCTACCACCTGTGGATCTTTTCGCTGGTGGAATAAGCCATATTCAGAGATGATGATGGAGGAAACTGAAACTTTGGCTGTAAGATATGACTTGGTGAGTATGTCTATTGCTCAACTAGTATCTGGGATAGCTGTCTCAATTTTGGGACAAGTCCCCAAATGTTAGTGTTAATGTTCTCCAGGGTCAGCAGGGCAGTGTATGCCTTTCTTGTTCCCGGTGCCTAGGTGGTGTTGGACGGTATGTCTAACTCTGTTCTTATTTGAGCTTACTGTAGTTGTTTGATACAACTCAGTTGGTTGGTAGCACATTCCAGAGAGCAGTTAAGAGTGAACCACATGCTGTGGGTCTGGCCTCGTACATCAGACCAGGTAAGGACAACAGAGTTATTCCCTAAAGGAAATTAGCGAACGAGAGAGGGAGAAAGCACAGCTTCTGATTTCAAGGGTCTCGTGTCTTCTGCTGGATTCTCGGTCTGTTGCCAGGCAGAACACTGTCTCTGGCCAACCCATTGGCTGCCAGCCAACCAGTTGAACCAAATCCCTCCAATCTGATGGGTGTGAGAAAATGTGGGCTTTCCTTTCCCAAATACTAAACTTGAGGACATAGTGTTCCAGTTGTCAAGCTATTTGAAACTTTGAATTCTGTACTTTCTCCACTTGACTTAAAGGTATACCTCTGTTAATGATCCCCGGGCCAACAAAAACAATAAAGATAATATTTTTAAAATGGGAACAAAGGAAAATCAAAAGGAAGGACTCTCAACACAGTACATTACCCATTAACACTGTGCTGCCATCCCCATGAAAATACATGAAATCCATCTAAAATTACACTGTCGCTGTCAGTGGCATAGATTCCCACCCCTGATATTCAAGTGATCCCGTCCATGGGATTTAGGACCTAAATCAAGGTAGGGCAAATGGGCCAACCTAACACCCAACTTGCCACCTGGACAACACTGGATGAACATTTTCTAGGATTCTGTTTACAGCTGTTAATTTTAGTCTTTAGTTAGATTTGTACAAATATGTTCCTTTTTTTCCTGCTGTTTCTTTGAAAAATGTTCCTTTATTTGCATTATTTTTCATGCAGGCACCTTGGCTCAAAAGACCCAAGACTATTTCATTATTAATCCTGATTTGTATGGTGGTTAAATTTTCTGGAAGACAGCCACATGAATTGCAGTAATACTGTAGTTTTAAATTTATGACAGAATTTCATTATTTTCTGTCAACAGATTTCATGGAATGATTTCACGAGAAGCAGCAGATCAACTGCTAAGTGTAGCAGAAGGCAGTTATATTATTCGGGAAAGTCAACGGCAGTCTGGTACCTACACCCTGGCACTGCGGTTAGTGATGATTTTAATAATTAAATGCAGAGGAGTGTAAAATCCTAAATGCGTAAGCTACCAGTTAATTTATTCTTGTTCTGTACTATCAGTAAACAAGACACTGTGATGGTGGAAATAAGAACTTCTTTTGTGGGTTTTTTAAAACTATTTTCATTCTGACCAGATCACTACTGCAAGCTGTATTTTGTATGATAATCAATAAATGGCTGCATGCTCGATATTCTTTGAATATGTTCACATTACACCCACCCATTTCTTGACCGTAATTATCCTTTTAAAAAAAAAAAAAATTTAGAGTATCCAATTCATTTTTTCCAATTAAGGGGCGATTTAGCGTGGCCAATCCACCAACCTGCCCATCTTTAGATTGTGGGGGCGAAACCCACGCAAACACTGGGAGAATAAACTCCACACAGACAGTGACCCAGAGCCAGGATCGAACTGGGACCTCAGCACCGTGAGGCAGCAGAGCTAGCCACTGTGCCACTCCTAACGATCCATTTTCAACATGTGACCATGAATTATTATTTTCAACAGTGTTGAGTAGTTTTGAGAATGTATTATTAAACCTTTTAGATGTTTTCTATGTCTTGGTTTTTAAGTCAGTTTTAAATATTGGAGGAATTTATTTTCTGGAAATTGTTAAAACTGGTCACTGCTATTCTGGTTGAATTAAGTTTCAAGGAACATCTAAACTGATATTGAAAATCTCACTTTGAAGTGTGAATGTAACCCAGGATTACACATTCATGATTAGGAAGGTATATAGTCAAATTTCAACAAAACAAGGGAGTACATAGAGACAGTTGTCCACGTTCTTCCAGTTTCTTGTGGGCTGCAATTCTTCAATGCTCAATTTTCAGAGGATAAAGAAGTTAAAGCATTGGAATCATTGGGCAGGATCTTTCAGTCCCACCAAAGTCAATGGAGATTTGAATGACTCGCCACATCTGCTGCAGGGGAACCAGCTGCTGCAAGGCCAGAAAATCCCAGCCATTATCTTCCAGATTTATATTGTATTCCTCTGAGGTTGCTACTTCTGAGCACTCTTGAGGCAATGAGGTGAGTCACCCAGAGACTCACTGGACGCACAGTAGGGAGAAGTCTTGTTGTTCGCTGAAGACAAATATAGTCCCAACATGGAAGACAATAAATAGCTTACTAGAATGATACTGCGTACATTTGGCAGTGGGGCAGCTTATTTTCACCTAGATGCTCTCAAATGCAGGTAACTACCAACTGATGTTCCTTTAATACTGCTGAATTGCTTTTAGTTTATCGCACTGTTCTATATAGAATAATTGTATGTAAACATTGCCTGAAGACTTAGAATTATGTAAGGTATTACAACACTAAGGTATCAGAAAAATGGCTTTTTGCTAATGATTTTTTATGTTTTATTGATAAGCCAATTCAGAAGCAAGAGAGTAAATTAAACATCTTCAGGTAATAACATTAATTTGGAGCAAGACAGAAGTATTCAGCTAAATTCTCCAAATAGCATATTGTTTTTTTGTGAGCAGCTTGCAGTCCCAGTTGCCTGCTGGGATTGATGATGTAGTCATGCGGTGGAAGTAAAAAGATGACAGTTATTTACTTCAAGTTGTTACGTAGGAAAGTGGTGATCGGCATGGTGGATGATGTTTTTTACTTTAATTTTCAAAACGCGTTTGTTAACGTGTCTCATATTAGGCTATTGATAAAATAAAAGTAATATAGGAATATTGGACAGGTAGATTATGCTGGTTAGGTAAATTTATGGGAATGGCTCTGATTAGGGGCTGATCCATATGTGTTTTCCATTGGACTCCAAAAATCTAAAAGGGCGACAGTACAAGGTACAGTGACTGAGGGGAGCTCAGTGAATAGGCCCAGTAATAACAAAAGGAATAAAACTGGAGATGTTAAGATTCAAAACAGAGGTAAAAAAACCAACATAAGTGTACTTTACCTGAATGCTCGTAGTATTCGGAATAAAGTAAATGAGTTGATGGCACAAATCATCGTGAATGACTATGATTTAGTGGCCATTACTGAAACATGGTTAGAGGATGGTCACGACTGGGAGTTAAATATCCGAGGGTATCAAACTATTCAGAAGGACAGAGTGGATGGTAAGGGAGGTGGTGTTGCTCTGTTATTTAAGGATGACATCCGGGCAATAGTAAGGGATGACATCGGTGCTATGGAGGATAAGGTTGAATCCATTTGGGTGGAAATCAGGAATAGTAAGGCGTAAAAGTCACTGATAGGAGTAGTCTATCGGCCACCAAATAATAACGTTATGGTGGGGCAGGCAATAAACAAAGAAATAACTGATGCATGTAGAAATGGTACAGCAGTTATCATGGGGGATTTTAATCTACATGTCAATTGGTTTAACCAGGTCGGTCAAGGCAACCTTGAGGAGGAGTTTATAGAATGTATCCGCGGTAGTTTCCTAGAACAGTATGTAATGGAACCTACGAGGGAACAAGCGGTCCTAGATCGTGTCCTGTTTAATGAGACAGGATTGATTCATGATCTCATAGTTAGGGATCCTCTCGGAAGGAGCGATCACAATATGGTGGAATTTAAAATACAGATGGAGGGTGAGAAAGTAAAATCAAATACTAGTGTTTTGTGTTTAAACAAAGGAGATTACAAGGGGATGAGAGAAGAACTAGCTAAGGTAGACTGGGAGCTAAGACTTTATGGTGGAACAGTTGAGGAACAGTGGAGAACCTTCCAAGCGATTTTTCACAGTGCTCAGCAAAGGTTTATACCAACAAAAAGGAAGGACGGTAGAAAGAGGGAAAATCGACCGTGGATATCTAAGGAAATAAGGGAGAGTATCAAATTGAAGGAAAAAGCATATAAAGTGGCAAAGATTGCTGGGAGATTAGAGGACTGGGAAATCTTTAGGGGGCAACAGAAAGCTACTAAAAAAGCTATAAAGAAGAGTAAGATAGAGTATGAGAGTAAACTTGCTCAGAATATAAAAACAGACAGTAAAAGTTTTTACAAATATATAAAACAAAAAAGAGTGACTACGGTAAATATTGGTTCTTTGGAGGATGAGAAGGGAGTTTTAATAATGGGAAATGAGGAAATGGCTGAGGAACTGAACAGGTTTTTTGGGTCGGTCTTCACAGTGGAAGACACAAATAACATGCCAGCGACTGATAGAAATTAGGCTATGACAGGTGAGGACCTTGAGAGGATTGTTATCACTAAGGAGGTAGTGATGGGCAAGCTAATGGGGCTAAAGGTAGACAAGTCTCCTGGCCCTGATGGAATGCATCCCAGAGTGCTAAAAGAGATGTCTAGGGAAATTGCAAATGCACTAGTGATAATTTACCGAAATTCACTAGACTCTGGGGTGGTCCCGGTGGATTGGAAATTAGCAAATGTGACACCACTATTTAAAAAAGGAGGTAGGCAGAAAGCAGGAAATTATAGGCCAGTGAGCTTAACTTCGGTAGTAGGGAAGATGCTGGAATCTATCATCAAGGAAGAAATAGCAAGGCATCGGGATTAATGGGTGTTTCTCTGGTTGGCAATCAGTAGCTAGTGGTGTCCCTCAGGGATCCGTGTTGTGCCCACAATTGTTCACAATTTACATAGATGATTTGGAGTTGGGGACCAAAGACAATGTGTCAATGTGTCCAAGTTTGCAGATGACACTAAGATGAGTGGTAAAGCGAAAAGTGCAGAGGATACTGGAAGTCTGCAGAGGGATTTGGATAGGTTAAGTGACTGGGCTAGGGTCTGGCAGATGGAATACAATGTTGACAAATGTGAGGTTATCCATTTTGGTAGGAATAACAGCAAACGGGATTATTATTTAAACGATAAAATATTAAAGCATGCCGCTGTGCAGAGAGACTTGGGTGTGCTAGTGCATGAGTCACAGAAGGTTGGTTTACAGGTGCAACAGGTGATTAAGAAGGCAAATGGAATTTTGTCCTTCATTGCTAGAGGGATGGAGTTTAAGACTAGGGAGGTTATGCTACAATTGTATAAGGTGTTAGTGAGGCCACACCTGGAGTATTGTGTTCAGTTTTGGTCTCCTTACTTGAGAAAGGACGTACTGGCACTGGAGGGTGTGCAGAGGAGATTCACTAGGTTAATCCCAGAGCTGAAGGGGTTGGATTATGAGGAGAGGTTGAGTAGACTGGGACTGTACTCGTTGGAATTTAGAAGGATGAGGGGGGATCTTATAGAAACATTAAAAATTATGAAGGGAATAGATAGGATAGATGCGGGCAGGTTGTTTCCACTGGCGGGTGAAAGCAAAACTAGGGGACATAGCCTCAAAATAAGGGGAAGTAGATTTAGGACTGAGTTTAGGAGGAACTTCTTCACCCAAAGGGTTGTGAATCTATGGAAGTCCTTGCCCAGTGAAGCAGTTGAGGCTCCTTCATTACATGTTTTTAAGGTAAAGATAGATAGTTTTTTGAAGAATAAAGGGATTAAGGGTTATGGTGTTCGGGCCGGAACGTGGAGCTGAGTCCACAAAAGATCAGCCATGATCTAATTGAATGGCGGAGCAGGCTCGAGGGGCCAGATGGCCTACTCCTGCTCCTAGTTCTTATGCTGTGACTGTTGCAGTTCATAATTTTCCTTGATGATTTCCATGTGGGCATAAATGAAATTTGAGAATGACCTGGAAATGCACAAGAGTGAATAAGCAAAACTCAATAGTCTGCAGGCTAATTTAGACAAATAAGATCAATAAGTTGATGTATTGCAGATGTCCTTCAATGCAGACAAATGCAATTACTTATTTTGGTGTTGAGAAGCTTCAGGCACGCTTGTACTATGCAAGAATACCGGCTAACTAATAGTTTGACAGAGACCCCGGGTATTGGTTCATCATTTGTATCTTTATTTAATGTAAGAAAATAGGGCTTTAGATTAGGTTGTTAGAAACATCAAGTTTAAGGTGGGGTTTACTATAATGCTTAAATACATCCATATGTGGAGTAGATGGGGCTGGTTTAGCACACGGCTAAATCGCTGGCTTTGAAAGCAGACCAAGGCAGGCTAGCAGCACGGTTCAATTCCTGTCCCAGCCTTCCTGAACAGGTGCCGGAATGTGGCGACTAGGAGCTTTTCACAGTAACTTCATTTGAAGCCTACTTGTGACAAGCGATTTTCATTTCATTTAATTTCATCAAAGATTGGTACTCATACATGATGAAGACTATTGTGGCTTGAGAAGGTACAGAAGATGGCAAAATAGCCATGGCCGTCATTTTAGTAGAGCTGAGTTTGAGTGTGAAAGAACTGAGTTTGCGTGAGAGTTGGCTGTGTGTGAGAGAGTGTATGCGCGCACATGCACTCTCCTCTTCCTTGCGTGTGCATTCTCCTCTCGCACGCAGGCTATCCTCTCGTGCACAAGCTCTCCTCCCTCACGCATGCTCTTCTCCCTCACAGGTGCACGCTCTCCTTCGCGCACGCACATTCTCGCGCACGCACACTCTTGCCTGCACGCTCTCCTGTGCACACTCTCGCCTCTCTCTCGCGAACACACCTCTCGTAAGCAGGGTCCGTTTCAGTGGGCGGGAAAGGATGATTAACTTAGGGACGAGAAGGAAAATGTGGAGTGGGGGAGAAGGTATGTGCTGCATGCGGGGAAAGTAGGATAATTGAGCAAGAGAGAGAGCACTTTGTATACATTGGAGGAAAAGGATTGAGGATGTGGGAGAAAGCAATATAAAAGGAATTCAGTGCAGTTGTGTCTGAGGAAAAGGGATGACAGACACAAATTAACTTTGGAGAATGCAACCATTGATGGCGACTGACCATTAACTGCCAAGCATTCAACTGGTGCATTCTCCATGGCAATGCCTCTTTCTGTCAGTCCATTTGCCAATCACTCAGCACTCACTTCTCATACAGTATAAATAGTTGTTTTCCCCTTCCCTTGGTATTCTTGCAAAATGTCCTGATGAGTGAAAGATGAGAAGCATTGACATGTTCTTTTTCGGCAATACTCAAGTTCTGTGCTACCAAACAAGTAACCTTCACTGTGTTAATTGTTTTTTTCGAAGATCCAACATTATCATAAATATTTTACTAGTATCACTCTTGCACCTTTATTTAATGTAAGCATTCCAAAGGTCCGCAGTCTCTTCCAGTTTACACTTAATTGTTCTTGCTGCATTTTATTCAATCCCTGGATTAATTTTCCTACAGTATAATGATCAGAATTGTTTGGTGTACCGTGTACGCTAGGTGGCGCCAGACCAGTATTCTGTAAGAACTCAGAATCAATTCCTGACATTTGTGCTGTATTTCTCTTCCCATCCAGCCTAAGATCCTTGTTGTCTTTGCTGCTTCCATACAAGGTTCTGATGGCTTCAGCAATCTCTATTCAGATGCCCAGATCCCTCACTGTAAAATTTAGCTTGTATTGCAATTGTTTGTTATCAGTCGCAATCTCTCGTATTTTACAAATGAAATGACATCCTCAACTATTCAAAACAGCTCTTCAATATGTCCAGTCCTTTTCTGTTTGTTCATTATATTCCTGACCATTTGGAATCCTTGACAGTTTTGTATTTCCAAGATGCTATACACAAGGGAAGAGACAGAATCTAGCAAAGACTTCAAAGAGGTGAAAGAAAGATCTGTATGCAGCATGTTTTAAACTGCTCATATTTTCAGTCAGTCTCCAATTATTATTAAATCCTAGTTATTTATAATCTCTTTTCCTTTCTATTATAATGGAAAAGCATGAGATAAATAAGTATTTTCATGTGTTTGGAAATATTTTAATTAAAATTTTAAAACAATTGAAATACAAAACCTACCAAAACACAGAATAACAAGTAAACAGTAAGAGCCCCCTCCCCCAACTCCACCTGCCCTTACAACAGTAAAACTTAGTTACTAAGCCCGACCCTATCCCTCCTCACAGCTAACAGTGACCAGCTCTTTAAAGTACAATATAAACGGCCGCCATCTATGGCAAAACCCTTCCACTGACCCTCTCATTGTAAACGTAACCTTCTCTGGGTGTAAAAACTCCACCAAGTCACCCTGCCACACCGAGGTACTTGGTGGTGTCGTCGACCTCCAACCCATGAGGATGTTCCTCCTTGTCACCAGTCACGCCAAGGTCAGGATGTCACCCCCATCCAGAACTCCAGAAGTCCGCCAGCTGATTGATTGACAGCAAGGCTTTGGAACATTTTTAGAAAATTTAGAAAATTTCAAAGCTAGCAATTTGAAAAGTGCTTTTTTCTTATCTCTGCAAATTTGAAATTGTTGATGGAGCAAGTACAGGAGGCATTTTTATGATTTCAACAAAAATATTCTTAAACATTTATAGAAAATGGATATATTGAAAATATTTAATTTTGAACACCGTCTGGTTCATTTTTGTCTCCATCTTATGGTTAAAAGAAAAGCCAAACTATATGCTGGATAACTAATTTTTTTAGACCAATAAAAACTGAAAACAAACCAAGGCACCTGAAAATTACAACATCATAAAGCATGAATGTTTGAACTATAAGATCATTAAAATAATTCATGCAGTAGGATTTTTATTCTTATGCAATTTATTTATGAAAGCACCCATTTATATTTACCAATCTAGAGACCAAATGGTAGAGAGGGAGGGCTGGATTCTCTGTCCCAAGGCAGGTAGCTCAAGTTGAGAAATTTCCCAACTTGGCAGACCCACCGAGGTATAAAATTCCCCTTTACACCTAACTATCGCTCCAGGGAAGTGGGGGTGGAATAAAGTGGTCCAGAGATGGCCACAGGAGCCTCAGTTCACTGAGACTTCATCCAGTTCTTTGGCTACATTTTAGGTCATTTAGCCTTCACCCCTCGCATCCCACCACCACCACCTCAAATCCATTCCCCACGCCAAGTCATGTTTCTTTAGTGCAATCAAGATCACCTATGGCCCAAGCACCCAAGGCCCTACCGCCACTGCTGGCCAAGAAGAAAGATGTGCTTATCAAGAACAGAGAGGTAGTTCGAACCTCTAGAAGGAGCAATTTTTTCCCAAAATGAATGTTTGGGAAAAATTTGTAAATTTTAATGCAACATGCCCTGAAAACCACTGGCAAATTACTCAAAATGCTTAACTCGCCGAGAAAATCACTTTTTATCCCAAAATATTTTCACCCAGAAGCTGGTTGGGTGTGGAACAAATTTCCTGAGAGAGTGGTGGAGACAGGTTTGATCAAAAGGGAATTAGGTTGCTATCTGAAAAGAAAGAATGTGCAATGTTACAGGGGTACAGTAGGGGAGTAGGAATAAGTGGAATGGTCTTTCAGAGTGCCAGTGCAGACTCAATCGTCATATTGGCTCCTTCTGCACTGTAACGATTCTGTGATTCAAGGTAAGGGGTAGTAGCCTTGTTGGAAGTTTGGCTCAGTGGAAAACGAGGTTTTAATCTGTCTAATCTTTCCTGGTGACCAGTTAAGAATCATCAAACTGAAGTCACCGACTCTATCTCAGGATCGGACATGCATGCGGAGGATCCCGAGGAGCAGGTGAATTGCTCTGTTAGAAGTTGAAACTGCCTCAGATTACTTCTCAGTACTTCTATGGGTGTCTTCTATACAAAGTGTCGAGGATTAGTGGGAAGCCAGTGGATTAGGAATCATTTCAAAGCAAGCAGAGGACAACAAAAAAAGCAATAAGGGGAGAGAAGATGAAATATGAGTGCAAGTTGGCGAGTAATATAAAAGAGGATAGGAAGAGTTTCTTTCAATATATAAAAGGTCAGAGAGAGGCAAAAGTAGACATTGGGCCGCTGGAGAAGTAATAATAGGAAACAAAGAAATGGCAGACGAACTGAATAGTTACTTTGCATCTGTCTTCACTGTGGAAGATACCAGTGGGATTCCAGTGCTCCATGAGAATCAGGGGGCAGAGGTGAGTGCAGAGGCCATCACTAAGGAGAAGGTTCTGGGGAAACTGAAATATCTGATGGTGAAAAAGTTATCTGGACCAGATGGTCTACACCCCAGGGTCTTAAAAGAGATAGCTGAGGAGATTGTGGAGGCATTGGTGGTGATCTTTCAGGAATCACTGGAGGAAGCAAGGGTCCCAGAAGACTGGAAAGTGGCTAATGTAACACCGCTGCTTAAGAAGGGAGTCAGGCAGAAGACAGGAAATTATAGGCCGGTTAGCCTGACTTCGGTCATTGGTAAGATTTTAGAGTCTGTTATTAAAGATGAGATCGCAAAGTACTTGGAAGTGCATGGTAAAATAGGACTGAGTTAGCACGGCTTTGTCAAAGGCAGGTCATGTCTGACAAATCTGTTAGAGTTCTTTGAGGAGGTTACAAGGAAGTTAGATCAAGGAGAACCAGTGGGCGTGATTTATTTAGATTTCCAGAAGGCCTTTGACAAGGTGCCGCATAGGAGACTGTTAAATAAGTTAAGAGCTCATGGTGTTCAAGGTAAGATCCTGGCATGGTTAGAGGATTGGCAGACTCGATGGGTCGACTGGCCTCTTTCTGCACTGTAAATTCTATGATTCTATGATAATCAAGAAACAAATCACAAATGATATTGGGAAAGAAACACCTTCTTCACAACATCAGTTTCAAGGGACATAGTTCCTAAGCAACAATTCTTTATTTTGACAGGGTTGCATGATAAAGGGCATGTTTAGCAGTGTGTGTCCACAATGGGTAACTTTTGCTTCCCAAAATTGTGTTGCCATTAAAGATTTCTTCTGATTCTTTTAAATATTTTGTCTCTACAAAACATGGCAGAACTAGGTGACGATTTTTGACATTGGCTTTCCTATTTAGTTCCTGGGCTCAAATTTAGTGAAGACTTATGGGACCAATTGCTCCTCTCTCTGATATTAAAGATTTAATTTTCTTTGCATGTCCTAAGTGAAATATGCCGATGCAGTCTAAATTAAGTTCTGAGTAGGCTTAGGTCTAATTTGTCTTGTACAAATTGTGAATTGCAAAAAATATGACAAGATGCAATAGTTGGTGCTCTGTTGAGGTTAGGAGTGAGTATGAAGGACTTTCCTTTGCATCTGGTTCTGCTGTACCTGATCTGGAAGTGAATGGCACAGACACAGACAGGACTTGTTCTTTATTCTCTAAGTGAATGGGTTTTGAGAGTTAAAATTGAGGTCTTGCATAGCTAAAATTTGAATTATTCCATTGTCCAGTGTGAATACCCCACACCTTAATGGACATAACATTTTGTTTAGAAAAATGATCACATATACAAACAGTGTAAACTAACAAAACATTTTCAATGATGACTGCAATAAATATTTGCATAAAAATTCCACAAACATAGAACAGTACAGCACAGAACAGGCCCTTCGGCCCTCGATGTTGTGCCGAGCCATGATCACCCTACTCAAACCCACGTATCCACCCTATACCCGTAACCCAACAACCCCCCCCCCTTAACCTTACTTTTTAGGACACTATGGGCAATTTAGCACGGCCAATCCACCTAACCCGCACATCTTTGGACTGTGGGAGGAAACCGGAGCACCCGGAGGAAACCCACGCACACACGGGGAGGACGTGCAAACTCCGCACAGACAGTGACCCAGCCGGGAATCGAACCTGGGACCCTGGAGCAGGGTCTACTGTTCTACTGTTCTACTGTTCACAATATCGTTCTACTGTTTTGCTGAAAATGTGCAGAGAATTATCTGTTGAACTGATATCTCTTGAATCCTAATGGTTTGTACCTATTTACTTCAGTGTGCCATTTTGTTCCTAGAATTAACAGTAAATATGTATATTGTAGTTCGTCAGCAGCTTTTGTCATGTCTAATCACCCCTATTTGGAAAACTAGTATTTCAATAATTTATTTAAAGTGCAATTGAAGTGGCAGTTGTTTTTGATTCTAAAAATGGATATGTGGAGGAGGAAGCCTGTTCGCTATTGCAAAGTTGTCAAACCTTAATGTCATGCACCTTTGTTGTTTGTTTAAATCTGCAGTATAGCATGATTGTATACTTCTGAAGCATTTTGAAGGTAAAACTACTTTGGGTGGATAACCTATTTTTTAGCAGTGGAGAACTAAATTCTTTTTTATGCTAAATGCTGAAAGCATTTTCATTGTAACTCTTTTTTGTTTTTTGGCTTTGTTCCCACCATCCAAAGATGTACAGGTTAGTTGGAAAGGCCATGATTACTGCGTGGGGTTACGGGTTTAGGCGTAGATAGAATGCTCTTTCGGTAGGTCAGTGCAGTTTCAATGGATTGAATGGCCTCCTTCTGCACTGTAGGGGCTCTATGGATTCCCTACTTCTCCCACACCCCTAGTGTTTCAAACATTGCTTAAATCTTATAACTGAATTCTTGAATCTGAATTTTGGCTCCCGAGATGAGTAGCGAGACTCAGGAAATTTCCCTGCATGCTTCATGCAAGTTGTGGGGGGGAGGGGGGAAAACCCCTAACCTCGCTGATGCAGAATGGAGACAGCCACAGGGTTACCGAATACCAAAATCTGCTTTCCAAAAGGCCTACCTTGGTTCTCTGGGACTCTGACCCAGTTGTTTGTTCATAATTTAGGTCTTCCAACCTCCCATCCACCACCCACTCTCCATGGCCCATCCATGCCAACTCATGCCAAGCCATGGCCCATTTTATCCGCTTCCCAACTTATGTTCACCACCCACTCCATGGTCCCTTTTAGTTTCCATTGTTGATTTCATGCCAACTCAGGACAATCCAATACATCTTTAAGTCAATTTACCAGTATTCATCATAGGCGTTGCCATTCATCAAAGCCATTCAGAGCTTTTAAATCCCCTCAAGTATTTAATCCCTATAAAAACAAACATACATGTACTTGCTACCCACCCAACCCCACAAAGGCCGATAAGCCTTTAACAATCCATTTGAGCTGTCAAACAAACTGTGAATTTAGGACCATGTGCTGGGATAATTTATAGGTTGTGGAAAGCAGCCAAGCATTAATAATGACATAATGATAGTCCTTAGGGTAATGTCAACAAACAGGATAGGGCGGTGGATTGGGCCTAGATAGAGTGCTCCTTCGGAGAGTCCGCACTAGTGATTTTTGTCCCTGCTCAGATACTGACCTCAAATACTCTAATACGAACAGTTATTTAGAATTTGTAAATCAATAATATTGTTTTATAATTTCAGGATACTGTTTTTTCTCTGACAATTATATATTTGATTTAATGTTAATATTAACATGCCACAGATATTTCACAGCTTGCATCGAAACAATGTTGTATGCACTTTCAAATTCAGATTTAGCACAGTGGGCTAAACAGCTGGCTTGTAATGCAGAACATTGAAAACAGCGCGGGAGGAGAGACAGCCAGGACATTGAAAAGAGCGCGAGAGGTAAGACAGCCGGGACATTGAAAACAGCGCGGGAGGAGAGACAGCCAGGACATTGAAAAGAGCGCGAGAGGTAAGACAGCCGGGACATTGAAAACAGCGCGGGAGGAGAGACAGCCAGGACATTGAAAAGAGCGCGAGAGGTAAGACAGCTGGGACATTGAAAACAGCGCGAGAGGAGAGACAGCCAGGACATTGAAAAGAGCGCGAGAGGTAAGACAGCCGGGACATTGAAAACAGCGCGAGAGGAGAGACAGCCGGGACATTGAAAAGAGCGCGAGAGGTAAGACAGCCGGGACATTGAAAACAGCGCGGGAGGAGAGACAGCCAGGACATTGAAAAGAGCGCGAGAGGTAAGACAGCCGGGACATTGAAAACAGCGCGAGAGGAGAGACAGCCAGGACATTGAAAAGAGCGCGAGAGGTAAGACAGCCGGGACATTGAAAACAGCGCGAGAGGAGAGACAGCCAGGACATTGAAAAGAGCGCGAGAGGTAAGACAGCTGGGACATTGAAAACAGCGCGGGAGGAGAGACAGCCAGGACATTGAAAAGAGCGCGAGAGGTAAGACAGCCGGGACATTGAAAACAGCGCGAGAGGAGAGACAGCCAGGACATTGAAAAGAGCGCGAGAGGTAAGACAGCTGGGACATTGAAAACAGCGCGGGAGGAGAGACAGCCAGGACATTGAAAAGAGCGCGAGAGGTAAGACAGCCGGGACATTGAAAACAGCGCGGGAGGAGAGACAGCCAGGACATTGAAAACAGCGCGGGAGGAGAGACAGCCAGGACATTGAAAAGAGCGCGAGAGGTAAGACAGCCGGGACATTGAAAACAGCGCGAGAGGAGAGACAGCCAGGACATTGAAAAGAGCGCGAGAGGTAAGACAGCCGGGACATTGAAAACAGCGCGGGAGGAGAGACAGCCAGGACATTGAAAAGAGCGCGAGAGGTAAGACAGCCGGGACATTGAAAACAGCGCGGGAGGAGAGACAGCCAGGACATTGAAAAGAGCGCGAGAGGTAAGACAGCCGGGACATTGAAAACAGCGCGGGAGGAGAGACAGCCAGGACATTGAAAAGAGCGCGAGAGGTAAGACAGCCGGGACATTGAAAACAGCGCGAGAGGAGCGACAGCCGGGACATTGAAAAGAGCGCGAGAGGTAAGACAGCCGGGACATTGAAAACAGCGCGGGAGGAGAGACAGCCAGGACATTGAAAAGAGCGCGAGAGGTAAGACAGCTGGGACATTGAAAACAGCGCGGGAGGAGAGACAGCCAGGACATTGAAAAGAGCGCGAGAGGTAAGACAGCCGGGACATTGAAAACAGCGCGAGAGGAGAGACAGCCAGGACATTGAAAAGAGCGCGGGAGGAGAGACAGCCAGGACATTGAAAAGAGCGCGAGAGGTAAGACAGCCGGGACATTGAAAAGAGCGGGAGGGGACACATTGAGAGCGGCGGGGTGCCAGTGGGAGCAAAGATAATATAAGGCGGGAACCGGAAGTACGACCCGCGGACTTCTGGGAAGGATTTTCTCCTAGCCAATAAATTGTGGTGGAGAGGATACCCGAGACACTACACGTGTAGTGTCTCCCACCCGCCCTCCTCCTCTAACCTAATAATAAGACCCATTGGGGTGAGCAGGTAAGTGCTATATTATATTATTATTTTTTTATTTGTTTTATATTTGTTTACCAGAACTTGGTTGAAATTAAGTGGGATGGCAGGGAAGGTAGTGCAATGTTCCTCCTGCAGGATGTTTGAGGTGAGGGATGCTGTTAGTGTCCCTGCTGATTTTACCTGCAGGAAGTGCAGCCAGCTCCAGCTCCTACAAGACCGAGTTATGGTACTGGAGCTGGAGTTGGATGAACTTCGGATCATTCGGGAGGCAGAGGTGGTCATAGATAGGAGCTTCAGGGAAGTAGTTACACCAAAGACTGGAGATAGATGGGTAACTGTAAGAGGGACTGGGAAGAAGCAGACAGTGCAGGGACCCCCTGCGGTCGTTCCCCTGAGTAACAAGTATACCGTTTTGGATACTTGTGGGGGGGACGACTTACCAGGGGTAAGCCATGGGGTGCGGAACTCTAGCACGGAGTCTGTCCCTGTTGCTCAGAAGGGAAGGGGGGAGAGGAGCAGAGCATTAGTAATTGGGGACTCAATAGTCAGGGGCACAGATAGGAGATTTTGTGGGAGCGAGAGAGACTCACGTTTGGTATGTTGCCTCCCAGGTGCAAGGGTAAGTGATGTCTCGGATCGTGTTTTTCGGGTCCTTAAGGGGGAGGGGGAGCAGCCCCAAGTCGTAGTCCACATTGGCACTAACGACATAGGTAGGAAAGGGGACAAGGATGTCAGGCAGGCCTTTAGGGAGCTAGGATGGAAGCTCAGAGCGAGAACAAACAGAGTTGTTATCTCTGGGTTGTTGCCCGTGCCACGTGATAGTGAGACGAGGAATAGGGAGAGAGAGCAATTAAACACGTGGCTACAGGGATGGTGCAGGCGGGAGGGATTCAGATTTCTGGATAACTGGGGCTCTTTCTGGGGAAGGTGGGACCTCTATAGACAGGATGGTCTACATCTGAACCTAAGGGGCACCAATATCCTGGGGGGGAGATTTGTTAGTACTCTTTGGGGGGGTTTAAACTAATTCAGCAGGGGCATGGGAACCTGGATTGTAGTTTTGGGGTGCGAGAGATTGAGAGTAGAGAGGTCAGGAGCACAGATTTGACTTCGCAGGAAAGCGGCAGTGTTCAGGTAGGTGGTTTGAAGTGTGTCTATTTCAATGCCAGGAGTATACGAAATAAGGTAGGGGAACTGGCAGCATGGGTTGGTACCTGGGACTTCGATGTTGTGGCCATTTCAGAGACATGGATAGAGCAGGGACAGGAATGGTTGTTGCAGGTTCCGGGGTTTAGGTGCTTTAGTAAAGTCAGAGAAGGGGGCAAAAGAGGGGGAGGTGTGGCACTGCTAGTCAAGGACAGTATTACGGTGGCAGAAAGGGTGCAAGATGGGGACTCTTCTTCCGAGGTAGTATGGGCTGAGGTTAGAAACAGGAAAGGAGAGGTCACCCTGCTGGGAGTTTTCTATAGGCCACCTAATAGTTCTAGAGATGTAGAGGAAAGGATGGCGAAGATGATTCTGGAAAAGAGCGAAAGTAACAGGGTAGTTGTTATGGGAGACTTTAACTTTCCTAATATTGACTGGAAAAGATATAGTTCGAGTACATTGGATGGGTCGTTCTTTGTACAATGTGTGCAGGAGGGTTTTCTGACACAATATGTTGACAGGCCAACAAGAGGTGAGGCCACTTTGGATTTGGTTTTGGGTAATGAACCAGGCCAGGTGTTAGATCTGGAGGTAAGTGAACACTTTGGAGACAGTGACCACAATTCGGTGACCTTTACATTAGTGATGGAAAGGGATAAGTATACCCCGCAGGGCAAGAGTTATAGCTGGGGGAAGGGCAATTATGATGCCATTAGACATGACTTAGGATGTGTAGGTTGGAGAAGTAGGCTGCAAGGGTTGGGCACACTGGATATGTGGAGCTTGTTCAAGGGACAGCTATTGCGTGTTCTTGATCAGTACGTACCAGTCAGACAGGGAGGAAAGGGTAGAGCGAGGGAACCGTGGTTTACCAAAGAAGTGGAATCTCTTGTTAAGAGGAAAAAGGAGGCCTATGTGAAGATGAGGCGTGAAGTTTCAGTTGGGGCGCTTGATAGTTACAGGGAAGCGAGGAAGGATCTAAAGAGAGAGCTAAGACGAGCAAGGAGGGGACATGAGAAGTCTTTGGCAGGTAGGATCAAGGAAAACCCAAAAGCTTTCTATAGGTATGTCAGGAATAAAAGAATGACTAGGGTAAGAGTAGGGCCAGTCAAGGACAGTGGTGGGAAGTTGTGTGTGGAGGCTGAGGAGATAAGCGAGATACTAAATGAATACTTTTTGTCAGTATTCACTCAGGAAAAAGATAATATTGTGGAGGAGAATGCTGAGACCCAGGCTATTAGAATAGATGGCATTGAGGTGAGTAGGGAGGAAGTGTTGGCAATTCTGGACAAGGTGAAAATAGATAAGTCCCCGGGGCCTGATGGGATTTATCCTAGGATTCTCTGGGAAGCCAGGGAAGAGATTGCTGAGCCTTTGGCTTTGATTTTTAGGTCATCATTGGCTACAGGAATAGTGCCAGAGGACTGGAGGATAGCAAATGTGGTCCCTTTGTTCAAGAAGGGGAGTAGAGATAACCCCGGTAACTATAGGCCGGTGAGCCTAACATCTGTGGTGGGTAAAGTCTTGGAGAGGATTATAAAAGATACGATTTATAATCATCTAGATAGGAATAATATGATTAGGGATAGTCAGCATGGTTTTGTGAAGGGTAGGTCATGCCTCACAAACCTTATCGAGTTCTTTGAGAAGGTGACTGAACAGGTGGACGAGGGTAAAGCAGTTGATGTGGTGTATATGGATTTCAGTAAAGCGTTTGATAAGGTTCCCCACGGTCGGCTATTGCAGAAAATACGGAGGCTGGGGATTGAGGGTGATTTAGAGATGTGGATCAGAAATTGGCTAGTTGAAAGAAGACAGAGAGTGGTGGTTGATGGGAAATGTTCAGAATGGAGTTCAGTTACGAGTGGCGTACCACAAGGATCTGTTCTGGGGCCGTTGCTGTTTGTCATATTTATAAATGACCTAGAGGAGGGAGCAGAAGGATGGGTAAGTAAATTTGCAGACGACACTAAAGTCGGTGGAGTTGTAGACAGTGCGGAAGGATGTTGCAGGTTACAGAGGGACATAGATAAGCTGCAGAGCTGGGCTGAGGGGTGGCAAATGGAGTTTAATGTGGAGAAGTGTGAGGTGATTCACTTTGGAAAGAATAACAGGAATGTGGAATATTTGGCTAATGGTAAAATTCTTGGTAGTGTGGATGAGCAGAGGGATCTCGGTGTCCATGTACATAGATCCCTGAAAGTTGCCACCCAGGTTGATAGGGTTGTGAAGAAGGCCTATGGTGTGATGGCCTTTATTGGTAGAGGGATTGAGTTCCGGAGCCATGAGGTCATGTTGCAGTTGTACAAAACTCTAGTACGGCCGCATTTGGAGTATTGCGTACAGTTCTGGTCGCCCCATTATAGGAAGGACGTAGAAGCTTTGGAACGGGTGCAGAGGAGATTTACCAGGATGTTGCCTGGTATGGAGGGAAAATCTTATGAGGAAAGGCTGATGGACTTGAGGTTGTTTTCGTTAGAGAGAAGAAGGTTAAGAGGTGACCTAATAGAGGCATACAAAATGATCAGAGGGTTAGATAGGGTGGACAGCGAGAGCCTTCTCCCGCGGATGGAGGTGGCTATCACGAGGGGACATAGCCTTAAATTGAAGGGTAATAGATATAGGACAGAGGTCAGAGGTGGGTTTTTTACGCAAAGAGTGGTGAGGCCGTGGAATGCCCTACCTGCAACAGTAGTGAACTCGCCAACATTGAGGGCATTTAAAAGTTTATTGGATAAGCATATGGATGATAAGGGCATAGTGTAGGTTAGATGGCCTTTAGTTTTTTTTCCATGTCGGTGCAACATTGAGGGCCGAAGGGCCTGTACTGCGCTGTATCGTTCTATGTTCTATGTTAAGGCCAGCAGCGCAGCGATTCTGTAATTCAATTATTTAATTGACTTCACAGCTTCACAGTTCCGTAGACCTTCTTCATCCTTCAATAGCATTCATATGTACTCTGAAAATTCATAATTCCCACACTATGGGTTATGGTCCTTGCTAAAGTGGAAATGGAGTTTTTTTGAAATCAGCACCAAGTTCAAATGCCGATCTGATGCCATGTTTCCCTTGTGTGAGTCACGCCCATCCTCTTTCCCTACCAGTGAAAATGGGATCTGTCAGAAATAGCAGTGGGGATTCTACATCCAGATCCCACCTCCTGCTTTTTAAAAGTTCACAGAGTCTCCACGACTCTTTGCAAAAGTTTGGACCTTGACGTGCAACATTTTTATTTTTGCGCTTGTTTAAGGTTTATACAAGTTTAATGGCGTGAATAGCTTGCCTAATTTTCCTACATTCCTAATTATTTAAAGTTTATCAAAATGAAAGTTCTGGAAAAGGAAAAATTATTTTATGGTACATTTTTCTACACGAAAAATCATATAAAAATGACATCAAAATTTATCACCTGATAGAAATACAACTTAATAAACTTACTTTCCATGCCTGTTTATTTTATCTCCCAACAGTGTAAGCATCAGAAAAAATAAAATAAGCAGGCATGGAAAATAAGTTCTGCTGCCAATGCACCCAGTATCAAAGGATTGTCCAAGTGATTGCTCTTCCTTCCCAAATTGGAAAGTAATAGTCTTCACTTGGTATTGTTCTGATTAGGATTCAAAGTTGCTGTTGTGGTTTGAGATGCCTCTCAAAACCTTTTACAGGGCCAAATAGCCAGAAGGCATTTTTCACAAGCAAAATTATTTTCTCATAAATTGAAACATGCATCGTTCTTCTCAGCTGTGCTTTGATTAGTATGGTTCAGGTTTAACCCTGAAATGTAGTAAATTGGAGAATATGTGGAATACAGACAATATTGTCAATCATGCCAGAAACATTTTATGTATGCAGGTGAGCTGAACAGAAAGTTTAAGACCATGAGTAAATTCTTAGATTATAAGGGTGTTTTCAAACACTTCCTTTGAAGATGATATTGCTGTCACCTTTGTTTGCATCTGGCATGAAAGCAACCATGGTGGCCTGTCCCATGACATTGATAGCAGTCTTAAAACACACTTCACAAGGGATCTCCATTTGCTTAGTAATCATGAAACACCAAACATCTGCATCCAGCAGTTAACACAACCGCTGAAGCACGGTAAAAATTGCACCTCCAGCTGTCAAGCTGCATATATTAACATGTTTAACCATCTGTAGCCATCAAAGGGAATCCTTTTATCGGGTGTTTCTTGTGTATTTTTGTCTTCCATTTTGTATCCAGTAAAAAGATCTTTGCCATTTAAAACACATAACATTAAACATGAATATCTTAATTTATGTCATGTTTGCATCCATTTTCATTGTATGGCACTTGGTGTTCGCATGTTCCGTGCCACACGACACACATATTTTACATTTGAAAGCAATGTTGTCCAATATCTGAAACACTAGCTACGTGAGTCTAATTGGTAATCCAGAAGTGGATAGTTAATTAGTAAATAAAAATCATTTGCATGGCTTATGAATATGTACTGTAGTTCTGGCTCAAATGGTAAGACAGAAAGCTCTGTGATTTGGTGTCATTTGATTCTTTTGAGTGCTTTTTATTAATTACTGAAAGGCGGTAGACCTCAAGTAAATATACAGGTGTATTTACCCATATGGTGTGCGAGTGTGTACGGTTCCACTAAAATTTGTGCATGTAGCTAAAACGGTGCAACCATAGCATTATAAAGCAAAAACATGTTGCTGCCCTCTTCCTACATTTTATATGTTTGCATAAGACTTATTGTTAGTCTCTTCCTTAGCTTGCTTGACGCATTTTCTAAATGAATAAGAATAGACATTTTCTCTGACGTAACTATCATGTCAGTTTTTAGCTTATCCTTAAAAGAGGAAGTTAATCATCCAAAAGTACCTGCTGTTTGACTTGATACAATATGGCGAGTTAATATAAAGGTTGGAGGGAACTTCAGGCAATAATATATTATCCCATGAAATCGTAGTTTTAGATTAAATGTTTGGGTGATCAGAAGCTCGGATTTATAGTGTTTTCAGTGCTTTGCAAAACAATCCCATTGAATTATTTAGAAAATCAGCTGACCTGTCATTTAAACATTTGAGCATTAACAACCACGGAGTCCTGATGATCAGTTTCAGCATTAATTTGCAAATCCTTCAGCTGAATCAGTGATCTTACACTAGTTTCAAAGGATGTTTTGCAATACTGAGCAAAAGTACATGAATCAAGTTTCCCAAAAAAATAACATGTAGAAGGCTAGACACAGTGGAAGCTGATATGTTGACTTGTAGTTGCCCTTTAAACCTATTATCACTGCAGGACAATTAAGAATTATTTGCAACCTTTCCAAGTCCTGGTTCCAAAAACAGCAGCAGTTGTCTACGTGCTAAAAGAAGAAATTATGCAGGGCATGCATTCCGTACCCATAAATCTTAGTTCCTGTTGTAACTATTTATGACCACACTTTTGTTTCAGCTGTTCACATTGTAAATTTCTATATCTGCATTTCTCTCATTAGCTAGCACCTGTCTTAATATAATTACAAATTTTGGTGACTATGAAGCTTTATTTTCCAAAAATACTTTCTTAAAATTATGGACAAAATTCTCCCATCGGTAGACTAAGTCCCGACGCCGGAGTGAAAACCGGAGTGTTTCACTCCGGTCGGAGGCCGCTCCCAGCCCCCTAATCTCCCTCCCCCGGGGGGCTAGGAGCAGCATTGCGTCATTTACGCGCGCCGGGCCTTGGCGCCGCATAAAAGCGGCGCCATGTAAATGATGTCACATGCGCAGGTTGGCCGGCGCCAACCTGCGCATGCGCGGTTGCCGTCCTCCCCGCGGCCGCCCCGCAATAAGATGTCGGATGGATCTTGCGGGGCGGCGGTGGAAAGGAGGTCCTCCTTCAGAGAGGTCGGCCCGCCGATCAGTGGGCACTGATCGCAGGCCACACCCCTTTTGAGGCCCCCCCCCCCGGTGCAAGAACCCCCCTCCCCCTCCCACAGGCTGCGCACCCCCCCCCTAGAGTTCCCGCACTGCTCCCGCCGGCAGCAACCAGGTGTGGACAGAGTTGGTGGGAACCTGTCGTGTTAAGCAGGCCGTTTGGCCCATCCGGGCCGGAGAATCGCCGCTCACCCGTTACAAATGGCGAGCGGCGATTCTCCCAGCAGCCAGCTGTGAATCTCGCTGCCCCGGTTTGGGGGCGAGAGAATAGTGTACGGGTGCCGGGGCGGCGTGGCAGGACTCGCCCGGCGATTCTCCCACCCGGCGTGGAGGGGGGGAGAATTCGCCCTATGTCTGCCATTATATTTTGTAACTGATATTTTAAATGTTCAAAATAAGATGGGAAACATTTTTGAAGTCATTTAACAGTTGATTAAGGAGACAATTAAATGGGTAGTTTGTGTCTTTGAATGCAGTCTTTTAAGTTTTTTACTTGAAAACCTGGACTTCAATTGATATTTTGTCCAGAACTATGCAGTTTGTGCACAAGGCTGTGCCCAATTTCCCAGGGTGCATCAGTGCCTTTTGAGTCTCAGTGGCTGGAATGTTTTCTTTAGCTATCAGCAGTTTAGCTCAGCCTATCAAGATTATTTGAAGAAATGCTAGCGATTAAATGGGCGGCACGGTGGTTAGCACTGCTGCCTCACAGCGCCAGGGACCTGGGTTCAATTCCAGCCTTGGGTGACTGTCTGTGTGGAGTTTGCACTTTCTCCCTGTGTCTGCGTAGGTTTCACCTGGATGCTCCAGCTTTCTCCCACAGCCCAAAGATGTGCATGGTAAAATTGACCCTTAGTGTGCAGAGATGTGCAGGCTAGGTTGGGTTGTGGGGTTACGGGGATCGGGCAGGGGAGTGGGCCTAGGTAGATCATAGAATTTACAGTATCGAAGGAGGCCATTCGGCCCATCGTGTCTGCACGGCCTTTGGAAAGAGCACCCTACTTAAGCCCAGGCTTCCATCCTATCCCTGTAACCCAACCTAACCTTTTGGACACATAGGGGCAATTTAGCGTGGCCAATCCACCTAACCTGCACATCTTTGGACTGTGGGAGGAAACCCATTCAGACACAGAAAAAAGTGCAAACTCCACACAGACAGTCACCCGAGGCCGGAATTGAACACGGCACCCTGGAGCTGTGAGGCAGCAGTGCTATCCACTGTGCCACCGTGCCGCCTTTCAGAGAGTCAGTGTAGACACAATGGGCTGAATGACTTCCTTCAGCACTGTACAAATTCTATGGTTCTAAATTCAAGAGAATTTATTCAATAAAGTTTATAGACATAGGTAAAAGGAAAGCTGGCAGTATTGAGAACAGCTCCTGGGTGGGATTCTCTCAGCCCACGCCGGGCCGGAGAATCGCCGGGCCGGGCACGAATCACGTGATGCCGCCTCGACGCCGGGCCGCCGATTCTCTGGAGAGTGGAGAATCGGTGGCATTGGCACCGGCACCGGTCGGGGGCCGCTCTACGTGGACCCCCCCGGCGATTCTATGCCTGGGATGGGATGAGTGTCGGGCTGGGGTCTCTTTTGCCTCCGTGCCGGCCCCTGTAGCCCTATGCCATGTTGCATCGGGGCTGGCATGGAGTAGGGAGCCACCACGCATGCGTGCAACCGCGCTAGTTGCAGTGCGCATGCATGCAACCGCGCTAGTCGCAGTGCGCATGCATGCATTCGCGCTGGTCGCAGCCCGCATGTGCAGACCTGCGGAGCCCATTTGGCGGCAGTATCAGCAGCTGGAGCAGCGTGGGTTGCTCCAGTGCCGTGCTGGCCTACTGAGGGGCTCGGAATCGCTGCTCCTGAGGGCCTGTTGACGCCGTCGTGAAACGCGTCGGAGTTTGCAACGGCGTCAACACTTAGCCTCAGGATCAGAGAATCCTGCCCCCTGTTCCTACCATAAACATTTGACACGGGGCTTGATTGCTCATTTTTCAACCCAATCACTCAGTGAGCCACAGAGACATAGAGGTTAACAGCATGGAAACAGACACTTCGGCCCAACTTCTTCACGTTGCCCAGTTTTTACCACTAAGCTAGTCCCAATTGTCCACATTTGGTCCACATCCCTCTATACCAGGCATTGTCAAACTCGGGGGCGCGAACTGCGGGTGGGTCGCGGGCGGGTGTCGGGAGGGTCACGAAGCCATCCGTCGCGGCGATCCCGATCGCACAAATCCGGGTGCAACAGCCACAGCAGCCGGCTTTTAAAAATGCCGGCTGCGAGCGGCCTCCAAAATGGCCAGGAACAGATTTAAAAAACATTTGCCTGCACTGTGCATGCGCGCCCGATCATGCACATGCGCACCGTTGATAGGGTTCCCATGCGCAGTGCGGCCGCATTTGTTTTTATATGGTCACAGCCTTTTTTTTCCAAGTTCGGGGGCCATGTACTGAATGATCTGTTGAGCTGCTTGCAGAAAAATACTTTTCACTGTACCTCGGTGCACGTGACAATAAACAAATCCAATCCAAAGGGGCCATTGGGGCGAAAGGGACCCAAAACCATTTCCTCCATTTTTGTCAGCACCAAACAAGGTAAGAGAAAATGGTGGGTCACGAAGGTCGGCCGGCATGGGTCGCGGAGGTCGGCCGGCATGGGTCGCGAAGGTTGGCCGGTTGGTAAAAAGGGGTCGCTGCAAAAAAAGTTTGAGAAACACTGCTCTATACCCATCTTTCCCATATAACTGCTCAATACATTTTAAAAGACAAAATTGGACCTGCCTCTACCACTGCCTCTGGCAACTCGTTCCAGACACTCACCAACCTCTGTGTGAAAAAATGGCCCTCTGGACCCTTTTGTGTCCCACCCCTCTCACTGTAAACCTCAGCCCTCTAGTTTTCGACTCTCCTACCTTTGGAAAAAGATATTGACTTTCTGTGCCCCTCATTATTTTATAGACCTCTCTAAGATCACACCAAAGCCTCCTACGCTCCTGGGAAAAAAGTCCCCATCTCTCCAGCCTCTCTTTATAACTCAAACCATCAAGTCCTGGTAGCATCCTAGTAAATCCTTTCTGTACTATTTTAGTTTAATAATATCCTTTCTATAATAGGGTGGCCAGAACTGGACAGAGTATTCCAAGTGTAGCCTTACTAATGACTTGTACAACTTCAACAAGACGTCCCAACTCCAGTATTCAATGTTCTGGCCACTGAAACCAAACATGCCGAATATGTTCTTCACCACCCTGTCCACCTGTGACTCCACTTTCAAGGAGCAATGAACCTGTACTCCTAGATCTCTTTGTTCTGTAACTCTCCCCAACACCCTACCATTAATTGAGTAGGTTCTGCCCCGATTCGATCTACCAAAATGCATCACCTCATATTTATCCAAATTAAACTCCATCTGTCATCCATCGGCCCACTGGCCCAATTGATCAAGATCCCATTGCAATCCAAGATAACCTTCTTCACTGTCCACTATGCCACCAATCTTGGTGTCATCTGCCAACTAAATTCTCATCCAAATCATAAGAACTAGGAGCAGGAGTAGGCCATCTGGCCCTTAGAGCCTACTCCACCATTCAGTGAGATCATGGCTGATCTTTTGTGGACTCAGCTCCACTTTCCTGCCCAAACACAATACCCCTTTATTCCTTTATTCTTCAAAAAACTATCTTTCTTTATCTTGAAAACATTTAATGAAGAAGCCTCAACTGCTTCAATGGGCAGGGAATTCCATAGATTCACAACCCTTTGGGTGAAGACGTTCCTCCTAAGCTCAGTCCTAAATCTACTTCCCCTTAGTTTTGAGGCTATGCGCCCTAGTTCTGCTGTCACCCGCCAGTGGAAACAACCGCCCCGCATCTACCCTATCTAATTTTATTTTTTCTACAAGAAACATTCCCCTGCATCCTTCTAAATTCCATCGAGTACAGTCTCAGTCTACTCAACCTCTCCTCTTAATCCAACCCGCTCAACTCTGGGATTAACCGAGTGAATCTCCTCTGCACACCCTCTGGCGCCAGTACATCCTTTCTCAGGTAAGGAGAACAAAAATGAACACAATACTCAAGATGTGGCCTCATTAACACCTTTATACAGTTGCAGCATAACCTCCCTAGTCTTAAACTCCATCCCTCTAGCAATGAAGGACAAAACTACATTTGCCTTCTTAATCACCTGTTGCAACTGTAAACCAACTTTTTTCAATTCATGCACTCGGACACCCAGGTCCCTCTGCACAGCAGCATCTTTTAATATTTTATTATTTAAATAATAGTCCCTTTTGCTGTTATTCCTACCAAAATGGATAACCTCACATTTGACAACATCGTGTACCACCTGCCAGACCCTAGCCCATTCACTTAAACTATCTGCAGACTTCCAGTATCCTCTGCACGTTTTGCTTTACCACTGGAAACTTGGACACATTGCACTTGGTGCCCAACTCTTAATCATCTATGTAAATTGTGAAGAATTGAGGGCGTCACACTGGCTACTGATTGCCAACCAGAGAAACACCCATTAATCCCCACTCTTTGCTTTCTATTAATTAATCAATCCTCGATCCATGTTACTACTTTACCCTTAACGCCATGCATCATTATCTTATGCAGCAACCTTTTGTGTGGCACCTTGTCAAAAGCTTTCTGGAAATCCAGATATACCACATCCATATGCTCCCCGTTGTCTACCGCACTGATAATGTCTCTCATCCCATTGTAATCTCCTTTGTTTAAGCACAAACCACAAGTGTTTGATTTTACCTTCTCACCCTGCACCTGTATTTTAAATTCCACCACATTGTGATTGCTCCCTCGATGAGGATCCCTAACTATGACATCATTAATCAATCCTGTCTCATTACAAAGGACCACCTCCTTTACCATCCTTTCTGTCCTTCCGAATAGTTTGATACCTTGGATATTTAACTCCCAGTCGTGACCATCCTTTTTTTAAAAGAAAATATTTAATTGAAGCATTATTAATTTTCACAGTTTTAACAATTTAACATTTCTTAAACAACCGTGCGGGCCGACACACGCAACAACATTAAAATAACATACCCTACTAACCCCCTCCCATATCCTGATTACCCGTATATTAAGTTCCCTGTCCTTGTCTTACATTTCCATGCCTCCCATTTTCCTCCTCCCCCCTGACTGCTGACATTCAATTTTCCTTAAAGAAATCAATGACCGGCTGCCACCTCCGGGCGAACCCCTAGGTTGAACCTCTCAAGGCGAACTTAATTTTTTCCAGACTGATAAACCCTGCCATGTCGCTAACCAATATGCCTGACTGTGGATGCTCCCAGTCCCTCCATCCCAGCAAAATCCGTCTCCGGGCCACCAGGGAGGAGAAGGCCAGTCAGCTGCCTCCCTCCCCCTGGGCCCCCGGATCCTCCGACACCCCAAATATTGCCATTTCCGGACTCTAGTCACCCTCCCTTCCAGGACCTCTAACATGACGTCCGCAAATCCCTGCCAGATTTGGACTTCGGACAAGCCCAGAACATATGTACATGATTCGCTGGGCACCCCACATAGTTGGCACCTATCCTCCACTTCTTCAAAAACCTACTCATCGTGCCACAGTCATATGAGCCCTATGGACCACCTTGAACTGGATCAAGCTAAGCCTGGCACACGACGAGGATAAATTAACCACCCTGGAAAGCCTGGAACCTGCCTCCGAACAAAGTCTCGTACTGCAGGTACCGAAATCCATTCCCACCCGGCAACTCAAACCCTTCTCAATGAAGAGATCCCCAAATCTCTCAATCACTGCCCGCTGCCACCTCCTAAAGTCCCCATCCAGCCTCCCCGGAACAAAACGATGATTATCACAAATCGGTGACCACACTGACGCCCCCTCCAATCCCATGTGCGGTCTTCATTGCCACACATCCTCAGGGCTGCCACCACCACAGAGCTTGTGGAGTACTGAGCCGGCGAGAACGGCTGGGGCACCATTAATAAAGTCTCCAAGCTCGTGCTCGTACAAGATGCTGCCCAGGTGACCATCCCTTAACCATGTTTCAGTAATCGCCACTAAATCACAGTCATTCACGATGATTTGCGCCATCTACTTATTTACCTTATTCCGAAGACTACAAGCATTCAGGTAAAGTACCCTTATAGAACATAGAGCAGTACAGCATAGAACAGGCTCTCCGGCCCTCAATGTTGTGCCAAGCCTTGTCCGAAACCAAGATCAAGCTATCCCACTCCCTGTCATTCTGGTGTGCTCCATGTGCCTATCCAATAGCCGCTTGAAAGTTCCGAAAGTGTCCGACTCCACTATCACAGCAGGCAGTCCATTCCACACCCTAACCACTTTCTGAGTAAAGAACCTACCTCGGACATCCCTCCTATATCTCCCACCCTGAACCTTATAGTTATGCCCCCTTGTAACAGCTACATCCACCTGAGGAAATAGTCTCTGAACGTCCACTCTATCCCCCTCATCATCTTATAAACCTCTATTAAGTCACCTCTCATCCTCCGCTCCAAAGAGAAAAGCCCTAGCTCCCTCGACCTTTCCTCATAAGACATATCCTGGTAAATCTCCTTTGCACCCTTTCCAATGCTTCCACATCCTTCCTATAGTGAGGTGACCAGAACTGCACACAATATTCCAAATGTGTTCTCACCAGTGTCATGTACAGTTGCAGCATAACCCCACGGCTCTTGAACTCAAGCTCCCTGTTAATAAACGCTAACACACTATAGGCCTTCTTCACGGCTCTATCCACTTGAGTGGCAACATTCAGAGATCTGTGGACATGAATCCCAAGATCTCTCTGTTCCGAGTCATCCAGGGTTCTCTACTTGTACTTAGCCTGAAGCCTGGTTAACACACTTTTGAAAGGCTCCCACTTATTAGCCATCCCTTTGCCTGCCAACAGACTCCCCCAATCAACTGGTTGAAAGTTCCTGTCCAGTACCATCAATATTGGCCTTGCCCCAATTTAGAATTTTAACATTTGCGCCAGACCTATCATAACTTAAAACTAATGGCTAAAAGCAAATTACTGCGGATGCTGGAATCAGAAACAAAAGAGAAAATGCTGGAAAATGTCAGCAGGTCAAAGCTGAGAGTGATCGGACTCGAAACGTTAGCTCTTTTCTCTCCTACAGATGCTGCCAGACCTGCTGACATTTTCCAGCATTTTCTCTTTCGTTTAAAACTAATGGCATTGTGGTGACTTGTCCCAAAGTGATTCCTCACTAACACTTCTGTCACCTGCCCTTCCTTACTTCCCAAGAGGAGGTCAAGTTTTGCCCCCACTGTCGTTGGGCCATTCACATATTGAATGAGGAATTCTTCCTGAATACAGTCAACAAATTGCTCTCCATCCAAGCCCCTAATGCAATGGCTGTCCCAGTCAATGTTGTGGAAATTAAAGTCCCCAATTATTACTACCCTATTTTTCTTGCAACTATCTGTAATCTCCTTATATATTTGCTCCTCAATTTCCCCCTGACTATTTGGGGGCATGTAGTACATTCCTATCAAAGTGATGTCTCCCTTCTTATTTTTCCGTTCTCCCCATTAGACTCATTGGCGAACCTTCGGATTGAATATCTCCCCTCTCTGTACTGCTGTGATATTCTCCCTAATCAAAAATGCAACTCCCCCCTCCTCTCTTACCTCCTGTTTGATTTTCCCTGTAGCATATGTACCCTGGAACATTGAGCTGCCAGCCCTGTCCCTTCCTTAGCCATGTTTCAGTAATAGCTATCATAGTTCCATGTACCTATTCATGCCCTAAATTCAGCTGCCTTGCCCGTCGAGCCTCTTGCATTGAAATAAATGCAGTTTAATCTAGACTTCCCTTGCTCTCTGTCCTGCTTTCATGTTCAATGATGTTCAATCATTTTTTGTTCACTCTCACTGTGTTTTACTTCTCTGAGCCTTACTGGCCCATTCACTGAGTTCTCCACAGTTTCTGTACTCTGAACATTATAAATTTCCTTCAACCTCCGGAGTCAACAAAAGAATCAAAAGTGTTCAAAAGCTATCACGGCATATCAATGCAACTTCCTACATAGTATTATGGGAAACATAAACAACAGATATAACCCCTCATGTTCAGAACTTTCCATTTCACCTTGCATGTTACCCCTTCCTTCAGATCATTCTCGAGCTATCTCCTCGCTTCCTCCATGGCTGTGCCAGACTCAGAGTAGTCAGAGTAAAAATGACAGGATGAATGCATGGCTTGAGAGATGGCGCAGGAGGAAGGGATTCAGATTTTTGGGACATTGGAACCGGTTCTGGGAGAGGTGGGACAATTACAAATCGGATTGGTCTACACCTGGGCAGGACTGAAATGAATGTCCTCGGGATGGGGGGGGGGGGTTGTTCGCTAGTACTGTTGGGGAGGGCTTAGACTAATGTGGCAGGGGGGTGGGTTCCAATGCAGGAAGTCAGAGGGTAGTAAAGAGGGGATAGAAACAAAAACCATTCAGGAGAAAAGTCGAAGGCAGAGAAACAGATTGAACTGCATTTATTTCAATGCAAGAGGCCTAACGGGCAAGGAAGATGAACTCAAGGCATGGATAGGTACATGGGACTGGGGATATGATAGCTATTATTGAAACATGGCTAAAGGAGCGGCAGGACTGGCAGCTCAATGTTCCAGGGTACAGATGCTATAGGAAAGATAGATCAGGGGATAGGAGGGGAGGGGGAGTTACGTTTTGATTAGGGACAACATCACAGCAGTACTGAGAGAGGATATAACCAAGGGTTCACCCACTGATTCTATATGGGTAGAACTGAAAAATAAGAAAGGAGAGATAACTTTGAAAGGACTGTACTGTAGGCCTCCAAAAGTCAGCGGGAAATCGAGAAGCAATTATGTAGGGAGATTGCAGATAGCTGCCGGAAAAATAGGGTAGTAATAGTAGTGGACTTTAATTTCTCAACATTAACTGGGACAGCCATTGCATTAGGGGTTTGGATGGAAAGAAATCTGTTGAGCGTATTCAGGAAGAATTCATCATTCAATATGTGGATGGCCCGACTAGTGAGGGGGCAAACTTGGCTTCTTCTTGGGGAATAAGGAAGGGCAGGTGGCGGTAGTGAGGGACTTCATGGTCACTTTGGGACCAGTGACCATAATTCCATTAGTTTTAAGATGGCTAAGGAGAATGATTGTTCTGGTTCAAAAGTAAAAATTCTAAATTGGAGCAAGGCCAATTTCGATGATATTAGGCGGGAACTTTCAAAAGTTGATTGGGGGTGCCTATTTGCAGGCAAGGGGACAGCTGGTAAGTGGAAGCCTTTCAAAAGGTGTTAACTAGGGTTCAGGATGAGCACATTACTCTTAGAGTAAAGGGTAAGGCTGGTAGAAGTCGGGAACCCTGGATGACTCTGGATATTGAGGCCATGGTCAAAAGGAAGAAAGAGGCATATGACATGCATAGGCAGCTGGGATCAAATGGATCCCTTAAATAGTACAGAGGTTGTTGGAGTAGAATTAAGAGAGAAATCAGGGGGGCAAAAAGGGGACATGATATTGTCTTGGCAGATAAGACAAAGGAAAATCCAAAGAGGTTCTACAGATACATAAAGAGTAAAAGGGTGATTCGGGAAAGGGTAGGGCCTCTTAAGGATAAACAAGGTCTATGTGTGCATCTGCAAGGGATGGGAGAGGTCCTGAATGAATATTTCTCATCAGTATTTACTGTTGAGAAAGGCACAGATGTTATGGAATTTGGGGAAATGAAAAATTATGTCTTGAGGATTGTACATATTACAGAGAAGGAAGTGTGGAGATATTAAAGCGGACCAAGATAGATAAATCCTCTGGACCAAATGAAATGTATCCCAGGATGTTGAAGGCTAGGGAGGAAATTGTTGGCCCCCTAGCTGAGATATTTGAATAATCGATAGCCACAGGAGAGATGCCTGAAGATTGGAGGGTAGCAAATGTTGTGCCCTTGTTTAAGAAGGGCTGTAGGGATAAGCCTGGGAACTACAGACCGGTGAGCCTAACTTCTGTAGGGGTAAGTTGTTTGAAGGTATTCTGAGACACAACGATCTACAGGCATTTAGACAGGCAAGCGCTAATTAGGGAATGTCAGCATGGCTTTGTAAGGGGAAAGTCATGTCTCATGAATTTGATTGAGTTTTTTTGAAGTGCTAACCAAGAAGGTTGATGGGGGCAGTGTGGTCGACGTTGTCTACCTGGACTTTAGCAAGGCCTTTGACAAGGTACTGCATGGTAGGTTGTTGCAAAAGGTTAAATCTCTCGGAATCCAGGGAGAAGTAGCCAATTGGATACAAAATTGGCATGGCGACCGAAGCCAAGGGGTGGTTGTGGAGGCCTGTGACCAGTGGTGTGCCTCAGGGGTCAGTGCTGGGTCCACTGTTATTTGTTATGTATGTATAAATGATTTGGATGAGGATGTAGGAGGCATGGTTAGTAAGTTTGCAGGTGACACCAAGATTGGTGGCATAGTGGACAATGAAGATAATTATCTCGGATTGCAACGGGATCTTGATCAATTGGGCCAGTGGATTGATGAATTTATAGTTTAATTTGGGTATATGTGAGGTGATGTATTTTGGTAGATCAAATCAGGGCAGGACCTACTCAGTTAATGGTGGGGAGTTGGGGCGAGTTACAGAACAAAGAGATGTAGGGGTGTGGGTTCATAGCTCCTTGAAGGCATTCAGCTTGCTAGGTTTTATTGGTCAGAATATTGAATAGAGGAGTTGTTGAAGTTGTACAAGACATTAATAAGACCACACATGGAATACTGTGTTCAGTTCTGGTCATCCTATTATGGGAAGGATATTGTTAAACTAGAAAGAGCGCAAAAGAGATTTACGAGGATGCTATGAGGACTCGGTGGTCTGAGGCTGGATAGGCTGGGACTTTTTCCCTGGAGCGTAGGAGGCTTAGGGGTGATCTTATAATAGAGGTCTATAAAATAATGAGGGGCATAGATAAGGTAGATGGTCAACATCTTCTCCCAAATGTAGAGGTGTCTAAAACTGTAGGGCATAGGTGTAAGGTGAGAGGGGAGAGATATGAAAGATACCAGAGGGGAATTTCTTCACACACAGGGTGGTGAGCACCTGGAATGAGCTGCGAGAGGCAGTGGTAGAGGCGGGTACAATATTTTCCTTGGAAAAAACAGGTGGACAGTTACATGGCGGGGTGGGTATAGGGGGATATGGGCCAAATGCGGGCAAGTGGGACTAGCTTAGTGATAGAAACTGGGCGGCATGAAGGGCCTGTTTCCATGCTGTAAACATTTATTTATTTATTTAAAAAAAAACATTTAGAGTAGCCAATTAATTTTTTCCAATTAAGGGGCAATTTAGTGTGGCCAATCCACCTACCCTGCACATCTTTGGGTTGTGGGGGTGAAACCCACGCAAACACGGGGAGAATGTGCAAACTCCACCCAGACAGTGACCCAGAGCCGGGATCGAACCTGGGACCTCGGAGCCGTGTGACAGCAGGGCTAACCCACTGTGCCACCGTGCTGCCTTGCTGTAAACATTTATGACTCTATACTCACTATTTCTGCTGCATCTGGTTCCTCCTCTCCCACCAGAGCCAATGTGTCCTCCTCCACCGCCTCCACAGCTGTCACCTCTGCCTCTGTCATTGTTTCCACCTCATGCTCTGCTTCCACAACCGCTACCCCAACTACTGCTGGCGCAATCCGTCACTGTTCCTGCCTCCACTGCCTCTTTTGCTGCCTCAGCCACTGCCTGCACTGCTATTTGCTGCTGTTGCTGACTTTGTAAAGGTAACCAACTCTGGGGGGGAAAAAAATGAGTGATGCTTTGTAAGAGAAGAGGTGTAGGGGCATGGGGTGGGGGTTCGTACGGGAGCGTGATGTTCACCATCTGTGTACTGCATCAGCTGGGCCTTAGAAATATCTGAAGCGGGATTCTCACATTCCGGCGCGATGGCCCAACGCCGGAGTAAAAGATAATATTATTATTATTATAGAACCACTCTGGTGGCGGGCCGACTGGAAGTTGCGGAATTCTCTGCACTTCCAGGGGCTAGGCCGGCGCCAGATAATAATATCTTTTACGCCGGCGCCGGAGGGACTGCGTGAGTTAGTGCATGCGCAGAACCGCCGGCGTGGTTCAGCGCATGCGCACAGCGGCCGGCGTATTCTGGCGCATGTGCAGTGGGGGTGTTCTCTCCTCGTCGGCCATGGCAGAACCCTACAGGGGCCGGCGCGGAAGGAAGAAGTGCCCCAATGGCACAGGCCCACCCACAGATCAGGGGGCCCCAATCGTGCCCCCCCCCCCCCACCCCGAGGACCACACCAGCGAACTTACCTACCAGGTCCCGCCATGTGGGACCATGTCCAATCCACGCCGGCGGGACTGGCCACAAACCGACGGCCGTTCGGCCCATCAGAATGAGTGCATATGAGCGCTGATGAATTCAGAATTGTGTCAGTTTTCTTTTTTTTCTTTTTTTTTATAAATTTAGATTACCCAATTATTTTTTCCAATTAAGGGGCAATTTAGCGTGGCCAATCCACCTACTCTGCACATTTTTGAGTTGTGGGGGCGAAACCCACGCAGACACGGGGAGAATGTGCAAACTCCACACGGACAGTGACCCAGAGCCGGGATCGAACCTGGGACCTCAGCGCCGTGAGGCGGTTGTGCTAACTAGTAGGCCACCGTGCTTCCCTATTGTGTCAGTTTTCTGGTAGGACAAGATTAGATGGAGGTTGGTGAGTATTCAGGAACAGTAGAAGAGATATAATACTGCTGTGTGTAAACAATGGACCTTCAAATAGTGTGGCGGATCTTGTTATGGGCCAGGGTTTGGAGAACCCCAAAGTGTATCATGCAGTTCACCTGACCCACAACTTTTAATAGATTGTGGTATGGGGAGCACACGGCCCACTCTACAGGTGTGGTACAGCAGAAATGGAAACGGATTTTTTAAAGCAAAACAATGTTTATTCTATGAACTCAAGTTAACCTCTTTAAAACACACAGTGAACATCTTAGCAACCATTAATTCAAATACAACCCCCAAAGAATACAACACTAAGTAATTCTTACTTTCCTTTTAACATCCATAAGACTTAAAACAAAACCGTTCAACAGAAGCACATCAGGTTAAAGTCACTACTGAGAGCAGTTATTAGTTTTAAATCATCAGGATCGATTTACAGTCTTTAGGTTACAGAGAGAGGCTCTAATACAGCTTCTGGCTGTGACTGCAGCTATCCAGCTCTGAAAACAAAACTAAAACACGCCCTGCAGCAAACGGCCTAGAACGAAAGTAAAAAGCTGACAGACAGCTCAGCTCCACCCACTCTGACATCACTGCAGTAATAAACACCCATTTCTTAAAGGTACTCTCACTACAGATATGTATATACACAGCCATTTATCTGCACGCATTTCTTAAAGGTACTCTCACATGACAATCTAAAGAAAAATCTTTGCTTGTCATATTGCAAAAACATGCAAGAACTAGATCAAGTAGTGATAATGAGGGACTCCAATTATCCTAATATAGATTGAGGACATAACCGTGTGAAGGACAAAAAAGGAGATGAATTCCTGAAATGTGTCTAAGAGGACTTTTTTGATCAGTATGTTTTCAGAAATGAGGGAAGAAGCACTGCTGTCTAATCCTAAGGAATGAAGAGCGGAAAGGAAGGACATTCAAAGCTGAAGCTCATTGCATAATCAAAGACACTGACATTAAAATCTGTCACAATGATGTGATGTGTGCATGAGTGATATGAATCTTTAATTTTATCAGTTAGTCAAATATATATATTGAACTGCTATCAAAGGACTTTTATAAAGCAAGCAAAGGCATTGACTTAATATGGCTACTTCAAGTCACCTGATGTCTTGCCAGTTTCTGGGAGATTCTAATGTGGATTACAATTAAGACATGTCAGGGTTGCCACCATTGAAATTTCACACTTGCTAATGTCAAAAATTACTTCATAGATTTACTGAAACTGTACTGGCCCTCACCCTTTGCATTTCGACAAAGTTATCTTATAAGTGGAGACAGAAAGTCTACCGATATATAGAACAATTGCTATATAGGTGTTTGCCCTACCTGATCAAGCTGGAGAATGGAGTTAATGTGTGGGACACGAAAGAAACGAATCACCTCAACCTTAACAATAACCAAGTTTTGTCCAGACATGAACTAATCGCTTCTCTCCTTAAATCACTATCGGGAGAGATGTCATGTGACCAGAATTACCATTTTGAGATGTCTTTTGGAGCAATAATACCATCTCTCTGCCCTCTCTCAAGTTGAAAACACAATGCATTTTGGAAACCACCACAGATGAAGAAATCCCACTAAAAAGAACTTCAGGTACAATTACATTGAGTTTTGGAAAATACTTGAGTACAGCTGAGAAGAGACTGTCTCCATAAATTGCAGTTCACCTCAGCCTCAACTGCACTGGAATTTCAAAACCACCATGGAAAAGTTCTGCCACAGCCAAGGATACCAGTGAATGACTCTTAAACGGTGAACTCCCGTTTTTTTGCTATCATCAGTGAATTTTAATTTGACCAAGGAGTAGCCTCCTATTGTAAAATTTGTCATTTTGCGTGTGTGTGTGTGTGTGTGGATGGATGTCTTGAAGGCTGGGACTATATCTGTATTGAATTAATGCCTTCAATCATATCAATTATTAAAAGCCCTGTTTGGATCAATCGAGGAGTGGGAATGAAAGCTAGGTTTTGACACGTGTCCTTCCTGGTCAAAACAGAAATATGGTGGCTCGAGTCCAAGATTGATCCCACAGACAATGACAGTAATTGGAAGTGGCAGCTAAATTAACCCCTACATAAATTTAAAAACATCAGTCCGAGCTTTCTTGTGTACTGTGCTACAATACTAACAACCATGTCCACATTCGAAGCCAGTACCTTTCTAGAACAAATGGAGATTACTTTTCGAGTCTGGATGACTCTGTCAAAGCCTTGTCAAAGCTTTGACAAAGTGTCATCCAGACTCAAAACGTTAGCTCCCTTTTCTCTCCACCGATGCTGTCAGACCTGCTGAGAATGTTGTTGTTTCAGATTCCAGCATCCACAGTAATTTGCTTTTATCCTGGAGATTACTTTTGATAAGTTAATGGTTCTGTGCCTTGAGGAGTTAAATGGAAGCTAATGAGTTTGAGTTAGAAATTTTCACAAAACGGCAGAAACCTAAATTATCAAACAAGTGGCCAGGGAATCGGATTGCGAACCTAGAGAAATTGCAACAAACCGCTTAGCTTTAGTGAAATTGCAGCTAGAACAGAGATGGCTAGTGCTCAAATTCCAAGGGGGGAAAGAGAGAGAGAAATAAAAAAACAGAGCGAATAGGACACAGAGGAAGAAAGTAAAGTAGAAAGAGAGAGAACCTCCCAAAGGGAAATAAGAATACTGAAGGCACCCCTAGCTCAGGTCCCAATATTGAGCTATTCAAGTTTGCCCATTTAATCTTCCAAGTTTGATGAAGAAGAGGAGGTGAGGGATCCGGGTGGGAGATATGTGATTGTGAGTGGGGTATTGAAAGGGGCGCCGGTAATGTTGGTAAATGTGAATTATCCAAATTGGGGTGATGTGGGCTTTGAGGGGATTGCTGGCAGCGATCCCGGATTTGGCCAAGCACTAGTTGATCATAGGAGGAGATTTTAATTGTGTCCTGGGGCCGAGGGTGGATAGGTCGAGCCCAGGTCGATGGGTAGGGTACAAATGGCTAAGGAGCTAGGGCGGTTTATGGAGAGGATGGTGGACCCATGGCGTATTCAGAACCCAGGGAGAAGAGAGTATTCCTCCTTTTCCCATGTCCATAAGGTGTATTTGAAGATTGACTACTTTAGAACATAGAACAGTACAGTACAGAACAGGCCCTTCGGCCCTCGATGTTGTGCCGAGCAATGATCACCCTACTCAAACCCACGTATCCACCCTACACCCGTTTTTGTGATAAGGTGCGGGCGGCGATTTCAGGAGTATGTGGAGTTGAATCAGAATGGGGAAGTGTCGGTGGCCATTTTTTGGGAAGCACTGAAGGCAGTGGTCCAGGGAGAAATTATTTTGTTTACGCCTCGTGTGGAGAAGGAAAGGAAGGCGGAACATGACTGTCGAGTGAGCGAGATAGTAGGGGTGGACACAGTGGAGAGATTGGCGAGGAGGAAAAAGTTGCATGGGCAGTTTGACAGGCTGACAATGGGGGAGGGCGGTAGGGCAACTGCGTCAGGCAAGAGGGGTGCAAACTGAGTTTGGTGAGCAGGCGAGCCGCATGCGGGCCTGTTGGGGAGGTTTGGAGGGTTCTCGGGGTAAACACTGAATGTAGGGGAAAGCGAGGTATACCCGGTGAATGAGCTGGGACAGCGGGCTAATTTAGGGGGGATGCCATTTACGGTAGCGAGGGATAGGTTTACGTATTTAGGGATTTAGGTAACGAGGGAATGGACGGGGCTCCATAAGTGGAACTTAACGAAGTTGGTGGAGGAGGCCAGGGAGGATCTTAGGAGGTGGGATACACTGCACTTAACGTTGGCGGGGAGGGTCCAAATGGTAAAAGTGAATACTCTGCCGAGGTTCTTGTTTATCTTTCAGACTCTTCCGATCTTTCTCCCAAAGGCCTTTTTCCGGAAAGTGGACAAAATTATCTCGGACTTTGTATGGGCAGGGAAGATGCCGAGGGTGGGGAGGACCCTGCTGCAGAGGTAGCAGTGGGGGTTGGCTTGCCGAACTTGCTTCATTAGTATTGGGCGCCAAATATGGACAAGGTGCGGTGGTGGTGGGAAGGAGAAGGGGTAGAGTGGGTTAGAATGGAGAAGGAATCCTGTAAAGGGTCTAGTTTGAGGACTATGGTGATGGCAGCGTTGCCAATGCTCTGAGTAGGTATTCAGGCAGCCCAGTGGTGCAGTCCACGGTGAAGATATGGAATCAGCTGAGGAGGCATTTTAAGATGGAAGAGATATCGGTGCTAACGCCGCTGTGTGTGAATCATAGGTTTGAACCGGGGGAGATGGATAGTGTATACAGGAGGTGCAGGGAAGTGGGGCTGGACAAGGTGAGAGATTTGTAATTGGAGGAACGGTTCGCCAGTCTGGAGGAGCTAACGGAGAGGGTAGAGCTGCCAAGGGTTAGTGAGTACAGGTATCTGCAGGTTAAGGACTTTGCCAGAAAGGTCTGGAGGGGGTTCCCTAGATTGCCGGGATACACCCTGCTGAAGCGATTGCTGCTTCCGAATGTGGAAGGAGAGAGAAGAATTGGGGATATATACAAGTGGCTGGGGGAGCAGGGAGGTGAGCCGGTGGTGAAGATCAAGGGGAATAGGGAAGCGGATTTGGGAGGGGAGATCAATTGGGGAGTGTGGAGTGAGGCAATGCGAATGGTAAACGGGACCGCCTCTTGTGCAAGGCTGAGCCTGATACAGTTTAAGGTGGTGCACAGGGTGGATATGACTTTGGCGAGAATGAGTGGGTTCTATCAGGGGGTAGCAGATGAGTGTGAGAGGTGTGGGCGGGGCCAACGAATCAGGCGCACATGTTTTGGGGTTGTGGAAAATTGGGAAGATTTTGGGCTGGAGTGTTCGCGGTCTTAGCCAGGGTAATGGAGCAGGAGGTGGTCCCGCACTCTTTGGTGTCGATATTTGGGGTTTCAGAGAAGCCAGAGTTCATGGAGAGGAGGAAGGCCGATGTCGTGGCCTTTGCTTCTCTGATTGCACGGCGGCAAATTTTGGTGGAGTGGCGGTCGGCATTGCCACTGGGGGTAGCGGCTTGGATGGGTGACCTGTACGACTTTCTGTGGTTGGAGAAGATAAAGTATGAGTTTAGGGGCTCAGCAGGGTAGTTTGAAAAAAGGTGGGGGATGTTTGTGACCGTGTTTGAGGAGCTGTTCGCCACGGGGGTGGTGGAATCTGTACAGACTGTATAGTTGATTGTTGGGAAGCATGTTTCCCGGGGTGTTCATTTGCTGTAACTTGTTTTGATACATGTTTTTAGTAAAATATATTTAAAAAGAAGTTGTTGAACTCATTGTTAAGACCATAAGGTTGTAATGTGCCTAATTGATAGATGAGGTTCTGTTTTATTATCTTTACTATTATAATAATCTTTATTATTGTCACAAGTAGGCTTACATTAACACCTGTTTTGACAGTATCAGCTGGATCATCAGTATTATTCCAACTGGTAATTAAAACTTCTTCCTCTTTTATATTTGAACTTATCGAGTCCTTAGTTGAAATCAGATCAATGAAAAATAATTCATCAAGGGGCATCTCATCAGTTGCATTGACTGACCCTGTCTGGTGCACTGTAGGACGCAAAAACATTGTTTCGAAAAATGATTTGTACGGCTACACCTGGAGCATACAATTCCATATGCTGGACATTGCTGTGGGCCATGCCGATTGCCACAATACCTGGCATAAGATGGCGGCTTCGATTTGCCGCTTAAAATGGCCACCCGCACTGAGATCACATTTCTTATTGAACTGGCTCACAATGCTGATGGTGCTGCCGTCAGCTGTTTGGAGGTCGTATTACTATTGTCCAATACTATTCACAGGCATATCACCACAATATGGATATTTAGAATTTTGTTATTTCTGCAGATTTTCAATTTCTAATTTTCTGCATTTTGTAATTTAATGCCACAACCCAGGATATATATGCAACCTGTGAACAAACTGCATTAGTGCAGTTTTGATTTTGAAGAGCCTGTAGATTATTCATGTTCTAGATCACTGAAGTAGGACATGACACAAATCCACTTTCTTTTAAACATGGTTCTTACTGTGAAAAGGGATAGATTATGAAGAATATTCTTAAAGGAAGAATGCTGAACTTTCTGAAGAGTGTTTAACAGTTCAGTTTTTGAAATAAATAACATGGGCTTTAAAAATGGTTTATGGTCCTAGAAATTCATTGTTTTTTCTAATTAGCTAAACTCGTATCGTAGAGAACAGGTTACCAAACTAGACTTCTGCATGCATAGTGCGGTCAGACAGCTGAGAGTCCTGAGAAGAACCAGGGCCAGAGAAAATACTGTGAAGAGCCGGAGAGGAACTGAGATGTGGGTGGGTGTGAGGGTGGATGTGAAGGTGAGAGGATGGTGAGGGTGGGTGGGTGAGTGAGTGTGAATAGCTGACCCCAGCATAAATGACAAAATAAAGGTAAGTCTTGGAAACATTTATCGAATAACAGAAGTTTTTTAATTATGATGAATGTATAAATATAAGACATAGAAACATCTTTGAAGTTTGGTTTTATATGTTTGTTCCATTACACAATAATAATTTTTAGTGGTTTAATTCTTCAATATAATAATGATGTTTCTCAGGGGTTCCTTCAGTACTCTCAGGAGGTCAAAAGGGTCCCACAGCTGGAAACCTTTGGGAAACCCTGTCATATAGTTTTTAATAAGCCTGTATAACATGATAGAAAACAAGGCTGAACTGGTTCCCTCCATACGCCTTTTATCATACTTTAAGGTCAAGTATTCTATACACAATTATTGAAAGTATTGTAACACACTTTGTTCACCAGGAAATTAATACATTGTACCATAATACAGTAGTGATCAAGGGACACCCCATGAAATGTTGTGGAGCATCCCGTGGAGGGTCTGGTGGAATTCCATGGAAGGCTTGGGGCGGGGTGGGGGGGGGGGGGGGCGTGATGGGGGTGATGAATGCAGGAATTTCAGCTATATTGTATTATCTGTATTTGGTGTAATTAAGTGTTAAAAACCTAAGTTATTGTGTATGACTGCTGCAGTAGTGTTTTTAAAAGTCCAGGTTTGCAAGCCAACTATGCTTTTTGGAGACAGGGGTGCAAGTAAAGCATCGTAAAAGTTTGGGCTAATGGACTTTTGTTTAAATTAAGAAGGTTCCCTGCAAAGTAATTAATTAGATACACTGTTTTTAGTTTAGTAAGATCATGTAGTTTTTGAGAGGAGCGAGGGGTTGAATCTGTCAGGTATTGAGGTTCAGAGTGTTCATTTTGACTGAAAGGCAAGTGGAGAAGGTTTCTGAAGAAACACAGCCAGAGATTTTGCATTGTTCTGACAGGGTTCAGGTTTATCTTTTCAAACAGTCTCAAAAGACATTTCTTTACAGCAAGTATTCCTGAGTGCTAACTGTACTTAAAAATGAATTGGGATTTGAGATAGTTTTGTTGTTTGAGTGGATAGCAGTTAAGGGTTATTGTGTCACTATATTGATTGGCATTGTTTAAAGGGTAATTCTGAGCTATTTTCTTGTGTGATTTTTAAGATATTTTAATCATGTGTTCGTAATTGTTTGTTTTAATATACCATATCCATATTTTTGCATGAAATCATTCCTGGAGATAGGTATCCTTTTCTCACAGCCTGACAAAATTTAAATAAAGTATTGGGGTTTCTGTCCAGTATCCTAGCTATTGTTAGAGTCTGGTCCGGGATCATAATAGGGGTACATACACTGTAAAAACTCTATTATCTTTTATCTTTAGCTATTTCTTCCTGATATTTTGTTTCAGGATAGTTGAAATCTTCCAGGACAATTGTTCTCCTGCACACTCAAAATCACATACATGTGTTTTATTCTAATTTCCTTCCATTTTGATGATATACCCAATGAGAGTGGCCTCACGGTAGCATGGTGGTTAGCATCAATGCTTCACAGCTCCAGGGTCCCAGGTTCGATTCCCGGCTGGGTCACTGTCTGTGTGGAGTCTGCACGTCCTCCCCGTGTGTGCGTGGGTTTCCTCCGGATGCTCCGGTTTCCTCCCACAGTCCAAAGATGTGCGGATTAGGTGGATTGGCCATGCTAAATTGCCCGTAGTGTAAGGTTAATGGGGGGATTGTTGGGTTACGGGTATACGGGTTACGTGGGTTTAAGTAGGGTGATCATTGCTCGGCACAACATCGAGGGCTGAAGGGCCTGTTCTGTGCTGTACTGTTCTATGAGAGTGATATACCCCTTTTTAAAAAAAAATTTAATTCCGTTTTTAACATTTCAACATTTAATACATAAAACAAAATGATGCAAAACAACAAACCGACCCTCCTCCCACTCCACCAACCAATGCTCCAATAACTCAGAGAACCCTTCCCTCCTTAGCAGCCCCCTTAGGTAACCAACTCTTTAAAAAATAAACAGACCCCATTTCTTGTGAAACCCTTCCATTGCGCCCCTCAAAGCAAACTTAACCTTCTCCAAATACCGTAACTCCACCCCCCACTGAGTTCCCAAACCACACTGAGGCACAGGATGGAGAAGCTGACCTGTACTCCCAACAGGACCCGCCTGCGAGCAATCAGTGAGGTGAAGGCTGAATCTCCTCCTCCATCTGCAGTTCTAGCTAGTCCGACCCCAGATATGGCCCCCAGGGCACTGGGCTCCAAATCCACGTGGAGGACCGCTGACATGGCGTTGAAAACAAGCTCCAAAATTTCTCCCACTTTGGGCAGGACCAGAACTCAGTACATGGTTGGCCAGACCTCTTCCACACTGCTTGCAAATATCCTTTACTTCCTCGTACAACCTGCTCATCCTTGACCTCGTCAAGTGCACCCTGTGCACCACCTTTAACTGTATTAACCCCAGTCTTGCACAAAGTCAAGGCTGGGGTTAATACAGTTAATACCACAACCCCTCCTCCAACGCTACTCCCAGATCCTCCTCCCACTTGGCCTTAACCCCCCCCAACAATGCCATATCCTCCTCCAAAATCCTCCCACAAATCGCCGAGATAACCCTCCCCCCCCCACCCCATCACCAACAGCACCTCCTTCAACAACAAGGAGGTTGGTGTCAACGAAACGTTGGGGCTTTTTTGCAAAGTTCCGCACCTGCCCCCCCCCCCCCCCCCCCATAAAATCCCAAACTTCCATGTCAGTTCCTCCAAACTTGCAAACTGCTCTTCTGAAATTAAGTCCTTCATTTCCATCACACCCTCCTTCCCCCCCCCCCCCCCCCCCCCCCCCCCCCACCCTTGAAACCTAGCATCCAGCCTCACCCATGATTCTCTTGGATCGGCATCTTCTTCAACCACAGCCCCCAACTTAAAAATGCTGCCGAAAGTGCCTCCGTATTTTAGCATGGCCACCACCATTGAACTACCCGAGTATTTCCCTGGGACAAACGGAAGCGGTGCCAGCGCACGCAACCCCAACCCCCTACAAGTGTCTGCCTCCATCCCCACCCACATTGCCTCCGACTCCCTACCCCAGCCCCACACCGTCTGTGTTCACCGACCAGTAGTAATACAGCAGATTTGGAAGAGCCAAACCCCCTGACCCTCTGAAACACTGTCTTCCAAATCCTCACTAAACCACCTTCGGTGCAGGAATGGGGAAGCCACACAAAATGCCATAGTCAGCAGTGGGACTGGAAGACCTCCCGGGTGGCCAATGGCAAGCCACCAATGCCGTGGGAGAAAACACCAGAAAATCCTGCCCATTGTCTTCAGTTTCTTCTCAGTTGATCGGGTTACTTTTATTAAGTAATTTCTCATTCTTGCATAACCAAATCCTGCTTTTCCATAATAAGTTCTATATAATTCAGCTTTTGAGTTTTGAATGTGTCCAAAACTCATCTGAAAGAGAAATAGTGGCTTATTATTCCAAATCCTGCTTGTCCAAACAGTGTTTTTCAGCTGGTTTGGCCATCTCCCATCAAGTATAAATATGCTTATAATAATAATAACCTATGGCTCTACTATTAGTTCTAAGGATGAACAAATATAAGATATATCATGTTGAATGACAATTAGAAGAGAATTGAAAGGGAAAATTTCAATTTGGATTTATTTTGGAAAAATAATAAATATGATTGTTAAATCCATACAGTTTCAACATGAATTCAGTAGAAAATGCAAAAAATGTGTTTTGTCAATTTTGTGCATTATTTTGGCTGTAACACATTTAAATTGTAATTATTTTATTTGCCAAGTCCACAAAAAACAAAATTACAACAAAAAGTTTGAATCAACCTATAAATTCAGAAAGCAATAGATATGCTGCCAGGGGTTTGGAGTATAATCTCAACGTTGTATTTTTTTTTGATTGAAGTAATACATTTTTGTAAATTGTAACATTTCAATTCCAGTTAGTTTGATTTGCTGTTTGTATACTGTACATAAATAATCTGTTTGAAGTGCTTTCCAGAAGTCAAAATTGTAAAGTAAAGTTGCCATAGTCCCAGATGACCATAGGTTGCTTTCCCCTTTGAGGGAGAGAGTTGACGGTGGTGATTTAACCTGATGGTCATCACACCTCAGGCAAGGGCAGTTGGGAAGGTGGGCCTTCATGAATCATAATAATTATCTTTATTGTCACAAGTAGGCTCACTGTGAAGTTACTGTGAGGAGCCCCTAGTCACTACATTCCGGTTCGGGTACATAGAGGGAGAATTCAGAATGTCCATTTCACCTAACAGCACGTCTTTTGGGACTTGTGGGAGGAAATCGGAGCACCTGGAGGAAACCCACGCAGGCACAGGGAGAACGTGCAGACTCTGCACAGGCAGTGATCCTGGCCGGAACCTTGTCGCTGTGAAACAACAGTGCTAACCACCGTGCTACCAGCAGGAGGCCATTCAGCCCAGAGAGTCTAGAGCAACCCTCTGAAAGAGTACCCTAACTAGGCCCACTCCACCACCCTATCCCTGTAACCCCTTAACCCCACCTAACCGTTGGACATTTAGCATGACCAATCCACCTAATCCACGCATCCTCCAACTGTGGGATGAAACCAGAGCACCTGGAGGAAACCCAGCAGACACGGAGGAGGGGGGGGGGAAACGATAAACCACAATCATCTGAGGCCGGAATTGGACCCGGGCCCTTGGCGCTGTGAGATAGCAGTGGTAACCACTGTGTGCCCATGCCGCCCATAACCGCTGAACAACCTCAGCTAATACGGGAATTGAACCTGTGCTGTTGGCCTTGCTTTGCATCACAAACCAGCTGCCCAGCCAACTGAGCTAAAGTCAACGTCGCACAGCTCATTGCTTATATTGATTGATATTTTAGTTAAAATACTGTGTACGATAATAACCACTAACTGAATTAGTTATATATTTGTGATTCTATTATATAATAATGGAAGTGTGAAATACTATAAATGTCAAGTTTTTCTTGTTATGGTATAGTGAAAGAATCTTTATTCACTGCAGAATAATTTTTAGAAAAACTTGTGTAAGAAAATGCAGTATAAATTTTATAATCCAACAAGGCAGGAGACTTTGCTGGATTTGGCTCTGGTCAAGTGAATCAAATGTCAGTAGGGGAGCATTTAAGGAACAATGATAATAGTATCTTAATACTTAGGTTGGCTATGCCAAAGGGAAAGCAGCAATCCAGAGCAAAAGTAATTAATTTGGGGAGGGCCAGCTTCAATGGGGTGAAAATGGTTCTGGACCAGATAAATTGAAATCAAAGGCCAGCAGACAAAACTGAAATGGAATAATTTTTTTTAAAAAGTGAAGACGGTTTGGATACAGTCGAGGTATATTCCCATGACAGGGAAAGGTAGGTCAAACAAATCCATAGCTCACTAGATGACAAAAGCGGTGGAGAGTAAAATAAAACTGAAAATTGGTGCATATGACAATGTCAGGTAATACAATTGAAATCCAGGCTGAATATTGAAGGTTCAACTGCACATTGAGGGAGTGGAACCCCTTCCTGTTAATGAAGGGGACTCCCTGGTTCTATGGGCGCAGAGAGGCACATGGGTGCAGTTAATTTCCCCCTGCACCTATGGCAAACCAGCTATCTGGCCTCACCCCATTGATCTTCATAATGTGTACCCGAACAGGCGTTGGAATGTGACGACTAGGTGCTTTTCACAGCAAATTCATTGCAGTGTTAATGTAAGCCTACTTGTGACAAGATTATTTTTATTAGGTGTACAGCCCTCGGTAGAAAGTTGCAAAAGCTTAGTCGATCTTTTCTGGCACAGCAACTAGCCTGTCGCTCCTTTCATTATCCTGGAGCTAATGCCCTCGTGGCCGCCTGCTTTCTCAGCTGGTGAGCCAGCAGGTGGCTGGCTTTGTTTCCATGTTCATAAAAGGTCCCCGGTGTCTGGCGGAGCCGGTGCACTGCTTTCCCGGTGGAGAGCAGGTCAAAGTCCATTTGCAATTTATTCCTCTCCTCCAGCGGTTCCACAGATGGGGCTGTGGAGTATCGCCAAACCACCTCCTGTATTCAGTCGACCAGCTGTTGCCTGGCCGCCCTCTCCACCATCTTATCGGGCTGCATCAGAGCCTGGTATGGCAACTGCTCGGCCCAGGACCGCAAGAAACTTCAGAGAGTCGTGAATACCGCCCAGTCCATCACATGAACCTGCCTCCCATCCATTGACTCCATCTACACCTCCCGCTGCCTGGGGAAAGCGGGCAGCATAATCAAAGATCCCTCCCACCCGGCTTACTCACTCTTCCAACTTCTTCCATCGGGCAGAAGATGCAGAAGTCTAAGAACACGCACAAACAGACTCAAAAACAGCTTCTTCCCCACTGTCACCAGACTCCTAAATGACCCTCTTATGGACTGACCTCATTAACACTACACCCTGCATGCTTCATCCGATGCCAGTGCTTATGTAGTTACATTGTATATCTTGTGTTGCCCTATTATGTATTTTCTTTTATTCCCTTTTCTCCCCATGTACTTAATGATCTGTTGAGCTTCTCGCAGAAAAAATACTTTCACTGTACCTCGGTACACGTGACAATAAACAAATCCAATCCAATCCTTGAATGCAATAATTTGCCCCCCTTTATCACCGCCTTTAGCGCCTCCCAGAATGTGGAGGGTGAGACCTCCCTATTCTGGTCGTTGGTTTACTTACCCGTCTATGGCCTGTGGAACCTGATCTCAAAGTGCCTTACCGGCGAGGAGGGATGTGTCTAGATTCCATGGGGTGGCATTGAGCCCTGCCTATCTCCAACCTCAGATCTACGTAGTGTGGTTGGATATTATAACTGTGGAGTATTCCTCTCCCGTGATTCCTGGAAGCACCAATTTTCCCCACTTTAAAGAAGTCATCCTCAAGGAGAACCTGTGAACCTGGGAAAAGAAGGAGAACTCTCTCTCCCCTGGATGTGTGAACCTTCAAGGGTCCACTGCCCCCTTCTGCTCCTTGAACGTGTTCAGCTCCCTTGCCATATTTGTTAGTTTCCCCGATTTGGGGCTGGATCTGTATGTCCATGGATCCTGTACACAGTTAAAATCCCTCTCCTCCCTCATGATGAATCAGTGCGTGTCTGTCGGGTTTTCTTTATGAAATCTATGTCATTCCAGTTGGGAGCGTACATGTTTAACAGGACCACCTGTGCCCCTTCCTGGACACCACTAACCATGACATACCGTCACCCTGGGTCCGTAACCATCTTTGTTGCTGTGAAGGCTGTCCTCTTGTTCGTTAGTATGCCAACCCCCCAACCCTCATCCCATAAGATGTATTGGTACATCTAACTCACCCACCCAGGTGCATCTGCACTCCGGGGTTTTCCTTTGATTGGGGGGGGGGTATCCAAGGTGGCCATGTTCATTGTACTTTCCATATGGCAATGCCCCTGCGCTCGGGGTTTCCCTTTGTCCAAGGGCCATCCAAGGTTGCTGCTTTCTGCCATTCATTCCATGAGGGTTTACCCCTGCACTCCGGGGTTTCTCTTTGCTTCGGGGTCCAGCAATATGGCCGCTCCTGGGGCTGCTGTTTTTGCTGCCACCACGTGCAACTTGTCGTAGCTTACTTTCTATTCATCCCCCTGCACCTTGGTTCCCTTTCTTGTGTCTGTATTTTCCTCATGTTCCCCCCTCCCTCTATTTTCTAGCAACTCACTTCTGCAAGGCACTCCCTGTGTGGAGCTGTACTCTTCCTTTGCCCGTATGGTCCTGCACGGGTATATCCGCTATGTGGTCCGTCCGTCCCTCCACCCCGGGAGCGATCCTTGTCTTCTTCCCCCCATTCTGTTCTTTCTCTTCTCTACCCCCCCCCCCCCCCCCTTTCCTCTCTCTGCCTTCACCTGTTTCTGCACCTCTCCGCTCTCACCCCGTCTTACCTGGGACTCAAAGCCAGATCAAAAGCAAGTCAGATTTGTCCCGTGCAAATGTATACTTCTTTAAAACGAGTTTGCCTTCACTGCTGTTGCTGCCTTCTCAGCCCGTGTCTGCACAAACCCCTCCGGCTCAGCCAGTGCTGTGAAGTAGAATTCCTTCCCGTGGAAGGTTACCCACAGTTTGGCCGGGTACAACATACCAAACCGCACCTTACTCTTGTACAGGGCAGCCTTGTCTGTGTTAAATTCAGTGTGGCGCTTGGTCAGGTCTGCCCCAATGACCTGGTAGACTCTGATTGAATGGCCCTCCCACTGGCAGTACAGAGTGTACCTTGCCCAGTTCTGGATCTTCTCCCAATCTTGGTATCGGTGCAGCTTCATGATTATGCCCTTAGGCTGCTCTCCCGCTTTAGGTTTTGGCTGGAGTGACCTGTGGGCTCTGTCTAACTCTGGGGGTTTGGGAAAGATCTCCCTTCCAACCAGGTCATCCAGCATCTGGGCTCCATATTCCGTGGGGTTGCTGCCCTCCGGCAGGTCCATGATGTGGAGGTTCCCGCGGTGCAAACGATTCTCCTGCTCCTTCACCTTCCACTTCAGTGCTCCTTGCGTTGCCACTTCTGTTTCCAGGGATTCGGTCAATTTGGTCAGTCACCGCTTTCTCTAGGTCCCTGATTTTTGCTTCCTGTGCCTCAAGTCATCCCTCTGTCTTCTCCGACCCACCTTGAAGGGGGCTAGAGTGACCGTGACTGCCGTCTTCACTGTCGCCATCATTTCCAACTTGACAGCATCACTGTGTTTCTGGAGCTCCTGATTCATGAGATCCATCCACTCGCTTATCGGTGGATAGTCCGGCATGGGTCCCAGTAGCCCAGCCCACAACGGTGTGGCCGGCTCCGACTTGCTCCTTGTGTTCACCGTGTCCCGTTCCTTCCCTCCAGGCTCTTGCTGGCCTGCCATTCTTTCAAGTCCTGGAGTTATTGCAGGCATTTTCTACTAGTTGTGACTGTCTGGTTGGGGGGGGGGGGGGGGGGGGGGGGTGGATTCAACAGGTTTGGTAGGCTATTTTATGCAAAAAATGCTGTTTTTTTTGAGTTCCTGGAGGAGAGCCACCCTCTCTGCGTCCCCTCACCAGACCCTGCACCTTTTGTCAATTTCCGAAACAATTAGACTGCAGTCACATGTGATCTTTGGGGTGAGAGACAGAGCAGCAAGAAAGACAACAGAGAGCAAGTAATTAAGGTTAGATAAACCTGTCAGAGGAGCAATGAATGAGTCTCGCTGCTTCATCAAAAAGGCTTGTCACCATCGAACTATGTAAGCTGCTGCAGCTGCAATTTGAACCTTGCACCAGGATACATATCCAAGTCTGCAAGTGGCTGCAGAGGTCAACATGGCCCTTAACTTTAATTCTTGAATAGCTTTTAGGTTGTAGCAGGTGACATCTCCATTTGTTGTCCACAACTGTAAATGTAAAAGTAAAAACTACGAAAGTCTCTGAGGCCCTCTACACAATTTGGACATTTATGTTTTCTTTGTTGTGGACATAACAATAAGATAAGTGAGTACTAACCTCACATGGCAGGCTACACCAAGGTGTAAGATGATATAGACTGCGTCCATATTGCCCTCTATATTTTCTGTCATAAATTTGACATCTTAATCAGTCAAAAGAGATTTCCCTCTAAGTACTGTTGCTTTGCAATCACAGACAACACATAGAACATAGAGAAATACAGCACAGAACAGGCCCTTCGGCCCACGATGTTGTGCCAAACTTTTGTCCTAGGTTAATCATAGATCATAGAATTTTGGACACTAAGGGCAATTTATCATGGCCAATCCACCCAACCTGCACATCTTTGGACTATGGGAGGAAACCGGAGCACCCGGAGGAAACCCACGGACACACGGGGAGGATGTGCAGACTCCACACAGTGACCCAAGCAAAAATCGAACCTGGGACCCTGGAGCTGTGAAGCAATTGTGCTATCCACAATGCTACCGTGCTGCCCTTAAGAAGTTAACCTACACTCCATTATTCTACCATAATCCATGTATCTATCCAATAGCCGCTTGAAGGTCCCTAATGTTTCCGACTCAACTACTTCCACAGGCAGTGCATTCCATGCCCCCACTACTCTCTGGGTAAAGAACCTACCTCTGACATCCCCCCTATATCTTCCACCATTTACCTTAAATTTATGTCCCCTTGTAATGGTTTGTTCCACCCGGGGAAAAAGTCTCTGACTGTCTACTCTATCTACTCCCCTGATCATCTTATAAACCTCTATCAAGTCGCCCCTCATCCTTCTCCATTCTAATGAGAAAAGGCCTAGCACCCTCAACCGTTCCTCCTAAGACCTACTCTCCATTCCAGACAACATCCTGGTAAATCTCCTTTGCACCTTTTCCAAAGCTTCCACATCCTTCCTAAAATGAGGTGATCAGAACTGCACACAGTACTCCAAATGTGACCTTACCAAGGTTTTGTACAGCTGCATCATCACCTCACGGCTCTTAAATTCAATCCCTCTGCTAATGAACGCTAGCACACCATAGGCCGTCTTCACAGCTCTATCCACTTGAGTGGCAACTTTCAAAGATCTATGAACATAGACCCCAAGATCTCTCTGCTCCTCTACATTGCCAAGAACCCTACCATTAACCCTATATTTCGCATTCATATTTGTCCTTCCAAAATGGACAACCTCACACTTGTCAGGGTTAAATTCCACCTGCCACTTCTCAGCCCAGGTCTGCATCCTATCTATGTCTCTTTGCAGCCGACAACAGCCCTCCTCACTATCTACAACGCCACCAATCTTCGTATCATCTGCAAATTTACTGACCCACCCTTCAACTCCCTCATCCAAGTCATTAATGAAAATCACAAACAGCAGAGGACCCGGAACTGATCCCTGCGGTACGCCACTGGTAACTGGTCTCCAAGCTGAATATTTGCCATCCACCACAACTCTCTGACTTCTATCGGTTAGCCAGTTCGTTATCCAACTGGCCAAATTTCCCACTATCCCATGCCTCCTTACTTTCTGCATACGCCTACAATGGGGAACCTTATCAAATACCTTACTAAAATCCATGTACACTACATCCACTGCTTTACCTTCATCCACATGCTTGGTCACCTCCTCAAAGAAGTCAATAAGACTTGTAAGGCAAGACCTACCCCTCACAAATCCGTGCTGACTATCCCTAATCAAGCAGTGTCTTTCCAGATGCTCAGAAATCCTATCCCTCAGTACCCTTTCCATTACTTTGCCTACCACCGAAGTAAGACTAACTGGCCTGTAATTCCCAGGATTATCCCTATTCCCTTTTTTGAACAGGGGCACAACATTCGCCACTCTCCAATCCTCTGGTACCACCCCTGTTGACAGTGAGGACGAAAAGATCATTGCCAACGGCTCTGCAATTTCATCTCTTGCTTCCCTTAGAATCCTTGGATATATCCCGTCAGGCCCGGGAGACTTGTCTAGCCTCACGTTTTTCAAGACACCCAACACATCTTCCTTTCTAACAAGTATCCCCTCTCGTTTGTAAATACTGAAGAAAAGTACTCGTTCAAGACCTCTCCTATCTCTTCAGACTCAATACACAATCTCCCGCTACTGTCCTTGATCGGACCCACCCTCGCTCTAGTCATTCTCATATTTGTCATATATGTGTAAAAGGCCTTGGGGTTTTCCTTGATCCTACCCGCCAAAGATTTTTCATGCCCTCTCTTAGCTCTCCTAATCCCTTTCTTCAGTTCCCTCCTGGCTATCTTGTATCCCTCCAGCGCCCTGTCTGAACCTTGTTTCCTCAGCCTTACGTAAGTCTCCTTCTTCCTCTTAACAAGACATTCAACCTCTCTTGTCAACCATGGTTCCCTCACTCGACCATCTCTTCCCTGCCTGACAGGGACATACGTATCAAAGACACGCAGTACCGGTTCCTTGAAACAAGTTCCACATTTCACTTGTGTCCTTTCCTGACAGCCTATGTTCCCAACTTATGCACTTCAATTCTTGTCTGACAGCATTGTATTTACCCTTCCCCCAATTGTAAACCGTGCCCTGTTGCACGCACCTATCCCTCTCCATTACTGAAGTGAAAGTCACAGAATTGTGGTCACTACCTCCAAAATGCTCCCCCACTAACAAATCTATTACTTGCCCAGGTTCATTACCAAGTACCAAATCCAATATGGCCTACCCTCTGGTCGGACAATCTACTTACTGTGTTAGAAAAGCTTCCTGGATGCACTGCACAAACACCACCCCATCCAAACTATTTGATCTAAAGAGTTTCCACTCAATGTTTGGGAAGTTGAAGTCACCCATGACTACTACCCTATGACTTCTGCACATTTCCAAAATCTGTTTCCCAATCTGTTCCTCCACATCTCTGCTACTATTAGGGGGCCTATAGAAAACTCCCAACAAGGTGACTGCTCCTTTCCTATATCTGACTTCAACCCATACTACCTCAGTAGGCAGATCCTCCTCGAACTGCCTTTCTGTAGCTGTTATACTATCTCTAATTAACAATGCCACCCCCCACCTCTTTTACCATCCTCCCTAATCTTGTTGAAACATCTATAACCAGGGACCTCCAACAACCATTTCTGCCCCTCTTCTATCCAAGTTTCCGTGATGGCCACCACATCGTAGTCCCAAGTACCGATCCATGCCTTAAGTTCACCCACCTTATTCCTGATGCTTCTTGCGTTGAAGTATACACACTTCAACCCATCTCCTTGCCTGCAAGTACTCTCCTTTGTCAGTGTTTCCTTCCCCACTGCGTCACTACACGCTTTGGCGTCCTGAATATCGGCTCCCTTAGTTGCTGGACTACAAATCTGGTTCCATTCCCCTGCCATATTAGTTTAAACCCTCCCAAAGACTATTAGAAAACCGCCCTCCCAGGATATTGGTGCCCCTCTGGTTCAGATGTAACCCGTCCTGCTTGTACAGGTCCCACCTTCCCCAGAATGCGCTCCAATTATCCAAATACCTGAAGCCCTCCCTCCTACACCATTCCTGCAGCCACGTTCAACTGCACTCTCTCCCTATTCCTAGCCTCGTTGTCACGTGGCACCGGCATCAAACCAGAGATGACAACTCTGTCTGTCCTGGCCTTTAACTTCCAGCCTAACTCCCTAAACTTGTTTATTACCTCCACACCCCTTTTCATACCTATGTCGTTGGTACCAATGTGCACCACGACTTCTGGCTGCTCACCCTCCCCCTTCAGGATCCTGAAGACACGATTCGAGACATCTCTGGCACCCGGGAGGCAACATACCTTCCGGGAGTCTCGCTCGCGACCACAGAATCTCCTATCCATTCCCCTAACCAGTGAATCTCCTATTACTATTGCTTTTCTTTTCTCCCCCCTTCCCTTCTGAGCCCCAGAAGCAGACTCAGTGCCAGAGACCTGGCCACTAGGGCCTTCCCCCGGTAGGTCATCCTCCCCCCCCACAACAGCATCCAAAACGGTATACTTGTTTTGAAGGGGAACGACCCCGAGGGATCCCTGCACTGTCTGCCTGTTAGTTTTCTCTCCCCTGACTGTAACCCAGCTACTCTTGTCCAGTAACTTGGGTGTGGCTACCTCCCTGTAACTCTTCGCGATAACCCCCCCTGCTTCCCGGATGATCCGAAGTTCAACCAGCTCCAGTTCCCTAACACGGTCTCTGAGGAGCTGGAGTTGGGTGCACTTCCCGCAGGCATAGTCAGTGGGGACACCGGTGGTATCCCTCACCACCCACATCCTACAGGAGGAGCATGCAACTGCCCTAGCCTCCATCCCCTCTTTCTTTACAGAGTATAGCTGCCCTGTAGACCAACTGGACCTCCGCCCTCTGACTCTGCTTCCAGTCAGCTGCACTCTAAACTCCTTGCTCCCTTCTCGCACTTTGCGGCAATGAAATGAAAGGAGCACCTTGCTCCCTCCTCACCTAACTCCCTCAGTCACCAAACTCTCACTGTAGCACTCAAATGCACCAAGTTCAGCACTCCCTCAGTCACCAAACTCTCACTGTAGCACTCAAATGCACCAAGTTCAGCACTCCAGTGCAAACAAAGTCTGCACTGTAGCTGGATCCTTTTTATATCTAGCCTCTGAAAACTGGCTAATCCAATTAACTAATTAACAAGCTCCAGCTGCAAGTACTTACAAGTAGAACCTTGTTTAAGGCTGATTCAAAATTCACCTTCTTCTAAACCAAACAGCAACTTATAAGTTAATTAACTAAATAAAAGAAATACTAGACTTTAGATAAAAATGAACCCTTATACTCCCTCAGTCACCAAACTCTCACTGTAGCACTCAAATGCACCAAGTTCAGCACTCCAGTGCAAACTTGCAGCATCATGCAGATCTGTGTTTGGTTTCCTCGCAACAATTATGACTTGCTCATCATGCGTCAGTTCCATATGCCATCTTTGTTCCAGTTAGGCCATTAGGTTATATGCTGGCTGTCCCCTCCAGACATGACTCATGATTCTTATCAGGAACCTAGGCATAGCTGCAGAACTGACCTGTTTTAGCTCACTCGGCTAAATCACTGGCTTTTAAAGCAGGCCAAGCAAACCAGCAGCACGGTTCGATTCCCGTACCAGCCTCCCTAGTCGGACGCCGGAATGTGGCGACTAGGGGCTTTTCACAGTAACTTCATTGAAGCCTACTCGTGACAATAAGCGATTTTCATTTCATTATTAGAGCCACACTGCTACCAGAAACATCAATGAATAAACGATTGGCATGTTCAAACAATGCTTATTTTGGCTGAACTATTCAGAAGGACCTACGTAGTACATCCGTGTGCAGATATCCAGATATGTGGCGGTCTTCTGCATGCTCCAGAACTTTGCTATCATAAGACAATCTATTCCTTATCATCACATGTACACTAACAAGTGAGGCAAGAGGAGTCGCAGCAAAGTAGGCAAATTGAACTGACTGGAATGCTCTATAGGGTGCCACATGGATTCAGTGGGCTGAATAGCTTCCTTCTATGCTGCTATTAATCTTGACTATCTCCATGTGATGAAGAGACATCAACCACATTCATCATTGCTGTCAGAATTCTCAAAAGTGTTCATCACCTAAACATTCCTCCCATCCCCAAGACACCATTAGTCTCTCTCTTTCATTTCAGCTGTTGAAAATATGAAAATACCATTTCTACTTCTGGAAGATAAGGCAAGCCTTTCTAATGATGCCAAATCACTTGATCCCATGCTCACAACCACCAGCTCGATACTGGCATCAGGTATGCTTGAGGTTAGGTTAGCTCCTCAAGATCACCTAACCAAGCCATTATGAAATGAAATGAAATGAAAATCGCTTATTGTCACAAGTAGGCTTCAAATTAAGTTACTGTGAAAAGCCCCTCGGATCCACATTCGGGGATGCTGGTACGGGAATTGATCCGTGCTGCTGGCCTGCCTTGGTCTGCTTTCAAAGCCAGCGATTTAGCCCTGTGCTAAACCAAGTATCCTAAATGGAAACTTGGCAATCTTCCTCCCCCTAAGCGACAAGCACTGGGGAATTTTATTTTAGGAGCACTGGGATGGTTAAACAAGCTCAAAAGATAGCGGCTAAGAGTTTGCAGATAGCTGATTCAGAAGTATTTCTTTTTTTTTAATTTAGAGTACGCAATTCTTTTTTTTTTCTAATTAAGGGGCAGTTTAACATGGCCAATCCACCTATCTTTTGGGTTGTGGGGGTGAGACCCACGCAGACACGGGGAGAATGTCCAAACTCCACACAGATAGTGCCCTGGGCTGGGATTGAACCCGGGTCCTCAGCGTCGTGAGGCGGCAGTGTTAACCACTGTGCCGCCCAATTCAGAAATATTTCTGATGACTGTTAGAAACAGATGGAAATGGATTGACACATTTCTTCACTGTTCTGGAATTTGGGTCACATGTTTATGTTTGTAGAGACGTGAGAGTGCAAGACTAATAAGGCTGGCCTTGAGAAGGGCAACTGGATGGTAGTAGCAAGGATTGGTGCGTTAAGGATTGTGTGATTAGGGGCAATTTGGCGTAGCCAATCCACTTACCCTACACATCTTTGAGTTGTGTGGGGCGAAGCCCACGCAAACACGGGGAGAATGTGCAAACTCCACACAGTCAGTGACCCAGAGCCGGGACCGAACCTGGGACCTCGGCGCCGTGAGGCATCAGGGCTAACCCACTGTGCCACGGACTGCCCGACTGCATTCTGTTTTAAAAGAAACTGCAAAAGTCAGGAAAGCATTCTCATGTTGTGTGCATATGTTTTCCTTAAGTGAAATGGCCACTTATAGTTCAGTTGAAATACTAAGAAATCAGCGTTATTGTGACTAAGGAAACAATGAGAGATGTGTGAATGTGATGTACACAGTTAACAATAATATATTTTGCCCAGTTGCAGTATAAATTTAGAAAAGCAACAGCAACAGTGTGTTTCGAAACATGATTGTACATTCACACAGTGTACAGATTGATGGATTTAAAGATGGAAGTAATTGCATATAAATAGAATTGTGAGTCATTCTGCAGGCTGGTTTGCATTGCACTTGTCTGATTTAGGTTTAGCTTTTGCCATAAAATTGTATTGATCTTAAATCAGAATTTAGATCTGTCTTTTGAAAAAATTGAGACATTAATAATCACTTTAGGGAAAAAATTATGTCAAGAAATATGAATTGTATTCATTTAAAGAAAAAAGCTTGCAAGGTCAGTATAATGGATAACAATATCTGTTTACGAGTGGTCTTGTTTTTATTTACTGTACAATGCTTTTATTGCGGCTGTCAATAATAGTAATAATGGAGATTTGGGGTAAAATTATGCAAAGATTTTGCTTTGTTTGATGCTCAAATCCCAGACCAAAACAAAAATGCATTATTTTCATAATGCACATCTAATAGTCAGTTATTATGTATGGATAAGTGTATCACCAAAATAAGCCAAATGTGTTCATTGGCTGTAAAGGAAAATGAATGTCATATTATAGTGCAACCTATACAGTAGGCTTGTTAGTTTTCATTTTAATAGATAAGAAATAATGCTTAATTAAATAATAAATCAAAGCACAGCCTTTTATAAGCACTGCGAGCAATCGAACGGCTTCGTTGTGCCAGACGCTGTGACGCGACAAATCTCTAGGGAGATTTGCGACACTCGGCATGCCTCGCAAGACCTAACGAGAACTTCACGATCTGGATCTCGCCCTCACTGGACAAGTTCTGGATTAACATATTTAAGTGAGCCAGAAGGTGCGTTTAAATATGTCTGTGCCAGGTTATCTCGAGGCCCTCGAACACCTCGCCTGGGAAGCCTCGCCATGGTGTCATTTGGCACTGGTTTTCACAAACATGGACCAGGCATAAGGGAACCTGGAGGGGCCTCCCAGACCTTTGGAGGCCCTGGGAGTGGTTGGCCTTTGGGCAGGATGGTACCCTGGCATTCTACTGGCAGGCTGGCACTGCCACCCAGGCGAGGTTGTTCATTTCCGGGACTCGGGAGAACCGGGTGCAGTAATATTTAAATGAACCTGATGTTCACTTAAATATGTTAATCTGGATCTCACCCTGTGCGGCCATTGTGGGGAGCCCGAGGGAGTTGAGAGTATGGGCGACATTTAAAAATGGAGCCCGATCTCTTCCTGCACTGACGGGCTCAACAGGAAATGAGGTAAATGTGGCCTTGGTGGCGCGTGAAAACCCGCTCTCCGTGCCCAAAACAGGACTTATTTTGGGGGGGGGGGGGATGTTAAATCACGCCCGCTATCTTTACTCATCCCACTTTTTCATGAAGCAATAAATGAAAATAGTGGGAACAGAGGACTATTGTGTTTGTCATGTTGCCTTGTGGGTGGCACGGTGTCAAAGTGGTTAGCATTGTTGCTTCGCAGCAACAAGGACCCTAGTTCGATTCTCGGTTTGGGTCATTGTCTGAGCAGAGTCTGCACATTCTCCCCATGTCTATGTGGGTTTCCTCTGGGTGCTCCGGTTTCCTTCCATAAGTCCCAAAAGAGTTATTTGTTCGGTGAATTGGACATTCTGAATTCTCCCTCAGTGTACCCGAACAGGTGTCGTAGTGTGGTGACATGGGGGGCGGGATTCTCCGAGCCCCGCGCCGGGCTGGAGAATCGGCGCAATCGCGCCACGCCGCCCCGACGCTGGCACACGATTCTCTGAGCAGCAGAGAATCGCCGCCATTTGCGCTGGCGAGTTTGGCACGGTGCAGTCGCCAGGCCGCCGATTCTCCGGCCTTGGTGGGCCCAGCGGCCACGCGGAAATGGCAGAGTCCCGCCGCCACCGTCCATACCTGCTCATAGCCGGCGGGAACTCTGCACGCAGGTTTTGGGGGGGGGGGGGGGGGGGGGGGGGCTCTGATGCGGTCTGGCCTGCGATCGGGGCCCACCGATCGGCAATCCGGCCTCTTCAGCCCCGGCTCTATTTTGTTACGCGGCCGGCCCCTGAACCCCCGGGCCATGTTGCGTCGGGGCTGGCGCGTTGAGGAAGTCCCCCGCGCATTCGTGGGTTGCCGCGGCCCAACTGCGCATGCGCGGGTTGGCGCGGCGCCCAGTTGGCGCCAGGAAGGGAGGCTGGAGCGGCGTGAACTGCTCCAGTGCCGTGCTGGCCCCTTGTGGGGGCCAGAATCAGTAGTGCTTGCGCCCGTTATGCGCCGTCGTGGCGTTCACGACGGCGCGGACACTCTGCCTCCATTGCGGAGAATCCTGCCCGGGGATTTTCACAGTGACTTTAATGCAGTGTTAATAAAGATTATCATTATGATTAATTACAATTGCTCAAATATGGGAAATCCCCAGGCTTTGCAAGAATTCTGACTTTTCAAATTAAGATTTGAAGACTTTACAGAGGGTGCAGAAAAAATAAATTACAAGAATGTTTCCAAGGACTTCAGTGAAATGGATGGATCTGAGAAGAAAAGGCTGTGAACATAGTTCATAGAAATGTTCAATATTATGAGGGGGTCAGGAAGAATAGGTAGGGAGAAACAGAAGAGTTGAGAACTAAAGTACACCAAAGCAAAGTAGCAGTGTAATTTTTATAGATTAAAACCTCTGATGACTGTTGCCTCAAAGGGATGTTTAGTTGTGAGTTAATTGAGCAGAAATCTGGCCGGGATTCTCCGACCCCCCCTGCCCGGTCGGAGAATCCACGGGGGGGAGGCGCGAATCCCGCCCCAATGCCGGCTGCCCTATTCTCCAGTGCCGTTTCTCGGGCTGCGGCGGGATTTCTGCCGCGCCAGTCAGGGGCCGTTGACAGCGGCTCCCCCAGCGATTCTCCGGGCCCCGAGGGGCCGTCCAGTTTTGGCTAGTCCCGCCAGAGTGAATTACTCACCTCACGTACGGCGGGACCTGGCAGGTAAGTGTGCGAGGGGAGGGCGTGGGGGGATCCGACCCATGGTGGCCTGGCCCGCAATCAGGGCCTATCGATCTGTGGGCGGGCTTGTTCCGTGGGGAGACTTCTTTCCTCTGTGCCAGGCCCCTGTAGGGCTACGGCAAATTGCCCGGGGGCCAGCGCGGACAAGAGAACCCACCGCGCATGCGCGGAAGTACGCCGGCCGGTCTGCACATGTGCAAGATCACGCCGGCCATTCCGCACATGCACGAACTCGCACCGGTACTTTGGCACCAGCTGGGGCACCTCCACAGTCCACCTAGCCCCTGAAAGTTCAGAGAATTTCTCACTTTCGGGGGCTGTTGGTGCTGGAGTGGTTGGCGCCGGTTTTCCCGCCGCCGTGGGGACTTTTTGTAGAAATACTGTTAATTGTGTAAATGTAATATAGAACATAGAACATAGAACAGTACAGCACAGAACAGGCCCTTCGGCCCTCAATGTTGTGCCGAGCAATGATCACCCTACTCAAACCCACATATCCACCTTATACCCGTAACCCAACAACCCCCCCTTAACCTTACTTTTTAATCATGTGCCTTTAAGTTTTTTCCCCTTTATTTATAAATGTTTAAATTTAATTTTTAGAATCATCACAAGTACTTTGAAATTCTTTCTCTGGACCTCAAAACCTTGTCACAAAATGCAAATTGCAAATTATTGTGATGATAGCTTGTTCAAGTTTCCCTTTTGGATCTGGGCAGCTTGGCACTTATCACTTGCCATTATTATTATTACATCATGCGTTCTAGAATGCACTGCTTGAAAATGTGGTGAGGCAGATTCTTTTTTTTTAAATTTAGACTACCCAATTCATTTTTTCCAATTAAGGGGCAATTTAGCATGGCAACTTCACCTACCCTGCACATCTTTGGGTTGTGAGGGCGAAACCCACTCAAACACAGGGAGAATGTGCAAACTCCACGCAGACAGTGACCCAGAGCCAGGATCGAACCTGGGATCTCGGCGCTGTGAGGCAGCAGAGCTAACCACTGCACCACCCTGCTGCCCGGAGGCAGATTCAATTGTGGTTTTGAAAAGGGGAATTGGAAAACACCTGAAGATAAAATTATGCAGGACTATAGGGAGGTGGGAACATAGGACGCCCGGCTGTATGCAAGTACAGCAAGTAATTAGGAAGGCAAATAGAATGTTGACATTTATCGCAGGGGAATGGATTTTAAAAGTAGTGAAGTTTTATTGCAGCTGCACAGGGTATTGGTGAGATCACATCTGCAGAACTGCATACAGTTTTGGTCTCCTTATTTGAAACAGTATATTTATTGCATTTAAAGCAATTCAGAGATGATTCACTCAACTCATTCCTGGGCTTGAGGGTCTTATTTTATGAAGAAAGGTTGAATAGGTTGGGCCGACAACCATCGGAATTTAGAAGAATGAGGTGTGATCTTATTGAAACAGAGAAAATCTTGAGGGAATTTGACTGGGGAGATACAAGTAGGATGTTTTCACTTGTGGGCGAGGCTAGAACCAGAGTACACAGTTTAAGGAAAAGAAGTCCAACTTAAGTCTAAGATTAGGACAATTTATTTCTCTCAAAAGGTCGGTAGTATGAGACACCCTCTTACCTAGAAAGCAGTGGAGGTCACTGAATTTATTTAAGGTAGAATCAGGCAAAGGTTCGATCGACAAGGGAGTCAGGGGTTAGGGGGGCAGATGGCAAAGTGGCATTGTGACCACAACCAGATGAGTCATTATCTTACTGAATGGCAAAACAGGCCTACTCCTGTTCCTAAGTCCTATGTAAACATTTTATGATTCTATTCTATGGTCTAATCCAGTGTTCTAACTTCTGAGGTCTATTTACCAAAAAATAATTTAAAATATTTTGTTAATTTTTAAGTTTATAGAATTTGAGTTTTGAAATCTATTAAGTTTTCATAAAAGTTCGTGTTCCCTTTCACTTTGTATTAGAAAAGCGCACATTTTTGAAAATCTAATATTAAAAACATTTATTTTGAAAGTTGTGATAAGAATGGTTATTTAAGAGTGTTTAGTGGATATGCAGTTGGCCTCCAACTTGTTTGCTGTCAAACATGTTTTATCCTAAATTGATGCATATTTTACATGCACCATAATTCAGATATTTTTCTGTAGCTGACTTCTTATTCCAGCTGGCTTTGTTTAATAAACAGAGTAGTTTGACCACTAGACATCAACTGTTGGCGTCAAATAGACTTGAAATCCCCGAAGTATCATATTACTACTTGTTTTCTCCCCTCTGAAAATATTGAATGGAAATTCACAATAAAAAAACAGAGCACAAATTAAATGTTTAATAGATAATAAAGCAAACAATATTTAATAAATTGCTTTCTCCAGAGATTTAAGAAATGTGCATAAATGCCAAAATCTGAAGCTTAACTTGGACCTCAAACAAAAAGGAATTAATTTGTTTAGATTGACTGAATCTTGAATACATGATTTGAGTTGACCCGTTTCTGGTACATTTTGAATACTTGCATATATTTTAGAATTAAATATAACTGCAACTGCATCTCTCTTCACATATGCGACTTGCTATATGCTATTCAAACCAGCTTTTGTTCTTCCCTTTTTCAATGTGAGCAGTATTCACTTTATTTACAGTGGGCATATATCCTCTGCTGCTCCATGTTTGGACCTTAAAAATATGCTTTAAGAGGAAAAAGGAGCAGACATATTTTCATATTGTCACTAAGATATTCCGAATGATACTTGTGAAAGAAGAATAAGCTGGTATACATATTTCTTTAAATCTGTAGCAGGCAAAGAACAAAGAATATTACAGCACAGGAACAGGCCATTCGGCCCACCAAGCCTGCATCGACCATGCTACCCGTCTAAACTAAAACCCCCTACCCTTCCGGGTACCATATCCCTCTATTCCAATCCTATTCATGTATTTGTCAAGACGCACCTTAAAAGTCACTATCGTTTCTACTTCCACTACCTCCCCGGCAGCGAGTTTCAGGCTCCCACCACTTTCTGTGTAAAAAAACTTGCCTCGTGCATCTCTTTTAAAGCTTGTCCCTCTCACCTTAAATCTTTTCTCCCTGGTAATTGAATCTTCGACCCTGGGAAAAAGCTTCTGACTATCCATTCTGCCCATGCGCCTCATAATCTTGTCGACTCCCATCACATCGCCCCTCAACCTCTGTCGTTCCAGTGAGAACAAACCAAGTTTCTCCAACCTCTCCTCCTAGCTCAAGCCCTCCGCACCAGGCAACAACCTGGTAAACCTTTTCTGTACCATCTCCAAGCCTCCATATCATTCTTGTAGTGTGACGATCAGAGTTCAACACTATATTCCAAGTGCGGCGTAACAAAGGTTCTATAAAGCTGTTACATGACTTGCCAATTTTTAAACTCAGTGCCCCGGCCAATGAAGGCAGGTGTGCCGTATGCCTTCTTGACTACCTTCTACACCTGCGTTGTCACTTTCAGTGACCTGTTTATCTGTACACCCAGATCCCTCTGCCTATCAATTCTCTGAAGGGTTCTGCAATTTACTGTATATTTCCCATCTGTATTAGATCTTCCAAAATGCATTACCTCACATTTGTCCAGATTAAACTCCATTTGATATCTCTCCGCCCAAGTCTTCAACTCATCAATATCCTGCTGTATCCTCTGACAGTCCTCTTCGCTATCCGCAATTCCGCCAACCTTTGTGACGTCCGCAAACTTACTAATCAAACCAGTTACATTTTCCTCCAAATTATATATATATATGTATATATTTTACATACAGCAAAAGTCCCAGCACTGATCCCTGAGGAGCGCCACTGGTCACAGCTCTCCATTCAGAAACGCACCCTTTCACTGCTACCCCCTGTCTTTTATAACAGAGCCAGTTCTGTATCCATCTGTGATCCCGTGCAACTTCACCTTCTATACCAGTCTGTCATAAGGGACCTTGTCAAAGGCCCTGTTGCAGTCCATATAGACAACATCCACTACCCTACCCTCATCAATCATCTTTGTCACTGTCTCGAAAAACCCAACAAAGTTAGTGAGACACGACCTCCCCTTCACAAAACCATGTTGCCTCTTGCTAATACGTCCCTTATTTCAAAGTGGGAGTAAATTCTGTCTCGAAGAATACTCTCCAATAATTTCCATACCACTGACACAAGGCTCACTGAACTGTAATTACCTGGATTATCCTTGCTACCCTTAAACAAAGGAACAACATTAGCTATTCGCCAATCCTCTGGGACCTCCCCTGTAGCCAGTGAGTATATAAAGATTTCTCTCAAGGCCCCAGCAATTTCCTCCCTTGCCTCTAAAAGTATTCTGGGATATATCCCATCGGGCCCTGGGGGCTTGTCTATCTTAATGTTTTTCAAGACCCCCAAAATCTCTCCTTTTTGATCTCAACATGACCCAAACTATCTACGCTCACTTCCCCAGACTCATCATCCACCAAGTCCTTCTCTTTGGTGAATACTGCGGAAAGTACTCATTTAATACCTCATCCATTTAATCTGGCTCCACACATAGTTAGCAACTGCTAACTTAATTATGATGCTGATGTCTCTATCTTCTCAAAGCCATTTGACTCAATATAAGCAAGGAATTAGTTTTCTGTACCTTTTTTGCAAAGATGAACACGTTTACTTTTTTGACCATAAACAGTGGATGTTATGCTATTCCCAGGAATCTATTAATGCCAATTATGATAAGTATCTCAGATCTGAAGAAGTGGCCCAAGTAGCTCACTTTTTTAAAATTCAGCAGAGAAGCACATGTCTTGCATATACTGTTGATGTAACTGCAGTTGGGAACCCTGTTTTTGTGCAATGTGGCCTGGCATGGGAAGGCAGTGACCAGAGTGACCGTATTGTGTCTTTGGAGGCAGAGATGTCAATCCTGGGAATCGCCGGTACTGTTACTGGACTAGTAATCCAGAGACCCAGAGTACTCCTCTGGGATGCCAGGTTCAAATCCCGCCACTGCAGAAGGTGAAGTTCGAATTCAATAAAAAAATCTGGAATTAAAAGTCTCGTGATGACCATGAAACCATTGTCGATTGTCGTAAAAACCCATCTGGTTCACTAATGCCCTTTAGAGAAGGAAATCTGCCATCCTTACCTAGTCTGGCCTATATGTGACTCCAGACCCACAGCAATATGGTTGACTCTTAACTGCCCCAACTGCTCAAGGGCAATTAGGAATGGGAAATAAATGCTGGCACAGCCTGCGACACCCACATCCCATGAACTAATAAAATTAAAATACTGCAGGACCAAAGTACAATGTTCCATGCTGCTGCTCCTTCAGGTACCATGCCCGAAGAGGACATTGAAGACAATGGACTCGCATTGGATTGGTCCATTATAAGATCCAGTGGCTAGTTGGTGAGAAAGAAACCAATCTTTATTTCTTCCAGACGTAACTGTCTTCCAACTTGCATAACACTGTTTCCTCTTTATACTCATTTGAGCATGACTAAATTAATAGAAAGGTAAAATTAATAAATGGTCAAATTAACAAGTTAAGGGGCACAGTAACAAAAACCAAATTCAAAAAGAAACTTACAAAAATTAAATTAAAATGTAATTGTGGAGACTGATCATGTGCACCAGCTCCTACGCGGCCACCAGTTACCGCAGGCCTCTAATGATTGATTGGTATTTATTGTCACATGTACCGAAGTACAGTGAAAAGTATTTTTCTGCGACCAAGGGAATGTACACAGTACGTACACAGTAGACAAAAGAATAATCGACAGAGTACATTGAATGGCAATAAGAGATAAAAGAAAGGTTTCTGGTTGAGAGAGTTCACAGAGTCGCCATGCTCTGGCGCCATACTGGCGATGCCACATGCCCGGACTCCAAGGACAGCTGGGCAGGACTTAACCTTGATAGAAAGGCAAGCAGTGGCTGCAACAACCCCTCCATGGTTCACTGCCAGGACAGATTTTTAATCATGAAGGGAATCCAGGGTTTTGGGGATAAGGCGAGAAAGTGGAGTTGAGGATAATCATATCAGATCCGTCATCATCTCATTGCATGGCGGAGCAGTCTCAGTGGGCTGAATGGCCTACTTCTGCTCCAATGTCTTAGGATTTGTTATAGCCAGGCCCAGGAGCAGACCCACAAGGAGGCTCTCACCTGCCCGCTCCCTTCTGCACCAGGTGCCCAAAATCAGGAGCATGGGGCTGAAGTGCAACCAAAACTAAATGAAACAACCTAAGCAAATATGGTCCATGGTCTCCACAAAGCCTCAAAACAACGCAGGCATTGTAGGAGTCCAGGAACCACTGCAACCTGTGGTTGTCTGTACCACAGCATGCAGCACTCTCCACCCCTGGTCCCCAAAGGAAAGGGGGAAGATTCCCACATAGTCCCCAATTGGGGCCCTCCACTGTCAGATAGTACAGAGCATGCCAAGGTGGGCCTGGATGGCGGGCGAAGGTAAGGAGGTGAAGAGTGGGCATCAATAACCCATACAAGAAACATCTCCGCATCAAGCGGAAAGTCACAAGTGAATTTCCACGCCATGACTCAAATTATGGGAGCCTGGTTCTTGAGGCAGATTTTGGGACCTCGGGCCAATGTGAAATTCCATCCGAGCAGGGTACCCTCAGATGGGAGTCCACCACACACTTGACCGCCCCACAACCGCATATGCCGTTGGAGCCAAGAGGTTTTGGATGACATCGGCCACAGGCTGGTCACCCACCAATGCATAACTCGTCCATTCAAATAGTGTCATCAGGCCTCGCCTCCATCACCCAGTGCAAACCGACTCTGGTCACCCCAGCAACCATGTGCTTAACCAATTAACCTCTAATTACTAACTTAATCACTTGTTGACTATTAACTATTTCCTGACTTAACAGATTTTTCTCTTTTTCCTAAAATAGAAGTAATCCTTTGAACCAAGAAAATAAAAATAATCTTTTTTTCATTCTATATATATATATATATATATATATATAAGATCATCAAAAAAAAATGAATATCATGCAATCAGTTACATTTCATCCAATCAACCTTCTCTATTTTCCCTTTAAAACAATGAAAATATGTATCAAAATGTCCTTTTAAAAAAAAAAAGTTAGCTTTTTAGCTCTTCTTATCAACAGACGTCTCTCTTTAAGAATCTCCAATCATTTCTTAGAACTTACACTTCTTTTTGTTCAACAGTAAGACAATTGATGGCTGGTATAAACCCACTTTAATTTAGAGATTTTCTTAAGCTCTAAAATTTGTTTTAAACTTGCAATATTAATTTGTAATATTTTTCATTCACGCATTCCTTTGGGGACCTGGGGTGGAGAGTGCTGCGTGCAGCAGTCCAGACAATCAGAAGTTGCAGTGGTTCCTGGACTCCTACAATGCCTGCGTTGTTTTGTGGCTTTGTGGAGACCATGGACCATATTTACTTAGGTTGTTTAATTTAGTTTTTGGTTTGTAGAATGCACATTATCCCAAAGTGACCTATTGTCTATGTAACATTCAACAAGTATTGTTCCTGAATTCCCTCTTTTTATTTAGAATTCCTTCCAGTTTATGAGTAATGCCATGTCTACCTCTTTCACAAGGGCAAGAGTTTCTGCAGCCAAAGTACTCCTTACTGCTTTCGTATCTTTTTAACTTCCCATGCCAAATAACAACACTTACACCACATTAAGAAATAATATAAGTCCTCCTTTGCTTGAAGACTCTTCACAAAGATTAGCATAACAGCATCACTAAAAACAATTAGATTCATATTACTAGCATCACCCAAAGATGAGAATTTTAAGACACACTGTTCCATCTTTAAGTTTTTCCAGCCTTAATCCAACAGTTGGGAAAACCATGGGCGAGATTCTCCGCAAATGCGGAGAATCGTAAAGGCTGCTGTGGGACAGGCCGTAACCCATGGCAGCCTTCACCCCCACTTCCGGGGCCTATTCTTCCCCCCCCCCCCCCCCGGGCGGGGCTAGGAGCGCGGCCCCGTGCGTCACGCCGGCTGACGCGACCGATGACGTCGGCCGCGCATGCGCAGGTTGGACACCGCCAACCCGCGCATGCGCAGTTGTCGTCATTTCCCTCAGCCGCCCCGCAAGGCGTGGCGGCTTTATCTTGCGGGGCGGCAGAGGGAAAAGAGTGCATCTGTTATGGACGCACGGCCCGCGATCGGTGCCCACCAGATGCCCCAAACGGGCATCTGGCGCCCGTTTCACGACGGCAGCGAGCAGATGTGTTTGCTGCCGTGTTGAAACGGGCACGAAGGCTCGGCCATCGGCCTCAGAGAATCGGTGCTTGCCGTAAAAATACGGCGAGCAGCGATTCGTGGCGTGGGTTGGGGGGGGGGGAGAATAGCGGGAGGGCATGAAAAATGTCGGGTGGCCCTCCCGCTATTCTCCCACCCGGCTTGGGGGGGGCGGAGAATCGCGCCCCATATCTTCACAAATGGATTTTTCTTTTAAAATGGGCAGCACTGTGGCACAGTGTGATGCAGGATCAATTACACAGACAAGAGTTGAATGCAATCGAGGCTTTAGTACACTAAGATGTGTGGCTTCCGACAGCACCTGACGAAATGGCTGCTGTATGGGGAGCACACATATTTATACTCCGCCTACTGGGCGGAGCCAGCAGGCAGGGAACTACCCCCGTACCTGTAGTACAGGGTCTTACCACAAATCAACAAATATATACATCAGTGGTGACTATCACAGTCACCTCCTGTTAAAATTGAGTCCGGCGGGGGTGGTGGATAACTATATAAAATACAGAGAGAAAAAAAAATTGAGTCCAATGGGGTGGAGGAGAATTATACAGAAGGATGATGTTTCAAGAGTCCAGATCAAGTTACAGGTTCAGTCGTTCCGAAGCCTTGATCTGCCGCTGGCAGCGCCGCAGTGGTGGCAGTGATTCCGGTGTCAGTCTGGTCCTCGGTGACTCCGGGAGCATGCCAAAATCCTTGTCATCCTCGGGCGTTGGCAGGGGGAGGATGGATTGTCCTGGGGCGCGGGAGTTGCGGCTGGGTGCGCCGGGGAAGAGGAGGGTGGCTTGGGCCGGAGGGGGGTGTGTGTGTGTGGAACCTGCTGGTGCCAGGTCCCTGAGGGAGACAGTATCTTGGCGGCCGTCGGGATATACTACGTAGGTGTACTGTGGGTTGGCGTGGAGTAGCTGTACCCTCTCAACCAACGGGTCCGCCTTGTGGAGTCGTACGTGCTTGCGGAGGAGAATGGGTCCTAGAGTGCAAGCCAAGTCGGGAGCGACACCCCGGAGGTGGACTTCCTGGGGAAGGCAAAGAGACGTTCATGGGGTGTGTCATTAGTCGCAGTGCATAGGAGTGACCGAATGGAGTGCAGTGTGTCGGGGAGGACTTCCTGCCAGCGGGAGGCCAGGAGATTTCTGGACCGTTTCCCCGGGGGTTATAGCTGGTCATCCTGCTCGAGGTGATACCCTTGTTGAGCAGGAACTGACGCAGCTCATTGCTCATGAATGAGGATCCCCAGTCGCTGTGTACATAGGCAGGGAAGCCGAACAGAGCGAAGATGGTGTTGAGGGCTTTGATGACTGTGGCAGACGTCATATCAGGGCATGGGATGGCGAAGGGGAATCTGAAGTAGTCATCGACCACACTGAGGAAATAGTGTTATGGTAGGTGGAGGGGAGGGGCCATTTGAAGTCCACGCAAGGCGTTGAAAGGGGTGGGAGGCCTTCATCAGGCGTGCACAGGACTGCGGTTTGCAGTCCGCACAGACCTGGCAGTCTTTGGTAATGGCCCTGACTTCCTCGGCGGAGTAGGGCAGATTACGGGCCTTGTTGAAGTGGTACAAACGTGTGACTCCCGGGTGACAAAGATTTTCATGCAGAATCCGGAGTCGGTCCACCTGTGCGCTGGCACATGTACCTCTGGATAGGGCATCGGGGGGCTTGTTGAGCTTACCGGGGCGATACAAAATCTCGTAGTTGTAGGTGGAGAGCTCGATCCTCCACCTCAAGATTTTATCGTTTTTGATCTTGCTCCGCTGTGTGTTGTTGAACATGAAAGCTACCGACCGTTGGTCAGTGAGGAGAGTGAATCTCCTGCCGGCCAGGTAATGCCTCCAATGCCGCACAGCTTCAACTACGGCTTGGGCCTCTTTTTCGACGGAGGAGTGCCGAATTTCGGAGGCATGAAGGATTTGTGAAAAGAATGCCACGGGCCTGCCTGCCTGGTTGAGGGTGGCGGCTAGAGCGACTTCTCGTGCATCGCTCTCGACTTGAAATGGTAACGTCTCGTCGACTGCATGCATCGCGGCCTTGGCGATGTCGGCCTTAATACGGTTGAAGGCCTGGTGAGCCTCGGCCGTTAAGGGAGAAAGAGTGGATTGGATGAGTGGGCGGGCCTTGTCCGCATAATTTGGGACCCACTGGGTGTAGTAAGAAAAGAACCCCAGGCAAAGTTTGAGGGCCATGGGGCAGTGGGGCAGGGAGCAGTGCCTTACCGTATCAGGATGAATGAAGCTCACGGTGCTCCCAGAGTCCAGCAGACAGGAGATCCTGTGCCCATCGATTTTCATGTTTGTAGAGGCAGTTGTTAGGTTGTGTGGGTGAGACTGGTCAATCGTGACCGAGGTGAGACGCGGCTGATCGTTGATGGTGGCAAACGATGGGGTGCCCGGGGGGCATGGGTCCTGGTATGATGGCAGCGTCCACGGGCCACACGTGCCGTGGGGGAGACAAGATGGCGGCGCTTGACGCTCCTGGGGAGGACAAGATGGCAGGGCCCATGGGCCGCATGTGGTGGGGGTTCAACAAGATGGCAGCAGCCACGGGCCACACGTGGTCCGAGGAGGGGAAGATGGCAGCGCCCACTGGCCGTGCGTGGTCCGAGGAGGGGCAGATGGCGGCGCCCACTGGCCGTGCGATGGGGGGGTCGGAACAATAGTGGCGACTGAGCGGGCCTGGCACACTGCAGCAAAGTTCCCCTTCTTGCCGCAGGCCTTACAAAGGACGCTCCGGGCCGGGCAGCATTGTCGGGGGTGTTTTGGCTGCCCACAGAAGTAACATCTGGGGCATCTGAGGTTGGTTGGCGGGAGCGCGGCACAGGCGTGGGGTTGGCTGAGTGGGGTCCCCGATCGGGCGGCCGTCTGCGGAGTCCACGATGCATAGGAGGGGGCCGCACGGCCGGGAGCTTAGGCTTGGATGTTGCGTGAGGCGATCATCAGTGAGAGCACAAGCTTTTTGGTTGCTGCGAGATCGAGCGTGGCCCCTTCTAAAAGGCGCTGGCGGATGTAATCTGACCCTATCCCCGTAACAAAAGCGTCCCTCATAAGCAAGTTCGAGTGTTCCGTGACTATGATGGCCTGACAGTCACAGTCTCTGACTAGGGGTATTAGAGCACGCCAGAAATCTTCTACTGACTCACGAGGGAGTTGACTACGAGTGGAGAGGATGTGTCGGCACGGTAGCATTGTGGATAACACAATTGCTTCACAGCTCCAGGGTCCCAGGTTCGATTCCGGCTTGGGTCGCTGTCTGTGCGGAGTCTGCACATCCTCCCCGTGTGTGCGTGGGTTTCCTCCGGGTGCTCCGGTTTCCTCCCACAGTCCAAAGATGTGCAGGTCAGGTGGATTGGCCATGCTAAATTGCCCTTAGTGTCCAAAATTGCCCTTAGTGTTGGGTGGGGTTACTGGGTTATGGGGATAGGGTGGAGGTGTTGACCTTGGGTCGGGTGCTCTTTCCAAGAGCCGGTGCAGACTCGATGGGCTGAATGGCCTCCTTCTGCACTGTAAATTCTATGACATCTATGACTATGTAAAGCGTGTTAGTCCGCTGAGTGTACTTTTCTTTCAGTAGCGCCATGGCGTCGTCGTAGGTCGGCGCATCCTTGATAAGCAGAAAGACGTTGGAGCTCAGCTGCATGTAGAGGATCTGAATCTTCTGAGCTTCCGGAATAGGGTCTGGTGCAGACCTGATGTAAGCTTCGAAACAGACTAGCCAATGTTCAAAGTCCTTTTTGGCGTTGCCTGATTGCGGATCCAGCTGCAGGCGATCCGGCTTGATGCGGAGGTCCATCTTCTGAAAACTTTAGTGTATTAAATTGATGCACGATCAATTACACAAAGACGAGAATTGAATGCAATCGAGGCTTTAATACACTAAACTTTAACAAAGAGTCATCGGACTCGAAACGTTAGCTCTTTTCTCTCCCTACAGATGCTGCCAGACTTGCTGAGATTTACCAGCATTTTCCCTTTCGTTTAATACACTAAGATGTGTGGCCTCCTATAGCAGCTGGCGAAATGGCCTACTGGGCGGGGTCAGCAGGCAGGGAACTACCCCCATACCTGTAGTACAGGGCCTTACTACAAATCATCTAATATATAAATCAGTGGTGACTACCACACAGTGGTTAACATTGTTGACTCACGGCGTCAAGGACCCAGGATGGATTCCAGCTTCGGGTGACTGTCTTGTGAGGAATTTACACATTCTCGCCGTGTCTGTGTGGGTTTCCTCCGGGTGCTCTGGTTTCCTCCCACAGTCCAAAGATGTGCAGATTAGGTGGCTGAATTGCTCCTCAGTGTCCAACGGTTAGGTGGGATTAAGGGGTTATGTGGAAAAGGCAGGTAAGTGGGCATGGGTAGGGTGCTCTTTTGGAGGGGCGGGTCAGACTCGATGGGCAAATGGCCTCCTACTGCACTGAAAGGATTTTATGATTCCGAGACATTGTATTATCTGGATATTTGGATGCTGACCTGGAGATTTTTTAAAGAAGAGTAACAATTTCACCTTTGGACTTGGAGCAAACTTGCCTTTTTCCAAGAAATCAACATGGTACTTGAAATGGACGAGCTGTTTATTTTGAACCACAATCACTTTTATTGATGGGGGAAAACTGGTCAAGGCTGATGATTACTGCAACCATATGGCAGAGATGAGCTTTTAGGCTTTGGACCTGTTGTTTTTGAAATCAAAGTGTTCTGAGGAATAAGCCAAGAAGAAAGGCTGCGCTAACTTGCTCTCCCCCTGCCTACCCAGAAATTCCATATGCGTTTATCAACATGTAGCCAGGGAATCAGAGTATATCTTGTTTGCATTTTGAAACCTGCAAAGCTGAGACAAGAAGAATCGATCCAGCTCTCCATTTATCTCCAAGCCAAAGCTCCATTGGTGAAATCTTATAGACGTCTACTTGGACCACATAAGGGAGCTTCAGATCGACAGCATCGAAACCCTGTGAACTTTATTTCATGAAGCTGATGCTCAAAAGCTCACCTTTGCAGGAACCCTATTTGTTTGCTGTGTGTGGATATGGGTGGGAATGTGTGGCCACATTTTGTTGTGATCACTGGAGGACAGCATTAATGATAAAATCATGTCAGTTGATAACTATGATTTTGCATTGCAAGTATGGTTCTGTGTGAAAATGATAGCTAAGTGGTCAGTTCGGAGAGAAAATGAAATAGAATGATAGCTAGATAATTGCTTGTGAAAAAAATGAAATGAAAATCGCTTATTGTCACGAGTAGGCTTCAATGAAGTTACTGTGAAAAGCCCCTAGTCGCCATATTCCGGCGCCTGCCCGGGGAGGCTGGTACGGGAATCGAACCGTGCTGCTGGCCTGCCTTGGTCTGCTTTAAAAGCCAGCGATTTAGCCCAGTGAGCTAAACCAGCCCCATGCAGGGCTGGGCACAGGTTTCTGATAGGGAAAGGGCTGCAGTATCTTTGCAAATATCTTTTTTAGAACCCTGGTGTGTAGTCCATGCGGTCCAGGTGATTTATCCACTTTCAGACCTTTCAGTTTCCCCAAACCCTTCTCCTTCGTGATGGTCATTGCACTCACCTCTGCCCCCTGATTCTCCTGGAGCTCTGACATCCCACTGTGTCTTCCACCATAAAGACTGATGCAAAGTAACTATTCAGTTCCTCCGCTATTTCTTTGTTTCTTATCATTACTTTTCTAGCCACATTTTACAGTGGTCCAATGTCTATTTATGCCTCTCTCTTAACTTTTATATATTGAAAAAAACTCTTCCCATCTTCCTTTATATTACTAGCTAGCTTGCACTCAAATTTCATCTTCTCGCTTATTGCTTTTTTAGTTGTCCTCTGCTCGCTTTTAATGGCTTCCCAGTCCTCTGACTTCCCACCAATACTCGCCACTTTGTATGCTTTTTCTTTGCGTTTATGCTGTCCTTGACTTCCTTCATCAGCCATCGATGCCTTGTCCTCCCCTTAGCATGTTGCCTCCTCTTGGGATGAATTTCTGTTGTGCCTCCCGAATAACCCCCAAAAACCCCTGCCATTGCTGTTCCACTGTCTTCCCTGTTAGACTCCTTTTCCAATCAACTTTGGCCACCTCCTCCTTCATGTCTTTGTAGTTACCCTAATTGTATTACCATTACATCTGATTGCAGCTTCTCCCTCTCAAACTGCAGGTTAAGTTCTATCATATTGTGGTCACTGCTCCCTAAGGGTTCCTTCACCTTAAGTTCCCTAATCAAGTCTGCCTCATTACACATCACCAAATCCAGAATTGCCTGTTCCCTAGTAGACTCTGTCACAAGTCTTATATTATCATGCTGAGTAATATGTTGTATTCTTTGTCCTTTCTTCCAGAATGATCCGATGTAGTGTTGACAAAGAATATACCAATCAAAAGATTGAAACAAAACTAATTTATTATTACACTACTAATTAAATGAAGTTTGCACACTCTACTGAGCTACAGATAATAATTAAGGAATATTGAATCTGTTTTACAGTACTTAATAATCTAAATAGGCACTAACTACATGTGATCTAATCTTGTATTCACTCTATCTACTCTAATCTTTTTATGCTTTCACTATGCTTTCTCCTTATGCTACTCTTTCCAGCTTCTCCCAGAATTCCCTCAGATCTGACTTAAATACAGAGAAGTGGTGTTTGATTTACACGGAGATGGCATTATTAACCCTTCACTGACCTGACTATATACATATAATTACAACAAGTTGCTCCACTACCAACCTGATTTTCCCAGTCCACCTGCATATTGAAGTACCCCAGGATTATTGTAATAATGCCTTTTTTACATGTCTTTTCTATCTCCTGATTTATTTTCTGCCCCACATCCTGACGCCTGCAAGAGAGCCTGTACATAACTCTCATCAGGGTGCTTTTATCTTTGCAATTGCTCCTGTGTACTGAAGCACGGTAGCATTGTGGTTAGCACTGTTGCTTCGCAGCTCCAGGGTCTCAAGTTCGATTCCCAGCTTGGGTCACTGTCTGTGTGGAGTCTGCACGTTCTCCCCGTGTTTGCATGGGTTTCCTACAGGTGCTCCGGTTTCCTGCCACAGTCCAAAGATGTGCAAGTTAGGTGGACTGGCTTGCCCTTAGTGTCCAAAAAAGGTTCAGGTGGGTTATGGGGATAGGGTGGAGGTGTGCGGATAGGGTGGAGGTATGGGCTTAGATAGGGTTCTCTTTCCAAGTCTCAATGGGTCTCCTCCTGCACTGTAAAATCTATGGGCGCGATTCTCTGATCGCGGGACCAAGTGTCCGCGTCGTCGTGAATGCCGTCGCGTTTCACCTCGGCGCGAAACGGGCGCGGGCACTAGCGATTCTGGCCTCATTTCCTGGCGAACACTGGGGGCGTGGACAACCCGCACATGCGCAGTGGTGCTGCACCAACCCGCACATGTGCAGTTGGGCCGCGCCAACCCGCGAATGCGCTGGGGAATTCTTCAACGTGCCGGCCCCGACGCAACATGGGTATATAAAATAGGGCCGGGACTGGAGAAGCCCGTCCGCCGATCGATGGGTCACGGGCCAGACCCCATCGGAGCCCTCCCTCCCCCCCCCCCCCCCCCCCCCCCCAGTGAAGGAGCGCCTCCTCCCCCCCACCCCCCTTAAAGGCCGCTCCCCGACCCTATGCGCAGAGTTCCTGCCGGCTGCGAGCAGGTGTGAACGGCACTGGCGGGCCTCTGCCGTTTCTGTGTGGCTGCTCGGCCCATCAAGGCCGGAGAATCAGCGGCCCACGACCGGCGCCGTGTCAGATGCGCTGGCATAAATGGCACCGATTCTCCGCTGCTCGGAGAATTGCCTGCCGGCGTGGGAAAAAATGGCGCGAACGCCGATTCTCCCCTACGGCGCGGCATGGGAGAATCCCACTCTATGATTTTATGTGTTTAATTGCAGTGCTGATGTCAATACATCTTTAAATATGGCGAAACTAATAGGTTTGAGTACCATGTGTAGCAGAGTACTGGGCTTGTTGCTTAAGCTTGTACGAATGATGTTTGGAAGAATTTATGATGATCTTTATTGTCACAAGTAGGCTTACATTGCAATGAAGTTACTGTGAAAAGCCCCTATTTGCCACATTCCGGCGCCTGTTCGGGTACACAGAGGGAGAATTCACAATGTCCAAATTACCTAACAGCACATCTTTAGAGATTTGTAGGAGGAAACCGGAGTACTCAAAGGAAACCCACGCAGACACAGGAGAACGTGCAGACTCCGCACTGACAGTGACACAGCCGGGAATCGAACCTGGGACTCTGGCACTGGGAAGCCACAGTGCTAACCACTGTGCTACCGTGCTGCCCTTTATGTTTATCAACTCAAGATTCTGGAGTACAATTTATTTACTTTGTTACATTTGTTGTTTGGGGTAGTTTTAACTATTTAAGACTTATTCACAATTCTATTTTCTATGTTTCTATCCCAATGGGTATTGAGATTCTGAAAGACACTTGTATTGATTTTATTTTACTTATGTTACACACGCTGTGCACCAGTTTCAACTCCTGGCCATGAGTTTGATTCTTACAAAAGCTTTTTTTAAAAATCTGACTCTGTGGTCAGTGTGATATTCATCACAAACTGCAACATCGCAAAATAACTGCATGAAAGAACTAGCAATCAGAGACAGGACACAAGATGACAGAATTTGAATATGTTTAGGTCTCATCCAATCAGGATTATGTCAATGCTTCTCAACACAATTATTGAATGTCTGTGAAAATGCAAAATAGAATCAGAAGTAATTTTGGAAGCTTTAAAATTATACTAAAATTGCCATGATATAATAAAGGAAATATTATAAAATATTTATCCTGGGCATGTAATTTTCAAAATATAATGGACAGAATTTCCTAATTTCTGTGTTGTAAACAACGTTTTGCCTGTGAAACTGGTTGGAGCAAATGCAACACATAGGCACTTTGTACACCAAACCTAGCAATGCACTCTTAGCTTTCAAAATAAAAGAATACTTTTTCTTGTGTCTTTCAGTCTTACTTTTCTACTTCTGGCAGCAACTCTACACAAATGTAATTGTTGGCTTTAGGATTGAATAATGTTCCAGAAAGTTTGTTCCTTCTGAAATGATGGGACAGTGAAGGCCAACTATTGCATTAAACCACCGTATTGAATTGTTAATAGAAAACACTATTGTGAAGGCAAATCAGAGCCGGAAACTAGGCAATCGAATAGAGATGCTAAAATTCGCACATCGAGATTTGAGTATTTTAAATTTCTCCACAGCTGTGGCTTAATGCTTGAAAAGACTTGTAGAAAACAAAAGGTTCACTGCAGCAATTTGCCAGTGTAACAGTGGTCTGGTGATCATTCTCTGATTTCCTTAATATTCCCTTTGCATCTGTGCAGTCCAGTTTTATATTGCTGTAATGGTGCAACACACAATGAATGCTTTGATAACTTGAAATTTTGGACACAAGTAAACTCAGCTTTGCTCACTTTGTTCTTATTTATGTTGTCAATTGAGACAGGTTTGGAACTCAGACGAGAAACTTCCGTCTTTACTATGATGGGAAACACTTTGTGGGAGAAAAACGGTTCGAGTCGATCCATGACCTGGTAACAGACGGATTGATTACATTATACATTGAGACTAAGGCTGCAGAATACATTGCCAAGATGACGATTAATCCAATCTATGAACACATAGGCTATACAACTCTAAACCGGGAGTCTACCAACACAAAATGTCTTCCAGCCCTTAGAGACATACAAGCAGAGCCCCAATCTGCTGCAGAGGGTGCCACTCCAGAGGAGAGGGTAAGGATCAAAAATGTTTCATTTCTTCCCCCTCCTCCACCTCTATATTTTTCTATACTGTAAATTTTTACTCAAGTGTACTCAAGATTACTTCAGAGTTATTCTATTTGGAAATGCAGACAGAATAATGTAATCATGCATTATAAAGTATGGCAACATAATTGAATTGCCTTGGGAGATGATATAGTAACATAGCTAAAGACTCAAAAATCTGTATTTTCTGATTTTAGGACATTTTATTGTAGCTTATTACATATTATTTTATTGCATTGAACCCATATTCCTGCAATAGGGGATCAGAAAAGGTTCTAATGGTAAACCAAAGTAGGAGGTTCCCTACCAGTAGGAAAAGTGGCATGACATGTAAATTGAATATATGAAACTTTAGTTGGGAGTATTGTTTATAAATAATTATATAAACCAGAAGGGAAAGTTTAATTGTTTTGGAAATATAATCAAAACTGTAAAAGTTTGTTATAGCCTTAAATGCATTAATGGTGTTTTATTTTAAATTAGCATTTTGATTATTGTTTTTGATCTTTTGGTAGTTTTTAATGGTGACAACTCTTATTTTGGCTACCACATGTTGTGGTGCATTTTCATTTATATCAGGGCGTTCTACCAGGACTGATAGTAGATCAGCATTATAATTGCATCCAATTTGAAGCCATGGTTCAACAGCAAATCAGTAGATAGTATTATACATATATTCTCTTTTGTACTTTTTATTACTAACACAAGAACACATGAAATAGGAGCAGGAGAATACCACAATGGCCGGTCAAGCCTGCACCACCATTCAAAATGATCATGTCTGATCTTGGGTCTCAACTCCTTTTCCTGCCTATTCCCCATATCCCTTTGGTTCCCAGAGAGACCAAATATCTGTCGATCCCAGCCTTAAATCTACTCAATCCCACTGGGGTAGCAAATTCCAAAGTTTCACAACCCTTTCAGTGATGTCTGCCTGTGCTTTAGACCAGTGCTTCTCAAAGTGTGGTACGAGTACCGGTGCCGGTACTCGAGCCATCGTCTGCCGGTACTTGGAGTGTTTCCAGAAAAGAAAGAGACAGTAATCCTGGATTGGCTTGTTTCGCTTACCGGTCCCTGGCACATTGAAAAAAAAAAACTGCTGGTACACCACATCAGATAGTTTGAGATGCACTGCTTTAGACTCCTTAACCAGTGGAAACAATATCTGTGTCCACCTTTTCAGGACCCTTCAGAATTTTAACTGTTTCCATGAGGTCACCTCTCATGTTCTAAACTCCAGAGAATAGACCCAGTTTACACCTCTCATCACAGGATAAATTGGCTAATCATGTGTAATGAAATTGTCTTTACATTAAAGTACAACTTGTATATAAAATAATTTTGTGTAACTTGTGGCTTTTTATTGCATTGCGGTGACTAAGGACTTTTCACAGTAACTTCATTACAATATAAGCTTACTTGTGACAATAATATGGATTACTATTATTATTCATATTGACCGGAACACAGAAATGTGGAGTGTGAAATTGTGCAGGCAGTGTGTTAATTTTAAAGGACTGGCTCTTAAGACATTTATTTCGTTCCATTTCCCAGATTTGCCTTGGTAGGATGTGGACTGGTCCTCATTCTCTGAGATGACTGTTTTTAAGGCAACATTATTCTCCAGGGCATGTAGTGATTTTAACATTATCCAGCATTGTTTGTGAGGGAGGATTTGACAAAGAGTCATTGGACTCGAAACGTTAGCTCTTTTCTCTCCCTACAGATGCTGCCAGACCTGCTGAGATTTTCCAGCATCGTCTCTTTCGTTCCAGCATTATTTGTGTATTGTAGCTGGGCCAAGAAAGTGAATGCACCATTCTCTCATTATAATGACTTCAGAGTAGATTTATGAAAAAAGTAACATTTATTAGTTATGAGAATAAATCAAACAAAAGTTAGAAGAGCCCTGATTCACCTGAATAAATACTGCAATACCTTGTCAGAATCATTGACACACGCTCCACACTACGTGCATGTGAGGTTGGAGACAGGCCGTGCCCAGAGCCCGACATGGAGACTGGACACGGACCTCCTGGTCGACAAGGCCTTCTGCCAGAAAACATCACAGGCCATAGGCGACTACATAAGCAGCAACTGGAACGGGGAAGTCTCACCCTCCATGTTGTGGGAGGCACTGAAGGCTGTTATCAGAGGGGAAATTATAGCCTACAAGGCACGTAGAGATAGGGTAGAGAGGGAGGCCAGGCAACAACTGCATCTTGGAGGTCGACAGAAAGTACTCCGAGGCCTTGACCGTAGAGATGCTGGCGGAGAGCAAAAAGCTACAAATGGACTTTAACCTGCTATCCACCAGGAAAGCAGTGTACCAATTCCGCCAGACACGAGGGACCTTTTACGAGCACAGAGACAAGACTGGCTGCCTATTGGCTCACAAGCTGAGAAAGCAGGCAGCCATGAGGGAAATAGTGCAGGTAAAAGACAACAGAGGCAGACTGGTAACGGAACAAAAAGAGGTCAACCGAGCTTTTGAGACCTTTCACCGAGGGCTGTACACCACCGCTCCCCCAATGGACGTGGGATGAAACAGTTCCTCGATGGACTAGACATACCAGTTGTGGGGGAGGACAGATGGGGAGAGCTGGAAGCACCAATAGATCTGGGAGAAACCATGGAGAGCATCAGATCCATGCAGGCGGGGAAGGCGCCGGGACCGTATGGATTCCCGCCGGACATCCATAAAAAATTTGCACCGGTCCTGGCCCAACATCTAAGGGACATGTTCGTAGACTCGCTAGCAAGGGGCACTTTACCTCCCACACTAGCGCAGGTCACAATTTCACTGATACCCAAAAAAAAGACAAAGACCTGACAGAATGTGGATCATATAGACCCATTTCACTGCTAAATGTGGATGCGAAAATACTCGCAACGGTCCTAGCGAAAAACCAACACTGCAAAGGAGGAAAATCAAGGGAGGCCTGGCACTGCCAAACTTACAATACTACCACTGGGCAGCAACAGTGGAAAGAGTGAGGGGATGGGTGCACGAACCTGACTCGGAGTGGGTGCGGATGGAAGAGGCTTCCTGCAAGGCTACGATCCTCCGGGCCCTCGTCACACAGCACTCCCATCCCCTTCGACGGGATACACATCTAGCCCAGTGGTAGCGGGCACACTGAAAACTTGCAGCCAACTAAGACAGCACTGAGAGCTAACCAGGATGTCCCCCATGGCACCCATCTGTGGTAACCACAGATTCCCACCAGCCATGCTGGACGCAACCTTTAAAAAATGGAGACCGGACATGGGAACACTGACAGTCAGGGACTTTTAAATAGGGCACAGACTAGCGACACTGAACAAACTAACGGAGGTATAGGAATTGCAAACAGGACAGGAAATGAAGAACCTGCAAATAAAGCACTTCCTCCGCAAAGAGACAATAGAGTACCCCTGGCCTCCTGAGACCACACTATTAGAGGAAGTGATGAGCACGGACAGTAAGTAGGGGGACTCTGTGGGGAAAATATATGGACAACTACTGGACGGAGTACGAACGCCACTGGATGAGACCAGACGGAAATGGGAGGAAAAACTCCACCTCCCACTGCGCAAGGCTCAGCTTCATGCACTTCACAGTGGTGCACAAAGCACACCTGACCAGAACCCGAATGAACAGGTTCTTCCGGAGGTGGAGGACAAATGTGAGCGGTGCCAGAGGGACCCGGCCAACCACACCCACATGTTCTGGGCATGTCCCAAACTTGCTGGGTTCTGTACAGCCTTCTCCGAGGCAATGTCCAAGGTTGTGGGGTGAGGGTGAAGCCACGCCCAAATGTGGCAATCTTCAGGGTATCAGAGCAGGCAGGGCTACACAAGGGGAAGGGGGCTAACGCACCAGCTTTCGCTTCCCTGATCGCATGCCGGAGAATCCTGCTCCGCTGGCGATCAGCAGCACCACACACAGCTACAGACTGGCTAGCTGATGTCTCGGAATTTCTCAATCTGGAGAAGATCAAATGCGCAAAGCGAGGGTCGGAGGAAGGCTTCCTTACTGCATGGGGGCAATTTATTGGCCAGTTCCAAAACCTGTTCTAGGCCAGTAAAAGCCAGTAGAAAGGGAAACGGGAAGGATTTTTTTTTAAAAGGGGAAAAGAAATAAGGACAAGGAGAAACGCCAGGGCTGTACAACCTGGGAGGGGGGGGGGGGGGGGGGGGGGCAGAAAGCCTGAGAGGGACAAAACGAGACAACCCCCCCCCCCCCCCCCCCCCCCCCCAATTCACAAAAAGAACACAGCAGAAGCTAACGGCGAGATAAAGGAAAACGGGGGAGGAAAGGGAGAAATGGGAGCCCCCCCCCACCCCGGATCGACCAGGGAGGACATCTGGGAGGCTAGGCGGGGAAGGGGGTGAGTGTTTGTGAAAGGGGGGGGGGGGCTGAGGGCATGCTGAACTTGATGGCAACAATATGTAAACAGAGAAAAGTAAGACCAAGCCTTTTCCACATTGTATAATAAATGAAAACGAACGGCAAATGTCCATAACTTTGAAAAGACCAATAAAAAGATTTTTATTTTAAAAAAAGAAATGATTGAAATATCACCAGGGTCTGACTCTGATGTGGTTCTTCAATCTTCTTTGTCTTGAGGATGTGATGTAACAATTTGCTCCATCAAATGAAATTTGAGCAATGGCTATGAAGTTAATGTAAGGATCATCAATCTAAATATGAACTGAGTTTACAGCAATCTTCAAACAGTTCTGAGATTATACTCATTAGAACATCAAAGAACAACTGCTGTGGCTGACATTTTGTTTGTTAGCATCCAGAAAACAAACTTTTCTTTACTATAGGGGGCACGGTAGCACAAGTGGCTGTGGCTGGAAATGGCTTCACAGTGCCGGGGTCCCAGGGCATTAGATGATTACTTGAATAGAAAATATGTGCAAGGGTAGGGGAAAAGGCAACGCCAGCCACCTATCGCAAGGCATTCCACCTCTTAAAATCCACCTTCATCCCTCCACCACACAATCCCCCCCCGCACAATCCCTCTGCACTCCTTCACCCTAAGCGCCATTGCCAATGGCTCTTTTGCCAAGGCGAATAGCATTGGGGAGAGCCGGCACCCCAGCTTGTCCCATGTGAAGCCCAAAGTACCCCTAACTCACTCAGTTCATCTGCACACTCACCGCACACTCATCACCAACACCTTATACAGCAGTCGATCCCAATGCACAAGCCCCAGCACCTCGAACAGATATGCCCACTCCACCCGAACAAAAGCCACCACTACCTCAACATCCTGCACTCCACAAGGGCATTATAATCACGTTCAGTAACCGCCACATATTTGCAACAGTTGCCTTCCTTTCACCAAACCCATCTGTTCCTCCCCAATATCCCTGGCACATAGTCCTCAATCAATGATGCAAGCACCTTTGCCAAAAGCTTGGTATCAATATTTACTGTTGATATTGGACGGTACGACCTGATGTGTTGGGCAGGCTGGGTCGATGTGGACTTCACTTGATGCAGTGTAGCAAGAGACAGACCTCCAACACTTGATGAGATGCAACACTATTTTATTTAACGTCTTAACTATTGCACACGTTCAACTGTGGGTTGACACTATGCTGACTTGACTGGAGACCTAGTGCTAACCTGACCAGACTTTCTAGCTACCGCATGGTGTTTGCACTGACTAGCTCACAAGCTCTGACTGTCTCAGAGGCTGGATCCAGAGAGAGCGGGAAACCTGGTGCCCTCTGGCTTTATAGTGGTAGTGTCCTGTCTGGTGATTGGCTGCTCTGTTCTGTGTGCTTACTGGTCATCCTGTGTATCAATCACTGCCTGTCTGCACTCCATTATATACATAGATGTATATTATGGCATCTTCCCCCTTTTTTTTGAGATAATAAATATCTCCCGCTGGCTGTTGGGAGGCCTGTAGTAAACTCCCAACATTGTGACTACACCCTTCCTATTCCTGAGCTCTACCTATATTGCCTCGCTGCATGAGCCCTCTGAGGTGTCCTCCCGCAGTTCAGCTGTGATATTTTCCGTAACCAGTAATGCAACCCCCCCCCCCCCCCCCCCCCCCCCAATCTCAAAAGATAACTCTTTACAGCAAATATTCCAGAGTGTTAACTGTATTTAAAAGTGGATTGGGATCTGAGATGGTTTTGAGTGGAAATAAAGATAGCAGTTAAGGGTATTGTGCCATTGTATTCATTAACACTGTTTAAAGGGTCATTTTAAGATGTTTTCTTGTGTGATGTTAAAGATATTTTTATACTGTCAGAATTTGTTTTTTTGTTTTTTTTACAATTTAGAGTACCCAATTATTTTTTTGACAATTAAGGGGCAATTTAGCGTGGCCAGTCTACCTAATCTACACATCGTTGTGGGAGTGAAACCCATGCAGACACGGGGAGAATGTGCAACCTCCACACAGACAGTGACCCAGGGCCGGGATTCGAACCCGGGTCCTCAGCACTGTAGGCTGTAGTGCTAACCATCAATATTCAGGTCCCAATCTATGCCATCCTGCAGCCATGTCTCTATATTGGCTATTAAATCCTACTCTATTTGCACTCAGTTCATCTATTTTATCTTTAATGCTCTGTGCATTAAGATAACGAGCCTTGCGTTTTGTACTTATTATTTATGTAAACTCTAGTCTTATTGGTTGGATTACACTTGGACTTGTTGTCCCTTCCTGTCATCATCTGTTTTAGCATTTCCCATTTAATATATCTTTTTCTTGCCTTTTCTCTTTTCTTTGATTTACCACAACTTCTCAAATTGGATCCCTTGCCCCACTATTTAGTTTAAAACCTTTTTTACTTCCCTAGTTATGCTAAACATAGTGCTACCGTGACTGGTTAGCACTGCTACTTCACAGTGCCAGGGACCCGGGTTCAATTCTGGCCTTGTGGAGTTTGCACTCTCTCCCGTGTCTGCTTGGGTTTCCTCTAATTTCCTTTCACAGTCCAAAGATGTGCAGGTTCGATGGATTGGCCATGCTAAATTTCCCTTTAGTGCCCAAAGATATGCAGGTTTTGTGGGTTTGCGGGGAATGGCCCTTGGTAGGGTGCTCTTTCAGAGGGTTAGTGTGCAAATTTCACACACACAGTAACCCTGTGGTTGGAATTGAACTTGGGTCCCTGGCGCTGTGCGGCAGCAGTGCTAATCACGTGCCGCCACGACAGGAGGTCAGACAGAATATATGGAACAGCAAAATATGACTAAAAGATGAATAAGGAGAGAAAAATAAGACTAAGAGAGAATGCTAGCCTGAAATAGAAAAACAGGTAGTAAGTGTTTCTATAACTATTTTAAAAAAGAAACTTATCAACAAAGTGAGCATTGGTCATGTAGAAAGTGCAACTGGGGAATTGGACATGGAAAACAAGGAAATGGCAGATAGATTTAATGGATATTTTACATAGAAATATAGAAAATAGGTGCAGGAGTAGGCCACTCGGCCCTTTGAGCCTGCACCACCATTCCATATGACCATGACTGATCATGTAAATTCAATATCTCACTCCCGCTTTATCTCCATACCCCTTGATTTCTTTAGCTACATGGGCCACGTCCAGCTTCCTCTTGAACATATCCTACGAACTGGCCCCAACAGCTTTCTGTGGTAGAGAATTCCACAAGTTTGCAACTCTCTGAGAGAAGAAGTTCTTCCTCATTTCTGTCCTGAATGGCTTACCCCTTATTCTTAGGCTGTGACTCCTAGGTCTGGACGTGCCCAATATCGGGAACATTCTTCCCGCATCCAGACTGTCGAATCACAGCCTATGGGCGGGATTCTCTGATCCTGAGGCTAAGTGTTGGCGCTGTCGTAAACGCCGTCGCATTTCCCAACGGCGTCAACACGGCCTCAGGAGCAGCAATTCTGGCCCCCCCAGGGGGCCAGCACAGCACTGGAGCGACCCACGCCGCTCCAGCTGCCGATCCCATCGTCAGATGGGCGCTGTGGGTCCACGCATGCGCAGTGGGATGGGCGCGATTTCCGCGCATGTGCGGTGTCTCCCTTCTCCGCAATGACCCCAACACAACATGGCATTGGGCTACATGGACCGGCGTGAAACAAAGGAGGCCCCCAGCCCAAGAGACGGCCTGCCAATTGGTGGGCCCCGATCGCGGGCCAGGCCACAGCGGAGGCCCCCCCGCCCCCTGGGGTCGGAAACCCCCCCCCCCCGGATTCCTTTCCACACCGAGGTCCCACCAGGTTAGAACGGCACCGGCCGGACTCGGATTTTTTGGTACGGCCGCTCGCCCCATCCTGGGCGAAGAATCACCGGGGGGGGGGGGGGCCCCTTCAAGCGGCCCACGACCAATGCCGCGCCGACACCAATGGCGCCGATTCTCCGCTCTCCGGTGGATCGCATTGGGGCGACGTGGCGCGATTCGCTCCGGTCGTGGCAGTTCTACGGGCCGGCCCCAGGGTGAGAGAAACCCATCCAATGTTTCTATGAGATTGGATTGGATTTGTTTATTGCCACGTGTACCCAGGTACATTGAAAAGTATTTTTCTGCGAGCAGCTCAACAGCTCATCAAGTATACAAGGGTAGAAAAGGGAATAAAAGAAAATACATGGGGCTGGTTTAGCACAGGGATAAATCGCTGGCTTTGAAAACAGACCAGGGCAGGCCAGCAGCACGGTTCAATTCCCGTACCAGCCTCCCCGAACAGGCGCCGGAATGTGGCAACTAGGGGCTTTTCACAGTAACTTCATTTGAAACCTACTTGTGACGATAAGCGATTTTCATTTCATTTCATTAATAGGGTAACACAAGGTATACAATGTAACTACATAAGCACTGGCATCGGATGAAGCATACAGGGGTGCAGTGTGAATGAGGTCAGTCCATAAGAGGGTCATTTAGGAGCCTGGTAACAGCGGGGAAGAAGCTGTTTTTGAGTCTGTTCGTGCATGTTCTCAGATTTCTGTATCTCCTGCCCGATGGAAGAAGTTGGAAGAGTGAGTAAGTCAGGTGGGAGGGGTCTTTGATTATGCTGCCCGCTTTCCCCCGGCAGCGGGAGGTGTAGATGGAGTCAGTGGATGGGAGGCAGGTTCGTGTGATGGACTGAGCGGTGTTCACGACTCTCTCAAGTTTCTTGTGGTCCTGGACCGAGCAGTTGCCATATCAGGCTGTGATGCAGCCAGATAGGATGCTTTCTATGGTGCATCAGTAAAGGTTGGTAAGGGTTAATGTGGACATGCCAAATTTCCTTAGTTTCCTGAGGAAGTATAGACGCTGTTGTGCTTTGTTGGTGGTAGTGTCGACGTGGGTGGACCAGGACAGATTTTTAGAGATGTGCACCCCTGCGAATTTGAAACTGCCAACCATCTCCACCTCGGCCCCGTTGATGCTGACAGGGGTGTGTACAGTACTTTGCTTCCTGAAGTTAATGACCAGCTCTTTAGTTTTGCTGGCATTGAGGGATAGATTGTTGTCGCTGCACCACTCCACTAGGTTCTCAATCTCCCTCCTGTATTCTGACTTGTCGTTGTTCGAGATCCGGCCCACTATGGTCGTTTTGTCAGCAAACTTGTAGATGGAGTTGGAACCAAATTTTGCCACGCAGTCGTGTGCGTGCAGGGAGTAGAGTAGGGGGCTAAGTACGCAGCCTTGCGGGGCCCCGGTATTGAGGACTATTGTGGAGGAGGTGTGGTTGTTCATTCTTACTGATTGTGGTCTGTTGGTCAGAAAATCAAGGATCCAGTTGCAGAGTGGGGAGCCAAGTCCTAGGTTTTGGAGCTTTGATATGAACTTGGCTGGGATTATGGTGTTGAAGGCGGAGCTGTAGAAAATAAATAGAAGTCTGATGTAGGAGTCCTTGTTGTCAAGATACTCTAGGGATGAGTGTAGGGCCAGGGAAATGGCTCCTGCTGTGGACCGATTGCGACGGTAGGCGAATTGCAATGGATCAAGGCGTTCTGGGAGTATAGAGGTGATGTGCTTCATGATCAATCTCTCGAAGCACTTCATTACGATTGAAGTCAGGGCCACCGGACGGTAGTCATTGAGGCAGGCTGCCTGGTTCTTCTTGGGCAGTGGTATGATGGTGGTCTTCTTGAAGCAGCTGGGGACCTCGGAGTGGAGTAGGGACAGGTTAAAGATGTCCGTGAACACCTCTGCCAATGAGATCCCTCTCATTATTCTGAACTCCAGTGAGTACAAGCTCAGTCGATCCAGTCTTTCTTCATATGTTAGTCCTGCCATCCCGGGAATTAGCTGGGCACCCTGAATAGCAAGAATATCCTTCTTAATGCTAGACTCTCTGTCCCCTAGTATTTCCAGAAGGTTATATGTCTCCTCCTTCGTGAAGACAGATCCAAAGTATTTGTTCAACTGGTCTGCCATCTCTTTGTTACCCATTATGAATTCACCTGATGCTAACTTTAAGGGGCCTACTTTTGTCTTCACCTGTCTTTTTCTCTTCACATATCTATAGAAGCTTTTGCAGTGTTTTTATGTTTTCTGCAAGCTTACTCTTCTATTTGGCATCAGTTTTCACTATTAAGGATACAAGTAACATCCCAGAAATAGCTATACATCAGGAAATTAAAGGGAAGGAGGAACTCAGGAAAATTAGAACTACCAGGGAAGTGGTGTGGAGTAAATAGTTGGAGCTGCAGCCATGTCCTGGTGGATTTCATCCTAGGGTGGGACTGCTCTCATGTAGTTCCAATCTTATTTATCTGATTCTTAACTAGAGAATCATTTGCAATGGGTCGCTCCCTGCTCCGGAATCATTACCTCTGTTGTTACCCAATGATCTATCCTTCATCTCCCTCCTATTTCTTGACTACATACTGCCCATCGGTGACATTATCACAGCATGAGTTTTCACATGTACACAGATAAATCCGAGTTCCACCTGAACCGCCTCTCGCGACTCTGCCATTGTTCCGAGGTGAGCAAAAATTTCCTTCAATTAAATATTGGGAAGACTAAAGTCATTAGCCAGGATACTCCCGGTCGGATGGAGAATGGAGCGTCTGCCAAAAAACGGGATCAGTGCAGACGGTAGACCTGTCCCCATCCTTCGCTCCTGAGGGTTGGGTGGACTTGGGATGTAGGTAGGGTGTTGACCCCTGGGCCCTCAACCTGGCATGGGGGTTCCATGTCTGGACAGCCCCTTCCAGCCCTGGGCAACCTGAAGATTACCATTGGCCATGGTGATCTCATGCAGCCCTCTGCTCAACAGTATCCTCCTGGTCTGACTTTTTAAATTCTAAAGTGGCCCCCTCATCCTGAACTGTAATGCCTGACAGCTGATGAAGTCCAGGCAGTTCAATGAAGAATCAATGTAGGAAAACCTTCCCTTTCCAAACATCTGCTCCCTCAAACATATGCCTCGAAAACTGCAGCAATGCCCACAACACTTGAAGAGGTTTCAAATCCCCTGAGATCCTTTGAAATGCAAAGCATCCATTCACTTTCACAGAGCAATACCTTTCACTAGCCTGTGATTGACAGCTTAATGGTTCAGACACCGCTGCGAGGGGTTTTGGTTATTTATCGTTCCCTTCACGCTTGAATCCATCTCAAGTACCCTGCTTCCATGCTAACCACAAGGTTTATCATAGAATTTAGAATCATAGAATTTACAGTGCAGAAAGAGGCCATTTGGCCCATCGAATCTGCACCGGCTCTTGGAAGGAGCACCCTACAGAAGCCCACACCTCCACCCTATCCCCATAACCCCACCCCACCTTTTTGGACACTAAGGGCAATTTAGCATAGCCAATCTGCACATAACCTAATCTGCACATCTTTGGACTGTGGGAGGAAACCGGAGCACCCGGAAGAAACCCACAAAGACACAGGGAGAACGTGCAGACTCTGTACAGACAGTGACCCAAACCGGGAATCGAACCTGGGACGCTGGAGCTGTGAAGCAACTGCTAACCACTGTGCTACCGTGTTGCCCACCATAAGCACTCTTGCTATGCTTGACAGCTCCTGAGCACTCAATACAGCCAAGTAGCATTTGGATGAAAACCGGCGTGCTTTCTGCCATGAATAACTTTGCACAGCCAAGGACTGTGACTCGCACCTCCGTGCCATTCTTCGTGCTAGCAGAGACCAGTCCTGATTCTCTACTGGCGGGAGCACTTATACTCCGGAACGGAGAATGCCAGCCATTGTTTTCTGTCAATGCTCCAAACTCCATTCCCTTGTTACTAACCCCATCCCTTTCCTAGCAAAAGATTAAGCCAGGCTGTTCGTAATCTTGGTGTTACATTTGATTTCAAGGTGAACTTCCAACCTCATATTGATGCCATAAAAAAGACTGTGTTGTGCGAGTTTCACTGGTAGTTATTCAACTATAGCATTCTTCATTCTTCAACTGACCAGACAACACTAAGAATTGAAGTTCAGTTTAAACTTTTATTGCAAGCTATAGCCAGGAAACCCAGCTACCACACGTGGCTTGCTAGTTCCCCAAGCACATTATGTTTCTCCCTGTTATATGAAGTAATTAACGTACACCAATCAAAAGAATACATTTGTTCAAAAATTATCTATGTCCATTCACAATTGAATTAGGGTTACAGAATCCATTATGCATGAGTATAGTTACCAATCATAACCAAGGCACGCACACAATATTATAATGTGCAAGACACATAGGGGCCTCTTCTTATCTACAAGCTCCCAGAGAGTTAGTAGATTAAGTAGATGCCTGAGTTGCAGGCCCCCTAAGCTCCCTGCCATTGCCTAATGATCAGAAGAGCAGCAACTAACTGCTATCAATCAACGTTATTTGTGCAGGCATCCTTGCCTCAGTCACAAGTCCTTGGGAGTTGTGTCTATTGTCATAACAATGACCTGAGGTTATTTATCTGCACAACCTTATATGTCTCCACAAGCTGGAGCTCATGTGAGCCTTAGATTTTAATTTAAACTTAGTATATAGGTTTATAACTAAATGTACCTCTTCACTGTGGGTGACATTTTTGCAGCCCTTCCCACCAATGGGATCTTCTGGTCCGACTGAAGTTGACCCTGCTGCAGGCTCCTTGGCGGCGGGATGGGATAACCATGCAACTTGCTATTGACTTGGGCAGGACGGGAAAATCTCATGGTGAGCTGCCTCACTGTGGAAAAATACGCTGGGGTCGGGCGGTGGTTAAATTCTAGCCTGCCTATTTACATTTTTTTAGTATCACCTGACTTTGCCCATCTCAGCTCAACTACAGCTGAAACCTCATTCATGTCAGCAGGGATGGGAAATGTCCTCCTTTTTGTGGAATTCCAACTTTTCGGCTACGGAATCCCATCCTTTGAAATGTTTTTCTGACCTCCTCCTCCCTGCTCTGCAGTTTCATTCTTTGTTTCACATGCACTTAATCCAGCACAAGTTTACTTTAACAAGATAAAAAATCTCTGGCCCAGCATTTAAACATGCACCTTTAGAGATGTGCTGAATGCTTGTTTACCTCACCAATAAAAGACAAACTTGATGTCGATACTTTGAGTCTCCCTCCAACTGTCTCTTTATGACCCACATATGACACATGTCTGCCCAAACATTTAGTTAACCATCCTAATATTTCTTTGCATCAATGTCAATTTTTGGCTGATTGCGCTTCAATTAAGCACTTTCATCTGGATTTGATGGATGCTAAAGTGAATGTTGGTCCCTTGGAACATGAAACCGGAGAGTTAATTGTGCATAGGATGGGGAAGGAAACTGCAGGGGATGGGCGCAATTGAAATGTGGAGCTCGTTCAAGGAACAGCTACTGCGTGTCCTTGATAAGTATGTACCTGTCAGACAGGGAGGAAGTGGTCAAGCGAGGAAACCATGGTTTACTAAAGTAGTTGAATCACTTGTCAAGAGGAAGAAGGAGGCTAATGTAAAGATGAGACGCGAAGGTTCAGTTAGGGCGCTCGAGAGTTACAAGTCAGCTAGGAAGGACATAAAGAAGAGCCAGGAGGGGACATGAGAAGTCTTTGGCAGGTAGGATCAAGGATAACCCTAAAGCTTTCTATAGGTATGTCAGGAATAAAAGAATAACTAGGGTAAGAGTAAGGCCAGTCAAGGACAGTAGTGGGAAGTTGTGCGTGGAGTCCAAGGAGATTGAGAGGTGCTAAATGAATATTTTTCGTCAGTATTCACGCAGGAAAAAGACAGTGTTGTCGAGGAGAATACTGAGATACAGGCTACTAGACTAGAAGGGCTTGAGGTTCATAAGGAGGGGGTGTTAGCAATTCTGGAAAGTGTGAAAATAGATAAGTCCCCTGGGCCGGATGGGATTTATCCTAGGATTCTCTGGGAAGCTAGGGAGGAGATTGCTGAGCCTTTGGCTTTGATATTTATGTCGTCATTGTCTACAGGAATAGTGCCAGAAGACTGGAGGATAACAAATGTCCCCTTGTTCAAGAAGGAGAGTAGAGACAACCCCGGTAACTATAGACCAGTGAGCCTTATTTCTGTTGTGGGCAAAGTCTTGGAAAGGTTTATCAGAGATAGGATGTATAATCATCTAGAAAGGAATAATTTGATTAGGGATAGTCAACACGGTTTTGTGAAGGGTAGGTCGTGCCTCACAAACCTTATTGAGTTCTTTGAGAAGGTGACCAAACAGGTGGACAAGGGTAAAGCAGTTGATGTGTATATGGATTTCAGTAAACCATTTGATAAGGTCCCCACAGTAGGCTATTGCAGAAAATACGGAGGCATGAGATTCAGGGTGATTTAGCAGTTTGGATCAGAAATCGGCTCGCTGTAAGAAGACAGAGGGTGGTGGTTGATGGGAAATGTTCAGCCTGGAGTTCAGTTACTAGTGGTGTACCACAAGGAACTGTTTTGGGGCCACTGCTGTTTGTCATTTTTATAAATGACCTGGAGGAGGATGTAGAAGGATGGGTGAGTAAATTTGCAGATGACACTAAAGTCGGTGGAGTTGTGGACAGTGCGGAAGGATGTTGCAGCTTACAGAGGGACATAGATAAGCTGCAGAGCTGGGCTGAGAGGTGGTAAATGGAGTTTAATGCAGAAAAGTGTGAGGTGATTCATTTTGGAAGGAGTAACAGGAAGGCAGAGTACTGGGCTAATGGTAAGATTCTTGGTAGTGTGGATGAACAGAGAGATCTCGGTGTCCATGTACTTAGATCCCTGAAAGTTGCCACCCAGATTGATAGGGTTGTTAAGAAGGCGTACGGTGTGTTAGCTTTTAATGGTAGAGGGATTGAGTTTCGAGCCATGAGGTCATGTTGCAGCTGTACAAAACTCTGGTGCGGCCGCATTTGGAGTATTTTGTGCAGTTCTGGTCGCCGCATTATAGGAAGGATGTGGAAGCATTGGAAAGGGTACAGAGGAGATTTACCAGGATGTTGCCTGGTATGGAGGGAAGATCTTATGAGGAAAGGCTGAGGGACTTACGGCTGTTTTCGTTAGAGAGAAGGTTAAGAGGTGACTTAATTGAGGCATACAAGATGATCAGAGGATTAGATAGGGCGGACAGTGAGAGCCCTTTTCCTCAGATGGTGATGGCTAGCACGAGGGGACATAGCTTTAAATTGAGGGGTGATAGATATAGGACAGATGTCAGAGGTAGGTTCTTTACTCAGAGAGTAGCAAGGGCGTGGAATGCCCTGCCTGCAACAGTAGTGGACTTGCCAACATTAAGGGCATTTAAATGGTCATTGGATAAACATATGGATGATAAGGGAATAGTGTAGATGGGCTTTAGAGTGGTTTCACAGGTTGGTGCAACATTGAGGGCCGAAGGGCCTGCACTGCGCTGTTATGTTCTATGGGGAACACATGGCAAAGATGCTAAATCGGTACTTTGCCTCAGTTTTCATGGTGGAGGACACTAGTACCATTCCTCAGAGGTAACTCAAAGGTAATAGAAAGGGAGGGACTTAGAAGACTCACCATTAATAGGGAAACGGTACTCAACAAACTATTGGGATTAAGGGCAGACAAGTACCCCCCGGGCTTGATGGCCTACTTGCTAGGGTGTAGAAGTGGCAGCAGAGATAGTGGATCCATTGGTTATAATGTTCCAAAATTACCTGGATATGGGAAAGGTTCCAGTGAATTGGAAAAATGCTAACCAAAAGCCCTTATTCAAAAAGGGAGGGAGTTAGAATGTAGAAAATTACAGACCAGTTAGTTTAACATCTGTTGGGAAATTGTAAGAATCAATTATCAAAGAAATAATATCAGGACATTTGGAAAGCCAAAATGCTATTCATCAGAGACAGCATGGTTTTATGAAGAGCAAATCATGTTTGACTAATTTGCTGGAGTTGTTCGAAGATATAACAAACAAAGTGGATAATGGGGATCCTGCCGATGTAATATATCTGGACTTCTGGAAGGCGTTTGATATCGTGCTGCATAAAAGGTTAATTCACAAGGTTAGATATCCTGGGAAATGGAGTAATTTATCAGCTTAGATTGAAGACTGGCTGACGGACAGAATACAGAGAATCGGGATAAATGGGTATTTTTCTGTGTGGAAAGATGTAACTAGTGGGGTGCCGCAGGGTTCGGTTCGTGGGATCCAGCTATTTACAATCTGTGGGCGGGATTCTCCAATCGCGTTCACCCGGCAACCGGAGAATCCCGCCCGAGATCAATGGATTGTTCCATTGTCGGCATCTCGCGTGACGTTCTTGCGGTGGGCGGGTTGGGAGTATCCAGCCCTATATAAACAACTTAGATACAGAGAAAGAAGGTTTTATAGCCAAATTTGAGGATGGCACAAAAATAGGTGGGACGGTAAGTTGCAAGGAGGAAATAACCTTACAAATAGATATAGATAGGTTGGAGAGTAGGCCAAAATGTGTCAGATGGAATTTAACGTGGATAAGTGTGTGGACATGCATTTTGGCTGGAAAAATGGGAGGCAACCTATTACCTAAATGGGGAAACACTTCAGGGTGCACGTTACAGAAGGATCTGGGGCGTCCACATTCAGGAGTTGCAGAAAAAGAGCATCCAGGTACAGCAGATAATAAATAAAGGTAAGTAAGTGTTGTTGCAACTGCATTGGTGAGACCACACCTGGAATATTATGCACAGTCTTGGTCCCCTTTTTTGAGAAAATATATAGTGGTGTTGGAGGAAACTCAGAGTAGGTTCACTAGGTTGATTCCAGAGATGAGGGAGTTGTCGTACGAAGAGAGCTTGAACAGTTTAGGCCGATACTCTCTAAAATGAGGTGAGATCAAATTGAGGTGTACAAGATGATAAAAGGTATGGATAAAGTAGACGTGGAGCGGATGTTTCCACTTGTGGAGCATTCTAGAACAAGGATAAGAGGTAGCAACGCAAAGGGTTGTGAATCTGGGGATTCGCTACCCCAGAATGGGGTGGATGCTGGGCCAGTGAGTACATTTAAGGAGGCATTAGACTGATTTTTAATTGGTAATGGAATGAAGGATTATGGAGAATGTCAAGACGGTGGAGTTAAGGCCAGGATGAGATCAGCCATGATTAATGAGCCAAATTGCCAAATTCTGCTCCTATATCTTATGAACTATTATGCTGAATTTGAGTTGCTCATTTTATAACTAGGATCTGCTAAAAAGCAACAGCAAACCTGTCAGAGCAATGTTTGTAAAACATTGATGCAAAGTTATGAAGGGCTTTCAAGATCATGTTCTAGTGTTATCATATACTTCATCCTGTATTACATGAGCTATCTGTATTAAATGCTGTACCAGGAGGAGGAGGTTACTACCCGCTACTGAGCATTGGGCCTGGGAACAGATGGGAGATGCTGTGAGCACCGTGGACAACACCAACAGGACTGACCCGCAGTGCCACAAGGAACTGCACAACCTTCTCAGGGCGGCCAGGGTGAGTAGGCAGCACTCGCCTCTGACCAAGCACCCATTAACCCCATCCCACCCTGCACCACCTGCCAGGGTGTCCAAGAAGGTGGGATGGGATGTCTTTGCTCCTGGCCATTCCCCCTGGTTGGTGTACCTGGAGGTGATCAGAGGGCCCATGAGCACTGGCCCAGACGCAAACGTTGTCCGGCTTCCCGTGCCTGCCCGGGCTCCACGCCTGTCCATCTTTTCCCTCCCCCACATCCTCCTCATCAGACAAGGCCTGGAATTCATCATCCTCCTCCAGCACGTCACCCCGCTGCTGCGCAATGTTGTGAAGGATACAGCAGGCCCCCAAAATGTGGGAGACTCTCTCAGCGATTTACTGGAGGACCCCTCCACAGCAGTCCAGGCACCTGAACCGCATCTTCAGGATGCCAAAGCACCGCTCTATCATGCTCCTGGTTGTGGCATAGGCATCGTTGTAGCAGGTCTCTGCGTTGATCTGTGACCTCTGAATAGGCGTCATTAGCCACGGCCACAGGAACAAACGTTTCAGCCACGGGTGCACCTCGAAGAGGTGAAGAACCATCAAGTGTGGGAGGATGAAGATGTTGTGTACACTGCCCGGATGTCGGGCGCAATAGTGCATGATGTGCATCTAATGGTCAAACACCAGTTGCACGTTCATCGCATGGAACCACTTTCAGTTTGTAAAGACTGGCCTGTCATGAGCCGAACTTCATAGGGGGACATTCATCCCGTCAATCACCCCCTGGATCCGGAGCTTCTTGACGATGGTGGTGAATCCGGCCGACCAGGCATGTAGGGTCTCCGTGATGTCGCGGATATGCCTGTGAACTGAGATCTGAAAGATTCTGGGCAGGTCCACATTTGGGGCCTGGAAGGACCCTGTAAAGGTTCAGAGCGACTGTCACTTTGGCGACCACCGGTAGTGAGCGTCCTCCCCCATATCCCCACGGTGCCAGGTACGCCATGATCTGGCAGATATGTCGCACAGTCCCTTGCTCAGCTGGAGTCTTTCACGGCATGCCTAATCCGGCAGGTCCTCGAATGACAGACACTGCCGGCACACAAATCCTCATACGATGCCTCCGTCTCACCTCCACCTCCTCGGTCCATTGGGCAGCTGGCTCTTCATCCTCCCCATTTCTCCATCCTCGCCGGCTCTCCATCCTCACTGGCTCTCCATCCTCACTGGCTGCCTCCTGTTGGTCTGGGGCAGGCCCTGTTGCTGCAGGATCCCTCTCCAGCCTGTATAGCTGCAGTGCATCCCCCAGGGCAGCGGCGACTAGGATGAAGGCCGCCATTCCTGGTTCAATTCAGAAGTCCAATGTCTGCAGGGGTTGACAGTCATTAGCATGTCCAGCAGGCTATAAGGTGACCCCGGTCTGTGCTGCACACTCTGTCCCCATTCTTCTCCATTGTCCCCATACATTGATAAGCTGCAGAGCTGGGCTGAGAGGTGGCAAATGGAGTTTAATGTGGAGAAGTGTGAGGTGATTCACTTTGGAAAGAATAACAGAAATGCGGAATATTTGGCTAATGGTAAAATTCTTGGTAGTGTGGATGAGCAGAGGGATCTCGGTGTCCATGTACATAGATCCCTGAAAGTTGCCACCCAGGTTGATAGGGTTTGAAGAAGGCCTATGGTGTGTTGGCCTTTATTGGTAGAGGGATTGAGTTCCGGAGCCATGAGGTCATGTTGCAGTTGTACAAAACTCTAGTACGGCCGCATTTGGAGTATTGCGTACAGTTCTGGTTGCCTCATTATAGGAAGGACGTGGAAGCTTTAGAACGGGTGCAGAGGAGATTTACCAGGATGTTGCCTGGTATGGAGGGAAAATCTTATGAGGAAAGGCTGATGGACTTGAGGTTGTTTTCGTTAGAGAGAAGAAGGTTAAGAGGTGACTTAATAGAGGCATACAAAATGATCAGAGGGTTAGATAGGGTGGACAGTGAGAGCCTTCTCCCGTGGATGGAGGTGACTAGCACGAGGGGACATAGCCTTAAATTGAGGGGTAATAGATATAGGACAGAAGTCAGAGGTAGGTTTTTTACGCAAAGAGTGGTGAAGCCGTGGAATGCCCTACCTGCAACAGTAGTGAACTCGCCAACATTGAGGGCATTTACAAGTTTATTGGATAAGCATATGGATGATAATGGCATAGTGTAGGTTAGATGGCCTTTAGTTTTTGACTTCCCATGTCGGTGCAACATCGTGGGCCGAAGGGCCTGTACTGCGCTGTATCGTTCTATGTTCTATTCCCCCCCCCCCCCCCCCCCCCCCCCCCCCCCCCGCCCTGCTGCCAATCCCCCTGGTACTTTGCCCTTCGCACCCCTTGCCCCATCAGTGCCAGGCACTGCAGGAGCTTTGGGCCCTGGCTCCCGTCCCTGCTGCCAGTGGTACTGGTGGCTTGGCCCTACCTGTGCCAGCGGTACACTCCACAGCCCCCATCTGGCACCCTCCTGCAGGAGCTATTGTTGTCGGTGCCCTTGGGTGAGCCGCGTGCTGCCCCGCCGGCAGGTTGCGGCCGGTTGAGGGGGTCGGGTGAGTTGGTAGGATGTGTTGGGGGGTGGAGGGTGGGGCCGGGGGGGTGGAGGTGGTGAGTTGGGGTTACCCTACAGCCAGTGTCACTCTACACAACTACGGTGGGCAGTCAGTCAGGTGCGCAGCAAGGTGGCTGCCCCAGCAGCCCATGGTCGAGCCTCTGTATGTCCTACCTCCTCTCTCTTCCTCATCAGCCACGGAGCCTGTTTCCCCATTTGTAACTCCCTAGAGGAGGCAGAGCTTCGTGGAGGCCCTGGGGAATACCGGGTCAGGCTCGCTGATGAAATGCGAACAGCGTTTACTGTACGTGCAGAAGAGAACACATTGACGCTGCTATTGTTGGATTGGATCATGGCATTCTGCTATGCGTCTACCGCCCACCATGATTTTAGTGTCACGACCGATTCACCTCCCAGTCGCGTTTTACGATTCCGACTTCAGCCAACAGAGAATCCGTCCCTAATCTTTTGGCTCCTTACGTGACTTGGTGTCATACTTGGGGGAGATTTTCACCTCCGTTTTCAGCAGGGGCACTGAATCGAGGGAGAGTCCCAAACAGCTTTCCATGAGATTTTCCTGCTTGATTGTCCCTGCCCCAGTGCCAGTGACTTATGAAAAGTTGGGAACCCTATTCCCATAGATTAACAGGTCTTCTTCATAGACTTTCATAGAATTTACAGTGCAGAAGGAGGCCATTCAGCCCATCGAGTCTACACCGGCCCTTGGAAAGAGTACCCTACCCAAGCCCATACCTCCACCCTATCCCCGTAACCCAGTAACCCCGCCTTACCTTTGTAGACACAAAAGGCAATTTAGCATGGCCAATCCACTACACACTACAGTAGTGTAGTGCTACAACAGTAGAGATTGGTCATAGATGGCCAAACCACCTATCCTGCATATCTTTGGGTTGTGGGGGTGAAACCCGCGCAGACATGGGGGGAATGTGGAATCTCCACACGGACAATGACCCTGGGCCGGGATTCGAACCCAGGTCCTCAGCGCCGTAGGCAACAATGCTAACCACTGTGCCATCGTGCTTCTATTCCGCTGGTTATAAATCTAAGATCTTAACTTGGATTCACTATGCTGATGACTAAGTAAGCTATTCACAAGTATTCCATGATCCCTGATCTGTTTTATATGCAGATTACATGAACATATTCTCTCTATATTTCCATGATTTATTCCCTTCATTCATCTCCATTAAACAACACCTCCCGCATGTTTTGCAAGTTTTGTAATCTGTCTCAATCCTCTATATTCGTTCACTTATTCAATGTTGTTTGCAGCCATTTATTTAAAAAGCTTTTTTATATTCATAAAGGGGGTTGTGATTTGAGAAATTGAATCACTTATGTTTAAAGCAACAGCAGCTATGTTTATTTATATTATAAAAGCAGAAGCTTATGCAATCTGCCCTTATCCCTCAATTTGAATGAATCATCCACTTAGTTCCGACAAGAGAAGTGCTTTGGGATTGAAATAAAAAGTCCTTATACATTTGGACATGTTCATAAGTTCATAAGATATGGGAGCAGAATTAAGCCATTCAGCCCATCGGGTCTGCTCTGCCATTCTGCCATGGCTGACATGCTCCTCATCTGCTACCTAAAATGCTTGAGACCAAGAGCTGGATTGCAAAATCAGCCAGAGCATCTTCTCCCTAGAACACATGACCTAGGAGCGGGAATAGGCAATTTAGCCTCCCCAGCCTAAACACCTTCAATGTGATCATGGCTGATCCCATCCTGGCCTCAACTCCACCATCCTGCCCGTTCTCCATTACCCTTCAACCCATTACCAATTCAAAATCTGTCTAACTCCTCCTTAAATTTACTTACTGTCCCTGCGTGCACTACACTCTGGTGTAGCGAATTCCATAGATTCGCATCCCTTTGGGAGAAGTAGTTTCTCTTCAAATCTGTTTTAAATTTGCCACCTCTTATTCTAAGCTTATGACCCCTCGTGTTAGAGGAAGCATCAGCTCCACGTTTACTTTATCCATACCTTTTAACATCTTGTAAACCTCCATTAAATCTCCCCTCATTCTTCTAAACTCCAGAGAGTATAGACCTAAACTGTTCAATCTCTCTTCATACAACAAACCCCTCATCTCTGGAATCAATCTGGTGAACCTCCTCTGAACTGCCTCCAATGTCACTACATCTTTCCTCAAATAAGGGGACCAACACTGTGCACAATACTCCAGGTGCGGTCTGACCAATGCCTTGTATAGTTGCAACAACACTTCCTTACCTTTATACTCAATTCCTTTTGCTATAAATGCCAACATTCCATTTGCTTTCTTTATTTTCTGCTGCATCTGCATGCTCGTTTTCTGTGACTCATGCACGAGGACACCCAGATCCCTCTGCATCGGAGCACCTCGAAGTCTCTCCCCATTTAGATAATAAGTTGCCTTTCCAATTTTTCGATCAAAATGCATGACCTCACAATTATCCACGTTAAACTCCATCTGCCACATTTTGGCCCACTCTCTAAACCTATCTATATCCATTTGTAAGGTTCTTATTTCCTCATTGCAACTTACTGTCCCACCTATTTTTGTGTCATCTGCAAATTTGGCTATAGAACCTTCTATCCCTGTATCCAAGTTGTTAATATAGATTGTAAATAGCTGGGGCCCAAGGACTGAACTTTGTGGCATCCCACTAGTTACTTGCCATCCAGAAAAAGACACATTAATCCTGACTCAATGTCTCCTGCCTGTCTTCAATCCAAGCTAATGAATTATCCCTAATTACATGTGATCTCACCTTTTGAATAAACCTTCTGTGCGGTACCTCATCAAACGCCTTCCGGAAGTCCTGATATACTACACCTACAGGATCCCCATTATCCAGTTTGCTTGTTACATCTTTGAAGAACTCAAGGAAGTTAGTCAAACATGATTTGTCCTTCAGAAAACCATGCTGACTCTGATGGATAGCGCATTGTCTTTCCAAATGTCCTGATATTACATCCTTGATAATTGACTGTAACAATTTTCGAACAACAGATGTTAAACTAACTGGTCTGTAATTTCTCACATTCTGCCTCCCTCCCTTTTTGAATAAGGGTGTTACGTTAGCATTTTTCTATTCCACTGGAACCTTTTCCGTGTCAATGGAATTTTAGAATATCATAACCAATGGATCCACTATCTGGCTGGTTTAACTCAGGGCTACATTGCTGGCTTTTAAAGCAGACCAAGGCAGGCCAGCAGCGCGGTTTCAATTCCTGTACCAGCCTCCCTGAACAGGCGCCGGAATGTGGCGACTAGGGGCTTTTCGCAGTAACCTCATTTGAAGCCTACTTGTGACAATAAACGATTTTCATTTCATTTTATCTCTGCTGTCACTTCCTTTAACACCCTAGGATGTAGGCCATCAGGCCCTGGGGACTTGTCTGCCCTCAATCCCAACTATTTCCCTATTGATGTTCCAAGTTCCACCCTTTCTATTACCTCTGAATTGCCCGTTCCTATAGGAATGGTATTAGTGTGCCCCACCGTGAAAACTGAGGCAAAGTATTGATTTAGCAACTCTACTATTTCAGTGTTCCCCACTATTAACTCACCAGTTTCATCTTCCAAGGGGCCAACATTCACCTCAGCGACTCTCTTCTCTTCTGTAAAAGCATTTGCTATTTTTTTGGCATTCTGTGCCAGTTTTTTTTTTTTGTAATTTACCTTGGCTCTTTTTATTACTTTTTTAGTATTCCTTGGCATGTTTGAAAGTTTCCCAATCTTCCAACCTGCCACTGGCCTTTGCAATATGATATAACTTAGTTTTTGTCTTTATAATGTCCTTGACCTCCTTGTTTAGCCATGGATGCTTTTTACCCTTCTTCCCATCTTTCTTCTTCACTGGGATATATTTTAATTGTGAGGAAATGAGAATCTCCTTAAAGAACTGCCACTGCTCATCAGCAATCCTATCCTTTTAAACTTCCTGACCAGTCTATATGGTCCAAATCTGACCTCAAGCCTATGTAATTTCCTTTGTTTAATTCCAGAACACTAATCTGGGACTCCACTTTCTGGGCTTCCTGACCTGAGACAATTTAGTATTTTATTTAACTACCACCTTGTTTTAACATAATTATTCTGATAAAATTTGCAGCTAACAAAACTATCCAAAAATTAACGGGGCCAATTTTAATTCCTTCAACTGGGAAGCCGGTGCTTGAAATGGAGTATGGAACTTATTCATTGGCTACCCACCTATCCCTCATCTAAAATTTTAAAATGCAGGTGGTGAGGATACACACCTGACAGTAGCAGGGTACTATTTGAAATATGCAGATCCAACTCCAATAATTTTTTTAAAATAAATTTAGAGTATCCAATTATTTTTTTCCCAATTAAGGTGCAAATTAGCGTCGTCAATCTACCTAACATGCACATCTTTGGATTGTGGGGGTGAAACCCACGCAGACACTGGAGAATGCGCCAACTCGACACGGACAGTAATCCAGGGCTGGGATTCGAACCCAGGTCCTCAGCGCCGTAGTCCCAGTGCTAACCACTGGGACAAGTGCCGCACCCAACTCCAATCATATGATCAAAGTCAGAAAGCAATATTAACTTGAGGCCTGAGCAGAGTTACAGTGATGGCTTTTGTGCCAGACCAAAACTGTAAGTAACTTGTTCCAGATAGAAGAAGCCAAGTGAAGTTAATTTAGAACATAGAACATAGAACGATACAGCGCAGTACAGGCCCTTCGGCCCTCGATGTTGCACCGACATGGAAAAAATCTAAAGGCCATCTAACCTACACTATGCCCTTATCATCCATATGCTTATCCAATAAATTTTTAAATGCCCTCAATGTTGGCGAGTTCACTACTGTTGCAGGTAGGGCATTCCACGGCCTCACCACTCTTTGCGTAAAAAACCCACCTCTGACCTCTGTCCTATATCTATTACCCCTCAATTTAAGGCTATGTCCCCTCGTGCTAGCCACCTCCATCCGCGGGAGAAGGCTCTCGCTGTCCACCCTATCTAACCCTCTGATCATTTTGTATGCCTCTATTAAGTCACCTCTTAACCTTCTTCTCTCTAACGAAAACAACCTCAAGTCCATCAGCCTTTCCTCATAAGATTTTCCCTCCATACCAGGCAACATCCTGGTAAATCTCCTCTGCACCCGTTCCAAAGCTTCCACGTCCTTCCTATAATGAGGCGACCAGAACTGTACGCAATACTCCAAATGCGGCCGTACTAGAGTTTTGTACAACTGCAACATGACCTCATGGCTCCGGAACTCAATCCCTCTACCAATAAAGGCCAACACACCATAGGCCTTCTTCACAACCCTATCAACCTGGGTGGCAACTTTCAGGGATCTATGTACATGGACACCGAGATCCCTCTGCTCATCCACACTACCAAGAATTTTACCATTAGCCAAATATTCCGCATTTCTGTTATTCTTTCCAAAGTGAATCACCTCACACTTCTCCACATTAAACTCCATTTGCCACCTCTCAGCCCAGCTCTGCAGTTTATCTATGTCCCTCTGTAACCTGCAACATCCTTCCGCACTGTCTACAACTCCACCGACTTTAGTGTCGTCTGCAAATTTACTCACCCATCCTTCTGCGCCCTCCTCTAGGTCATTTATAAAAATGACAAACAGCAACGGCCCCAGAACAGATCCTTGTGGTACGCCACTCGTAACTGAACTCCATTCTGAACATTTCCCATCAACTACCACTCTCTGTCTTCTTTCAACTAGCCAATTTCTGATCCACATCTCTAAATCACCCTCAATCCCCAGCCTCCGTATTTTCTGCAATAGACGACCGTGGGGAACCTTATCAAACGCTTTACTGAAATCCATATACACCACATCAACTGCTCTACCCTCGTCAACCTGTTCAGTCACCTTCTCAAAGAACTCGATAAGGTTTGTGAGGCATGACCTACCCTTCACAAAACCATGCTGACTGTCCCTAATCATATTATTCCTATCTAGATGATTATAAATTGTATCTTTTATAATCCTCTCCAAGACTTTACCCACCACAGACGTTAGGCTCACCGGCCTATAGTTACCGGGGTTATCTCTACTCCCCTTCTTGAACAAAGGGACCACATTTGCTATCCTCCAGTCCTCTGGCACTATTCCTGTAGCCAATGATGACCTAAAAATCAAAGCCAAAGGCTCAGCAATCTCTTTCCTGGCTTCCCAGAGAATCCTAGGATAAATCCCATCTGGCCCCGGGGACTTATCTATTTTCACCTTGTCCAGAATTGCCAACACTTCTTCCCTACGCACCTCAATGCCATCTATTCTAATAGCCTGGGTCTCAGCATTCTCCTCCACAATATTATCTTTTTCTTGAGTGAATACTGACGAAAAGTATTCATTTAGTATCTCGCTTATCTCCTCAGCCTCCACACACAACTTCCCACCACTGTCCTTGACTGGCCCTACTCTTACCCTAGTCATTCTTTTATTCCTGACATACCTATAGAAAGCTTTTGGGTTTTCCTTGATCCTACCTGCCAAAGACTTCTCATGTCCCCTCCTTGCTCGTCTCAGCTCTCTCTTTAGATCCTTCCTCGCTTCCTTGTAACTATCAAGCGCCCCAACTGAAACTTCATGCCTCATCCTCACATAGGCCTCCTTCTTCCTCTTAACAAGTGATTCCACTTCTTTGGTAAACCACGGTTCCCTCGCTCGACCCCTTCCTCCCTGCCTGACTGGTACGTACTTATCAAGAACATGCAATAGCTGTTCCTTGAACAAGCTCCACATATCCAGTGTGCCCAACCCTTGCAGCCTACTTCTCCAACCAACACATCCTAAGTCATGTCTAATGGCATCATAATTGCCCTTCCCCCAGCTATAACTCTTGCCCTGCGGGGTATACTTATCCCTTTCCATCATTAATGTAAAGGTCACCGAATTGTGGTCACTGTTTCCAAAGTGCTCACCTACCTCCAGATCTAACACCTGGCCTGGTTCATTACCCAAAACCAAATCCAATGTGGCCTCGCCTCTTGTTGGCCTGTCAACATATTGTGTCAGGAAACCCTCCTGCACACATTGTACAAAGAATGACCCATCTAATGTACTCGAACTATATCTTTTCCAGTCAATATTTGGAAAGTTAAAGTCTCCCATAACAACTACCCTGTTACTTTCGCTCTTTTCCAGAATCATCTTCGCCATCCTTTCCTCTACATCCCTAGAACTATTAGGTGGCCTATAGAAAACTCCCAACAGGGTGACCTCTCCTTTCCTGTTTCTAACCTCAGCCCATACTACCTCAGAAGAAGAGTCCCCATCTAGCATCCTTTCCACCACCGTAATACTGTCCTTGACTAGCAGCGCCACACCTCCCCCTCTTTTGCCCCCTTCTCTGAGCTTACTAAAACACCTAAACCCCGGAACCTGCAACAACCATTCCTGTCCCTGCTCTATCCATGTCTCTGAAATGGCCACAACATCGAAGTCCCAGGTACCAACCCATGCTGCCAGTTCCCCTATCTTATTTCGTATACTCCTGGCATTGAAGTAGACACACTTCAAACCACCTACCTGAACACTGGCACCCTCCTGCGAAGTCAAATCTGTGCTCCTGACCTCTATACTCTCAATCTCCCGTACCCCAATACTACAATCCAGGTTCCCATGCCCCTGCTGAATTAGTTTAAACCCCCCCAAAGAGCACTAACAAATCTCCCCCCCAGGATATTGGTGCCCCTCAGGTTCAGATGTAGACCACCCTGTCTATAGAGGTCCCACCTTCCCCAGAACGAGCCCCAGTTATCCAGAAATCTGAATCCCTCCCGCCTGCACCATCCCTGTAGCCACGTGTTTAATTGCTCTCTCTCCCTATTCCTCATCTCACTATCACGTGGCACGGGCAACAACCCAGAGATAACAACTCTGTTTGTTCTCGCTCTGAGCTTCCATCCTAGCTCCCTAAAGGCCTGCCTGACATCCTTGTCCCCTTTCCTACCTATGTCGTTAGTGCCAATGTGGACTACGACTTGGGGCTGCTCCCCCTCCCCCTTAAGGACCCGGAAAACACGATCCGAGACATCACGTACCCTTGCACCTGGGAGGCAACATACCAAACGTGAGTCTCTCTCGCTCCCACAAAATCTCCTATCTGTGCCCCTGACTATTGAGTCCCCAATTACTAATGTTCTACTCCTTTCCCCCCTTCCCTTCTGAGCAACAGGGACAGACTCCGTGCCAGAGGCCCGTACCCCATGGCTTACCCCTGGTAAGTCGTCCCCCCCACAAGTATCCAAAACGGTATACTTGTTACTCAGGGGAACGACCGCAGGGGGTCCCTGCACTGACTGCTTCTTCCCAGTCCCTCTTACAGTTACCCATCTATCTCCAGTCTTTGGTGTAACTACTTCCCTGAAGCTCCTATCTATGACCCCCTCTGCCTCCCGAATGATCCGAAGTTCATCCAGCTCAAGCTCCAGGTCCCTAACACGGTTTTTGAGGAGCTGGAGTTGGGTGCACTTCCCACAGATGAAATCAGCAGGGACGCTGACGGCGTCCCTCACCTCAAACATTCTGCAGGAGGAGCATTGTACTGCCTTCCCTGACATCACCTCTAGATTTAAAAAAAAACAAGAAAAAGAAAAAGAAAGGAAGAGCTTACCTGATATTACTTCAAACCCTGCTCCCGCTGAAAGGAAAGCAAATTTAAAGGCACTCACTCACCTTCACGACAGGCCCCTGCTCCCCAACCACTGTGGGGTGGGGGGGTTGGTTAGAGGAGGAGGTAGGGTGGGAAACACTCACGAAGTGTCTCGGGTTTAACTGTCACTTGCCAACAGCCTCTCCACAAACCACCTTCAACTTAGGCTGACCGCACTGCACGTATGCAAATTTCCCCAGAACAGCTGATCAGTAGCTCTGCTCTGCTGGATGATTGCCTTCACTCAAACTCCTCGGGTCTTCTTCGCAGATTCACCTTCAACTTAGGCTGACCGCACTGCACGTATGCAAATTTCCCCAGAACAGCTGATCAGTAGCTCTGCTGTGCTGGATGATTGCCTTCACTCAAACTCCTCGGGTCTTCTTCGCAGATTCACCTTCAACTTAGGCTGACCGCACTGCACGTATGCAAATTTCCCCAGAACAGCTGATCAGTAGCTCTGCTCTGCTGCCCTCTGCTGGATGATTGCCTTCACTCAAACTCCTCGGGTCTTCTTCGCAGATTCACCTTCAACTTAGGCTGACCGCACTGCACGTATGCAAATTTCCCCAGAACAGCTGATCAGTAGCTCTGCTCTGCTGCCCTCTGCTGGATTTGTTTCAAAATATTGTTTATTCGCAGGTCAGGGGAACACCAGTATTCCTCTAGCCACTACAAGCAACCCTTGAGTCTCCATTTATCCAGGCTTCCCTTCTAATCCCCAAGTAAGGTCATCTGCCAAACACCCTCTCTATGCTCCATCCCAAAAACCTGAAGACAGGGCAGCACGGTGGCTCAGTAGGTTAGCACTGCAGTCTCACGGCGTTGAGGTCCCAGGTTCGATCCCGGCTCTGGGTCACTGTCCGTGTGGAGTTTGCACATTCTCCCCGTGTTTGCGTGTGTTTCGCCCCCACAACCCAAAGATGTGCAAGGTAGGTGGATTGAACACGCTAAATTGCCCCTTAATTGGAAAAAATTAATTGGGTACTCTAAATTTATTTTTTAAAAACCTGAAGACATACCTTAGGGACTGTTCCCTCTGAATCCTGATGCTGGCCTCCTGCTGTGGTGATATGCCTGGAAGTAATATCATAGATAGCTTGTGCGACCTCCAACCAGCAGGTGGTGGTACAGACACCCAATGCAGTCTGAAGACAGTGGTCATGTGACCAGGTACTCCAATATAAGTGGGGCACATCCGGCCATCACATAACCTTTTATTGTTACAAGTATGAAGTTACTGTGAAAAGCCCCTGGTCGCCAAATTCCGGCGCCTGTTTGGGTAAGCTGGTACGGGAATTGACCCCGCGCTGCTTGCCTTGTTCTGCAGCGCAAACCAGCTGTCTAGCCCACTGAGCTAAACCAGCCATCAGCAGGTGGTTATAAGACGTACAAGTGGACAGTCGTGTTAGGGTAGTTCCAGAGAAACTCCATGATAACTTGCTCTTTAACAGATCGTTATCTTACCATGTGTGATTCAATAAGGATCCTGGTTTGGCCAAGACTCAAGTTGTTTGGTAGATTCCTTGCGAGACATCAAACACCGAACACAACATGGTACTACAAGTGCTGAAGATTTGAAGGTAAAATTCAACAGAAGGACCGATCTGGTGAACTGCAATCCGTGATGACTCAACACACGAGAAGATGCTGAACCGCGAGATGGAAGGATTGAAGGCCCGCACCAGCTTCAGGTTTCCATTAATGTAGAGGAAAACCGGCGGCTCTTCAAGCAACCGTTAAAACTCAATGTTTTGGCCCTAGGTCTGCAGGCACAGCGTGGTGAAAGGCGAATTGCATTGTTGCTAACAGTGGCAGGCCCACAAGCAATTAAACTGTATGACTCATTTGCATTCGACAGTGAGGAGGATCACAAGAAATATGATGAAGTCGTTCGGCACTTTGATCGGCATTGCTCCCCCAAAAAGAATGAGACATTTGAACAATACATGTTCTGTATGCGTACCCAAAAACACGGTGAATCGTTTGACAGTGTTGTCACTGACTTGAGGCTGAAGGCCCAGTCATGCAACTTCAGCAGCCTGAAATCTTCGCTCATCCGTGTCCAAATTGTCTTTGGTGTAGCTAACGATAAGCTCTGAGAGAGGTTGTTGCGGGTGGAAGATTTGGTGCTGGAACAAGCAGTAAAGATTTGCCAGGCGTGCGAGGTGGCTGCACAGCAAATCAGCACATTCTGCTCAAAAAATATTGCCGCCAACTCGGAGGAAGACGCCAGTGCCATTAGTGCTATGACCCACATCATAAAGAAACGCGGTCTCCGTGCAGGCGGCCATTTTAAACGGCCGGCAGGAACCGCCGCTATCTTGTGCCAAAAGTGTGGCACTCAGCATGGCCTACGGCAATGTCTGGCCTTTGGAAAAGTCTGTTCCAGGTGCGGCCGTATTGGGCACTTTGCAAAATAATGTTTTGCGCGTCCTCCAATGGACAATGTAAGATCAGTAAATGTAGATGATGAGATAAATACTGAAGAACAGTTTTTCATAGATCTCATTGTAGCCAAGGACCAGAAGAGTCCGAACAAAAAAGATGAAAAGAAAATTTCAAGTAAAACTAAAGTGAGAAAGAGCTCTCCAGAAACCGTTAAAACTAGATGGAAATCAATGGTGTTCCTGAATAAAACATTTTTTTCGATGTGATATCGACATGATAATGAGACCCAACCTCCTCAGTCGGTCTGCTCTGCAAAAGCTGGACATTGACTCCATCATAGTGATTCCCTGAATTTAGTTGAGCGACTGTGTATCCCAGAAGGTGGCTGACCAGCTGAATGCTACAAATCCCTACAAAATATTAGAGTGTGCGAGGATTCGGAAGAAATCCTGGGGGAGGACGACGAATCAGACGAAGAGTCGGAACAGCATTCCGCAATTCTGGTTAACAGTCTTCAAGAACATGCATGGTCTCAGTGGCATGATACAGGAGCATGACGAGCCCATATTAAAGCATCTGCAAAATGTGAATGTTAAATGGACAGAGCATGAGAAGCCGTGGTGCTTCACTCTGGAGTTGAAGTTCAAGCCCAATGAGTATTTCACAAATGAGGTGATCACGAAAGTATATCAGTTGGATTTGCGACCTCTTAAATCATTCTTTGATGAACCAGAAATCATGTCAGTGCACAGGCAGCAAGATCAACTGGTGGGAGGGTAAAAATGAAACGATGAAAACAACTAAAACGGAACTAAAGCACAAAGGTCGAAGCGTTCGCAGAACAATCACGAATACAGTACCAAATGAATCGTTCTTTAATTTCTTCAGTCCTCCTGAAGTTTCACAGCGTGGCATGTTAAGCCAAAGTCCGGCGGCCAAACTCAAGGCTGACTTTGAACTTGGCAGCCTACTGTGTGAATTCTGTGTGCAGTGTTGTATTTTACAAGGAAAATCATTGCAGACAATGCTGAATCTGATGATGACTACTACGAATATATGTTTGAAGATTTGACAATGATGCAGAAAGTAATGGCGTGGAAGGTGAGACAGATGAGGACCAGTATGAACTACTTTGTAGTTATTTTTCACAGGGGAAAAGATAGGCTCAATGAAAAGGTTTTAGAAGCACTAATTAGGTGTTTTGGACGGAATGAAGAGTTGGTCACCGGGCTTGCCCGGAAGCCGCTGGACACTGATATTATGAGCCAAGGTTTAGAGAACCCCAAAATGTATCATGGAGTTCACCTGACCCATAACTTTAAATAGATTTTGGTTATGGGGAGCACAAGGGCCCATTTTACAGGTGTGGTGCAACGGAGAGCTAAAGTATATTTAAACAAAAACAATGTTTATTCTATGAGTCCAGTTAACATTTTTAAACACACACAGTAAACATCTTATCAACTATCAACTCAAATACTCGCCCTTAAGAATACAGTACTCTATAAGTAACCCTTAGTCTTCCCTTGCAACATTCATAAGACAAATACTCTCTTTAACCAGCACCATACCTGAGACTGCCAAACTTAAACACAAACACAAGAAACTGCGTCAATCCATTCTCAGAACAAAGAGAAGGAAGAAGAGAAGACTGGGAGAGCTAGCTCATCCCAATAGCAAAGCAGAAACAGAAACAAAGTGAAGCAGCAACAAACCAGAAGCAACGAGAAGCAACAAACAGCGTTGTGGCAGGAAGCGCAAAAGAAAGAGGCTGGTGATGCAAGCATGGCAATCATGGTCAGAGGCCTTCCAAAGAGACACAGCAAAGAGGAGAAGAAGTACAAAGCCGGCACGTAAACCAGTCGGAGAGGCTGGCAACAGCCCGAATGAGCACATAGGTGATCCCATGAAGGAGGCACAATGACCTGTGTAAAAGAGACGGACACATGCTAGGCATATCATGTTTATGGACACCCTATTAAATTTATTCACATTGTTAGACATATCATGAATGTATAAATTCCAAAGATTAATGTTGGTTGTAAATGTATTTTAATGTTTTCTGAGGAGGGGGTGTTGTGGTGATATGCCTGGAAGCAATATCATAAATGGCTGGTAGTTCGACCTCCAACCAGCAGGTGGTGGTACAGACACACCAAGTGGTCTCAAGACAGTGGTCATGTGTCCAGACACACCAATATAAGTGAGGGAACATCCGGCTATCAGCAAATGGTTACAGAATGTACAAATGGACAGTCGTGCTAGGGTGGTTCCAGAGGAGTACAAAGAAACCCCATGATAACTTGCTCTGTAGCAGATTGCTATCTTACCACATGTGATTCAATAAAGATCCTGGTTTGGACAAGTCCAGTTGTTTGGTAGATTCCTTGCCAGACATCGAACAACGAACACAACACCTGTCACCTGATATTCATAACCAGCCAACCTTTTCTGCTGACTGCCAGACTATTTTGATCTGGACATGCCTGCATGCTAGACTGCCTATTGCCTCAGTCTTAAAATGATTAATTCTAGGCTTGATTGGTTTCATTGTTAACTGCATAAGAAATGGATATTCTTGTATATCCACTTTCTATATCCACTTAAGATTTCTCCTAAATTGTATTTTATAATTGAAGTTAACTAAACAAATTGGTATCTCTAAAGAGTAACTATTTTGATGCAGGTTGTGCAGTCAGCAAATTAGTTTGCATATTTTGTCAGCGCGAAAGCTGATATGGTAGAATCCAAATAGATTTCTTAAAATTGTATGGTGAACTTAATTGTTTCCATTAACGGTGTTTTCACTAGTTCAGCATGATTGTTGTGTGCTAATTTAACCCATGTTTTGCTTCATTTTTATCGTTAAGACCAGTTTAAAAATATAATAGCTTGGAGTGCAATGAACCATTTTGTACTGCTCTTACAATTTGAGTTGACTGAACCCTGAGATTGAATTTCTGACTCCTAATCCTCTGTCACTCCTCCAGTTTAAAAAAAATATTGATTTTATTTTATTATATCTTCTGCCATTGGCGGTAATACAAATGTGATGTAGGGCCTCTCAGAACTTTAAGTTATAAACAATGAATTACACAAAAATTAGCTGCCGCCACATAATGCAACTCACTAATCAACTGCAAGAACTGAATGATATAAGTACTTAAGATTCCTAAGACTAAACCCCAAATATGTTAACTGAACTTGTAATTGTATCATGGATGAGTTCAAATACACAATTGTTCTCAAGACCAGCAAAAGTATGTTAACATTTAATTACAAAGAATAGAAAGAAAAATGTATAATTCTTCATAGTATTCACAATATTCTGAATAAAATTTGTACTTGTATATTGAATAATAATTCTATATCCATGCTCACCTTTCCCAGAACTCCATCTTTGAATCTCTCCAATCAGGTTTCCGCCCTGCCACAAAAGTGCTCTTTTCGAAGTCACAGATGGCTATATTCGTATGACTGACAGAGGAAAGCTATTCCTCCTCGTCCTTCTCAACATGTTGGCACAACAGCCACACAAATCCTCCTCCAATACCTGTCCATTGTTATCTAGCTGGGTGGGGCTATATTTGCCTCATTCATACTTACCTATATAATCATAGCCAAAATACGCTTGAAGTAATTTCCTTCCTGTTTCATACTGTTACCTCTGTTCCCCAGTGATCTATCCTTAGCTCCTCCAATTTCTCATCTCCTTGCTGCCCCTTGACAAAATCATCCAAAAACATACCATCAGTTTTCACATGTGCTGACGACACCCAGCTCTATCTCTTGAACTCTTCTTCAATTCTTTCACTGTTGCTAAATTGTAAGACTGCTCATCTGATATGCCAGATTAGACGAGCAGAAATGTCCTCCACTTAAATTTTAGGAAGAGGACAGCCAATGTCTTCAGTCCCTGTTTCAAACTTAGTTCCCAAGTTACCAACTCCATTCCTCTTCTTGCCAATTGTCTGAGGCTGAACCAGACTGATCGCAACTTTGGCATCATATCTAATCCTTAAATAAACTTCCAACCACATGCTCACACCATTACTAAGAGCACCAATTTCCACCTCGGTAATATTACCTGACTTCAGTTTGCCTGCTGCTGAAACTTTCATCCATGCAATTTTTTACCTCTAGACTTGGCTATTCCACTGTACTTCTGGCATTTCCCACATTCTACCATTCTTAAATTTGAGGTCATCGAAAACTGCCCGTGTCCTTACTTGCATAAAGTCACATTCACAAGCTCCTGTGCTTCATGACCTACATTGGTCCCAATTAAGCAATGCATCAATTTTAATATTCATGTTCCTCTCTCCAAATCCCTCTTGGCGTAATCTCTAAAATTTCCTCCAGCACCAAGAAGATATTTATGCTCGTCTTTTTCTGGTCAATTAAGTATCCCCTATATTCATTGCTCCGCCATTGGTCTCGATGGATTCAGTAACCGAGAATCTAAACTCCGGAATTCCCTACCCAAACCTCTGTAACTCTACTCCTTCAAGATGTTTCTTAAAACCTATCTCTTCAATCAAGCCTTTGGCCTTCTTCACTAATTTCATTTCCTGTGGCTCGATCTCAAATTTTGCTTTATAGCACTCCTGTGAAGTGCCTTTGAATGTTTCATTTTGTTCCAGGCATTACATAAATACAAATTGTTAGATGACTTTTGCTTATGAAGTAGGAAGTTTACGATTTATGCTCAACTAGAACAGTAGATTGTTTTAAAGTCAGTAGATTTAAGGCTTCTTCGTGATTGAACTGACCAAGGCTGTGAAGAACTGAGCCATGGGATCAAGAACGTCCCATGTGGGATATCTGCTCTTTGCTTAACTTTCTGATCTCTGATGGAACTGCACTAATAATAATAATAAAAATCTTTATTGTCACAAGTAGGCTTACAGTAACACTGCAGTGGAATTACTGTGAAAAGCCCATAGTCGCCACATTCCGGCGCCTGTTCGGGCACACACACAAGAATTCAGAATGTCCAATTCACCTAACAAGCACGACTTTCGTGACTTGTGGGAGGAAACCGGAGCGCCCGAAGGAAACCCATGCAGACACGGGTAGAATGTGCAGTCTTCGCATAGTGACCCAAGCCGGGAATCAAACCTGGGATCTTGGCGCTGTGAAGCCACTGTGCTACCGTACCGCCTACCAACTAATTAGGAGAGTTACATTTTCCCTCTGTACCCTGTGTTCTCACAGGTGCAAAATTATTCCCATTCCCGATTATTATCCAGCAAACTGTGCTGAAAATAAATGAGAGTAGAGATCAGACAGTTACATGAAGAGATCTAGATGTGATTAAACAGCTTTCTGTCTCACACATTAAAATGGCTGTTAGGGCAGTGACTGGTGTCCATAGAACTGTATTCAAGTTATCTCTACAAATTGAGATCACACTGAGCAATCCTAAAGGGGTAAAATGAAGCTTACGGGTTTGATTGGGTGGACAGTCCAGTGAATGCACTGACAACCAAAGGTTTGGGCTGTTTTGTTAGCATCCGGAGTATGCCCTGGAGTATTAAAAACTTCATAATAAAATAAAAAGGTCCTACACCTGATTTGACTCCTTTCAAAAATAATTCTGTTCCAGCATCACCCTGTGATAAACTTGCCCAGCAAATTATCTTCCAGCAGGTAGGAAGGACTTGCTAGGACTGTTATTTAAAGTGCTCACAAATACATACAGATTAGATGTTGGTTTGACCTCTTTGATTGGAGAGAACCGGACCATCTTGGAAAAATGGAAGAGGAAAATGCCATTTCGGCCACCATACCCGCATCAGGTCTTTATGGAACACATCTCATACCTCAACTTGAACAAGAATCATGGAATGGTTATATAATATATAATAATCTTTCCTGTCACAAGTAGGCTAACATTAACACTGCAATGAAGTTACTGTGAAAAGCCCCTAGTCGCCACATTCCGGCGCCTGTTGAGGTACACAGAGGGAGAATTCAATGTCCAAATTACCCAGCAGCATGTCTTTCGGGACTTGTAGCACAGAAGGAGGACATTCAGCCCATTATGCCTGTGTGGCTTTCTGCGAGAGTAACTCAGTTAGTCCTATTCTGCTGCTCTTTCCCTGTAGCCCTACAATTTCTTTCTCTTCAGATAATCAAACAATTCTCTTTTTGAAAGCCAAAATTGAACCTGTGTCCACCACGCTCCCAGACAGTGCATTCCAGGCGCTTAACTGTTTGTTGTTACATCAACCACCTTACCAATACCCACCTCTGTTACATCATCAAAAAACTCAAGCTAGGTAGATATGAACGATTTGCCCTTAACAAATCCGTGGGGGCTTTCCTTAATTAATCTGCATTTTCCCAAGTGACTGCTAACTTTGCCCCCATATTATTGAATCTAAAAACTTCCTCATTACTGAGATAAAACTGCCTAACCTACATTTAACGGACTTATCTATACCCTTTTTTTGAAACAAGGATATAATATTTGCAATTCTCAAGTGCTTTGGCACTGTCCCTGTACTCAAGAAGGATTGGAAAATTATAGCTCGGGGAATTTCTGAAATTTCCCTCATTATGCTTGAAAGTTTCTCATCCAGTCTGGCGACTTATAAACTTTAAGTCAGCCAGCCAGTTCTTTACCAATTTTTAGCCCATCAAGTTTCTTAATTACCTCCACTTTCACTTTAAATTGGGCAGCATCTTCTTCCTTGGCAAAGTACTTATTTATTATCTCAATATTCGCCCTGCCTCCATGCACAAATCCTCTATTAGGTCCATAATTGGTCCCACTTCTTTTTCTACCCTTTATCACTTGTATACCTTCAGAAGATTTTTGGATTAACTTTTATGTCTCTTCTCATACTCTCATTTTGCTTATTTCAAAAAAAAAATTCCCTCTTATCCTTTTATATTGAACCGGGTCCTAATTGTATTATCCAACTACACATGTCATACACCCCCCTTCTTCTGCTTCATCTTGGTTTCTATTTCTTTTGTCACCTAGAGAGCCCTGTATTTGTTTGCCCTACCTTTCCCCTTCGTGGAATGAACCTCGACTGTACACTATCTCCCATTTCGAGACGACCACCAATCTGTTTCCAATTTATCTGGACCAGATTAATTCTCATTCCACTGAAGTGGATCCTCCCCCAAGCAATTATTATAACTCTGAATTGTGCCTTGTGCCTTTCCTTGGCTAACCTAAATATTAGGATACTATGATCACTGTCCCCTAAATTTTCCCCTACTGTTACTTGATCCACTTGACCCATCTAATTCCTCAGAGCCAGAGCCAACAATACCTTCCTTATTAGGGAAATTAGTCAGGAACCTGGGCTTCACCTTCTTGTTGCAGCCACAGCTAGAACCCAGAACCATGATATGTGCAGCATTGCCTGTAGCTGTCAAGGTCGCCATAGCATTTAACTTCTAAGGCATATGACTGTCCAGGATGCAATAGGTCACATCAACGACAATTTGTTGTGTACTGCTGTACATGATGGTGGCCTAGGCCAGTGTTTTTCAAACTTTTTTTCTGGGGACCCATTTTTACCAACCAGCCAACCTTCGGGACGCACACCGGCCGACCTTCGCAACCCACCCCGGCCAACTTTCGCGACCCACACCAGCCGACCTTTTCTCTTACCTTGTTTGTTGCTGACAAAAATGGAGGAAATGGTTTTGGGTCCCTTTGGCCCCAATGGTCCCTTTGGGCCTCCGAACTTGGAAAAAAATGGCTGCGACCACAAAACAAAATGCTGCCGCACTGCGCACGTGTGCCCGATCATTGGTGCGCATGTGCAGTGCGGCCAAATTTTTAAAAATCTGTTCCTGGCCATTTTGAAGGCCGCTCGCAGCCGGCATTATTAAAAGCCGGCTGCTGCAGGTGGTGCGCGTGGATTTGCGCGATCGGGAGCGCCGCGACGGACGGCTTCGCGACCCTCCCGAAACTTGCCCCTGAGTTTGACAATGCCTGGCTTCGGCGAACATGAGGCTTCCCCAGAATCCGAGGTGCCATTAACTGTACCCACATTATTTACGTACTTCCTGTGATCAGCCTGACATCTTTCCTAATGGAATGGGAAATAACTCATTGAATGCAAAGCTTGTTTGGCAGCACATCATACAAGTCTGTGGCCGTTTTCAGGGAGCAGTCTTGATTCATTCATCCTACACTAATCACCTTTGCCACCTTTTGTCCTCATTCACATTTTACATTCACATCCACATTCACCTGAAGAAGGAGCAGTGCTTCAAAAGCTAGTGATTCAAAGCAAACCTGTTGGACTTTAACCTGGTGTTGTAAGACTTCTTACTGTGTTCACCCCAGTCCATCGCCAGCATCTCCACATAACCAGGCTCTCAGGTTATAGACTTGCTACTTGGCAACAAGGAATATTGCTTCTGGATATGGCTTATAAAATATGTCAGAAACTGGGGTTCAGACTCAGAAATAAACTACAATGAGACCCATGCCACGTTAATAAATATAATTGAGTAGACCATCTGTATGCGCAAACAAAACATTCCAATACACAATGACATGGATTTTCTGGCCATTCCTGCTGGCGGGACCTTTCAGTCCCATCGACGGCACAGCCCCATCATGGGTTTTGTGGCAGCGAGGGATGGATTCAGCGGGAAACCCCATTAACAATGGCAGGACCAGAAGATCCCACCATCAGCCATTGGTGAGCCACCCTCTGCCGCGACAGAACATGCCGCGGAGGGGCAGGAAAATCCCGGCCCTAGTCTTGTCATTTTTATAATAGCTGTTTTCATTACCATCTTCTGATTGCCTTCCTGCAGTCCACCATCATGGGGCTTCCCCTCAATTAACTCTCAGTTTCAATATACATATCAAGTCCAGAACAAAACTTTACTCCCAACAACTCAATTCATATCTGTGTAATAGATTGTTTATTGAGTTGAAAATCAACCTTGTACAAGCCCTTTTTACTTCTTTGCGTATCCTTGTGTTCCGATAAATTGTATACCTATTGGCTCCAGCTTGGGAAACTGAGGAGCTCACATTGAGGACACTTCAATAGCCAAGGTGAGTGACCTCAAGCAACTCTGCACCTTGAGGGCTCAGCTACCAATTGCAGCATCTCCGGATGAGCCAACACAATCTGGCCCAGGTGGTAGTGTGGTACTGACAAGGGCACAGACATCTCCAGCTCCGCATGAGAACTTGTTAAAGGAGTGATGTGACTCTTGAAGCTGCTATCAATGATGTACCTCAGAATCAATTTTGTAGTAGGCTGAGCTGCCATGGAAGTTATTGGATTTATCACCATAAGATATAGGAGCAGAATTCGGCCATTCAGTCGATCAAGTCTACTTCGCCATCCAATCATGGCTGATATGTTTCTCATCTCCATTCTCCTGCCTTCTCCCCATAACCCCTGGTCCCCTTACTAATCAAGAACCTATCTATCTCTGCCTTAAAGACACTCTGTGGCTTGGCCTCCACAGCCTTCTGTGGCAATGAGTTCCACAGATTCACCACACTCTGACTGAAGAAATTCCTCCTCATCTGTTTTAAAGAATCGTCCTTTCAGTCTGAGGTTGTACCCTCGGGTTCTAGCTTTTCATACCAGTGGAAACATCCTCTCCATGTACACGCGATCCAGGCCTCTCAGTATTCTGTAAGTTTCAATGAGATCCCCCCCACCTCATCCTTCTTTTTTTATTTTTTTTAATATAATTTTTATTGGAATTTTTTACAGAAAATATAAAACATAACGACAAACAATGAAATGCAACAAAATAAATCATAATAACTGTAATACCCCCCAGACCGTATCGACACACGTATCACATCCCCCACCCCCCCAAACCTAATGAACAACAAAAGAACTTAAAAATAAATTTAAATTAAATAAACAAACATAGTCATCGTCCGCCCCCCCCCCCCCCCCCCCCCCCCCCACCTTTTCCCTCCCCCTTCCCCCCTCCCCCCGGGTTGCTGCTGCTACTGTCCCCGTACCCTATCGTTGAGCCAGAAAGTCGAGAAAAGGTTGCCACCGCCTAAAGAACCCTTGTACTGACCCTCTCAGGGCGAATTTGACCTTCTCTAGCTTAATGAAACCCGCCATGTCATTGATCCAGGTCTCCACGCTTGGGGGCCTCGCATCCTTCCATTGTAGCAAAATCCTTCGCCGGGCTACTAGGGACGCAAAGGCCATCACGCCGGCCTCTTTCACCTCCTGCACTCCCGGCTCCACCCCAACCCCAAAAATCGCGAGTCCCCATCCTGGCTTGACCCTGGATCCCACCACCCTCGACACCGTCCTCACCACCCCCTTCCAGAACTCCTGCAGTGCCGGGCATGCCCAGAACATATGGGTATGGTTCGCTGGATTCCCCGACCACCTGACACACCTGTCTTCACCCCCAGAGAACCTACTCATCCTCGTCCCAGTCATGTGGGCCCGGTGCAGCACCTTGAATTGTATGAGGCTAAGCCGTGCACACGAGGAGGAAGAATTAACCCTCTCCAGGGCATCAGCCCATGTCCCGTCTTCGATCTGTTCCCCCAGTTCCCCCTCCCATTTAGCTTTCAGCTCCTCTACTGACGCCTTCTCCGCCTCCTGCATAACCTTGTAGATATCAGATATCTTCCCCTCTCCGACCCAGACCCCCAAAAGCATCCTGTCGCTCACCCCCCTCGCGGGAAGCGAAGGGAATCCCTCCACCTGCCGCCTAGCAAATGCCTTTACCTGCAGATACCTGAACATGTTCCCCGGGGGGAGCCCAAATTTCTCCTCCAACTCCCCCAGGCTCGCAAACCTCCCATCAATAAACAGGTCCCTCAGCTGTCTAATGCCCGCTCTGTGCCAACCCTGAAATCCCCCATCAATGTTCCCCGGGACGAACCTATGGTTCCCCCTTAACGGAGCCTCCATTGAGCTCCCCACTTCTCCCCTATGTCGCCTCCACTGCCCCCAAATCTTGAGGGTAGCCGCCACCACCGGACTCGTGGTATACCTCGTAGGAGGGAGCGGCCACGGCGCCGTTACCAGGGCACCCAGGCTTGTATCTCCACAGGACGCCCTTTCCATCCGTTTCCATGCTGCCCCCTCCCCCTCCATTACCCACTTGCGCACCATCGACACATTGGCCGCCCAATAATACCCCGAGAGATTGGGTAACGCCAGCCCCCCCCCCCCCAAAGAAGACCCTCTTCACCCTCAGGGCCCCATGCGCCCAAACAAAGCTCATGATGCTGCTAGTCACCCTTCTAAAAAAGGCCCTAGGGATAAAGATAGGCAAACACTGAAAAAGGAACAAGAACCTCGGGAGAACTGTCATTTTGACGGACTGCACTCTACCCGCCAACGATAGCGGCATCATGTTCCACCTTTTAAATTCCTCCTCCATCTGCTCCACCAGCCTGGTAAAATTAAGCTTATGGAGAGTCCCCCAACTCCTGGCCACCTGCACCCCCAGGTATCTGAAACTCTTCACTGCCCTCTTAAATGGGAGTCTCCCAATTTCCTCCTCCTGATCACCCGGGTGCACTACAAATACCTCACTCTTGCCTAAATTTAACTTATAGCCCGAGAAGCCCCCAAATTCCGCTAACAGCTCCATCACCCCTGGCATTCCCCCTTCTGGTCCGCCACATACAACAGCAGGTCGTCCGCATACAGCGATACACGATGTTCCTCCCCACCCCGCACCAGACCCCTCCATCTCCCTGACTCCCTCAATGCCATAGCCAAAGGTTCAATCGCCGGTGCAAAGAGCAAGGGGGACAGGGGGCACCCCTGCCTGGTCCTACGGTAGAGCCTAAAGTACTCCGATCTCCTTCCATTGGTAACTACACTTGCCATCGGAGCCGCGTAGAGCAGCCTCACCCATTTGATGAATCCCTCCCCGAATCCGAACCGCTCCAGCACCTCCCACAGGTACCCCCACTCAACTCTATCAAACGCTTTCTCCGCATCCAGCGCCACCACTATCTCCGCCTCCCCCTCCACTGCCGGCATCATAATAACACTTAGCAGTCTCCGCACATTCGTGTTGAGCTGCCGTCCCTTGACAAATCCTGTCTGATCCACGTGTATCACCCCTGGCACACAGTCCTCTATCCTGGTGGCCAGGATCTTCGCCAGCAACTTAGCGTCAACATTGAGGAGCGAGATTGGCCTGTATGATCCACACTGCAGGGGGTCCTTATCCCGCTTCAGGATCAGAGAGATCAGTGCCTGCGACATCGTCGGACGCAAAGCCCCCCCCCCCTCCCATGCCTCATTGAAGGCTCGCACCAACAGGGGGCCCACCAGATCCGCATACTTTTTATAAAATTCCATCGGGAACCCGTCCGGCCCCGGCGCCTTACCTGACTGCATTTGTCCAATCCCCCTGACTAGCTCCTCCAACTCTATTGGCGCCCCCAGCCCCTCTACCAGCTCCTCTTGAACCCTTGGGAACCATAGCCTGTTCATGAAGCTCTCCATCCCCCCTCTCCCCATCAGAGGTTCTGACCAGTACAGTTCCTTGTAGAAGTCCCTAAAGACCCCATTTACTTCTGTCCCCTTCTGCACTACATTCCCACCCCTATCCGTCACTCCACCAATTTCTCTAGCCGCATCTCACCTGCGGAGCTGATGCGCCAACATCCTGCTCGCCTTCTCCCCATACTCATATACCGCGCCCTGCGCCCTCCTCCACTGTGTCTCCACCTTTCTGGTGGTCAACAAGTCAAATTTGGCCTGCAAACTACGCCGTTCCCCCAGCAACCCCTCCTCCGGTGCCTCCGCGTATCTCCTGTCCACATCCAGGAATTCCCCCACCAGCCCCTCCCTCTCCTTCCTCTCCCTCCTTGCCCTATGGGCCCGGATGGAGATCAGCTACCCCCGGATCACTGCTTTCAGAGCCTCCCAGACCATCCCCACCCGGACGTCCCCCGTGTCGTTGGTATCAAGATACTCCTCAATACTTCCCTGGACCCTCCTACACACCTCCTCATCAGCCAGCATCCCCACATCCAGGCGCCAGAGCGGGCGCTGGTCCCGCGCCTCCCCATCTCCAGATCAACCCAGTGCGGAGCATGGTCTGAAATCGCTATGGCCGAATACTCTGCATCCTGCACCTTCGGGATCAATCCCCTGCTCAGGATGAAAAAATCTATTCGGGAATAGACCCTATGGACATGGGAGAAAAAGGAATACTCCCGCGCTCTCGGCCTCCCAAACCTCCAGGGATCCACCCCTCCCATCTGGTCCATAAACCCCCTCAGCACTTTGGCCGCCGCCGGTCTCCTACCCGTCCTTGAACTGGACCGGTCCAGTGGAGGATCCAGCACTGTGTTAAAGTCTCCCCCCATGATCAGGCCCCCTGCCTCCAAGTCCGGAATGCGGCCCAACAAGCGCCTCATGAAGCCGGCATCATCCCAATTCGGGGCATATACATTAACCAGCACCACCTTCTCTCCCTGCAGCCTACCCTTCACCATAATATATATGCCCTCCTTGTCCGACACCACCTCAGCCGCCTCGAACGCCACCCTCTTCCCCACCAGAATCGCCACCCCCCGGTTCTTCGCGTCCAATCCTGAGTGAAAAACCTGCCCCACCCACCCCTTCCTCAGACGAACCTGGTCCGCCACCTTCAAGTGGGTCTCCTGGAGCATAGCCACGTCCGCCTTCAGCCCCTTCAGATGAGAAAATACCCTAGTTCTCTTAACTGGCCCATTCAGCCCCCTCATGTTCCAGGTAATCAGCCGGATCAGAGGGCAACCTGCCCCTCTCCCCCGCCGGCTAGCCATAGCTTATCGACTGCTCGCCCCCGGCCAGCTCGCCCCACCTGACCCGTTCCCCATGGCGATAACGCCTCTCCTCTACCCCCCCGGCATTCCAGCAGCAACCCGGTATCCCCCCCCACCCCCCCAGGCTAGGACCCCTCCTAGCCGTGACGCACCCTCCATGGTACTTCCGTGAGTCAGCTGACTTCTGACCCGGCAGCTCCTGCCAAAACCCATCTCCTCCAGGCATGGGGTCATCCCCCTCTTGCCACACCTCCTTGGCACCGCTTCAGCGCGGGAAAGAAAAACAATAGAGGCCACGCCCCCACCTCCAGCTCCGCCCCCTGCCCCGCAGTGCGGACAACCAGAGGAAAGCCCGCGCTTTCGCACTGCCGCACCCCACCCTTCTGACACAGCTCCTCAAAATCCAGTTTCACCCCAACCCCCAGCCCCGTACCGAAGAGAACATATAAAGCACATACCTCCAATGTTCCCCACACCCATATCCAACAGACAAACCCACCCGGAAACAGAGCAAAAAGAAAACCAGCATTAAAAAAAACCACGTGTCAAAATTGAAGAACAGCAACAGTGAAAACAGCAACGGCCATAGTGTGTCCCCAGACCCTAGTTCGAGTCCAGCTTCTCCGCCTGTACAAAGGCCCACGCCTCCTCCAGGGACTCGAAGTAGTGGTGCCGGTCCTTATATGTCACCCACAGACGCGCAGGCTGCAGCATTCCAAATCTGACCTGCTTGGCATGCAGCACCGCCTTCGTCCGGTTGAACCCGGCCCGCCGCTTTGCCACCTCCGCACTCCAGTCCTGGAAGATCCGCACCTCCGAATTCTCCCACTTGCTGCTCCTCTCTTTCTTGGCCCAGCGCAGCACACACTCCCGGTCACTAAATCAATGGAACCGCACCAGCACCACCCGCGGGGGTTCATTTGCCTTAGGCCTCCTGGCCAGCACTCTGTGAGCTCCCTCAAGCTCCAGGGTCAAATGGAAGGACCCCGCTCCCATCAATGAGCTCAACATCGTGGTCACGTACGACGGGAGATCCGACCCCTCCAGCCCCTCCACCAGGCCCAGGATCCTTAAATCCGCCTCGTGCGAACGTCCAGCTCCTCCAAGCGGTCTTGCCACTTTTTGTGAAGTGCCTTGTGCAACTCCACTTTCCCCACGAGGACCACGGCCTGCTCCTCCCGCTCAGCGGCCTGCTGCTGCAACTCCTGAATGGACGCCTCCTGGGCTGCCTGAGCCCCAAGCAGCTTGTTGGTAGTCGCATTCAGGGAGTCCAGCAACTCAGCCTTCAGCTCCGCAAAACAGCGCAGAAGAGAGGCCTTCTGCTCCTGCGCCCACTTCCACCAGTCCTCGGGTGTTCCGCCGGCCGCCATTTTGTCCTTCTTCCCCCGCTTTTCTTGGGGATCTGCTGCAGCGTTTTCCTTTGCCCCACTCCGGGTGAGCACCATAAATTATGGGGAATGCTCCTCTAGACACCTTCCCCCACCGGGATTCGTCAAGACAGCGCCGTTTGGGGCCCTCAAATCGGCCCAAAAGTCCTTAAGTAGCGGGAGCTGCGGTGCGGCTTAGCTCCGCATAGCCGCAACTGGAAGTCTCCAAAGCCGATTTTCTGACCGCTCCACTCCTAGTCCAGGCCATCCACCAGTGGAGAATCTGAGAAGGAGTGTTCCCACACGGGGAAAAGTCCAAACAGCACCACTACGAGCCCTTAAAAGAGCCCCAAAGTCCGAAAATAGTGGGAGCCACTGAACGTGCGGCTTAGCTCCGCATCACCGCTACCGGAAGTCCGTCTCCGCTTCTTCAATGGCCTTGGTGAGATCTTTTCACAGTTCTTCCCTCTGCTGCTAGAATTCAGCTTTCATAAAGGCCCTCAAGCCAGCTTGAGACCTCTAAGCTGGCCCTTCCCCCGCTTGCATGCTTGCAGAGGCTTTTGTTTGCTGCTGCTTCAGACAAATCTTGCACTGTTTCTGAGGGTCTGATAACCAAGAAACATACTATTCCTGGGGGAAAGTACTCCTCGAACATTCACCTATGCCTTTTCATCGAAATTCCAACCCGTGTTGCTTAAAAAAGAGCTCTTTTCTGTAACCTTAGGTAGGAGCTGCCTCTGTGTGATCACTCACTCCATGATGCACACCGGAAGTCCCACCTCATCCTTCTAAACTCCATTAAATACAGACCCAGAGACCTCAACAAGGCACTTCATCGTTGTGGGCACCACTCTAATGATCGTGAAATAATGCCTTACTCCATGTTGAACAAAATGGCCTCCACCTCTATATAAAACCTCAAGATAAATTGAAACTGGATTCCGGCATTATGCTTGTGAGGCTTTAAATAAGACTGGAAGATTCATCAATCTATAGCTAGAGGGAAGAATCTCCAGTACATCTCTCACTGGGAAAATTAGTTTGAATAGTGGATGTGATTCAGCCGAAAAAGGAACAGAAACAAAGCAAACCCTGAGGAGCTAAGAATCACTGGTACTGGGAGAATGGAGGTCCACTTAAGGGACAGAATAAAGTATAACTGTGAACAGAGATCTTCAATTGCTTTAAATGTTAGATGGGGGATCTTTTCTGTAGTTTAGAGTGTAAGTTGCTCCTGAAATATTTTTTAGTCATTGTTGCTTTTAGTTTGTGTGTTACAGTAAAAGCCTTAAAACTTGAAATCTTATTGTGCACTTCCGTTGATAATTCAAATTTCTTTTTAAATGTTATCAATCTCTTACTTGGAAGGCAGAGCAGATAGAGACCAGTGGTTCACTAAAGTAGCTGCGGTTTGAGATGCAGTAGTTGAAGGGTGAAACAGAAGTAAGAAGGGAAAACAGGAGTCTGGTGTTACAAAACCCTGTAAATTAACACCTTCAGTGATGCCACTCACCATAGCCATGACTCACCCCCTGCTCCTGATGTCCAACACATCATCCTCAGGCTGAGGGTGCACAGGCATGCTTGACTTCCTCCAATTCCCTCTTGCTGCCTCATAATGTGTGGCCTTTCCCTGTAAGAAAGAAAGGAGTGAACAAGTGAAAGCCTCAACTAGTGAGGTGTTTTAATAATGTGCTTATCGTGGTCAATTACTACGAATGTTGTAAGCAAGATGAGAGGTGTGGGAAAATGAGGCTTCCATGGTGGTGAGAGTTGGAGCTGCTAAATGTGTGATTTGCAGGCTAAGGAGATTGAGTGGACTTCTGGTGGTGACCATGGAGTCAGCGGACGCATATTTGGTGGCTCCCGTTCAAGACGGATTTTTTTGCCTCATTTGCCTGCCCAAAGGGCGAAGTATTTGAATGGAAGAGGTGCAGGAGTGTCCGGGGAAAGTTTTACTGGTATGGTTGGTGGATGGATCCACAGACTAGGAGTGGGTCAAGAAAGAAAGAGCTGCTGGAACAGGAGAGTCTTTGTGGTATCCAGGGTGAGATGACGGATGGCAAGGGGGCTGCTCTGCATGCCCTGTGGTCAATGGAGCAGTTAATAGAGTTGCTTAATGCAAAGTTATGCCAGCAGAGGAACGAGGCCCTGGAAGACCCAGTCAAGGCGGAGGAATCGATTAAGTCAGGGATCAAGAGAGTGGAGCAGAGGCTGGAGTCTCAGGGCCGACAGAAAGTGGAGGGCGCGGTGGGGGAGCACGGTTGGCCTTGGTGGAAGGTGATGCGGGAGACCCAAAAGAGGCTGAAGGTGGAGGATCTGTAGAATCACTTCAAAGACAAAACCCTAAGATCGTGGGGATGCCTGAAGGCATTAAAGGTGCGGATGTCAGCGTGTATGTGGCTAAGATCCTGGAGAACCTGATGGGGGAGGAGGCCTTTGACCATCCCTTGGAGATCGACCGAGCACACAGGGTGCAGATGAGGAGGCCGCAGGCGGGTGAGCCACCGAGAGCGATGGTGGTGCAGTTGCACAGCTTTCTGGACAAGGAGAAGATCCTCTGATGGGCGAGGCAGAGTAGGAAATGTACCTGGGAAGGGAACGAGCTGCGGATGTATCAAAACCTGGGAACAGAACTGGCAAAGGGGGGGCCGGGATCAACCGGGTCAAGGCTGCCCTCTTTATCAGAGGGGTTAAGTTTGGAGTGTTGTACCCGGCACGCCAGAGGAGGCGATGAAGTTTATGAGGGACTGTGGAATGAGAGGAGAGTGAGGACATTGAACTTTGGAGGAGTCTGTTTTTTTTTAAAAGCTTTTGATGGTGGGTTTTCTGAAGGGCAGATTTTTCATGGGGGAACATCGAGGGTGAGCGCACCTTTTGTTACTCTTCAGGGAAGTATGGTTAGAGGGGAGGGGAGTTTGGGGGTGATGGGGAGTTTTGAGCCTTGGGCAAAGGCCATGATGCTAGCTGTGCGGGCTAGTTAATGGGAGTGAAATGGGGGGTTGTCAGGAGGCAGGCATGGGTGGGGATGGGGCTAGTATTTTGTTTGAGGGTGGAGGGAGGGGAAAAGAGAGATCCTAACAGGGGTGTGGTTGATGTGCCCCAGTGGAAAAGGATCGATGACGATGGACATCCAAGGGTGGACCTGGAGGGTTGCATGACACGGACCAGGGGCTGGCCCAAAAAGGATATGGCAGGGGGCACGGGGGGCCCCCCGACCAGGCTGGTTTAATATTAATAATCATAACCTTCATTGTCACAAGTAGGCTTACATTGCAAGTAATGTAGTCGCCACATTCCAGCACCGGTTCGGGTACACAGAGGGAGAATTTAGAATGTCCCAATTTTCCTGGTCACATGGAACGTGAGGGGCTGAATGGGCAGTCAAACAGTCACATGTGTTCACGCACCTAAGGAGTCTGATGCCGGGACATGGCCTTTTGCATGATATACACCTGAAGATAGAGGACCAGACAAGGTTGAGGAAAGGATGGGTGTGGCAGGTGTTCCACTTGGCACTGAATATGAAGACCAGGGGGGTGGCGGTGTTGGTGAATAAACAGGTGGTGTTCGAGGTGGGGAACATTGAGGCAATTTCAGAGCATGATTCTTGATGGTTAGTGGAAAGCTGGACAGGGTTGCCCGTGGTTTTGGTAAACATCTATGCCCCAAATTGGGATGACGTAGATTTTATGAGGTGGGTGTTCGGGACGATTCCTGACTTGGACTCGCACCGATTGATCATGGGGGGGGGGGGGGGGGGGGGGATTTTAATACGGTTATAGAACCGAGCTTGGACCAGTCGAGTCCGAGGTTGGCGAAGGTGTTGACAGTGGCGAAAGGGTTCATGGAGCACATTGGGGAGGCGGATCCGTGGAGGTTTGGGATGTTGAGGACGAAAAAAAATTAATATTTCTCCCACGTGCATCGGGTGTACTCCCAATTATTTTTTGCATGTTAATAAGGTGTTGTTGGCAGGGGTGGTTGACTTGGGAGTATTCAGCGATTGCGGTTTCAGATTACCCGCCCCACTGGGTGGATTTGCGCGTGGCCCGGGAGGGGGCCAGCACCCGCAATGCAGACTAGATGTGGCGTTGTTGGTGAATGAGGAGGTGTGCTAGTGGGTGAGGGCTACCATTAGGGGTACATGGAGCTAAACAACATGGGGGAGGTCACAACTGCCAAGCTGTGGAAGGCTCTCAAGGTGGTGGTCGGGGGGGCGTTTATTTCAATTCGGGCGCTCAGGGAGAAAGCAGAGCGGGCTGAGATGGCAAGGCTGATGGATGAGATTTTGAGGGTAGACAGAAGATATTCAGAGGCACCAGGGGCAGGGCTGTTAAAGGAGAGGCTGAGACTCCAGATGGAGTATGGGCTCATATCTACGGGGGAGGCGGTGGGGCAGTTACGGGGACAAGGGGGGCAGTAAATGAATATGGGGGCGAGAAGAATGTTGGCCCACCAGTTGAAGAAGCAAGAGGCAGTGAGGAAGATTGGCAGAGTAAGGGATGATAAGGATAAGGTTGTCATTGGCTCAGAGGGGGCGAATGGTGTGTTTGAGGCATTCTACAGAAGGTTATACGATTCTGAGCCCCAGCTGCGGGAAGGTGAGGGGGAGATGCGGCGGTTTTTGGATGGGCTGGAATTTCCCGCAGTAGAGGAGGAACTGGGTCAGGGATTGGGGGCCTCATTTGGGTTGAAGGAGGTGATGGACAGGAGGAGGACAGTGTAGGCAGGGAAGACCTCGGGGTCAGATGAGTCGACAGCAGAGTTTTATAACTCGTTTGGGGTGGACCTAGGGCCACTGCTGGTGAGGGAATATAATGAAGCAAGGAGAGGGGGGATCTCCCCTCTACATTGTCGCAGGCTTCCATCTCCCTGATATCAAAAAGGACAGGTACGTGGAGCAGTATGGGTCGTATCGCTCGATAACGTTACTGAATGTTGGCGAACGTGTTGGCCTTGCGAATCGAGGACTGCGTGCCAGGATCGATAAGTGAAGATCAAACAGGATTTCTGAAGGGGAGGCAGTTGAAGGTGAACGTGAGAATGGTGCTTAATGTTATCATGAGGCCTTCAGAGGGGCAGGAGGTGGAGGTAGTGGTGGCGATGGACGTGGAGAAGGCGCACAATCGGGTGGAGCATGAGTATCTGCCGGAGGTGTTGGGACGGTTCAGATTTGAACGAGGGTTTGTGGACTGGTGTTGCACGTTTTACTATGGGCGTAAAACGCGTTTATTGGAGTGTATTAACACGCCTCCGAGTTCGACGTGTGCTTAACACTACTAGGCTCTGTTCTATGTAATTATTTAGCTCTGGAGTCGCCAGTTGCCGTATAGGCAACGTCACAAGTATTCCAAGGTCAAGTTCAAAGTAATAAAGACGATACACCGATTAATAAAGTTCAAACGATCAATATTTATTATACAGTTATAATAAATACTCATGCACACTAAGAGACTAAGCTATAACTAAACTTAAGCAAACAGAATACTTATCTAACAGGAACAGGCAAGGTCAGAGAACGAGGCCTTCGTCCTGGTTTGGTACTGCAGCCTTCAGCAAGCGTTCTGGTACTTGGGAGTCTAGTGGGCTTGGATCGCGTAGCGAGCGTTGAACTTACGGTTTCGGCGGCTGGTGCTCAACGGCTGGAGTCAGGATGCAAGATGTCAGTCAGAGCCGGAGCACGGGTTTAACAGACCGGGCTCTGTGGGGGATTTGCTTTTATACCCCTCTCTAATGTCCTTGCCCCCTTCTAGGCGGGCTCTACCTTTCGGTACCGATTGGAACGTTTCCAAACGGCTACCTTCGAAATCCTCCAATGCGGGGCTTCCCTCGATGTTGGGGGGTGGTTTCGATATTCGTTACTCTGGTGCCATCCTGTCTGCTCCACCAATTAAGTGCTACATTGAGATGGAAATGTTGCCATTGTGTGTGCCTGGATCTGGGCCGCCTCATCAGAATGTTAAGCGCTTTGCCATTAACACCTTTGGCTTGGAGATCTGCACCTGGCCAGAAAACTGGTTTGCTGCTTGCAAAATGCTAATTAGTTGAGAGCAGGCTGTCTGTTCTCACTAAACAGGCTTTCCCTGCTGTCTTCCATTTTAGTTTGGCTCAGTGTCCATTTTGCGTGGCCAGCATGGCTACATTCCCTCCTTGTGATCCTCACAATCATACTATTGTGAAGGATCACCTATGTACTTTGCCTTCCTTGTGTTCTGACCTCTTGCCAGTTCCTGTTCTACTCTATCTTAAACTATGGGAAGAAGAAAAAAAATTTTAACTAACATCTCTACTTGGCCCTATGTCAAAGGGACATGCATTACTACAACTGGGAACCTCTACCTATCACTATTAACCTTAACCTTAACTTAACATTTCATCACTCTAAAATCTTAACCATTCACACCACAACATCACACTTCCCAACTCGGCAGTCGAGTATGGAACAATATAATACATGGCTGAATTTTTATTTACAGAGTGTTGTAATCAGTGAGGGGTTGAGGGGTTTGGTGGAATCCGAAGATGGGGGATTGAACTCTATAGATGGGTGAGGTGCTGGAACGAGAGGCTCTCCTCTTCCATTTCCTCAACCTGAGGGTCTGCACTAGTATGATGAGGATCGCGATCACCAACAGTGATTCGATTATATAGGACATGGAGTACCACGTCATGAATTTAGTACACCAGGTCTGAACCTCGCTGATCAGAGCTGAGCACTGGGGGTTTGCTGTAATTGAAGCATTTACGGTGGGGGTTGTGGGGGAAACGTGTCTTGTTTCCACACATATACATATGACATTAAACAGTAATAAGTGGGCTTCCATCATCTTTTGTTGTTCTTCTTCTTTCTCTTCCTTCTTCCTCCGGTATTGACAATCCTGGCTTCGACCTCTGTCTCGTCCTTTGAAACCTTTGGGATCAAGCACAGTATCTGTCAATACACAGTTTAAGACCTTTACTTGTTAGTGCATCTGTCTTTCAAAACCCAATTGACCCTTTAAAATGACTGGCTAAGTCACACCCTGTGACTCCCCTCATTTTTTTTTTCAAAAGCGAATTTAAAGACCAGCATACACCTAACAATCCTTCCTTCTGCGAGCCGTCTCGCAGGCTTTGCTGATTTACCATCCGAATGTTCCCGGATGTAAATAGCATGTGGGATGGCGGCCGAAGGGCTACCTAACGTAAAATGAAAACAAACTTTGAAATAAACATCCGAATGAGTTGCGTATGGGCCGCGACGGGTACGAGTTGGATGGGATCCCCGAGTAGGGCGTGCTGTGCCATACCCGAGCTTGGCTGACCAAGGGTTGGTTCTCAGACAGGGCGGGTCCTCAGTGCCGTTTGTCCACTGCCTGAGTAACCTGGAAAGAAACGGGTACGAATGTGTTTACCATGACTTGCAGCCTCTATTTCGCCGAATAGAGGGGCACCAAAAAAAAAACCAAGGGAGCCAAGATGCTCCAACTGAGGACATCACTGAAGTTCTCAGAGATATCTGCGGACAAGCTATTTGGCGTGTGGCCTTACAACTTTGGAAAGGATCTCCAATCAAACCGAAGTTCTCAAAAGTATCTGCGGACAAACTAACGTGTATGTGAGGTGGTCACAATCTTTTCAGCTGAAAAGAAGATGTCCATCCTCCAGCTGAACAATGTATAATCCTGAGACAAACAAACATAAAACGAAGACAAACATACGTGCAGGTTCCATCAGAAAGGACATCGTTTCCCTCAAACGATTCCTATTTTACATCATCTGGACACCTCACTTTGATTCTGCCTCTGTGAACAGGGTCACAAAGGGGTTGCCGTGTCGGGAGTCAGACACCGTGTCGTCCTGCTCTCCCGGATCCCACACCCTTGTGTGGATCAGGCATGAAACTTTGGAATTGTGTGACCGGGGGTCACTTTCATCATTGCGGACAAGCCTGTAGGAATTGTCCCTGTGCCATTGTGTAGTGTCGAGTGTGTTGTCGGGGTAGTCGGGGTCGGGTGGTGGTTCTGGGTTTTTGAGGTAAGTGACTTCCATGGGGTCACTGGAGTCGGGGTCGTAGTTGGTGCAGTGTGGGCTGTATGGCTGTGTGCTGTCGCTGTCTTCAGAGTCAGTGTCAGTCCTGCTGTCTCTGCTGTGGCAGCTTGTGGGCGTGTCGGGGCGTGGTCTGTAGTGGTCTGTGGGCGGAGTCGTGGGCGAGTCCGTGGATGAACTGGTCTGTGAGGGGGATGGTGGAAAAGTGTCTCTGGTGGGCGGGGTGAAGTGTTCTGCTGCATCCAGCAGGACATGGTGAGCATGGTTGGCCTGTGTTCCATATGCCTTTAACTGGTTTATATGGAACCACGCGGTCTTCCCATTAGGATACTTTATTCTGTAAACGGAGGGGCTAATTTTGTCCGAAATTGAGTAGGGACCGGAATATTTTGGAGCCAAAAAACTGCTGGGGTTATAAACAGATAACATTACCTGTTGCCCAACCTGGAATTCTGTGGTGTGTACGGTCTTATTGAAACAGGCAGTACGTTGCTGTCGGTGTTTCCCTAGCAGGACTGCGGCTGCGAGCTGTGCAGACCTCACAGTCTCAACTAGATCTTTAACTGCCTTTTCATGTGTGAGGGCCGTCACTTCGGGGCTTGTCATGTCCAGTCCTAAAAGGAATTCTGTACCTTTCATAGGGCGTCCGGTCATGAGTGTATGTGGTGTGTGGTGTGTATCCTGTAGATGTGGAGACAGTGTTCCTTATGAACATGAGTGCAAAGGGGAGCACTGAATCCCATGTTGAGTTATTCTCTTGAACCATTTTCCTAAGGGTAGTTTTTAGGGTCCGATTCATGCGCTCCACAATCCCGCTGGACTGTGGATGATACGCAATATGGAAGTTCTGTTTGATTCCGAATATTGTCAGGACGTTCCTCATGACCCGTCCTGTAAAGTGAGATCCCTGGTCCGAATCGATACTTCGGGGTAAACCCCATCTCGTGAAGATGTGGTGGGTCAGGATCTTTGCAGCTGTCTTAGCTGTGTTTGTTCGTGAGGGAAATGCCTCTACCCATTTGGTAAAGGTATCTATCACCACCAGAACGTATTTATAGCCATTCCTACAAGGGGGCAATGGACCTATAAAGTCGATCTGGAGGTTTGTCCAAGGGCCGTTAACTGGGCGAGTATGCCGAAGTTGTGCCTTCTTAGAATACCTCTCCGGGTTATTCTGAGCACAAATCAGGCAATTCTCTATGTAGTGCGTTACATCATTCCTGAGATGAGGCCACCAACAGAGTTGCCTGAGGTGCCTCGTTGTTGCATCAATTCCCTGATGCCCGTGTCCGTCATGGAACAAGGCAATCATCTGATTCCTGTCCTGCTTCGGGACCACATAAAGTTGGTCCTTAATGATCACACCCCCATGTGTGGTCAGTGTGTGTTTAAAGTGCTCGTACGCAGGCACAAAGTTTCCCTTGAAAACCTCCCTGAGGTCTCCGTCCTGTTTCTGTGCTGCCACGAGATCTTTAACCTCTGTTTGTGAGACTTGTACTGCGCTCACAGGGGCGCTAGCTGGTGCGCTAGCTGGGGGGGTCCATAAGTGTCCTCTCCTGGAACCTGCCTTAGCCAATGCGTCGGCTTTTACATTCCCAGGGGGTGATGACCTATGGTGGCTGCGAACTTTTATTATGCCGAAGGTCCTGTCCTTCGCTTTCTCTAGGATATGCTGGAGTAAGGGGGCTGATGGAAGGGGTTTTCCGTCTGCGGAGACAAAACCTCGTGTCCTCCACAGGGGCAGAAAATCTGTTAGGCTATTGCAGACATATAAGCTGTCTGAATATATGTCTGCTGGGCTGGGGAAAGAATCGGGGTGGTCCACTATGTACGCTATGGCTGCTAGCTCTGCTGCCTGCGCGCCTAAGTGACCTGGTAACTTAAGAGCTATCTCTTCGAGAGCGCGCCCCTGCGCGTCCTCTACGTAGATGCCGCATCCTGTGATACGCTCACCATTTAAAACTGTGGAGGAACCGTCTACATAAATCCTCAAGGGTCCACACATGTCTGTGGGCTGGGGGCTTTGTTTTGGGTTCCCTATCTTCCTGGGGGGTGTTTTTGCTAAAAAGGGTCCTGTGTTATGCAGGGGAGCTACAATTTCACAGTCATGGGGCTGTCCGGGGTATTGGAGGTTGTCTGCTAAGTATGTGTGTGTGCGTGTCCGTTTTACTGTAATGTCCCGTCCTTGTAAAAGTAGGGTCCACCTAGCTGCCCTAATCTGGCTAACTGAACCGTCCTTCAGTCGACCGTCTAGTAGTAGCTGTGTGGGTGTGTGTTCGGTTAGAATGGTGATGGGGTTTAGTCCGGTTATGAATGAAAAATACTGTACTGCCCAGAAGACAGCAAGGAGGTGCCTCTCATAGGCTGAAAATCCTTGTTCTACCGGGTCTAACAGTCGGGAGGCATAAGCCACTGGTCTTAGCTGCTCGTGCCGTTCCTGAAGCAACACGGCCGAGAGGGTCAGATCTGTGCTAGCTACCTCGATTGCGACGGTGAAAGTTGGTCGGGGACTAGCAGCGCGGGTGCTGCACTAAGGGCTCGTTTTAACTCCTCCACAGCCTCTGTATGCTGCGGAAGCCATTCCCAGGGGGCTCCTTTCTTAAGGAGGTCTGAAAGTGGGGCGGCTTTTGTCGCGAATCCGTCTATGTGGTTCCGACAATAGCCAACCAGTCCTAAAAACGACCGGAGGGCTGAAACATTCTGGGGAAGGGGCAATTTGACGATCGAATCAATTCTTTTGAATTCGATCTCGCGTTTGCCGTGCGTGATGACTGTTCCCAAATACATCACTTTACTTTCCAATATCTGGGCCTTTCTGGGGTTAACTTTACATCCAATTGAAGTCAACAATTCCAGGAGTTCGGCCAGAAGCGAAATGTGCTCTGCCTTTGTGTCTGTCTGCAGTAGTAGGTCGTCTACATACTGTACCAGACATTCGGGGCGGGAAAATTTTTCTAATCCACTTGCCAGCTGTCTGTGGAAAATGGAGGGTGAATTGTGGAATCCTTGTGGGAGGCATGTCCACGTGTACTGCTGAGTTTTAAAAGTGAATGCGAATTTGTATTGGCACGCTTTTGCCAATGGTATGGACCAGAATCCGTTACTGATATCCAATACCGTGAAGTACTTGGCGTTGAGACCCTGCTTGAGCATGGTCTCGGGACTAGTAGCTACCGTTGGGGCTACTGCGGGGGTTACTTTGTTGAGTTCCCGATAATCGATGGTCAGACGCCATGATCCATCGGGCTTCCTCACTGGCCAAATAGGGGCATTGTTGGTGGAGGCTACCGTTCTCAGTACACCTTGGTCCAACAAGCTACCTATAACCTTTTCTATTTCCACCTCTGCCTCGAGGGGAAATCTATATTGCTTTTGCGGTCGGGGGTCCTGTCCGGTAACATGAACTTGTCCAGTCATTCTGCCACAGTCATGACGGTGACTTGCAAATGCTGTCCTGTGTTTGTTTAGTAGGGCCTTAATTTGTCGGTCGGTGTGGAGTGTAGTCAGGTCGAATGAGTACTCTCCCACTGCGCTAATCCGATTAGCGTAGTCTCCTACTGTGAGGGTGGCTGGGGCTCTGTCTGATCTAGCCATTCGCCAGACACACTGGTTGACTGGGTCGAACGACAAGCTGTGAGCGTTCATAAAATCTATCCCCAGGATGTGTTCTGCTGTCCTGGGAAGATTTACTAAAACTACGGGGTGCCTTGTGCTAATGTTCCCTAGCTGAATTGCTATGGGTGCTGTAATGTGTCCCTGCTGCGAGTGTCCGGTGAACCCGCTAAGTGTAATGGTGGAGGTGGTCGGCCACGTGTCTGAGTGTGCCGTGGTTGTGGAGTTAATGGTGGTGCGGGATCCTCCTGTGTCCCACAGTAACTCTATGGGCTTCCCTTTGACTTTCGCCGTGACTACGGGCCTCCCTGATGAGTCCCATAGTGTGTCACAGACCCAAGTGGGGGAGCCCGAACACCGTCAGTTCGTCTCGTCCACATTGGTGGGTCCTGACTGTACTGCTACATTGTGGATGGGTTTTGCTTTATTGCGGTTCAGAGTGCCTGTCTGCTGGCCTCTCTGAGATCGCTGGGGTGCATTACACTCTTTTGCCCAATGCCCTAACTGTCCACAGTTATAGCATTCCTGTCCTTTCTGCTGAGGGCTGCTCTTGCCTTCATTTACCCATGCGGGCTTCTGGTGCTCTCTGACTGCTTGGATATCTGCAGCAGCTTGAGCCTCTTCTGGGGATCTAACTTTTCCTTTTCCCTGAAGCGATTGCTCCCAAGCGCGGGACAATCTTTTCAGGACCCATTTTTCGTTATGGGCCTCTTCTGAGGGGTCATAGCTATTGCAAGCGCTCTGTCCTGCTTCTGTTGCGTGTGAGATAATTGTGCGCGTCCACTTAACCATGTTTTCACGGGTTAAATGCGCTCTATCTAACTGTCCGAAAACTGCGCTGAAATGAATCCACAGCCTTCCTGCGAATGCTGTGGGGTGTTCGGATCTTTTCTGCCTGCACTTATTCAATCCTTCTACGGGGTCACCTCTATTGTACCCGATGGCATCTAAAATGGCGGTGTGCATCTCCTCTAGGCTGCCTCCTGCCACGTTCTGTGGGTCGGGGAGGGCTGCTACTACACTTTGGTCTAAGCTCAGCACGGTGAGCTTAACCTGCTCTCTCTCATCCAGGCCGTACATGGTAGCCTGCTGTTTTACTTTAGCGAAAAACTGGTGGGGGTCTGCGGTGGGGAGGAACGGAGTGATCTTTTCACAAGCGTCCCTTAGCTGGGTTACTGTTAAAGGGGTGGTGTAGGTTATGTCTGGGGCGCCTTCTGATTCGGCTTTTCTCTGCGTGGTTACGGGATTCATGGGTGCGGTTATGGTCTGAGCTGTGGGGGGTTGGGGTGCCTGTCGTTTCTGCTGAGCTGCGGGCGCACATGTTCCCTGAACATAACGCTGCGCTGTCTCACTTAATTCCTGCCAATCTGGGGCGTTTTCTCCATCTAACTGTGCTCCAAAGGTGCTTTGGAAGCCATTCTGCACCGAAAGCAGAGATTGCAGTTCCGCAATCTGTTTCCTGCATTTCGCGTGGTCAACTGTGCTTTGTCTTTGTTCGGTCGTTGCAGCATGGAGTGCTCTCAAAGCTGCTTTGAGATCAGAACATTGCCTCTGCAATGCCTCCACCTGCTTTTCCGATTCCTGTCTTATCAGAACGGCACGTTGCACGTCCTGATAGGCTTTCTCATACTGGGTCTGGGAACTGTTCAGATGAGCTAGACAAGACTGATGAGCCCTCTTGGCATCATCCACCTCTCTATCCTTCTCTGCCAACTTCCCTTTTAATTCCAGGTTTTCTTTCTCGATGTCCCTGACATCGACCTTACTCATCCTATTCCTCTCTTCTAAATCTGTCCGGAGCGTCCTGATGACCTCCTCTGCGCCTCGCAACTGTGCCAAACAGGACACAATCGCCATCGGCTTGCGTGCTTTACCTAAACTCTTTTTGTGTATTTGAGAGAGGTTCTCCCACCAAGTATGACCTATACTCCCGGGACCTGTCTCCTCATTTGCACAAAACTCTTTCCAAAGGGGCCATCCCTTTCCTTGTAAATATTTGCGGAGTTCCAGCTCCCACGTGGGACACTGGCCTACTCTGCTACTGCTGCTGGTCGCTGCGACCACAAACTTTGCTGGATCCATCAGACGTTCCATTGCCTGCATGGCCATTTCCTCTGACTCTCTTTGTATAATTTGGAACAGGGGGTTGCTGGGGTGGTGTTTCGAGAAAAGGGTACGGCTTACGCTATTTTCCGATCACAAAACTACCGAAAGTTTGTCGCAACAAAAAGCTTTCAGTTTTACCTTACAGCCCTGTTAGTACGCATGCACTAAACACACTTCCGAATTTCGCTTATTATTTTGAACACCTTGAATACTTGTGATCTATTTCTTTCTCTGCAATTTGGAGTTCTAATTCAAATTTCAGGGTCCTGGACGGTGTGGGGTTTCCACTTACAACCGTGTCCCGGCGGAGGTCGCCACTAAATGTTGCACGTTTTACTATGGGCGTAAAACGCGTTTATTGGAGTGTATTAACACGCCTCCGAGTTCGACGTGTGCTTAACACTACTAGGCTCTGTTCTATGTAATTATTTAGCTCTGGAGTCGCCAGTTGCCGTATAGGCAACGTCACAAGTATTCCAAGGTCAAGTTCAAAGTAATAAAGACGATACACCGATTAGTAAAGTTCAAACGATCAATATTTATTATACAGTTATAATAAATACTCATGCACACTAAGAGACTAAGCTATAACTAAACTTAAGCAAACAGAATACTTATCTAACAGGAACAGGCAAGGTTAGAGAACGAGGCCTTCGTCCTGGTTTGGTACTGCAGCCTTCAGCAAGCGTTCTGGTACTTGGGAGTCTAGTGGGCTTGGATCGCGTAGCGAGCGTTGAACTTACGGTTTCGGCGGCTGGTGCTCAACGGCTGGAGTCAGGATGCAAGATGTCAGTCAGAGCCGGAGCACGGGTTTAACAGACCGGGCTCTGTGGGGGATTTGCTTTTATACCCCTCTCTAATGTCCTTGCCCCCTTCTAGGCGGGCTCTACCTTTCGGTACCGATTGGAACGTTTCCAAACGGCTACCTTCGAAATCCTCCAATGCGGGGCTTCCCTCGATGTTGGGGGGTGGTTTCGATATTCGTTACTCTGGTGCCATCCTGTCTGCTCCACCAATTAAGTGCTACATTGAGATGGAAATGTTGCCATTGTGTGTGCCTGGATCTGGGCCGCCTCATCAGAATGTTAAGCGCTTTGCCATTAACACCTTTGGCTTGGAGATCTGCACCTGGCCAGAAAACTGGTTTGCTGCTTGCAAAATGCTAATTAGTTGAGAGCAGGCTGTCTGTTCTCACTAAACAGGCTTTCCCTGCTGTCTTCCATTTTAGTTTGGCTCAGTGTCCATTTTGCGTGGCCAGCATGGCTACACTGGGTCCGCTTGCTGTTCAAGGCACTGGTCGCTAGTGAACGGGCGAACCGAGTGCGTTTGTGGTATTTTGGGCTGCATCAGGATACAAGGCAGGAGTGCGTGCTCTCCTCGTTGCTGCGGGCAACCTGTTATATATCTCAGACCCATTGGGTAGTATTGGGGACAGTATGGGAATTGTGGAGAAGTTTGGCCGGTTTTCCAAGTATAAGTTGAATATGGGAAAGAGCAAAGTGTTCCCGATTGAGACTAGGGGGCAGGAGAGGAGGTTAGTGGAGCTGCCGTTCAGGGTGGTGGGGGCGAGCTTTAGATACTTGGGCATCCAGGTGACTCGGGGTTGGGTGCAGCTGTACAAGTTGAACCTGGCTGGCTGGTGGAGCAGATGAAAATGGATTTTAGGAGGCAGAATGTTCTGCCACTGTTGGTGGCGGGGCAGGTGCAGACAGTAAAAATGACAGTGCTGCCAAGGTTCATGTTCCAGACCTCCCAATTTTTGTCCCAGTCATTTTTCAGGAAGGTTAATGCGCTGATCCCTGGGTTAGTGTGGGCGGGGAAGACCTCGGGGGTTGGAGGGTTTTTCTGGGGCGAGGGGGTAGGGGCTGCTGGCGCTACCGAACACGATGAATTACTATGGGCGGCGAATATCGCGATGGTCAGGAAATGGGTCATGGGGGAGCAGTTGGTGTGGGGTCGGATGGAGGCGGCATCGTGTAGGGGAACGGTTTGTGGGCTTTGTTTTCAGCATGTTTGCCGTTCTCGCCGGCCAGGTACTCCATGAGCAAATGGTGGTGTTGGTCCTAAGGGGGCAGTAGAGGCAGCACATGGGGCGGGAGGGTGCCTCGGTATGGGCACCGATCTGCTATAACCATAGGTTTGCGCCATGGGGGTCGAGTACGGGGTTTCAGCGGTAGCAGGCAGAGATTGATCGATTTGGCGATCAGTTCATATGGAGCAAATTTGCGAGGTTGGAGGACCTGGAACAAGAGTAAGAGCTACCGAGGTCGAGCGGCTTTGTGTACCTGCAGGTCCGGGATTTTGTAAGGAGAGAGGTGCAGTCCTTTCCTGGACTGTCACACCTGGGGTTGCAAGACGAGGTGCTGTCGAGGGACAAGATAGGGGAGGGGAAGGTGTCCGAGGTTTCCAAAGAGTTGATGGATTGGGAGGGGTCCTGCTGGGGAATATGAAATGTAAGTGGGGGAGCTGGGAGGAAGAGTGGAGGCTGAGGCTCTGGAGGGTGAATGCATCCTCGTCGTGTGTGAGGTTCGGCCTCATCCAGTTTAAAGTAATACATAGGGTGCGTAAGACAGCAGCAAGGATGAGTAGGTTCTTTGAGGGGATAAAGGATGGGTATGTGTCGGGAGGCCCGCGAATCATGTCGACAAGTTATAGGTGTGTCCAAGGTTGAAGGGGTTCTGGCAGGGGTTTGCAGATGTGCTGCCAGATGTGCTGGGTGTGGGATGGTCCCGAGTCCAGAGGTGGTGATATTTGGGGTGTCGAAAGATCCGGGAGTTCAGGGGGTGAGAGAGACCGATGTTTTAGCCATTGCCTCCCTGATAGCCGGGAGAGGGATCTTGCTCAGGCGGTGGGACGCGGAGCCGCCGAAAGCGGACATGTGGGTGAATGAGCTAGCGGAATTCCTGAGGCTGGAGAAGGTCACGTTCATCTTGAGGGGGTCGAAGGATGGGTTCACTCAGAGGTGGAAGCCGTTTATTGATTTATTTAAGGAGGTTTGAGGGGAATGTTGGGGTAAGTGGGTTAAACTGGGGAAGGAGGGATGGGAGAAGGGGTGGTATTAGGGGAGCAGGGCAGGAGTGGGTGTTGGTTGTTTATAATGTTGCTTGGTTGTTATGCTTTTGTTTGTTGACATGAAAATGCGTTGAATAAAAATCTTTATTTAAAAAAAGGAGATGGAGAGAACTGTGATGCAGTGACTGGAGGAGAATGAAAGGAGGATAACCTTGGCAACCACCTCTTTTCATGTACGGAATGATCTGTTTGAGCTGCTCGCAGAACAATACTTTTCACTGTACCTCGGTACGCGTGATAATAAACCAATCCAATTCCTACTTGCAGTGAAGGTATTGCCTGGAGGGCTTTCTGTCCGTCGATGGAAACAGGTTCTCTCCTCCTGTCCACCCCCTAGGCCAGAGCCTCCACTGCCCCATTGGAGAACTTAGTTGCCTTCTTTGAGCATCAGACAGACAGAATACACTTTTCAAGCACCTATCTACTGCCAGATAATGCATAATTTCTTTAAGAGGTGCTGGCTGCCTTTAAGCCATGTCAGGAACACCTGATTTCAATACTCCTCACCCACTATCCCTACCCACCAAATAGACACGCAGCCAGTAAGCAGTGCAGATAACACTGACTGAAAGCCTCAACCATGCTAATGAGGTCCCAGCACAATTTTAGCTTGGTCCTATGCCCACTTGAAGAGACACATGCAATGCAAGTCCTGGCCCCTGCATGCTTGATTTCTGGGTATAATATTGTTTCTACGCGATAGCCTTCAGAATTTGAAAAGCCATTTCCTTTTTAATGTAGAGCTAAAATTATTTAAATCTCTAAAGCAAGTATCAATGCAAACAACCAAAGCAACAAAGAAGACTTTCAAGATAATTCAACTCCCAATTGAAAATAGTTTATTTTATATTTTGATGTAATTTGATGCTATTGATTTACCATATCTACAATTGTAGTAATTAATATCTTAATACCTCACCAAAATGTATATTACAAAAAATATAAGTTTATGATAAATGAAGTGTCACACACACCAACTGCTTTCTAAAGATAAAGAGAAATGGAATATCTTAATCTCATTTGATTTGGTTATCAAAATGAAACATTTCTCTAATAACTAATCCTGTTTCTAGAGAAAAGCCCCTCGTATATTCCAGTTTGAAATGTGTAATACACTTCTAATTTGAATATATTCATGAATATGAGAAAAGAGACTAAATCGTGGTTTATTTCATTTCTGTTTGCAAAAAGCAATTTAGAATACTAAAACTGATACATTTATACTTGTAAATAAAATGGTGTTTGCCATTTAGATAAACAATCTTATAAAATATTTTAAATATTTTTAAGGGTGAATAAGAGGAAGATATGTACAAAATTGGTTATAAGATTCATTTTAAATATAGTTAACATGGTGTTGCATTTTGGATGATGCATGACTCATTCATTGCTCATTATTTTCCTACTGATGGTTGTTTTTTAATCTAACATGATGAAAGCACACAGTCCTTAGGAACAATGGATCAGTGCCAGGGATTTGCTATTGGCTGGCTGATTTCTTAATATGACCTGACTAATCCACTGTGCCTTCTGAAACCCAGCCCCCACCCCTCCCCCACCCCACGAGATTAAGGTTGTCAGGAGCTTGGTCTCCGCAAACTGGTTGAAGGCACGACTTGGAGCATCTTTAATTCAGGAGACCATCTGAAAAGTGCAGGGAAAATGGCCTTAAATGCAGACTAAAGCTGACCACTCGGCTTTTAAGTACAGTTTGCAAATGAGTTGCTACGTGGATGGACTGACTTGAATATTTTATTGTTGAAAGGATAATACTTGAAATAATATACTTGTATATTTTTAAATTTACCTTGTATTTTAAAAGAAAATTAACAAGATCTGTTGTAAATCAAGATGATGTAAACTTGACTACTTTAAATTGCGTTTTTAAAAATGTATCACATCACAGAGTTCCCTTTCAACAGAAGATAGTCTAGGTCTCTTCATTGTTATAGTTCGAATTGTTTAAATTTGATTAGCCTGCAACCTGATTCGTCAAAGAAAATCATTTTGCAGATTTTAAACCAAGGAAGTTATTAGTTCAGGTTGGCCATAAAAATTGCAAAGTACGAGCAAAATGCCCTCTAAGGAATATTGGTCAGGTCGTAAACCTTATAAATTCCTAATTCGTGAACCTAAGAGAGAGAACCAGCAGCAGGATGTTTTGGTGAGAATGGCACCCCAAAAAAAATCCTCAACTCTCTGGCAACCACTAAAACTGTTTGCTTATTCCCAGTTGACTTCACTTGTTCGAAGAGCTACTCTGAAGGAAAATGAACGGATTCCGAAATATGAAAAAGTACATAATTTTAAGGTAAGGAATTAATACAGTTAACAATGAACAGATGTACACATTTTCAAATATGTATATTTTATATGTCGAGTTATATTTGATTAATAATAATAGCCATTGTACGATAGAATTGTTTATTATGAAAGTAAACTCAGATTATTGTCATGAATTTTAGTTGGAATTTTTTCCAGCATTGCAACTGAACAATTATTGAACTGAACTGCTTCACTCAAACTTTATTTACATTGTCATGTAGCAATTACATTTTGTATCATTATTGCATGTATGTTGTCTGGAGAAATTTGTTCAAACTAAGCAGCTTTCTCCCATTCAGATGTAAAGGACAACACAATATTAGTGACAGTAAATCCTGCATTCTGTCAGTACTTTGGGAGGGTGCAATAGCTTTGTGTAAATAATTTTATATGGTATTCAATGCTCACTTAAAATCGCAGGTAAATTTCTCACCTGGACAAACATTAGACAGTTTTGATATTCATTGCAGATAACCTGCCTCAAGTTTGGGCTGTCTACACTGGTACTAACATCTGGTCTACATCATTATTTCTAGTGAAACCTTTCTTTACTAATGAAGCGATTGCATTGAAAAATGCAGAGCCAGCTTGAAAATGAAATTACTCTAGCTAATAAAATATCCTATTTCCAGTATTCTCCTTTTAGCAACCTTCCTACCACCTTATAAGTAGAAAACCTTCCTAATAAATATACGTGTTTTCATTTACTAATGGAATAGACGTGAATTAACTCGTGAAATAATTGTATTATAATTCTGTTTTTCTCTATATACTGGCTTATGGTTACTGCTAAATTGTACTTTTAGTATGGCAGTGCAGTATGTTGTGCCTTAATTATTGCTCTTTTAAGACTATTTCTGAGTATTTATGCATTCAGTTAGAAAATATTTACAGGATTCATTAAGTCCTTGTTGCATTTTCCAGAAAACTGCTTTTCAGCTCTAGTGATTTTGTTGGAGAATGGAACTACTTTTGTTTCCAATATTCACAAATTCTGTATTCAGGTTTTCTGATTTGATGAACAAAAATGTATTGTCAGTTTGTTTCCACTTAAGAGCCTCTGTCATAATTTGTTTTCTAATGTTTAACAATAATCTTCATCAGCTAATTCAGTTAACTTGCTAAACTTCATTTGTACGTGAAAGAGTTAATGCTATCCAATTACAATTTGGTTGTCATAGCACTTTTCCCACAGAGATCAGTGAATGCTGCTTTATTTGATAGAAATGTGCCACAAAATTAATGTTGGTACATCTTTAATATTATTCATGACACTTTTTTCATAATGTACATAGTAAATGATGAAAATAGTTGAGCAGTTTATTCCTAATAATCTACTCGTATACATTACCAGAAAGGAAAGTTTTGTACAAAAATTGAAAATTGTCATATTTCTTTTTTGCTCATGTACTCCATATTAAAAGTTTCAGAAAAATAAACTACAGTCATACATATGAAGTACAGATTGATTTGTGTTAGTATATTCCAGATGCTTTACTAACTGCATGACTGATATAAAAATGATTGTTCTAATTTATGCTTTTATTTAAACTGGAAAATGGTTTAATTAAAATATCCCATTCTGGTCTTGGGTATATAAAAATGTTAATATTACTGCAGTAGCATTACAGATAGTTGCCATAGTAACTCACCTCCACTTAATTAGCCACCTACAGACACAGCTCTCCATTTAATACATTATATAAGATATATTGGATGGAATTCTCCCAAAGAATGACTCAGGGCATGATTCAACTAAGTGGGAACAAAGTCCCATAGTGAATGTGTTTAGCTGCGTGTTTCTCAGCACTCACAGCATTAAATAAGGGGGCTCAGCGGGGAACGCACGGCTACGGTCGCACTTAAAAATGGCGTCCCAATCTCTGAGGCCCCCAACTACCCCCAAACCCCAACACACTATGGGAGGGTCCCCGTCCTGCCCCCCCCCCCCAAATCTCCCAACACCTGCGCAGAGCAACCTCGGCCCGATCGCCTGGCGGTGCCAGCCTGGCACTATCAAGGTGCCCAAGTGGCACTGCCAGATGACAGGGCATTGCCAGGTTGGCACTACCAAAGAGACAAGCTGGCATTTTTGCGCACGCACGATAGGCCTGGGGTGCCCTGCGTGTGTGTTGGGGGAGTGGGTGGTGGGGACACTCCCATATTACGTTCGGGCTGGGGGGGGGGGTTCGGGGTCACCTCGGGAGCTCCAGAGTTCGGGACACCATTTAAAATGGTGTCCCGATCTCTCGCTATGCTTGGGGCGATCCCGTGAGCAGAGCTCCCCAGTCTACAAAACAGGGCTACGTGTTGCCTTCGCCATGCATTCCCCGCTGAGGCCCCTTATACAATGCGAGTTTCGATGTATAGCAATGTGTTTCCCTGCGAGTGACAGAAACATGCAAGTAAACACCTCACTATGGGACTTTGTTCACAATTAGTTGAATCATGCCCCAAGTGTGGCATCAAGGAACCCAAGCAAAACTGAAGTCAATCAAAATCTTTCCACTGGTTGGAGTAATGCCTAACACAAAGGAAGATGGTTGTAGTAGTTGGAGGTCAATCAACTCATTCCTCGAACATTGCTTCAGATGTTCCTTGGCTCAACCATCTTCAACTGCTTCATAATGACCACCCTCTGTCATAAGGTCAGATGTGGGGATGACCACAGACAATTGCAATGTTCAGCATCATTTACTATTTCTCAGACATTGAAGAAGTCCAATTCCATATGCAGAAAGACCTGGACAATATTCACACTTCGGCTGATAAGTGACAGGAAACATTAGGTCAACACAAGTGCCAGGCAATGACTATCTTCAACAAGAGATGGGCAGCACGGTAGCACAAGTGGCTAGCACTGTGGCTTCACAGCACCAGGATCCCAGGTTTGATTCCCCGCTGGGTCACTGTCTGTGCAGAGTCTGCGGGAGTCTGTACCGTGTCTGCGTGGGTTTCCTTCGGGTGCTCCGGTTTCCTCCCACAGTCCAAAGATAAGCAGGTTAGATGAATTGGCCATGCTAAATTGCCCTTAGTGTCCAAAAAGGTTAGATGGGGTGATTGGGTTACGGGGATAGGGTGGAAGTGAGGATTTAAGTGGTCGGTGCAGAACCGATGGGCCGAATAGCCTCCTGCACTGTATGTTCTATGTTCGAAGAGAGAATCTGAACATCTCCCCTTGATACTCCGTGGCATTGCCATCGCTGAAGCCCCCACTATCAAAATCCTGCGGATTACAATTGACCAGAAACTGAACTGGACCAGCCATATAAATACTGTGGCTACCAGAGGAGGCAAGAGCCTGGGAATTCTGCAGAGTACCTCACCACCTTATTTCCCAAAGCCTGTCCAAGGCACAGGTCAGGAGTGTGGTGGAATACTGTCCACCTACCTGGATGAGTGCAGTTCCAACACTTAAGGAGCTTGACATGATCCAGGACAAAACAGCCACTTGATTGGCACCCCATCATCCACCTTCAACATTCACTCCCTTCACCACCGACGCACAGAAGGACAAGGGAAGGACCACCACCAACAAGTTCCCCTCCAAGTCACACACCATCCTGACCTGTTCACGCCAGCAGGATTGTCTGGTCCCACCAAAGGCCCACCCCAGTGAGGATCTCCCGGCAGCGTAGGGTGGATTCAATGGGAAATCCCATTGATAGCAGCAGGACCAGAAGATCTTGTCACTGGCCAACGGCGAGCCACCAAAAAACACACTGGGGGGAGTCTGGAGAATATCACCCTATATCGCAATTCTTTCACTGTCGCTGGGTCAGAATCTTGGAACAGCCTTTAGACAGCACTGTGGTGACCCTTCAACACATGGACTGCAACAGTTCAAGAAGGCAGCTCACCACCAACTTCTCGAGAGCAATTATGGATGGGCAATAAAGGCTTATCTGGCCAGTGATCCTCACATTATTTGAACGAATAAAAAAAAAACAAAGCAGCCTGCTTGATTGGCAGCCCATCCACCACATGAAACATTACTTCCATTGACTCTCCATCGCATGAACCACCTCCCATCCATTGACTCTGTCTACACCACCTTGGGAAAATGAGCAGCATAATCAAAGACGCCTCCCAGCCAGGTTATTCTCACTTCCAACCTCTTCCTTCGGGCAGGAGATACAAAAATCTGAGAACGCGCAGTAACAGATTCAAAAATAACTTCTTCCCTGCTGTTACCAGACTCGTGAATGATCCTCTTATGGACTGATCTCTCCACACATCTTCTCTACTGAGTAGCACTACACTCTGTACGCTTCGGCCTATGTCTATGTATTTACATTGTGTATATATCATATGTCCTATGTTTTTCATGTATGGAACGATCTACCTGGACTGTACGCAGAACAATACTTTTTATTATACCTTGGTACACGTGACAATAAATCTAAATCTAATTCCCCCACCACCAGTGCAAAATGCACTGCAGCAACTCACCAAGGTTCTTTCAATATCATCTTCCAAACCCGTGACCTCTACTATTTGCAGGACAAGGGCTGCTGATAGATGAGAATACTACCACCTGCAAGTTCCCCTCCAACCACACATTATCGTGATTTGGAACTGTATTTCTGTTCCTTCACTATCACTGAGTCAAAATCCTGGAACACCCTAACAGCACCTAAACCATATGGGCTGCAGTCGTTCAAGATGGCAACTCAAAGCTTCTCAAGCAATTAGGAATGGACAACAATGCTGGCCTAGCCAGAGGCGCCTACATCCTGCGAAATGAATCCAAAATCCGAATGAAGATGCGCACACTGGCCATGCATTTTGCATTTACCTCTTAATTTTTTTAATTGCGAACTTAAAATCGACCGAACTTGGAAGAAAAATGTGTTTTGCAAGCAGCAGGATCTTACATAACCATTTTCACACTCTACATGTTCAGTGTTGGCTCATTTACTAACTATAACCATTATTTTAAGATATTTTTCTCTTTAGTTTTGTTATGATTATTCATTTAATCAAACAATTCACTTGAATAATTCTTGGTGTTAAAATGTTCATTAAAGCTCTCGTTCTGCTACATGACCTTATTTCCCTAATATTGCACAAATACATTGCAGGTTCATACATTCCGAGGGCCTCACTGGTGTGAGTACTGTGCCAATTTTATGTGGGGCCTGATTGCTCAGGGCGTGAAATGTGCAGGTACTTTCGCTGTTCCAAATATATCTCTTCACATTTTTTCCATTGTTTAAAAAACATAATTGCATGTGGTCTTTTTTCAGTGGTTTGTTTTTAAATCATCACATACTTTTCACCCCCGATATATTTGCAATGTAATTTGATCATGATTGAAAATATAGCAGTTAATTATCGAATCTCGAACCAATTTCCTAAAAAGGTGTACTTTTTTTCTGAAATACTAACATATTCATAATAATCAAAATTTCTTTCAAAATAGGTAGAAACCTATTATATAAATCTACCTTTTATATAAGGTAGAAACATGATGTTCAAATGTTACATTTGTAATGTATCCATGGGTGACTAGCCATGTGTACTTAATAATGTAGTTGGTGACTCCTTTAGTGCTCCATAACAGTATAATCTAAAATGTGACATGCAGAAGATAGCCATTTATTTTGTATGACATTTTACACAGTTCAAGTGACTACACAACATGAATGAAGTTTTTGGAGGGACATTGCAACATGCCACAGCAACTTTTGTTTAAAACCATTACAGGACCAATAATTGTACTGTGAAAGTCCACATTTGGAATAATTATTCTTTGTTTAAATATCTCAAAAAATGAATGTATTAAAACATAATCAGCAATTACATATACACAAACCATCGACTCTGATTTAACTTTGCTCCCAGGATTTTTATATGTGTGGTACTTAATATGCCTGTTAGGACTTCCATTTACATAGCAAAATAACATGTAGTGCTATCTGTTTAAGCTTACCTGTTTGGAAGATTCCAAGGTACAAATATACAACTTCTTTAAGTGTAGTGGTTTAACTGCTGTATTGAAACAATTCATTTCATTAGAACATGAAAGTTAAGAAAAGATCAGATCGAGTTGTTCAAAAGTATGAATGATTCTGATAAAGTAAACAGGGAAAAGCTACTTCCTGTTAGCTAACCAATTTATCACAAACGGTTTAAATCAAGATAATCACAGAGAACAAAAGAGACTCAGGATTTTTTTTGCACACCTGGGGAGGGGGTGGGGGGTAGGTATGGGGTGAGGAGGCTGGGGGTGGGGGAGGGCTGTTATTCAGGCCCAATAAGCTTGCCTGTAATCACCCCTTAACTGCATCATCTCCCCCTCCTGACACCCAACACTGTGACCAGTGATCTCTGATCGCCGACTATCCCCACATCATATATCTCTGCTTCCCCGATCTCTCTCCAATCCTCTGCAAACTACACTTATCATCCCAACTGTCTCAAACCCTCTCCAAACCGTCCCCACCCCAACTCTTATGATCTATAGCTCCAAAAACCTTTAACCCTGCTGAAAGGCTGCAACTTTGTGCTGTAATCAGGTTGGCCTCTGTTTTGTTACCTGTGTGGTAGGTAACGTGCTACTCAATCCTTGGCTAATGAAGAGGTCTTCTGAATCTCGATGAAGAAGTCTCGGGGCAGCACGGTGGCACAGTGGTTAGCATTGCTGCCTAACGCGCTGAGGACCCGGGTTCGAATCCCGGCTCTGGGTCACTGTCCGTGAGGAGTTTGCACATTCTCCCGGGTTTGCGTGGGTTTCACCCCCACAACCCAAAAGATATGCAGGATAGGTGGATTGGCCACGCTAAATTGCCCCTTAATTGGAAAAAATAATTGGGTACTCTAAATTTATTTTTAAAAAGAAGACTCGAACTCATCCAGTAGTAACAAAAGGTTTATTTAGTAACTATAACAATAATTGCATGAGTTCTTTACTTTAACTTTGACACTAGTGATAAGGTTAACAAGATCTAACTACAGTAACTATGCGTAACTCCACTAGCCATCTGAACTATTCTGCTATTGCACTGGTCACAGTGCACCCCCGAGAGAGCCAGAGACCCAGTGTGGTTGCCTTTTATACCCCTGTTGTTCCGGCCCTCCAGTGATCATGTGGTGCTACTGATTACACATTAACCCTTTGTGTACATGCACATATAGAGATCACTACAGCCTACAGGCAGTAAATCTATTTAAAACCAACTTCATGGCGTTCAGGCCAGGAAACCTAGTCTTCTGGGTTTCCTGTCCATAACTCCTCCTACTGCCCTAGTGAATATCGGGGCTATGATTACTTATCCTGAAGAGACAGGAATGTGGTAATGCATGCAGTATTAGATATAATCTTTGTATTCTGAAAATTAACAGAAAAATAAAGCTGCTTCAGTTATTTTGGCACTGTGAGGCAGCAGTGCTAACTACTGCCACTCGGCTGCTGTAACATGACATAAATTTAGTTTTGATAATTATTAGATTGACAGTGCTGACACGCCAAGAAATAGTCCCTGGACCTCTGGTTGTAAGCTTTACTTGACTTTTAAATTTTCAATCAGAATGTTCATTATTTCAAATTTGCAATATCAAATTTAAAACCTAAATGTAACAGTCATTTTCGATTCATGTCATGTTATGGGGCCTCACGGTAGCATGGTGGTTAGCATCAATGCTTCACAGCTCCAGGGTCCCAGGTTCGATTCCCGGCTGGGTCACTGTCTGTGTGGAGTCTGCACGTCCTCCCTGTGTGTGCGTGGGTTTCCTCCGGGTGCTCCGGTTTCCTCCCACAGTCCAAAGATGTGCGGGTTAGGTGGATTGGCCATGCTAAATTGCCCGTAGTGTAAGGTTAATGGGGGGATTGTTGGGTTACGGGTATACGGGTTACGTAGGGTGATCATTGCTCGGCACAACATCGAGGGCCGAAGGGCCTGTTCTGTGCTGTACTGTTCTATGTTCTATATGTTTTTAAATTAATGTCACCACAGACGCAGAGCACCATAGGCTCTCCTCACCTTTAAGAGCTGACTGGCAGTGATGAGGGCGAGGACCAAGGTTGAGAAGGCGGGATTCATGAACAACTTCAGTCGGCCGATACGGGAATTGAATCCATGCTATTGGTGTCGCTCCCTCATCACGAGCCGGCCAATTTAGCAAACCAAAGCAGGCCATTTAATGCCTCACTCCTGTACCAGCTCTTAAAGAACTATTTACTGAGATTCTGCTCTCTTCCCCTACACCCTCTAAATTTTTATTTTCCAATTATTTATCCAAAAATTCTTTTGTAGATTGCAGCGTTGTGTAGTGGCAGCATATCTGGTTGGATGGATTAACTGGATGATTTCTATGCCTTTGTCATATATTTGTGTGGCTTAGTTTTGTTCCTGTGCCAAGTAATAATAATCTCTATTAGCGTCACAAGTAGGCTTACATTAACACTGCAATGAAGTTGCTGTGAGAATTGCCTTGTCGCAACACTCCAGTGCCTGTTCAGGTACACTGAGAGAGAATTCCAAATGTCCATTTCACCTAACAAGCTCATCTTTTTGGGACTTGTGGGAGGAAACCGGAGCACCCAGAGGAAATCCACGCAGACACAGGGAGAACATGCACAGACAGTGACCCGAGCCGGATATCTAACCCGGGTCCCTGACGCTGTAAAGCAACAGTGCTAACCATTATGCTAACGTGCCACCGCTGTAAAAGTGTATTGAAGTAGTTAAATGAGCATTTATCTGCTATGTTTGTAATCCTCAGTGATCCTCAATGTGCTTTGCCCTCCTACCTCTACCACTTTGTCCAGGTATGTCCCGAGAATGCACATTTGAGGTGGGGGCAGTTAGCTGCTTACCTTGTCCCATGGCCTTCGATGCCCCTGGCGAGCATCATCTGGGGGCTTTGAGGCAGGAGGGCCCCAGCGTACTTGTTGGCAGCACATACACAGCCATGCTGCCATGTCTCATGTGCTGACTGTGAGATGCGGCCTCATCAGAGGGGTGGAACGTCCCACTCCATGCGACGGTGCAGGTTGGCGCTCAGTGCGCCCTCCTCCCGCTTAGTGCCATAGGGCCCTGGGGTTCACCTCGGGACGGAGGGGCAGCTGGTTCGAGCCCTGGCTGCCCCTGAATCATCTGACTCTGCCAGTCCTGGAGGTTCCCAATGGTCCACACCATCATGTCGACACCATCAGCTATGCTCTTCAGTGACTGCAGCATCTTGGCAATGCCCACCTGTGACTGGGACAAGCTCCGCAGCGCCTTGGCCATTCCACCTGAAGCGGGACATGTCCCCCAGATCAGCCTGTAATGGATATGCTGAAATGTCGCTGACACCTCCCCCTGAATCTGCCGGCCACATCCGATTATCTCCATCAGCTCCTTGATGATTTCTTCCACAGGCTCAGCATCAGATTGGGACCCAGCAGATCTACGACAGCTGTCTCACCTGGGGGTTCCTGCCTCCACCTGATGTACATCAGCAGCAGTGTGGTGCTCACCAGATTGTGCCCCAGAAGCCTGACCACTAACATTTCCCACTGAGGTGTGTGCATCTGCGCTGGTGGAGAGTGAGGTCGACAGCTGTGCCCTGACTATTATGGTGACATCCTTGGAGCTCTCCTCCAAGGTGGTCTCCAGAGAAGCTGGAGTGGATGCTGCCCGGGATTAGCTGGCGCCGTCAGCTGGAGGACCTGCGGGAGAATGGACATGTGGTCAGTGGGAGGAAAGAGTCAGTCAATAAGGCACTAACAACTCGCGTTTGACTGGTCCTTCGGGTGAGGCCTGGTGGTTCTTCACCTCTGTGGTGTCCGCCAGCCTCCACATTGGTGACTGCTCTATCCTCGGGCACACCGGTCACCTTCAGGAATGCTCTTCGAAAGATGGTGAGGATCCTGACGTTGGGCACACCATCGACAGTCTGGGCCCTTTCACGGCGATTGTGGGAGGGTTTTGCCTGAGGAGACACAGAGAGGGCATCGTTAGTCACACATGTGGTTCACAGTGGTGGGAAGCGGGGTGAAGGAGGGGTTGGGGAGTTGAAGGGGGTAGGGGTGGAGGAAGGGTTTGGGGGGTTGAAGGGGGAGGGAGGTAGTCACTCGGAGAGTGGGGGATTGGCGAGGGGGGGGGGGTCGTTGGTGACTACTCTCTTGCTGCCCGGTGTAGGTCATTGACCTTTTTCCTGCACTGGAGATCAGTCCTCCTGGTCACACTGTACAAGCTCATGGCCGTCGCCACCTTGTCTCTGGCAACACTGACTGCCCTATGGCTAACCCTCCTGAACCACCGGGGGAACAGGACATCCCTCCTGATCTCCACAGCGTCTAGCAACCTCCCCAAGTCAGCGCACCTGAATCTTGGGGCTGGTCTCCTCGGCGCCATAGTTGCGAGCAGGCTGGGGTTGGCTGAGCAAGTGCAGCTCGACCTAGTTAGCGGGGGGGGGGGGGGGGGGATGACAAGCGTGGTCCTAACAGCACCAGTGTACATAGCCACTGATCAATACATGTAGTAACAGTTATGACCTCCCACCAGTAGGTGGAACCAGACACCTATACAGACAAAGACATATATATCTTATACACACCGGGGGACAGATGGGACAGGGCACTTGATAGCAAGACTGACAACAAGATGGTCACATCTCTCTTTAGCCTCACAGTATTGTAGACATAATTGTTTGTACATAGAATTACATGGTTACCTTCCTGAGTGTCAAGAATAAATACTTATTACAACCACATCTTCATGTTCTATGTGTGCCTTCATAATCAGGGGACTCATAGAACACAACATGGTACCAGGCGTGCTGAAGAACTAGTGGAAACCACAAAATGACGAACCACACGGCGGAATAGAAGAAACTAGACAAACAACCGCTCTACCAACATCTATGGATTTGCGACTCCACGCAACGCAAAATTGTGAAGTGCGAGATGGATGGTTTGAAGGTACCCCACTGGCTTCAAGTTTCGGGCAAACTGGACTCAAACTGGTACGGTTTTAAACAGCAGTTTGAACTATTTTAGTCCATGGACTACGGGCGCTGCCTGATGAAAGGCTTGTTGTGTTGCTGCTGATGACAGTAGGTTCTCAAGCGCTTGAACTGTACAATTCATTTGGCTTTGAGAACGAAGAGCAGAGCTACAAAGCGGTGATTCAACGTTTTGATTGCCACTGTTCTAAGAAAATGTAAACATTTGAACAAAATGTATTCCATTCCTGCACCAAAAAAGAAAGGAATTCTTCGACAACTTTGCAACGGATCTGCAATTAAAGGCCCCGTCATGCAACTTTGGACAGTTGCAATCCCCAATGATCCCGGACCAAATAATTTATGGAATCTCAGATAGTACGCTATGAGAACGGTTGTGAAGGGAAGTCAACCTCATGCTGGATGCCACCATTAAAATCTCCCAGGCAAGTGAGCTCACTGCACAGTGGATCGGGGCTTTCAGCACAGTAAGTGTTGGTGCCAATCCGGGAAGTGATGCTGGCACCATAAATGCTGAGACGCAGTTCAGTAAGAAACGTGGTCTCGATACGGGCGGCCATTTTGAACGCACTGGTATGCAGCCGAATATAAAATGTAGTCCCGGCGCAGGAGGCCATTTCAACACCACAACGCAATGTTGAAAGAATCGTGATCGTGAAGGGGGATGGACATTTTGAACACAGCAATGCAAGACATCAGATGGAATTTTATGTCGATGGGGCGGCCATTTTGAACATCAGAAGAGACCTGGTCTCAATGGGGGTGGCCTTTTTGGGCAACAGCCCCATCCATCATTTTGTGCGAAGTTGTGGCTGTTATTCTCTAAGTCTGAATAAAGCTTGTGGATTTCCAGTTAAGACAAATACTTTATTCAATGGGTTTGTTCTGTTTCCAGAGCTTAACTCGATATAATACAGTCAAGAGGTATGACCAGTGAAGCTAAAGTAAACTGCCTATGCTGAGCTGTCTCTGTCTGCTGCTGCTCACTAGCCCTGTGCTTCTGAAAGAGGCGGATCCTCCTTTGAGCTGGACCCGTCTCTGATGCTGCCCTCTAGTGATGCTGTGGCTGTTACATCTGTCTGTAGTCCCTGGTGTATGTGCAGATGTATGTACAGATGTACAGATCACTACAGTGGCAATAGACACTCGCGGTGGCGATATCCTGCTTTCAAAAGAAATTGGCGCAAGTCTGGCAAAAAGGGTCATTTTGCTCGGCGATGCACAGTTGATCAGGCAGAGAAGAAGAGCCCAGATAATGACAAAAGGGACAACTACGGGGCCACTGTAGATATGGTTATGAAGAATGAGTCAAGCGATTCGGCCGGCCCAAACAAAAAAGTGACACTTACAGTCTGTAGTCACAGTGAGGTAAATGTGGGAACCATCGAGGACAGATGGACAATCCTGGAAATGCTCAATGGAACGGCCATCAAGTGCAAGCTTGACACAGAAGTGAGATCGAAACTGATTCCAGTCTCGGTGGTGCAGCGGCTAATGATCGTACCTCACATTGCTCCGGCAGGAATGATTCTGAAGGACTACAATGGTCATCGGATCCCAACCTTGGGAGAATGCAAGCTGGATGTCACTGTCAAAGAGGTAATGCACAAAATATGATTCTCAATGGTGGTGATGGAACGTGAATCACTCATTGGGGTGCAGGCCTGTGAAGAGCTCGGGTTCGTCAAAAGGGTTTACACCGCAGATTGCATGTCTGACCGTGTGTCCCCCCCCCCCCCCCCCCCCCCCCCCCCCCCGACACATCTCGGTGGAAACTATCTCCAATTCACATCCGGAGGTATTTCAGGGATTTGATATCTTTCACCTACTGCATACAACTAATGGAGGATGCAAGGCCGGTAGTGCATGTGCCCATATGGGTTCCTGCCCCGCCAAGGGAGAAACCCCAGGCTGAGCTGCAGCGGATGACAACCCTGGATGTCTTTAGACGGATAGAAGAGCCTACTGACTGGGTAAACTCAATGGTATGCATTAAGAAACGGAACGGGGACCTGAGAATTTACATGGATCTCAAGGACCCTAACGCAAGCATCAAAAAGGGGGCACTACCTCTTCCCAAAAAGGAAGGAAATTGCATGCAAAATGGCTGGAGCAACATGCTTCAGCAAGCTGGATGTGTCGCAGGGCTTCTGGCAACTCAACCTTGATGAGGCAAGCACAAGGCAGTGCACTTTCAATATGCCCTTTGACCAGTACTGCTTTCAGCGGATGCCCTTCGGGATCATCTCTGCAACGGAAATATTTCATTGGACCATGGAACACACAGTGCTGGGGCTGGTTTAGCACACTGGGCTAAATCGCTGGCTTTGAAAGCAGACCAAGGCAGGCCAGCAGCACGGTTCAATTCCCGTACCAGCCTCCCCGAACAGGCGCCGGAATGTGGCGACTAGGGGCTTTTCACAGTAACTTCATTGAAGCCTACTCGTGACAATAAGCGATTTTCATTTTTTTCATAGTGGAAGGGCAGCTGGGTGACCGTGTGTATGTTGATGACATCATAATCTGGGGTTCCATGCGGGAGGAACGGCTCTTTCACGTGCTCCAATGGGCCAGTAAAAATGGCTTCAAACTCAATCAGGCGAAATGCCAAGTCGGCGTGGATACCATCACATTACATGGGGATAGGATATCATCGAAGTGGGTGCAACCGGATGATGAGAAAATCAAGGTCATTATTAAGATGCTAAGGCCAAGGATAAAAAGGGTGTACTGCAAATTCTGGGCTTGATCAACTTAGCAGGAAAGTTCATTCCCAACCTTGCCTCCAGGATGTCACAGCTCACGGAATCCATTAAGAAGGATGTGGTCCTCCAGTGGTCACGGAAACATGAACAGGAATGAAGAGCGCTCTGTGTTTCTCTGGCGACAGCACCCTTCCTGACTTTTTTCGACCCAGCCAAGGAGACCAACATCTTCACGGATGCATCGCAGGATGGGATCGGGCGGGTACTGCTGCAACCGAGTGCGAATGGGGATTGGCTGCCGGTAGCATATGGTTTGAGGGCCATGACGGGCACAGAGTAGGTACTCACAAATCAAGAAGGACTTGTTACGGGGCTGAAAAAGTTTCACGATTATGTGTATGGACTGTCCACATTTTTAGTTGAGACGGACTACAGGCTGCTGGTTGCGATTGTCCACAAGAATCTATGTCCGATGTCACCCAGATACAACGGCTCATGATGAAACGCCAGCAGTATGACTTCAACTTGATCTACACACCAGGCAATTTCTGGCTGCCGCTGACACACTCTTAAGAGCTGCATTCATATATGAATTCTGTCCGGGGGGATGAAGTTCAATTTCATATCGGCATGGTGGCTGCGTCACTGCCCATATCCGATGAGAAATCAAAGCTCATCAAGGCAGAAAAGGTTAGCAGGTGTCTAAAGGAAGGTTGTCCAAAAGGCTCCTGCCCCACCTATTATAATGTTCGCGCCAAGCTCAGTGAGGTGGATGGTCTGCTTTTAAGGCAGAGCAGGATTGTTATCCTGCACTCGCTACGGCTGCTCATGCTAAAAAAGCTGCACAAAGGACACATGGGCATTGAGAAATGCAAACGCAGGGGCCGGGAGACGGTATACTGGCCAGGCATCACCCAGGACATATCAGGTATGGTAGTGCAGTGCAATACCTGTCAAAAATGTTGCTGCAGGCAGAAAAAGGAGCCGATGCAAGTACAAGACTTTGTTGCAAACCCATGATATAAAGTCGATATAGACTTGTTCCACTTTCAAGGGAGAGACTACCTGGTTGTCATTGATTACTCAAATTACCCCAAGGTGGCACAGTTGCAGGTCAAGTCAATCTTTGTCCGGCATGGCATACCATCCATTGTCATGTCGGAAAATGGTCCCTGTTTCAGCAATCATGAATGGACTGCCTTTGATCGCTGGTATGATTTCAAAGACATCACATCGAGCCTGCTCTATCCACAGTCGTGCAGGACGGCGGAGAAGGGCGTGCACATAATTAAACAGCTGCTCACGAAGGCTTTGGACAGCCAGGAAGACATGTATCCCGCCCTGCTCAACTACCGATCAGCCCCATTGGTAAATGGCCTCTCACCAATGTTTATGAACAGGCAGCTGCAGGCAGCCCTACCCTCCATGGTGCCCCCCACGGTCGATCAAAAGCTCCAGACGATGCTCATTCTGCAGAAGCAAAAGCAGAAGGAGACCTATGACAGGTCTGCAAAAGCACTCCAGCCTCTGCAAATACGAGACAGTCAGTAACGAGGATCCCAATGGCAAAGGATGGACAAGGCTTGCAACAGTTGTTCAGCAAACAGGTCCACAGAGTGCTTACTGAGGATGGTTCATTTCTGCCCCGAAACCGAAAAGCCCTACTCAAGGTGCAGCGACCTTTTGTGCTCAATAAGGCAGACGAGTCTGGATGCACTCCCAAGATTGAAACAGGAACAGATGGTCCAGCACATCCTGGCGTGATTGTTACGTCTGCAGTGGTGGTGGGGGAAAGGCCACCAATTGATGCAGATGGGGCATGCTGACCAGCCCAGATGGTCCTCAGAAGGTTGACCAGAATAAGGCGAAAGCCTGATAGACTGAACCTATGACTGAATGCTCAAGAATGTGGTTGTCAACAGGTTGTTTACGGCATATGATTACAAACGCATCTTTCTCCAAAGGAAGGGGGATGTGGTGATATGCGCATAGGCATATCTATGTATAACTGTACATAGTTTGCACCAATGTATATGTTTGTATATAACAGCAACAGTGTACATAGCCACTGATCAATACATGTAGTGACATTTCTGACCTCCTGCCAGTAGGTAAAACCAGATATCCATACAATATATATATATATATATATACATACACACCAGGGGACGGACGAGACAAGGGCACTTGATAACAGGACGGACAACGAGACAATCACATCTCTCCCTAGCTTCACAATAACGTAGACATAATTGTTTGTACATAGAATTGTATTGTTATCATCCTGCGTGTCATGAATAAATACTTATTACAACCACATCTTCATGTTCTATGTGTGCCTTCATAAATCAGGGCAGCCATAGAGCACAACACTCGCAACAACACTTAGAAATCTTTCCGGAGATTCGCACCCATTGTGTATAAAAAAAAAGTTTAGCCTCTCTTTTAATTATTTTGTTGATAATTATCTTAATTTTGTGCTCGCTTGTTTCTATTTTGGTAATCAGTAGAAGCAATCTATTATTAATTGCCTGTCATACTCTGAATCCTGAAGACCTACGCCAGTTCTCAACCTTCTTAACTTCAACAAAAAATACGTTGAGCAGAAGTTTACGTGTGGCGGTGTTTCCAATCCCCACCGTCAAGGAAGGTCAGTTAGCTTGAGGTGGACCATCTGTCCCCATCTGGGGAGGAAACCCCATGTCCATGAGCTGTTGACGACTGCTAGCACTACAGCCAGAGTGTCAATAACAGTGTCCCCAATACCATTAATCGCATAATTCAAGTTTCAAAATCTGCTCTCTACTCTGCTTTATTTTCTGGTGTCTGACCACTTATTTATCCATGTATAGAGTGGAGCAGCTGACTAGCTGATCTGTGCATTGTCTCCTGCTAGAGCCTGGAACAATCCAGTGGCAAAATAATGTTGTCGCGATCTTGACAACCACAGGATATCCTCTTGGTCTAAGTGGCAGACTTGGCTCTAGTGAGTGGTGTAGGGCAACACGAGCCTTGCAACTGAACTGAAGCCTTCCAATGCACTATTTCTTTGTGAAAATGAGGCACATTATTAAATTTGCAACACCATTCGGTGCTTTTTGTTCAGATTCTTCCTCTCCTGTTATTTCTGCTGCTCATGTTCCTCCTCCTCTTGCACCACCCAGCTTGGAGTTGGCGATATGACTCACATGGTGAAGAGAACTCAGTTGTTTGAATCTGAAAAAATAGATTAATAGAAAGGTTTTGGCACAGAACAGGTCACTTGGCCCATCATGTCTGTGCCAGCCAAAAAACAAACTACCTAGCAATGCTCTTAACGGTATAGATACTACAGATTGTTCTGGACAATTGGTTGCCGCTTGCCCATATTTTTTCTTTTATTCTGCTTCTGCAGCTGTTTATGTTTTATTAATGTGTGTTTTATTCTGTTTTTTATTTCACATTGTATTGGTTTCAGTAATAAAGATGTATATCATTTTAATGTTACACATTAAGTCTGTTGGAGGTTTTGGGGAAAGAGGGAGAGTTTAGGAGGAGTCTGGGACTGCAGCGAGGTCTGGGGATTGAGAATAATAATTTAATAATATTTATTAGTGTCACAAGTAGATTTACTTTAACAGTGCAATAAAGTTACTGTGAAAGTTCCCTAGCCACCACACTCCGGTGCCTATTGGAATGCACAGTGTGAATTCAGAATGTCCAATTCACCTCACAAGCCGTATTTCGGGACTTGTGTGAGGAAACCGGAGTGCCCGGAGGAAACCCACGCAGACACGGGAAGAACGTGCAGAATCCGCACAGACAGTGACCCAAGCCGGGAATCGAACCCTGATCCCTGGCACTGTGAAGCAACCGTGCTAATCACTGTGCTACCCATAATCCCCCTGGGGAAGCCATTCGATACACGTAGTGGCTGAAATCACAACAATGTGGCAGCGTTCGTGGCAACGGTGTTACAGCATTCTTTTTTAGAACATGATCCCTTAAAGACCCAACTCGCTCCAGTGATGGTAACTTGAAATTAAAGTGAATTGGTTGCCCTCTTCTAATAAAGAAGAATGGGATATCGGGGAGACGGGAGCACTGTGGATAATGCATGGAGAAACAGAGAGAAACATGGTCGGGAGAGGGGTAACGTTGTGAGGGTTCTCATTTCGGGGTGGGTGGATCCTAAATACCTTGGGGGTTGGCCGCAAAGTGTTTGAATCTTCTGGAACGTCAACTTGCTCCATGAGGGTTGGAAGAACATCTTGATCTGCAATTCGGTAGCAATCACTAACTGTGTGACTTCAACCCTGAATACCTGAGCAGAACCTGTTCTCCCAGATGGACCCTACCTGTACTGGATGTGTGTGTTTTTTGAGAGGGGAAGGGATGGGGGAGAAAGTTGCACAAGGGCTTAAATTTAAGTTCTCTTCTCATGAAGGATTGACATCTACAGTGACACTTGCTGCTTGTATTGCAAGCATGTGGAGTGGAAGACTCCAATCTACCCAACCAACAATCGAGTTGCCCCTGGGAATGGCAGTCAGCCTGTGTCCTGTACAAACTGGAGTGGGCTGCATGTCTCGTGCAGAGGTGATCTCTATCCCTTTAAAATTGGCCTCGTTCAAGCTAACCCTGTGTAATTTGTAGGTGCCACCCTCACAGGATGTCATCTGTTTCCGAGACTCCATGTATCCTTGACTACCAGATATCTGGGTGTGGGTCCCACCAGTTTGGGTTTCTCTTTTGCAGTGATGCATGTAAAGTGCTGTTTTATTAAAAGTAACTTTTTTAGAGGCTTGACAGATTAAATGTTTGAAATGATGAATCCGTAAAAATATAAGTACTAATAATATTTATTAGTGTCACAAGTAGATGGTATTGATGTTCATACCATTAACATCGCGAGCCTATTACGAAACCAAAAAAATGTCACATTCCTACTGGCAGTGGTGCTTTTGTCTGTCAAATGTTGGTATTTCTTGACCTTTTCTTCCAATGCCTTCTGCAAGGAATTATCATTGTCTTCAAATCTGATTTAACACCCATAACAGACATATCATCACCTTTACAAAAGATTACATCTGGTTTAAATAGTAATCCTTTTTCAGTTCTACTGTATGGCTCCAAGGAGGCGGTATATCCATATTTCAATACTTTGGACTGGATTCTCCAAGACATCGCGCCAAAATCACGAAACGCGATTGGCCGTAAAATTGGCTGCAGAATCGCTGGGGCCCCGGAGCATCAGTCGTCGAGGCAGATATTGTGACTCTCCGGGTCGCACGTTTGGGGGGGGGGGGGGGTTGGGGGTGTCCGGAGAATCCGAAATCACCGCGAAACCTGCATCAAACCCGATTTTAAATTCTCCGGACCCCGCCCCCAACGCGCACAACCCGGAGAGTCACAATATCCGCCTCGACGACCGATGCTTCGGGGCCCCAGCGATTCTGCAGCCCGGTGGGCCGATTTCTCAAAGGCGTGGTTCTAACCACCTATAAAAAATCATGATACCGGCGTGCTGGCTGAGGCGGCCTCAAGAGGAGGTAGGAGTTGGCGTGGGGGGACTGCCGTCTTCCGTAACCAGCCGTTCTTTCTGAGTTGGAGGGGCCCTACCAGGATCGGGGAGGGGAGTGGAATGGGGGGGGGGGGGAGGATAGGCGAGCAGTCGGGGTGCCCCCAACATGACAGGGCGGTGCCCACACAACGAATGCCATTAAAGTGGCCATTTTGTTGGCCACCCACCCTGGGCGCTGGGTGAACGAAGGGTTAACGGCCGTATCTGTGGGTGCCACCCCCCTCCCGGCCCCCCCTCAACCGGCGACACCCACCGGGGGTGACACCCAGAGCCACACCGACGGCAGACCCCAGTCAGGGCAGTGCCATGAAACGGTGGCCCAGGCAGCTGGGACGGACGCCAGGAGCGGGGGCACCGACGTGGCGAGAGTGTGGCGCACGGTGCAAACCGGGGCAATCATGTAGCCCATGGTACCTGGTTGGGCACAGGTGTATGCGCCATGATGACAAGTTTTCCCCTCACCCCCTGCAGAGTATCATGTTTGGTAATCACCCAGCGATATTAGCCGCCGTGGCGGGGGCCGCTGCCCTGCATGCAGCCTTGCAGCAGCCGCAGCGGAGGTGGTGCAGAGAGGAAGCGGAGGCTGCAGCAGAGGAGCAAACTGCAGAGGCAGGTGGCAGCCGCTCAGTCTGGAGGGCCGCCCTCCTGACAGGTCGAGGAGGAGGAACAGGACATGGGGGAGGAAGAACAAGACGGGGCGGAGTAGGAGGTGGAGGTGGTGCCAAGGAGGCACTGGATGAGATGTTGCATGTACTCCGAGGAACTCCCGGACCGGGCATGCAGAATGAGACTGCTGATGAGTGGGGAGATTGTCGGACACATCTATCACATGATGGCACACCTGGCACCGTAGGGGAATGGGGGGGAGACCCCCGCTCCCAGTGGCTGTCACGGTTGCCCTGAACTTTTATGCCACGGGGTCGTTCCAGTCTCCGAGTGGGGACCTGTCCGGCATCTCCCAGGCATCGGAACACAGGTGCATCGGTGCCGTCACTGACACCGTGTGCCCTGGTGAACCGCTACATCCAGTTCCCTGTTGACCACACCCACCAGGATGCCCGGGCAGTGGGTTCGCTGCCATCGCGGGATGCCCTGAGTCCAGGGATAATCAATGGGGTGCACATCGCTCTACGGCCACCTGCGGATAACAGGCCGCTGTTTACGAACAGGAAGGGGTCCATGAACAGTCAGTGGTCTGAAAGCCTGAAGATCAGGTCAGAAGATCCTGCACGTCTGTGCCTGATACCCAAGCAGCTCATTCATGTTGGCACAATCTGTGATCCCCGGCAAGTTCGAGGGAAGCCACCCCCGGCTGCAGGGCTGATTGCTGGGCGACAGGAGTTGCCCGTTATGGTCGTGGCTGATGACGCCTATACGGAGCCCACAGACCGACGCGGAGAGGCGCTACAATGATGCCCATTGTGCAACCAAGAATGTGGTTGAGAGGTGCTGAAGATGCAGGTGCCTGGACCACTCTGGAGGAGCACTCCAGTACAAGGCTAGGAGGGTTGGCCGCATTGTTGAGGTCTGCTGTATCCTCCACAATATAGCCCAGCAGAGGGGCGGTGTGCTGGAGGAGGATGAGGAGCAAGGGCAGGCCTCCCCAGACGAGGAGGATGAGGGGGAGGGGGACAATGAGCAGGACATGGGGGCTGTCCAGGCACGGAAAGCTGCACTACGCTATCGGCAGAGCCAGCAAGCACAGGACGCTTTAGTCGACGCACGTTTCACCAACTAGGGGTGGTGGGGCGGGTTGCTTAGCAGAGGCACGGACACCACAGTGCCGCACCCCCTCACCACCTGACACCCTCACCTCCCACGCCACCCACCCTCACCTCCCACACCACCGGCCACCCTCCCCTCCCACACCACCGACCTACCCACATGCACACCCCTCTCCATTATAATAATAATAATCACTTGTTGTCACAAGTAGGCTTCAATGAAGTTACTGTGAAAAGCCCCAAGTCACCACATTCCGGTGCCTGTTCAGGGAGGCCGGTACGGGAATTGAACCCGCTCTGCTGCCTTGTTCTGCATTACAAGCCAGCTGTTTAGCCCACTGTACTAAACGAGCCCCTATGTATACCAGCGGCAGAACAAGCTGGGGGCACTGGGTTGGTAGTGACAGTGGTCTGGTCCATAGGATGGAGGATGATGACAGCCCGCTCTGCAATGAGCACCATGCTCCACATCGTTAGACAATGTTTGACTCATGCCCACAGTAGCATCTCCCTACCAGGATGAGCACTGCATGCGGGCTGGTCAGTCCGTCACACGGACATGTCGAATAGCTGGGGACAGAGTGATGCGGATGGTAGGGGGAGGGGGGCTGCACATTCCACCCACTGGACCCATTTGTCCACCCCCCCCCCCCCACCTCACCCCCCAGTGGCCATCACTGACTACACCGTCCCCACGCCCATCACCCAGAGCACAGAGGCAGATTTGAACAGTGATAACAGGTGTTTAATGTGAAAAGGATGTATCTACAGCCTGTGCCCTAGCCCCTATAACTAAACTGTGCCCTGCACCATGCCAACTTAACCGGCATCTAACTTTCTGGCCTTACGGGCCCAAATACTATGCCGAGTTGGTTCCCTAGACGATACAGCAGGAGTGAAGGCAGACTGCTGAGACTCCTGCCCTGCGACTGGGGTCCCCGTTGGCGCTCGTCTCCTGGGATGGCCAGGCCTGGATGGAGCCGGCTGCTCCTCGGACATGCTGGGCGGATTGGTGCTGCCCTGTTCTGTCCGCTGCTCACCAGGTGCACTAAGGACAGGTGGGAGGGGAGTCCCAGGTTCTGCGGTGCTCTGGGAGCTCCCCTGCAGGAGTCACTGGCAAGGGCCCCAGCACCTCCTCCTCCATCGGGGTACCCGGAGGCCCCTGGGGTTTCTCCATAGGACGGGGATGCGAATGGAGCCAACCCCCGAGGCCTCCCGCCCCGACACCTGGCGTTGTCAGTCCTGGAGGTCCGCTCTTTTATTGACCAGGGTCTCTTGTGTTAGCGGCCATGGAGCACATGGAGTGGGCCATCTCCGTCTGGGACTGCGCCATCTCCCTCTGGGTATGTGTGATACCGGCCAATACCTATGCAATGGCGCCAACGCTCTCAGCCATGGCCTGCTGTGACTGGGCCACACTGAGGAGCGCCAATGCAATCTGCAGCTGGCTCTGTCACATGGTTATCTGTTGGTTTGGCAGCCCTGTCCTAGGCCAGAACTCCCGCCTGCACGGAATGCCCCAGACCTGACTCATGTCCGACACCATCGCCCCCATTGCCTCCACCGCGGACGGTACCCGTGCAGTTTTCTGCCTGGGTGGCACGCATGACCGGCACCACTCCCTGCTCCTGCAGGCGGTTGGACTCCTCCACCTGCGCCTGCAGGTGCTGGAAGTCGGCCGTCATCCCCTCCTCTAGTCCCTGGGATTCTGACTGCGCCTGCACTATGGCTAGGAGTGGATGTTCCAGGAGCCAGGGACCCGTCTGGGCGGCAGCTGGTTGCTGGGGCCGGCCTGCCCTCCGACCGTCCGGCCCCTTGATTGCTCCTACCTCCACCTGCCGTACCAGAACGACTGTGTGGTGCGCACTAGTGAGTGTCCAGAAGCCTCCTCACTAATTTGCCCAACCGATATGATAGTCTCTGAGATGGCGGAGGGTGTAGGAGATAGCTGTCATGGAACGTCAATGTCCTTGCCCGAAACAAAGTCCGGGGTCTCCTGGGTTGTGGTATCCTGTGTGTCCGTCCCCTGTGTGTCCGTCCCCTGTGTGTCCGTCCCCTGTGTGTCCGTCCCCTCTGTGTTCGCCCCCTCTGTGTTCGCCCCCTCTGTCTGTCCCCTGTGTGTCTGTCCCCTGTGTGCCTGTCCCCTGTGTGCCCGTCCCCTGTGTGTCCGTCCCCTGTGTGTCCGTCCCCTGTGTGTCCGTCCCCTGTGTGTCCGTCCCCTGTGTGTCCGTCCCCTGTGTGTCCGTCCCCTGTGTGTCCGTCCCCTGTGTCTTGTCCCCTGTGTGTCCGTCCCCTGTGTGTCCGTCCCCTGTGCGTCTGTCCCCTGTGTGTCTGTCCCCTGTGTGTCTGTCCCCTGTGTGTCTTGTCCCCTGTGTGTCCTGTCCCCTGTGTGTCCTGTCCCCTGTGTGTCCTGTCCCCTGTGTGTCCGCCCCCTGTGTGTCCGTCCTCTGTGTGTCCGTCCCCTGTGTGTCCGTCCTCTGTGTGTCCGTCCTCTGTGTGCCTGTCCCCTGTATGTCTTGTCCCCTGTGTGCCTGTCCCCTGTGTGTCTGTCCCCTGTATGTCTTGCCCCCTGTGTGTTTGTTTCCTGTGTGTTTGTCCCCTGTGTCTTGGTTATGTGTCTCCGACCTCCGCGGCATGCAACGCTGTGTGTGGGGGGTAGAATAATTCACTCCCATCGCGTCAATGACGGAACTGGCGAATCAGCAGCAGGTCCGTCATGCGTTGCACGATGCGCCCGTGCTAGCCCCGTGTGGGCAGTTGAATAGCTCCAACTGGGGGCCAGGTGACATCATCGTGAACTCCACAGTTTTCATGACAGCGTCAACACTTAGCCTAATTTTGGGAGAATCCAGCCCTTTATCTTTGAGGAGGTGGAGAATTTTGTTGTGTTTCAGGAATCTGTGGACATTTACTCTAAGGTCTCTCACTTCTTCTACACCTCTCAGTCAGTATCCTCCATTTTGTTTAATCCCTTGCCTTGTTTGACCTCCCCAATCCCATTCTCTGGATTGCATTGCATTTGCCACATTCCTTTCCACCTAACCATCCATAGTCCTGCCGTCTACAGCAATCCTCCTTGTTATCTACCATGCAGCCAATTTTTGGGTCATCTGTAATCTCCTTGATCATTTCCCCCTACATTTATGTCAAAATCAATAATGTATGCCACAAAAAGCAGGAACCTTGTACTGAGCACTGCGGAACCCCACTGGAAACAACTTTCCAGCCCGAAAATCACCCATCCAGAATTACCCGTTGCTTCCTGCCACTGAACCAGCTTAGTATCCAAGTGCTACATTCCCCTGGATCCCATGGGCTTTTGTTTTTAAAGACTATGTGCTGCAAATAAATCCTTTCTCTTTCAATAGACAGCACTTACTTACACATGTAATTATCTCTTAAAAGATCCATAATTTACTTTCCTACCAACCCTTTTTCTGAACAGATCCTTCACTAAGCAGTTATCCTGACTTTTCCAGTGAAAATTGGCAGCAAGATCCTATCTACATGATCGTATACACCTGATATGGGTGGACACATGGATCACTCATGTCCTTATGGCAGTAGAGACAATATGCACAAGAACAGGTAGATAAGTATAGCACCACCATTTGCATTTAGCGCCTTGGAGCAAGTGAAAATTGGCTCAAATCTCTCAAGACGGTTGCGACCACAAAATTAAAGCATTTTATTTCTGATGTTGGCACAAAATTGCTGATGTTCATTATAGCCATTAAATTATCAGAGATGAGGATGCAACCTTTATTGTAACCCACAACTACGGTTATAGATACACCTTCCTTTTTGAATTGTGCTTTTACATAAAAGAGTAATTGTAGTTTTCTGACTTGATATAAAAGTGTTATTTTCTTATTCTAAATTCTTAGATTGTGGCTTGAATGTTCACAAGCAATGTTCCAAGATGGTTCCACATGACTGCAAGCCAGACCTGAAGCATGTGAAAAAAGTCTACAGCTGTGATCTGACAACGCTAGTTAAAGCACATAACACAAAAAGACCAATGGTGGTGGATATGTGCATTCGAGAAATTGAAAACAGAGGTAGGAGCCAGCAGTGTGTCTTGGATTATTGGCAGTCACTGATCATTTATGTGCTAACTAATTGGAAGTTTTTAACTGTATTGAAGACATTTTAATTTGCACTTTTAGACCATTTACACCTGGTGTTATTTTCAATTCTGTACATTCACATCTGTATGCTTTTTGTATTTACTTACTAAAACTGAGTAAATGTTCATGGTGGAATAAATATTCTCAAATTATTTGCTTCAAGCCTAAATACACAACTCTTAAAAAGATATGGATCTAGAAATTTGATGGCAGCGCTCAAAATGCCAGGCAGCGTGTTCTGAGCCACCATTTTGAAATACAGACATTCAAAAAGATATCAAAGGTCCACCTCTGGGGGATCAAGTCCCTGAAGGTGGGGGAGGGGGGTTTCAGCAATGATACCTCTTAAAACTAAATAGTTAGCATGCCACTAAAGTAGTTTTATATAAGTTACTTTATTCAGAATTGAGATGAATTATAGGAAGAGTACCGAGTAACCATTATTAACCATTAAACATGTATTTTTAGGACATAGCATTAATAAGTAATCAATAGTGAAACAATCCAGGGTGCTGGTTCTGTTGTTCTGTTTCTCATAAACAAACAGCACAGGATGTTGAGATTGTACATAGCTGTCAGGATGAGGATCCTGGCATCAATCCTGGGTTGCTTGTGATTCTATTGGGTGAAGTTTAAACATTGCTTGTAATTCTATTGTGTGAGTTTAAACATAGCAGCTTCAGGGATTGGATCACATCCAACTGGGGAGGGCTATTGATTTTTGAATGTTGTATATGTGCTGAGTTTGTGACTTTGTTCTGTAGAAGGACCCTGACAGCTATCCAGGTCTTATCTCTCATGTACATGAAAGCAAGCTTGTAGAAAATCAAACCATCTTCAGATTGTTGATGTGTCTGCTGCTCCTTGTACTAAGTTGAGCCACAGGAGAAAATCCCACGTGAAAGCCGACTCAATACACAGGCCTTGAAACCACTCCTCAGCCCCCACGCCGGCATAAAAATGCTGGCGTTTCACTCCCCAGTTTCCTGAAAAAAATAAAGAGCGATTCACTTACCTGCAGGGGGCTAGCAGGGACCTGGGGAGCTTCACGCAGCTTTGGCTGCGGATACGGGCCCCGCACCTCTGGTTACGAGTCCATTCATGCGCACAGCAGCGGCCTCCAACGGCCGCGCCGAGCACGATGGCGGACTCGGACCGCGGACCATCACGAAGAAACAAGGTCCCCCCAATCAGCCCGTGCCTCTGCATCATACCGGCCCAATCGCTGCACCGGCCGCCCATAAGGCTCCCCCCCCCCCCCCCCCCCCCGGTACTGGATCCCGCCACCCCACCAGGGCGGCCGCAGACTGAGTCCCAACTGGCCAGATGTGGTTGGAACCACGCCATCGGGAAATCAGCTGGTCGGGATCGGAGTATCGCTGGGAGGGCCTCTGGCAATGGCCCCCAGCCGCGCGGCGTGATGCGCGGGCGAGTGATTCTCCGGGGCCCGGAGAATCGCCGGAGTGGCGCCGGGCGTGATCCGGTCGGGGTCGTCGATTCTCAGCCCCCACGCCAAACACGACTTCAGAGCGGGGCTGTGGAGGATCCAGCCCATGGTCTCCAGCAGGAAACACGGTGTTATTCCCATCGGGGTGTCGCAATCCACCCACACTGAGAAATTTATTTGGAGGTTGTGGTGATCTACCACTGTATATATATATATGTGTGTGCTTGCATTAGGGGATATACGACTGTACCTGTATTACAGGTTTTCCGGTAAGCCCATGCCGGCTAGCTCCGCCCACAGGGAGCAGTATAAATATTGATAAGTTTCCCTGAGATGCCATTCTACAGCTGCAGCCGAAGGAATAGCATCTCACAGTAATAAAGCCTCTCTTGTACCGATTCGAGTCTTTGTGTGCAATTGTTAGCGCCACAATTTATTACCGTGAGATTTTCCAACATCATGGACATCAGAATTAAGCCTGATCGCCTGCAGCTGGATCCGCAGTCGCCGAATGCCAGGAAAGACTTTAACCACTGGCTGGCTGTTTTCGAGGCCTACATCACCTCAGCGGACCCTACACCATCGGAGGCTCAGAAGGTACAACTCCTAAACTCAAGGTTGAGCTCCAGCGTGTTCCTGCTGATACAGGACGCGCCTAACTACGCACGGGCCATGGAACTTCTCAAAGAGAATTACACCCAGTCGACGAACACTCTGTTTGCGAGACATGTACTCGCCACTCGCGTTCAGCAACCAGGTGAGTCGATTGAGGACTTCTGTCGGGCCCTTATCCCTCTAGTACGGGACTGCGACTGCCAGGCCGTCTCGGCCACGGAACATTCGAATCACCTCATGCGGGATGCCTTTGTGACGGGTATTGCATCGGACCCCATCCGACAACGACTGCTGGAAGGGGCCGCGCTCAACCTTGCGGCAACAAAGACTTTAGCGCTCTCAATGACGGTCACTTTCCGTAATGTGCAATCCTACTCCGCCCGCCGCGCGGCCCACCCATCCTACCCCTCGTGGACCCTGCAACCAACCCCCCGACTGGGGCCGCTCCCGCGCAGTATACCTGCGCTGCTCGCCGCACCGCGCACCCTGGGGGTCTCCGCTGCTATTTCTGCGGTCAGCAGAAGCACCCCCGCCAGCGCTGCCCGGCCCGCACCTCGACCTGCAAATCCTATAGCAAGAAAGGCCACTTTGCAGCGGTGTGTCAGGCCAGCGCAGTTGCCGCTATAGCGCCTGAACTCTCCCCCTCGCCTCAGCCGATCGCGCAATGGGCCCTGCCGTCCGCCGCCCCCGGGGCCACGTGCGATCAGTGGGCGCCGCCATCTTCCTTCCCCGACTCCACGTGCGATCAGTGGGCGCCGCCATCTTTTGCCGCCCCTGCCATGTGCACACCATGGGCGCCGCCATCTTCATCCTCCGACTCCATGTGCGTTCCATGGTTGCCGCCATCTTGCCCCACCCCCGCAACATGCGCTGGATGGGCGCCGCCATCTTCTTCCCTGCAGGTACCTCAGACGCCGCCATTTTGTCCTCCCCTCGGAACTGGACCACGGGAACTGGGTCGCTGCCGTTACTCATCGGACTCTTCAGACACTTCGGTCGATCGCCCGCTACTCGCCTCCATGATGCTCGACCAATCCCGTCCTCGCAACCTGGCCACCGCTTCTACGACGGTCCTTATCAACGGCCAAGCGACCTCCTGCCTAATCGAATCCGGGAGCACAGACAGCTTCATCCATCCGGACACGGTAAGGCGCTGCTCCCTCATGGTCCATCACGCCAACCAGCGGATCTCCCTGGCCTCCAGATCCCACTCTGTCCCGATCCGGGGCTTCTATCTGGTCAAACTCAACGTACAGGGCGTGGAATTCAACCTTTTCCGCCTGTACATTCTCCCCAACCTCTGTGCGACACTTTTACTGGGCCTGGACTTCCAATGTAACCTCCAGAGCCTCGCCCTCAAATTCGGCGGACCCCTACCCCCCCTCACCGTTTGCAGCCTCATGACCCTCAAGGTTGACTCTCCCTCCCTCTTTGCCAATCTGACTGCAGATTGCAAGCCCGTCACCACCAGGAGCAGACGGTACAGCACCCAGGACAAGATCTTCATCAGGTCCGATGTCCAGCGGCTGCTTCGGGAGGGTATTATCGAGGCCAGCAACAGTCCCTGGAGAGCCCAAGTGGTTGAGACTGGGGAGAAACACAGGATGGTCGTGGACTACAGCCAGACCATCAACCGGTACACGAAGATCGACGTGTACCCCCTCCCTCGCATATCTGATATGGTCAATCAGATTGCACAGTACCGGGTCTTCTCAACGATTGACCTAAAATCCGCCTACCACCAGCTCCCCATCCGTAAATTGGACCGTCCCTACACTGCCTTCGAGGCGGACGGTCGACTGTATCAATTTCTTAGGGTTCCCTTCGGCATCACTAATGGGGTCTCGGTATTTCAACGAGAAATGGACCGAGTGGTTGACTGGTACGGACTGCGGGCCACGTTTCCGTACTTAGATAATGTCACCATCTGTGGCCACGACCAGCAGGACTACGACGCCAACCTTGCAAAATTTCTCCACACCGCATCTCTCCACAACCTCACTTATAACAAGGAGAAGTGCGTGTTCAGCACAGACCGCTTAAGCCATCCTCAGTTACGTAATCCAAAACGGACTACTGGGGCCCGACCCCGACCGCATACGCTGCCTCATGGAGCTTCCCCTCCCCGACTGCCCCAAGGCTCTCAAACGATGCCTGGGGTTCTTTTCTTACTTCGCCCAGTGGGTCCCACAATACGCGGACAAGGCCCGCCCACTGATCCAGTCCACACAATTTCCCCTCACGGCCGAGGCACAACAGGCCTTCGCTCGTATTCGCTCAGACATAGCCAAGGCCGGGATGCACGCAGTAGATGAGGCACTGCCCTTCCAAGTTGAGAGCGACACTTCAGATGTTGCCCTTGCTGCCACTCTAAACCAGGCAGGCAGACCGGTGGCATTCTTTTCCCGCACCCTCCACGCCTCCGAAATCCAACACTCCTCTGTTGAGAAGGAGGTCCAGGCAATCGTTGAAGCGGTGCGGCACTGCAGGCATTACCTGGCCGGCAGGAGATTCACTCCTCACTGACCAACGGTCGGTAGCCTTCATGTTCAACAACACGCACCGGACAAGATCGAGAATGACAAAATCTTGAGGTGGAGAATCGAGCTCTCCACCTATAATTACGAGATCTTGTATTGCCCCGGCAAGCTCAACGAGCGCCCAGACGCCCTCTCCGGAGGTACATGTGCCCGCGCACAAGTGAACCAGCTCCGTGCCTTGCACGAGAGCCTTTGCCATCCGGGGGTCACTCGGTTATACCATCTGGTCAAAGCCCGCAATTTGCCCTACTCCGTCGAGGAAGTACGGACAGTCACCAGAGACTGCCAGGTCTGTGCGGAGTGCAAGCCGCACTTCTACCGGCCAGACCGCGCGCGCCTGGTGAAAGCGTCCCGCCCCTTTGAACGCCTCAGCGTGGATTTCAAAGGGCCCCTCCCCTCCACTGACCGCAACACCTACATCCTTAGTGTGGTCGATGAATTCTCTATTTTCCCCTTCGCCATCCCATGTCCGGATATGACGTCTGCCACCGTCATCAAGACCCTTGATTCCATATTTGCTCTGTTCGGTTTCCCCGACTATATCCACAGTGACAGGGGATCCTCGTTCATGAGTGATGAGCTGCGTCAGTTCCTGCTCAGCAGGGGTATCGCGTCCAGCAGGACGACCAGCTATAACCCCCGGGGAAACGGGCAGGTAGAGAGGGAGAACGGGACGGTATGGAGGGCCGTCCAGCTGGCCCTACGGTCGAGGAACCTCCCAGCTGCTCGCTGACAGCAGGTCCTGCCTGACGCGCTCCACTCCATTCGGTCACTGCCGTGCACCGCGACTAACAACACACCCCATGAATGTGTTTTTGCCTTCCCTTGGAAGTCTACATCCGGGGTGTCGCTCCCGACTTGGCTCGCAGCTCCAGGGCCAGTCCTACTTCGTAGGCATGTCAGGCTCCACAAGGCGAACCCTCTGGTAGACAATGTACGCCTGCTCCACGCGAACCCACAGTATGCCTACGTGGAGTTCCCCGACGGCTGCCAGGATACAGTCTCGCTCGGGGACCTGGCTCCCTTGTGTGCTGATCCCATGCCCACACACCTCCCTACCCACGCGCCACCCTCCTTTTCCCCGGCGCCCCCGACTTCAGCCCCACCAGGTCCATCCCTCGTTCCCCTGCCCACACTAGAGGGCATGGAAGATTTCAGCTCGCTCCCGGAGTCATCCAGCCACTGGCCAGCACCAACACCGCCAGCACCAACACCGCCAGCACCAACGCCGACACCGCCTGGGCAGACGTTGCCACCGCTGCTGCGTCGCTCACAACGAACCGTCCGACCGCCGGTCCAACTCAACCTGTGACGGGCACCGGGTTGCCCGATGGACACTTGGTTCTGTTCTTTCCCTCCCCCTCTGTAAGTAGATCACGTTTATGTACTATAGTTTCACGTCACCCCCGCCGGACTCATTTTTTACAGGGGGTGAATGTGGTGATCTACCACAGTATATATATATATGTGTGTGCTTGCATTAGGGGATGTACGACAGTACCTGTATTACAGGTTTTCCGGTAAGCCCCTGCCGACTAGCTCCGCCCACAGGGAGCAGTATAAATATTCATAAATTTCCCTGAGATGCCATTCTACAGCTGCAGCCGAAGGAATAGCATCTCACGGTAATAAAGCCTCTCTTGTACCGATTCGAGTCTTTGTGTGCAATTGTTAGCGCCACAGAGGTTAGTGATTTGCGCTGTTAATGAGGTGTGCAGGACCCAAAGATGCCGGCAGCTCCGGCTCCTCCGAGATCGAGGCACCGATCTTGAGACAACTGTACAGAAACCAGTACACCCCCCCCTCAAACGCAGCAAAGAGCCCAAACCCCCAATCCCTGTCATCAGGCCCCCTCAGCCCCAGTACATGACACCCTGCTATGCGGTCACCACCTCCTGGGGGCTTCAATGGCCTCTGCTCCCCCCCACTTCCAAACATGGTTATCAGGTCTGGTCTCTTAATAGAGACCATTAGCGATTCCCACTGGCTTCATATTGCGCCGTCGAGTGGGAGAACTGGAGGGGCCTGGTGAATTTGGCTTAAAGCCGAATCTGAATATGTTAATAATGATTTAAATATGCTAATCTTGTTCACATCCAATGTGGGCAACAGATTATGTCGTCAGCCGGCGGTGGGGAGAATCATAGTTCTCCCCAGCGCAAATCGCATTATGGCCCTTTTGCAAGAGTCTCCGATTATAACGCAATTTGCACCTGTGCAAGTAGGGCCAGAGTATGCCTTTTTATATGCAAATAAGGGGCTGAAAGACTGTTTTGATGGCCCTCTTTAGCAGACAACCTGCATTCAGGAAAACTGGGTCCAGATATGGTCTGACCAATAGACCTTAAAGGGCTGCCACTAACATCTGAATGTAGATCTGAAAGGTGCAGGAGTGCTCCTCCCAACTCAGTATTAAACCTTTGGGCAATTTTTACCCATCACTCACATTTAGGGTAGCATGGTGGTTAGCATAAATGCTTCACAGCTCCAGGGTCCCAGGTTCGATTCCCGGCTGGGTCACTGTCTGTGTGGAGTCTGCACGTCCTCCCCCTGTGTGCGTGGGTTTCCTCCGGGTGCTACGGTTTCCTCCCACAGTCCAAAGATGTGCGGGTTAGGTGGATTGGCCATGCTAAATTGCCCGTAGTGTCCTAATAAAAGTAAGGTTAAGGGGGGGGGGGGGTTGTTGGGTTACAGGTATAGGGTGGGTTTGAGTAGGGTGATCATGGCTCGGCACAACATTGAGGGCCGAAGGGCCTGTTCTGTGCTGTACTGTTCTATGTTCTATGTTCTATCAGTTACCACACATTGTCTCCATCTCTTTCCTGTTTGGGGCCTTCTCCTCCCAGCCCTTCTCAAAATCCCATCTTTAATTGTTACTCCTTCCTGCTGATTACTTAACATCCTCTTCCATAACCTACTTGAGGAGCATTGCTGGCAAAACAGTGGCCCAAAATTAAATAGTCTTTGCTGACCAGCTACGTGGGAATGCCCATCAAGTGTCTAAAGTTCACTGGTCTAATGTAAATGTGACTAACCACAATATTGCTATAAACGATTTCAGATCTTGAACAATGTATGAGGATGACCAAACTTGATTAATTTAAAACAGAAAAATGAAGTACCTGCACAATCTTGCTACTTAAATATAGGTTGTTGCTGTACTGAATATTTATAAAAGTTCATAAATTATTTTTAATTGTAGAACAAAGATTTGCAGATGTGATTTAACCTCAGAAACCTCTTTGTGGAGTAATATATGACAGGATATGAATGTAGGAGGGTTGATCAGTAAGCTCACGGATGATCTGAAAATTGTTGAATAGAATTGGTAAATAGAAAGGAGGATAGCCTTAGATTACAGGAGGATATAGACAGGCTGGTTAGATAGGCTGATCAGTGGCAAATGGAATTCAACCCGGAAAAATGTGAGGTGATGGACTTGGGCAGGACAAATAAGGCAAGATAATACATGATAAACGGCAAGACCCTGAGGAGCACCACGGGTCAGAGGGTCCTTGATGTGCATGTACACTGGTCCTTTTTTGTTTAAATTTAGAGTACCCAATTATTTTTATATTTATATTTTTCCAATTAAGGGGCAATTTAACATGGCCAGTCCACCTCGTTGCAGGGAAGCTAGAAACAGACATCTAACACTGGAGAAGATCCAACATTGTTTTATTCAACGATAGAACTGATAAACATATTCAGCTGTGGGTTTATTTTAAATCGGATGCGAGCCTTGTTAACTCTGAGGACAGCACACCACTCGTCGTCGGGATCCACACTGAGGATCGAGAGGCGTTTCGCCATTGTGGTGAAAGGCAGCACATGTGTAGTTATGATGCCCACCCGGTTATGGGGACTTGAGGCACTCAGCATCAGGGTCTGTTGGGCTGTCGTGATCGGAATCTGGCATGCCTTGCTGTATTGAGCAGACACTTCTGCGCCGCAGCTGGGACCACTGGCTGTTGAGCGGTGGAGCAGATCTGCAAAGGGCTGCGTAGTGGCCGAGCTTGCCACACTGTAGACACCGGCGTCCTTTTGCCGGACATTGCCGCTTTAACTGGGCGGAGCCACAAATCGGACATGTCATGACGCCGACGTCAGCGCGTTCCGTGCGCCATCGTGCATGCGCAGTGCGGTCGGTCGACGTACGCACCTGCGCAGTCGGGTTGTCGGTCTCGTCGTCCACTCGGTCGTGGCGTGCATGCGCAGGGACCCGGGAAAAGCGCGTGGAACGGCCACTCTCCTCGATGCTCAGGCCCTAAATTTCTGCAATGGCCTGCACCCGTTCTGCCTCGTGGGAGGACAGCTTTGCAGTCTCTGACGCCCTGATTTGGGAGTAATGATTCTTAGCATGCTCATGGACAACGAACGTCTCGATAGCGACAGGGAGGGTCAACTGTTTGACTTTCGGGAGCTGCTGCCGAAGGGATTCGGAGTGGACCCCGAAAACAATCTGATCCTGGATCATGGAATCAGCCGTCGAGTCATAGTTACATGACTGCGCTGGGAGGCGGAGATGGGTCAAGAAGGACTGAAAAGGTTCATCCTTACCCTGAAGCCTCTGCTGGAAAACGTACCGTTCAAAGCTCTCATTCACCTCAATGTCGCAGTGGCTGGCAAACTTCAGCAGGACTGTTTTGAATTTTGTTTTGTCTTCGCCTTCAGCGAACGTAAGAGAGTTGTCGATGTGGATTGCGTGGTCCCCCGCGTTGGAGAGAAATAGCACAATCTTTCTGGCATCTGATGCTGCTTAGAGGTTGGAGGCCTCGATGTACAAGAGGAACTTTTGCTTGAAGATCTTCCAATCGGCGCCGAGGTTGCTGGAGATGCGGAGCTGCGGAGGAGGCTGGATGTTTTCTATTTCACCGGATGGCTGCTCGCTGGTCAATGCTGATTCACTCGAGGTAGGGCCGTGAAGATCAGTATCACTCTGGTACCATGATGTGTTAGGCAGAAGGGACAATGTCCCCAGTTCTATAACGTAAAAGACGACCTGACAGTGGTGGAGGGAATCCTTCTGAAACTCGACAGGATTGTAATTCTTCAGAGCATGCGGGCTATGGTGTTGTGCCAACTCCATGAGGGTCACCTTGGGGTCGAGAAATGCCGACGCAGAGCTCGGGAGGCGGTTTATTGGCCGGGCATCAGCCAGGACATTGCCGACACAGTCCTCAACTGCCCCACCTGTCAGACGTTTCAACCAGCTCAACCCAAGGAAACGCTGCAACAACACGAGATTGTGACCTCTCCGTGGTCCAAAGTAGGTGTAGACCTTTTCCACGCCAAGGGGTGTGACTATGTACTCCTGGTCGACTACTTCTCCAGTTACCCAGAAGTGGTGAAACTGTCCAAACTCTCGTCGAAGGCGGTAATCAAAGCCTGCAAAGAAACGTTCGCCAGGCATGGGATACTGCTCACTGTAATGAGCAACAACGGTCCTTGCTTTTACAGCCAGGAATGGTCTGATTTTGCACAGTCCTACAACTTCCGTCATGTAACCTCCAGCCCCCACTACCCGCAATCAAACGGGAAGGCCGAGAAAGGGGTCCATATTGTAAAGCGGTTGCTGTGCTAAGCTGCAGACTCAGGCTCCGACTTCAGCCTGGCGATGCTGGCATAGAGGGCAACCCCACTGTCCACTGGGTTGTCTCCAGCGCAGATGCTCATGAATCACACTCTGAGGACCACAGTTCCAGCCATCCATTTTCCAGACCTTGACCACCTCACGGTCTTACAGAAAATGCAGCAGTCACGGGCCCAACAGAAGGCCACATACGATGCTCATGCCACGGATCTACCCGAGCTGGCCCCAACTGATCATGTTTGTGTCGAGTTGCCTGAGGGCGGCTGGTCAGCCACAGCTGTTGTGATCAAACAAGTGGCCCCAAGATCGTTTTTTGTCTGCATGGCTGATGGCTCCCTGCTACGGCGCAACAGATGGGCACTGCGAAGAATTCCACGCCCGCAACCTGACCGAAGTGCCCCGCTGCCTGCAATGCTTCCTCCGGAAGTACCCTGCCACGAGGCCACTGGTCTACCAGCAATCCTGCCGACCACCGTGATGGCAGCGATCCCGCCTATCCACGTGCAGGCGGCTCCTGATCCACCTCTGCGGCGATCGACAAGAATTCGTCGCCTACCACAAAGACTGAATCTGTAGACTGAACTTTTGTACATTTTGTGACTTCATCGATTTAACCTCTGTAAATATTGTTTTGTTTGCCATGTATCTGTACTATCAACACCTTCCTCTGTATATACGTTCATTTAGACACCTTTTGTATATAGTCAGGCATATGTTTATATATATATATATATACGCACGCACACCTTAGTAGTTATTTATCTAAAAAAAAAAGGGAGATGTCATAATATCCACTCATGTATATAATGAGGTGCAGACAGGCAGTGATTGACACACAGGATGACCAGTAAGCGCACAACACAGTGCAGCCAATCACCAGACAGGCCACCACCACTATAAAGCTAGAGGGCACTATGTTTCCCACTCTCTCTGGACCCAGCCACTGAGACAGTCAGAGTACACGAGCGAGCCAGTGCAAACATCATGCGGTAGCTAGTAAGTCTGGTCAGGCTATTACTAGGTCTCCAGTCAGTTCAGTATAGTGTCGACCCACAGCTGAATATGTTTATCAGTTCTATCGTTGAATAAAACAGTGTTGGATCTTCTCCAGTGTTAGACGTCTGTTTTTAGCTTCCCTGCATCGAGTGCAGTCCACATCGAACCAACCTGTCTAACACATCATTGTTCACATTGAGGCTTATAATGTAGCATGCTAGGAGATTCTCCACAATACATATACTTAGAACCTAACATCCTGTGAGGTGCAGATCCAGTGCAGATTAAGAACTTGCTTCAGCTGACAGTCATCTGTCAGGGCAAGATATAATTTCTAAATTTAAGCTTTCGAGTAGGTTGAACATCTTTTTGTGAATAAATTTAGAGTATCCAATTTTTTTCCAATTAAAGGGCAATTTAGCATAGCCAGTCCACCTATCCTGAATATCTTTGGGTTGTGGAGGTAAGACCCACACTGACACGGGGAGAATTTGCAAACTCCACACGGACAGTGATCTGGGGCCGGGGTCGTACCTGGGTCCTCAGCACCGTAGGCAGCAGTACTAACTACTGCACCACTGTGCCGTCTCTAGAGAGGTTAAACATCTGATTAACAATGATTCTGAGAGTGTCATTATTGATATTGAGGGTAAACTACACAAAATGGAAGAAAAATAATTTTCACTTATGTAGTGCCAACCATTATGATCGGCCAGCACATTTCACAAACAAAAATAGGACAGATTTCTTGGGACAGAGGAAGGTGGCTCGAGTTTGGAAATCACCTGACTCGGCAGATAAATCTCCATGGAAACATGCGTAACATTCTCTTTTTTTGTTGTCCACTCAGAACCACATGCTATATCCATGCCCCCTCATCCCTCATATATCTTCAAAGCCAGTCATACCCCATGCCACCTCCCTGCCTCTCATACCCCTCATTCCAACTCCATGATCACTCTTACTCCCATGACACCTCATTCCCTCACATTACGTCCATGCATATCCCCTCATATGCCCCAATCCACCTCCATGACACTTCGTACACTCTATAGTCATTCACCTAGTATTCGCTATAAACAGATCTCTGGAGCCATATGGAGATGAAAAAAATAAGCTTCCAGGATCTCGTGCATGAAACCCATTTAAAAATTTTCAAAGATTTTAAATCCCAACAAGTGATCAATCTGTGAGAAAAACAAACAAACTTACATTCAGTAACCATATCCAAGACAAGCTAATTGTTTCATAGCCTCTTAAAATATCAATCAAAATGTAAACGGCCATCCTTCTGAGATAAGTGATTTTTAAGTCTTTGAAACTCAACCAGACATTCATAATAGGCTCAGTTCTAATAATAGCCCTTGGAAATGTCAATAATGAAATCTTGCAGGAATGGAAAGTGACGGGGATTTTTCTAAAGATTCGTGAAAAGATATTTTGAAAGGTTAGATTGGCTCTTATTTTTCACTCGGTAGATTTTCATCACAGCTGAGATTTGTTGCAGTCAAATGAATTTTGAACAAAATTGAGCTGATTTCATGTTTTATTGGTAGGTTTTCTCTAGTCTTCTAAGTCATGATTTGTTACTTTTGTAAATTTCATAAGAAAATGTGTTACCCAAAGTGTGAAGACAACCAGTAAGTGCATACAGCCATTTCACTTTTAAATAATATTAGTTCATCTGTCACATTGTTCATTCTGAGTTAGACAATATCTTGTAGTAAGATATATAACATACATTATTTTATCAGGCCCATAGAGTGCAGTGATTGAAAGAAAGAACCTGCATTTATATGGTACTTTTTACAGCTTCAGGATATTCCAAAGCAAGTATAGCCAGCGGCAGCCAATTTGCACACAGCAAGGTCACACAAGCAGCTTGGATTCCGTATCAATATGGATATTTGGATGGAAACTAATCTCGGGAGGATGAAGCCACAGTGCCTAAAGTATTCTTGTTTGCAAGTGGCATCTTTATTTGAGAACCAGAACACAGACAGCTTGGCTGAACCAGGATAGTAACTATCAGAGATTAGGCTTTTAGTTTTGAAGCATGCTCAGTTTGAGGTAAAGGGGGAGAGTTGGGAGTAGCGCATTCTATGAACTAGGCATAATGCGGTTAGCACCCAGAGAGAGTGAAGTTTTGGAATGCTGGGCTTGAGGGACAGAAATGTTGGAGAAATGCAGGTACGATATAGAGACCAGACAAACAAATCATTAGCAGGGTAGACATGAGGGTTGGTGAGGAGTCCACAGCACATGGGGGAGGACAGGTAGACCATCTTCAAATGGAGATCAGAACAAGACCAAAGGTCTAAGTCTGAAACTCATCCTCATGAGTGAAAAGGAACTTGGAGGAATAATATGCGAAAGAGAAACCTCAGGTATTTCAGCAAGTTTTTGCACAAGTAATTTAAAATTGCATTTCCAAGTCTGTCCTTCCCTTTAATTTCTCTAATCAGTGTGTCTAGCATCACTAGATCTCAGACCGTTAACAAATCTGGTTGTTTAAGCCTTCAAATGCAAACATACTCAAACATGGTGTAAAATAGTAGCTTGTTTAAGCCTTCAAATGCAAACATACTCAAACATGATGTAAAATAGTAGCTTGTATGCAATCAGCTAGGCTATTACTCCAAGTAGCGTTACTAACATTACTTTAAATGTAACATTTTAAATCCCAATTGTAGCACCCTTTACCGGTATGGGAAGTAAACCGAACATAAAAGTGCCATTAAGACTGTTGCTATCGGGTTTTCAATGTACATTGAAATGGAATGTGTTGATGTACCATACATTTTTAAAATGTAAGGTATAATTACTTTGGAATAATTTTTTATTATTACTGTATTGGTGGAACAATCTTTTATTACTGTATTGGCGGTTTCTTATGAAAGTCTTATTTTCACCTCCATAAAATCACCCAACTGAGCCCTTGTCTTAGCTCATCTGCTGCTGAAACCCTCCTTTGTTATCTCTAGACCCAACTATTTTAACAGTGTCATTCTAACACACTCCTGGCAGGTCTTCTACATTTTACCTTGCGTGAACTCAGTCGCCCATTTCTTCACTCTCCGCCAGTCCCATTTCCCTATCACCTCTTTGCTTGCTGACATACATCGGCTCACAATCAAGCATTTCCTTGACTTTAGAATCATTCCTCTTTTTAAATCCCTCCAGGGCCTTGCCCCTCCCCTCTATTCTGCTCAGTCCCACAACACTTCAAAATATCTACGAAGCTCTATTCTGGCCTCTTTTGGAGTAATTTTAATGGGAATGCACAAGTGTTGACCTTGCCTTCAGTTGCCTCGTCCCCTTGTTCTGGAATTCCCTCACATACACTTCCCTACCTCTCTACCTCACTTTCCTCCTTTAATGCAGTTATTTAAACTTGCCTCTAACCAAGCTTTTCATCATCTGACCTAATATCTCTTTCTGTGGCTCAGTGTCATGTTTTGCTTTATAACGTTCCTGTGATAGGCCTTGGAACATTTCAGTACATTACCGTACTATATAACTGAAAGTTGGTATTTCTGGAGAATCCTTTTTTATTCAAATTCTATCTTTTGTAGGTCTAATGTCTGAAGGTTTGTACAGAGTATCAGGGTTTAGTGATCTCATCGAAGATGTCAAACTGGCATTTGACAGAGGTATGTCAAGTTTCATTTATCGCACTTTTACACAACTAACCAGTATTTCCAACCAGCAGATAGATACTATTACCCTGACTAGTTTCTAGATTTTTACTTTTGAAAATAACTGCATGAACCGGGGGTGTGGAAAGGACAGGCGGGCATTGGGAGGGCAGTTGGGGGATGTTGGGATTGTAGTTGAGGTAGGGGGTGTAGTCGGGGGATGGGGAGCGCAATCATGCGGTGTAGGCAGGGGGTGGGAAGGGCATTCAGGCATCCTGTGGAGAGTCGGGGGGGATTTAAGATGAGTGCTGTTGAGGGGTAGTCGGGTAGGGGAGGAGGGGGAGGTAGACTACGGGTGGTCAGGGTATAGTCGAAGGTTGGCTACTTGGGGGTCATGTGGGGTATTGGAGGCTGAGGGGGTTGGATTTGGTGGTTGGGTAGTTCCATGGGGGGGCCCAGGATTAGGAGGAGTCCTTGGGGTGGGATGGGGTTACTGGTCAGGGGAAACAGTACTATAGTTACCCAGAAGAGAGTGCTTTTGATTCTTCTAACTTCTTTTGCTTAACTATCGCTGTAAGACAGTCAGAACCGTCTGAAGTTTGTGATTTAAATCACAGTATCAGATGGTCCCTAGTGCAGGACAATTACCCAAAGGATGTTTGAACTTCCCAGGCAATTGTCATACAATCCTTACAAGGAGACCTCCAGTGGGAGTGTTCCCCAGCACAGCTTTGGGGTGCCAGGCAGGCATTATACCTGATTCAGTAGTGTCATTACAGATTTCTTAAAGGTAAATCATGTTTGACACATCTAGTTTTTTGAGGGTGTAACTAGTAGGTTATGTCGTATCTTACAGATAAAAAATTCTGTGTAAATAACAGTGCCATCAATAACAGAAAACTAGTTTAATCAAGTTTTGACTTATATTCATACATACATACAATAACACATGGCCTCAAGAGGGCTCCATTACCACCCTCTATCCCGAATAAAAAGTTACAATGGGCCCAATATTTTCTTTTATTTATTTTTTTTTTTATAAATTTAGAGCATCCAATTCATTTTTTCCAATTAAGGGGCAATTTAGCGTGGCCAATTCACCTATCCTCCACATCTTTTGGGTTGTGGGGCGAAACCAACGCAAACACGGGGAAAATGGGCAAACTCCATACGGACAGTGACCCAGAGCTGGGATCAAACCTGGGACCTCAGCGCCGTGAGGCAACCGTGCTAACCACTTGCGCCACCGTGGTGCCGCCAATATTTTCTTTTATTAATGGAGAGTACCCAATTTTTTTTTTTTTCCAATTAAGGGGCAATTTAGCGTCGTCAATCCACACACCTGCACATCTTTGGGTTGTGGGGACGAGACCCACGCTGACACATGGAGAACGTGCAAACTCCACACAGACAGTGACCCGGGGCCGGGATCGAACCCGAGTCCTCAGCGCCGTAGGCAGCACAATATAACGGCCGTGTCCCACCAGGCGCAAATTTGAGCCAGCTGGTTAGACTGCGGGAGAGTCCGAAATCGGGAACCACCTCCGGGCGCTGATCGGTTTCCGATCTAACTGGCCTACTCCCGTTGGTGAGATCTGGATCCCGCTGCGGCGTGGCGAGAAACCAATAATCACCAATTAAGGCCAAACTCCATCCCATTAACAGGAAGCACCACCTATCTAATAGCCTTCCGTGATCTAATGGGCTCCCCAGCGAGAGCAGTCACATGGCCACCCTTTAGTACACCTGTTTAAAAACGTGAGGCTAGCGAATTGGCTGCTGTGAGGTGAGGTGGAGGTGAGTAGTCATCTTGGAAATTGGCCGGGTGTCACCAGGGCTGCTGCCCCAGTGCTCGGGGGAGGATGAGGGGTGTCAGCCTCCGGGGGAGTGGAGGGGGAAGACGAGCTCTGTCAGGGGAGGCGGCCGCTATCGGTAGGGGATGCCACAGGGTTGGGGGGGCGACGGGCTCAGTGCCCGCTGGTCTAACATGCCACCCCCTCAGATCGTGTATACCCATCATCAGCAACATCAGTTGCCTGATCATCCCACCAAATACCTCCAGGACTGCGCCCTGTCCATGCTAATATAGTGACAGTCACTTTAGCCCCCACTGACCATGATGACCTCTGGCCGCCCAGCTGAAGGCTATCGCTAATCGTGAATTGGCAACATTAGTAATTTGAGTACTTCACAGCTCCCAAGTGGCTGTGTAGCGTGTGTTTTCTGTGAGCTCCTGCATTTTTGCTGTCCAACTGCCTGAAGGCTTGATCTTCCGTTGTTACTGTTTGTTTGACTGCTACCTCCACTTTTGGTTGTTTGCTGCCTGACTGACTGACTGCCTGGAGGAAAGAAGGAAGAAAAGAAGGAAGGAAGGTAGGTCCCTGCTGCCTGGAAGAGGGGAGAAGGGGGAAGTTTGCCTGCCTGCCTGTCTTCATCCAGACTGACGGAACAGCCATGGGGACCAAATGTGCACCTCAATATGCCAACATCCTCATGGACAAGTTCGCACAAGACCTATTCACCGCACAGGAAGGGGGAAGACAGAGTACCGTTCGCGTCCAGTACTTCCCCAGAGCGGAGAAACTACAACATCTTCGGAGCCTTCAACATGTCATCGGTGAAGACGAACATCTTTACCAAGGCCATCGCCACCCCCTTACTACTTGCCTTCAAACAACCACGCAACCTCAAACAGACTACTGTTTGCAGCAAACTATCCAGCCTTCAGGGGAATAGTGACCACAACACCATGCAAGATGGGCTAGATCATCGACATGGACACCACCATTACACGGGAGAACACCACCCACCAGATACACGATACATACTTGTGCGAGTTGGCCAACATTGTCTACCTCATATGCTGCAAAAATGGATGTCCCGAGGCATGGTACATTGGCGAGGCCACACAGATGCTGCGACAACGGATGAATGGACAATCATCAGGCAGGAATGTTCCCTTCCAGTCGGAGAACACTTCAGCAGTCAAGGGCGTTCAGCTTCTGAACTTTGGGTAAGCATTCTCCAAGGCGGCCTTCATGACGCACGACAACGCAGAATCGTCGAGCGGAGACTGATAGCCAAGTTCCGCACGAATGAGTACGGCCTCAACCCGGACCTGGGATTCATGTCGCATTACATTCACCCCCCCACCATCTGGCCTGGACATGCAAAATCCTACCAACTGTCCTCGCTTGAGACATTTCCCACTTCTTTAACCTGTGATTATCCCTCTCTCCAGTTGCTCCGTCTGGATCTGTAAAGACTTAATTACCTACAAAGATTTGCATTCAAAGTATCATCTTGCATTGATTTTGTCTGTATATGTGTTTGTGGAACCCACCTCTCTTCACTCACCTGATGAAGAAGATGCGCTCCGAAAGCTAGTGATTCCAAATAAACCTGTTGGACTTTAAACTGGTGTTGTAAAACTTCTTACTCTGCCTGAGGGAAGAGTATTTGTCTCACAGCCTGCCTGCCTTCCTGGAGGAAGTGAGAGAGAGTGAGGGGGTAGTGCTGCCACCCCCTTTATTGCTTGTATCCAGCCTGCCTGCCTGCCTGCTTGGGAGAGGTGGGGAAGAGAGGAGTGGAAGGAAGGAAGGAAGTAAGAGAGACCTATTATCCAGAAGAGAGAGAGAGGAGGGTTTGGTGCCTGTTTTCATTGACCAACATTGACCAAAGGGGGGGGGGGAAACGACAGTTCTGTCTGAGTGTGTGATGCTGGGCCTCCCCTGGGCTGAAGGCTCTTCCTCACTGTGTTCTCCCACCCAACACCGAGGGTGAATTCTGGTTCTGCTGGGCTCTACCCGGATCAAAGACTTTTCATCTTTCCACTGGCCTCCCACTCACCAGTTACAGTGCCCAGCCCTCCTGTGTCCCCTCCTCCTCCTCCCTCTGTATCCATCGTTTACACCCCCGCTCCTCCACTTAACCCCCCCAGGAAAGGTAAGAAACATTTGCCACTTCAACCGCCCCATCCTCCCTGTCTGTTCCCACACTGCTGCTACAATAGAGGCCACACTAGGGTGAGTGTAGTAACTGCCCGGATGGCAACACCATCTTTGCCGGTGGCGGGGCCCTCCACGGCCACCCATGTGGTGGTGATGGCCTCTACCGCTCCCTCAGCCCCGGCACCTTTTCGACTGCTCACCCGGCAGCTTCGGTTCAAGTCCTGCTCGGCCTCATGGACATCCCCTCATGGCATATCTTCTCCTTCCGGCACCAGTTCTTTATTTGCCTGGCCTAGAGGAGGGTTTAGAGGGGGGCTCTGCGGTCCCCTACCAAGGGGAAACCTTTCCCATCTTCTGGTCTGCGAACGGTGTGCAGTGCCACCTTTGCAAGGGGATGGGGCACATCCGTAGAATTTGCCCATCCTCCACCCCGCTGCAACCACCAAGGGGACTGCAGCTGGTGTCACCGGCCCCCTCTCCCTCTGGTGACCCTGTAACTGCCCCCCTGTTGGGGAGATCCATGCTGGTACCACGGCTCAGCATAGCGGTGAGAGAGCATACACACAGCCAGAAGGAAGGCACATAGGATAGTTAGCGGTCAGGTCCCAATATCCTGACCCCATCAGTCTGAAGGACCCAGTGCCCCTGAATACTGGCTCGGGAGCTGTCATTACTCCTTGCCCAGCCATCACCCAGCAACAATGGGCGGCATGGTAGCACAGTGGTTTGCACTGTTGCTTCACAGTACCAGGGATCCAGGTTTGATTCACGTCTTAGGCATTGTCTGCACGTTCTCCCCGTGTCCACGTGGGTTTCCTCCCAGAAGACCCGAAAGACGTGCTTGTTAGGTGAATTGGACATTCTGTATTCTCCCTGTGTGTACCCAAACAGGTGCCGGAATGTAGTGACTAGGGGATTTTCACAATAACGTCACTGCAGTGCTAATGTAAGCCAACTTGTGACAATAATAAAGATTATTATTATTATTCCCAGCCCGCCAACGTTTTGTCATTTGGTGTCAGGCCCGGCAACATTTCTGTGCGGGCCGCTGCGGGTGGCGGCCATGAGGCGTGCCCACATACCACTCAGCCACCAAAGGAAAGAGGTAAGGGGAAGGTGAGGAAAACCCCTAAGCTGCCACTTCCCAGAGCCGGGCACTTCGGGGCTGCATGCCTGAGGGCTTGTTCTGCCCAGTACAATTTAGCACACCGAGCCAGTTCAATATTTCAGCACGGGGGGGTGGCAGCGGCAGTTCCCTGTTTCTTGGGTTCTGGGGAGTTAGTGGCATGGAAGGCCCTCTTCTCCCTCCGTCCCAACTGCTGATGTCAGGTGCCTCAGCCACCATCCTGGAGTTGTTGCCAGGACCTTCCAGTGACCCGGGCAGAGCAGAGGTCTGCGCCACTGCCTCACTCAGGCTCGGGACCCTGGGAGGAACTTGTCTATCGATGATTTTGCCGGTGAGATCGAGGATGGCCCAGGGCTAGTCGGTGCGCCCCTGTCGTCCGCCATACTCCATGTGGTGGAAGACTGGGGCCCAGACAGTGACTGCCCAGAGGAAGGCAGCTGCTCGGTGGTGGGCATGGAGGCTGTGTTTGATGCTTTCTGCAGTGAGGTGGAGGGCTCACTTGTGCCCCACACCGGATCGCCCCTCATCCGCTCAGGAGGAGTCTGGGAATCTACAACATTTTGAGTTGAGTTTTTCTTATGTTTCCATTGATAGTTTAGGCAATGCACTATTAGGGCCCCCCACCCCCTTTTTGCTTTGTCCCCCATTTACTTTCCTGCTGTTTTCTTGGTCACCTTGCCATACATTTGCAAGTAGCTGCAAGTGGCGATTGTGGCCACCGATGTTAAACGTTTAGCTGCTGTTGTATAAAGAGCCAACGGTTCTGCTCCTTTTCCACAAGCACCTGTAATTTACTTCAACAGGCTGCACAAAACTCTAACATCACATCACCTGACACAAAGGCCACCTGAAGCCCCTTTACATATCAGTGTCAATTATTGGATACTTAACATAAATGAGACAACTGATTGGAATGTCTCTTAACCCCAGGCCGGGTGTGTGTTTACCATGGCCTGGAGTGAGGATCATATCAGGGTGGACTGACCTGATGTCGGCGATGGGGCAGATTGACCCGACTGCAGGGCCGGAGGAATGTTTTACCAAGTGCTGCTTTCCCTATTGTACTGTGGTCTGGCCGATGTCCTCGGCCTGGAGGTTGAATGTTCATTTGCTGATGCCTCCCCTGGTTCTGTGGCCTGAAGCGAGGAAAGGGAGTCTTATCACTGACTTTCTCTCCCCGGGTAGTGGTCGTAACTGCCCTGACCTTTTACACTCGGGTTCATTCCAGGACTTGAGTGGGAACTTGTGTCACATATTCCAACCTATAGCCCTGTTTCCCAGGCAGCTGACTATATAAACTTTAACTTGGACCAAGCCCATCACGATGCCCAGGCAGCAGGATTGTCCGCTATCACCGACGATGCCCCAGGTCCAGGGGGTATAGATGGCACGCACGTCGCCTTGCGCATACCAAGACATCAGAGAGTACCCTTCATTAACAGGGAGGGGTTCCGCCCCCTGAACATTCAAATTGTGTGCGACGACTATCTCAAGATATTGCATGTGTGTGCTTCCCCGAGGGTGTATACAATAGCTACACCCTGGGACAGTCCGAGATCCCTGGCGTCTCCATGGGACACCCCAGGATGGCTGGTTGGCTCTTGGGGATAAGGGGCACCCTCTTAGGTCTTAGCTAATGATGCCAGTGTGGAGGCTGATGACCGATGCGAAGACCCTACATAACAAAGTCAATGTGGCCACACGGGCTGTCATTGAGCAGTGAATCGGACGATTTAAAATGCGGTTACTATGCCTCGACCGCTCTGGTGGTGCACTGCAGTACACACATCCCCAGAGGGTCGCCCACTTTGTTCTGGTCTGCTGTGCCCCACACAACCTGGCACAGCAGCGGGGTGATGTGCTGGAGGAGGAGGAACATGTGGCCTCATCAGAGGAGGAGGACGAGGAGGAGCAGGACTAGGAAGGCCTGGAGGATGAGCCCAGGGAGGAGCAGCTGGAGGGTGGAGGACAGGCGGCGACAGTGACAGTCCGGCATGCCCGGAGGGCCAGGGAGGCCCTCATCCTCACCCGCTTCTTATAGGATGTGTCTTCGTCCGTCATCTCATCCCCTCACCTCATCCCACCTACCGTCCTGCATCCACCCCCCCTCCCCTACCCAATCCACCTCTCCCTTTCCCTCATCACCTCTTCCCCCCTCAATTGCCCTGTTCCACCCTCCCTGGGCCTGTGTTACATCACTCCAGGGTAATGGGCCTGTGTCGGCACTGTCAGCGGGTCAGTATACAAGGCAGGAGAGTGATGATCACTCGCTGTGCGCTAAATTCTGGTGCTCCTCAGTCTATGCCATAGTCTTGACACCTGTCTGTCTGCTGTGGTATGCCGGGAGGGACGGGGCCATTGTTTATAAACATTGAGGTTTGACCACTTAGGTCACTAAAGCACAAAGGGATATAAATGGTTCAAGATGGTTTGTACAAGCTGTCAATCACAGACCACTACTTGAAAGCTATGAATGGCTGACAGATATTGGACCTGTGGGAACCAGGTGCAGGCACAGCTGCTCTCCTTCGAGGAATGGGCATGTGGGGCTGTAAGCTAAGTATTACAGCTATCATGCTTCCCATTGCCCATGGATTGCTCTCTACATTCCAGACCAGGGTCCCTTTTCTGGGTGGGGGGTCTGTGGAGGGGGTTCCTTTAGGCAAGGGGTTCCTGTGGGGGGGTCCCCCTATTACAAGGGTCCCTGGGAGGGTGGTCCTGACGGGGTTCTGCTAGAGCGGAGACATGGGCAGGCAGAGGGCATTATTGGGGGGGGGGGGGGGGGGGGGGGTAGCGGCCCTGTCCCTCGAATGGTCACTACCAGCGTGGCCCTGGCGTGGTGGACCTCACAGTGGACCAAGAGGTAAAAAAACCACAAGTGATCCACATCCACGTTATTCACAGCTACGGGGACTGGAGAATCATGGGAGGTCGGAGCATAGGGCGCCGGGCCTGCTAAATAGATGCAAATGGGTTCTTAAGACCAATTTACATTTATTTACATCCATCAACACACATAATGGACCTCGTTCACGCTGCCATCGATCTTCCCCCAACGCCCGATTCGCCGTCCCATCAGGGAACGCATTCCGGGTGTCCTGAGATGGAGAATCCCGACCAATGTTCCCAGTCTCAAATCTTCTCAATTCTTGCTCTACTTTCTCTCCTAAAGCATAGGGTATTGGTTGCAGCTTGTATCCTTGAATCGGTTTGCTGGTTTCACTAAATACTCGAGGGTACTTGTCAATCACATTATCTTGCATTGTGAATCTTGCCTCAACATGGAAAAAAATCATTCCAATTTAAGTTGAGTGCTGCTAACCAATCTCTTCCTAACAAGGCTGATTTTTCACCTTGAAACACTTCCAATTATGGGAATTTTCTCTCCTCTACAACTGCATAATTGGATTCACAATTTCTCCCGCTGATGCTGACTCAACCTTTCACGATTCAGTGACTCAGGAAACGTACTGACTGCTGTGCCTGTGTGAACCTCCATGTTTACAAGAGTTCGACCCAAAGCTACTTAGAACACAATGCCCTGTGAAATTCCATTGGATGTCCTTGTGCTTTGGTTCATATGGATTTTAACCGACCCTTCATCAACCTACTGCTATTCAACAACAGTATGTAGTTTCCTCCAGCCGACGACTTCTCCATTTATCATATTGTGACATGCTTTAGCAAGATGACCCTCTTTCTTGCAGCTGTGGCACTCTGCCTTCATAAATATACAACTCCGTACTGTACAAAAGTACCTTGAACAGGACTTTGTTGTACCGCTGCTACTACTAACTGTCGTCATTGGGACCTACTGCTTATCATCTCGAGACAGATTTATAAACCTAATTCTCACAGAAAGAACACTCACAAGTTCCGGCTAGTTAGCTGGAAGCTTCTCCAACACAAATTTGTTTAGCTAGAAAATCCGTAATCCAATCTTCTCGTGAAATTTATCATATTTTTATGTACAAAATCACTCATGTGGACAGGATAGCCATTGGTAACAAATAACTAGTTCAATCTCATTTTTACTTATATATGCTGGACATGTATACATGGATGGCCACAAGAGGGCACTGTTATGGTTGATAAGGAGAACCACTGAATGTAAATAATTTAAATTTCAAAAAGCCACACATGAGAATATTGCACAAAATTAGGGCTCATGGGATTAGAGGTAATATATTAGCCAGGATTGAGGATTGCTTAGAAATAAACAGACCATTTGCGGTTGGCAGGCCATGTAACACATGGGTACCCCGAGGATCAGTGCTTGAGGCTGCGCTATATCCAATGCGGATCAGTAACTCAGATGAGAGGACTGAGAGGAACATACCCAAATTTGCTGATGATACAAAGTTAGCAGGGAAAGTAAGCTATGAGGAGGATGCAAAGAGGTTACAAAGGGAAATAGACAGCTTGAGTGAATGGGCAAGAACCTGGCACATGGAATAATGTTGAGAATTCTGAACATGTGAATTAGGAGCACAAATAGACCATTTGGTCCTCCAAGCCGCTCAGCCATTTAATAAGATCATGGTCGATCTGTTTGTGTTCCGAGTTCCGCATGTGAAGTTAGCTGCTTTTATTTGGAAAAATAGAAAAACAGTTTATAAATATTTTAGTAGTCAGTAGTAATTCATCTCCTGACTCCCCAAAGCCTGTCCATCATCGACAAAGCACAAGTCAGAAGTGTGATGGAAAATTCTACTTACCTGAATGAGTACAACTCAACACCATCCAGGTGAAAGCAGCCCATTTGATCAGCTTCTTCAGCATTCACTCCATCCGCCCACTGACAGCAGTGCGTACCATCTACAAGATGTACTGCAGTAACTCACCAGGGCTCCTAAAACAGCACCTTGCAAACATTTGGACTCCAAAACCACGAAGGGCAAAGGGAGCAGATGGATGGGAACAGCACCACCTGTACATTCCCGTCAGAGCCACACACCTTCCCGACTTAGAACTACATCGCTGTTCCTGCACTACATGGACTGCAGCAGTTCACGAAGGTGACTGACCACCACCTTCTCGGGGAATTAGGGATGGGTCATAAATGCTGGAGTCTCGCTTCCCATGTACAGTTTTGTTTTCTTTATCTAAGGAAGTATATGATTGAGGAGTACAATGAAGGTTCACTGGACTGATTCCTGGATGAGAGGACTGTCCAAAGAGAGGAGATTGAGTAGACGAGGCCTATATTCCCCAGAATTTAGAAGAATGTGAGGTGATCTAAGTGAAGCAAAGTGCAGGATTTTCTAGCTGTTCACACTGGCAGTCCCACTGACTGTACATCCCCGTCACGGTATTCACAGCAGCGAGTGGTGCATTCAATGGGAAACCTTGTTGACAGTGGCAGAATCAGAAGATCTCACCACTGGTGGACAGCCTCCTGCCACTGCCAGACATGCTGTGGAGGGGGAGGAAAATCCCGCTCATAAAATTCTTAAGGTACTTGACAAGGTAGATGCTGGGAGGATGGTCACTCTGGCTGAGGAGTCTTGAATTAGAGTTACAGTCTCAGAGTAAGGAGTTAGTCATTTAGGACTGAGATTAGGGGAAATTTCTTCATTCAAAGGTTGTGAATTCTCTAGACCCAGAGCTGTGCATGCTCAGTCATTGTAGATATTCAAGAGGCTGAGTGATAGATTTTTGGATACAAGGAGAATTAAGGAATGTGGAGATAGTGCAGGGAAGATGGAGTTGATGTAGAAGATCTGTAACAAGCAAACTCAGAAGACCAAATGGCCTACTCCTCTTTCTTGTGTTCTTATTATCGTATGCTTCAAATATCACCATCAATAGTACATGTGGTGCCTTAATGGAATTCTTGTATCTGGAGAAAGTCAAGTAGACCATCAGTTGAAGGGTTCTACCTGAGATGGCAGCCATTCATTGCCTACTTTAAGGAATTAGTCGCCGTCAGTTGCAAGGGTTACGTGTTTTAGGTTTTAATTTCCCTCTCTTTTATGGGTGAGATACATATGGTTGGGTGAGTTTTGGTACATTGTGCTTTGATACATCCATTGTTTGTGATGTTGCCTTTGTTATAAAATTTTTGTAAATGGAAAATCATAGAAGAATCATGGAATCCCTACAGTGCAGAGGAGGCCATTCGGCCTATCGAGTCTGCACCGAACCTCTGAAAGAGCGCCCTACCCAGCCCAATTCCCGCCCTATCCCTGAAACCCCACCTAACCTTTGGACACTAAGGGGCAATTTAGTATGGCCAATCCACCTGACCTGCACATCTTTGGACTGTGGGAGGAAAGCAGGGCACCCGGAGGAAACCCATGCAGTCAAGGGGAGAACGTGCAAACTCCACACAGACAGTTGCCCGAGGTCAGTATCGAACCGGGGTCCCCAGCGCTGTGAGGCAGCAGTGCTAAATCTCTAATAAAATTATATTTTTTTTTTAATGAATAGTACATGTGATTGAAACAATTGCTTTAACTTCAAGATGCTGCCTAACATTTGTGATTATCATAGTTATGTCTGCAGTGTAGTCTGCTCTGCTCTCATGCAGAAGGCTGTGTGAAGAAATGATAAAAATGGAAAAACAAAATAGTGTTTTCTTTGAAACTGATGCTTATTGAATGTAATACAAGAATGCAATGATTTTGTATTAATTTTATTTTTAATTTTGGATTCTAGATGGTGAGAAAGCAGACATTTCAGTAAATATTTATGAAGATATAAACATTATTACCGGTGCGCTAAAACTATACTTCAGAGATTTGCCCATTCCACTTATCACATATGATGCTTACCCAAAATTTATTGAAGCTGCACGTGAGTATATTGATTTTATTTAAATCAAATTATTGAGTTATGTGTATTTAAAATCTATTTATGTTGTTACAATTCCTGGCATTTGTCAGTGACTTAAGTTTATAAGTTGCAATTGGCTGTGATGTCTTTAGGTAAAGCTCTAATAATGTTTTCAAATACGCGGAGTCATATATTTGTCACACTTTCAGTCACAAAAGCCTGTGACTATAATTTTTTTTAAATTTAGAGTCAGGTTGCTAACTACCAAGAGTTTCAAACATTGGCCACATAATTGCTCAATACCAGTTTGAAGGAAAGCTGGAACTGATTCCCTCCCAAGTGTTTATTATGTTTTATTTACGCCTGTTTTCTGACTGTAACAGAGTGTGGATTTGATTGGCTTCATTAGATCTCTATGAAGCTGCTTTCATACAATGTAAATGGGCAGCACAGTGGTTAGCACAGCTGCCTCACAGCTCTAGGGTGCCAGGTTCAATTCCAGCTGCGGGTGACTGTCTGTGTGGAGTTTGCACTTTCTTCCTGGGTCTGCTTGGGTTTCCTCCGGGTGCTCCGGTTTCCCCCCACAGTCCAAAGAAGTGCAGGTTAGATGGATTGGCCATGATAAATTGCCCTTAGTGTCTAAAGGGTGAGGTGAGGTTACTAGGTTAAAGGGTAAAGGTGGGGGCATGGCTTCCAGGGGCAGATTCGATGGTCTGAATGGCCGCCTTCTGCACTGGAGAGATTCTATGGGCGCGATTCTCTGGAAAAACTTCTAAGTGTGGTAACAAGCGAGAATTGCTGCGAGCATCTCGGCGCTCGGCCCAGCGAGGCAGGCAACGCAATTCAATGTTAATTGATCCACTTAATGAGGCCTGACGCGCTTCTTGCTGCAAATAACGGCTCACCAGTTGATTCACCGGGACCACGCTCCCTAACCCCCTGCTGACAAGGTCATGCAGCATTTAAGGTACACTTGCTCAGCCAGCTCGCAACAATGGTGCCAAGGCGACCAGCCCCAAGATTCGGGGACACTGACCTGGGGAGGCTGCTAGATGCCGTGAAAGTCCCAGAGGGTGAGCCACAAGGCTGCCAGTGCTGCCTGGACGAGGTGGCGACAGCTGTCAGCTCGGGAGTGTAACCAGGAAGATTGGCCTCCAGTGTCGGAAAAAAGTCAAAGACTTACACCGGGCAGCACAAGTAAGTAGACACCACATGCCCCCACTCTTCCTCCCCCAACCTTCCTCCTTCGACTCACCCCTTCAACCTCACCACCCCAACCCTCCCATCACAGCCCCCCACCCCCACCCAACAACTGTGAACCACACATGTGGCTAACGATGCCCTCTCTGTGTCTCCTCAGGAAAAGCTCTCCCTCAATCGGTGGGAGAGGGCCAAGACTGGCGGTGGGGTACCGGACTTCAGAATCCTTCCCTCCTTCACTGAGCAGGCCCCGGAGGTGACCGAGGTGGCCGAGGACAGGGCGGTCACCCATGCAGAGGCTGGCAGACGCCGAGAGGTGAGGAACCGCCGGGCTCCACCGTGAGGACCTGTCAAGCATAAATTATTGCCTTCCTGACTGACCCATCCCTCCCTGATCACATGTTCATTCTCCCGCAGGTCCTTCAGCCGATTGAGCCGTTCCATCTCGGGCGGCCCCCTCTCCTGAGTCCGAGGAGAACACCTTGGAGGAGAGCTCCGAGGATGCCACCGTAGTCGCAGCACAGCTGACATCCCCATCCTCCACATGCGCAGATGTACACACCTCAGTGGGAAATGTCAGTAGTCAGGCTTCTGGGGCACAATCTGGTGAGCACCACACTGCTGCTGATGTACATCAGGTAGAGGCAGGAACCCCCAGGTGAGACAGCTGTCGGAGGTCTGCTGGAAACCAGGACCCAGCTGGGTCCCAGCCTGATGCTAAGCCTGTGGTACAGAGTTACCCGGAGCTGATGTAGATGATAGGGAGCAGCCGGGACAGAGGGAGATGTCAACAACACTCCAGCAGATCCATAGCCGCCTGGAGGAGTCCCAGAGGCTACGGGTGCAGGAGATGGCGCCGACAATGATTGGCACCAACGGCAACACTGCTAGGGTGGCGACCACAGTGGCGAGCCTGGTGCACGACGTGGGCACCATTAGTGAAGGTGTCACTCGGTCGGTGACGACCATGGCTGAGGGTCTCAATGGAACGTTTGCTTCATTGGCGGATGTCACCCAGTACCAGACCGACCTTGATGAGGTTCTGCGGGACATGTCCCGCTCTCAGATGGGCATGGCCTAGGCGCTGCAGAGCTTGTCCCAGTCGTAGGTGGGCATTGCCTAGGCACTTTAGAGCATGACCTGTCACTGAGGAACATCGCTGAGGGCGTCGACACAATGGTGCAGAGACCATGGGGAACCATCAGGTTGGCAGAGCCAGAGATTTCCGATGGCGGCCATGGTGTGAGTGGTCGCACACAGGACAGCTTCTACTTGAAGGTGTAGAAAACAGCTCTTTTTACCTGAAATTGGGTGCAACGTCAACAGTAGGTCAGAGGGGAAGTTCCCACCAGGACTGGTATGTCTGCTGGTTAGCAAACCTGGCAGAAGAAGGTGAAAGACCTGGCCAAGGAGTTGGAATAGACATGTGGCGCAGCAGCCAGTAGAAAGATGGCGGAGGGGGAAGGGCTAGTGCAAGTTGGAAGGCCTCGGATGGAACAGTTGATGGCCTTCATCAAGGAAGAGTTCCACCAGCAAAGGAAGGAGATGCAGGAGGATCGCTCGAAGGCCATCGAAGAGGCTTTGGCCCCCTGAAGGGCTCAATGGAAAGGGTGGAGAAGTGTTTGGAGGCACAGGGGTTGCAGATCCGAGAGATTGAGAGGGTGATGTTGGACCACAGCGACAGGCTGGTAGCACTGGAGGTGCAGGTGGGATTCTTAGGAGTCCTCCGACCTCTTAGTCCTCTTAGGCAGAATCTGTGGATAGTGGGCCTGCCTGAAGCAGTGGAAGGTGCAAGTGCCACGAGGTATGTTTTGAGGATGCTGGCGGGACTGGTGGCGGAGGGGGTGTTGGATAAGGCCCCTGAAGTGGACAGAGCACACCGGGGGAGCCGCCATGGGCGGTGAATGTGAGACTCCATAAGTTCGTGCAGTGCGCCAGGGAGAAGCGCAACTGCGAATTGGAGGGGAACAAGGTACGAATACACCAGGACATTAGAGCTGAGCTGGCAAAACGGCGTGCGGGGTTCAACAGCCAAGGTGGTGTTATATCGACGGCAGATCAGGTTTGTGGTTCTCTACCCGGCGAAGCATGGGTGATGTATGAAGGCCGGGAATATTATTTTGAGACCCCAGAAGCGGCCAACGCATTTATAAAGGAGCATAAGCTGGGGGAAGAACTGAACTGAACAGAAAGGCTCATCATTATGTGATGTTCACACATGATGAAATAGGCGGCTAAATTTAATGGTTTTGCAGATAACTCGGGCTTGCAAAGAGTGCAGGCTGCAATCAACTGCACACATGTGATTTTAAGGACTCCATGACATCAGCAGCTGATGTTCATCAACCAGAAAGCTTTCCATTCCATCACTGTCCAACTGGCAGACAACCATCCTGCACCTTTGTGCCAGGTACCCTGGGAGTTCTCATTACTCATACATCTTGAGTCGCTCTCAGGTATCTCACAGATTTAAGGGGCCTCAGCGTTTACAAAGCTGGCTACGAGGAGATAAGGGGTGCATCATCCTCGGAGTACCTCGGAAGAAGGTACAATAAAGCACATTGTTCCACACGATCCATAATTAAGCAGACCATTAGCATACTAAAGTTCTTCTGATGTTAAACCACTCAGACCGACATAGAGATTTCTAAGTGCGGTGGCTAACGGGAACTGTCGCGAGTTTCCTGACGTTCGGCCCGGCAAGGCCGGCAACGCTATTGAACTTTAATTGGTCCACTTAACGATGCCCCACGGGCTTTACACCGCAAATGAAGGCTCGCCAGCCAATTCGGTGGGACCACACTTGCTGGTCCCCTTCAAGGAAAGGGTTTTCCGAGGACAGAGTGGTCACCGATGAGTAGGTTGGCGGAGACTGCAGAGGTGAGGATCCAATATGCTGCACCAGGAGGACCTGTCAAACGTGAGTTGTTATTGGCATACAAACTGACCCATTCCTCCCACTGACCACATGTCCATTCTCCCTCAGGTCCTCCAGCCACTAACGTCGGCCCATCCGAGAGGGTGGCACTCTCTCTCCTAACTCCCAGGTGAGCACTTCAGAGTAGAACTCCAAGGATGCCACGAACGATGCATCACAGCTGTCATCTCCACACTCCACCAGCGCAGTGATACGTACCTCAGGGGAAAACGTTGGTGGTCAAGATTCTGGGGCACAATCTGGCGAGCACCATACAGCTGCTGATGTACATCAGGTGGAGGTAAAAACGGCCAGGGAGACAGCTCTCAGAGGTCTGCTGCACCCTAGGTCCCAGCTGGGTCCCAGCTTGTTTTTGAGCCTGTGGTACAGGGTTACCCAGAGCTGATAGAGACATTAGGGTGCGGCCATGACATTCAAAGGGGGATGTCAGCGACACGTCAGCCGGTCCATAGCCGAGGCACTGTGGAGCTTGTCCCAATTGGGGTTGGGTATGGCAAAGGTGCTGCAGAGCATGGTCCAATCACTGAGTGGCAAAGTCAAGGGCATCGACACCTTGATGCTGACATCGGGGAACTGCCAGGGCTGGCAGAGCCAGATGATGCAGGGGCAGCCAGGGCTCGAACCAGCTGCCCCTACATCCCAAGGTGAACCTCAGGGCCCTATGGGCATCAACCGAGTTGAGGGGGCGCTGGCTGGGTTCCAACCCAGACCAATCCCATGGAGTGGTGACAGTGGCCATTAGCTCTCCCCATTCCACCCCTCTGATGAGGCCGCAACTCAAAGTCAGCACATGGGACAGAGCGACATGGCTGTACATGATCTGCTGACAAGTGAGCTGGGGGCCTCCAGCCCCCTGGCTCCCAGAGGATGCCTGCCAGGGGTACCGAAACCCACGGGACATGGTAAAGCAGCTGGCTGCCTCCACTTCAGATGTGCATCCTGGGGCCATACCTAGACATAGCAGTACAGCAAGAAAGGTTAAGCATATTGAGGATCCCTGGGAGAGGGGGGAGAGGGCAGGGGCTGTAGGCAGCGGGGTGAGGGGGTGGTGGGAAGAGTGGGGCGGCACTATCTGGAGAGTAGGGAATTGTTGGACACCTGCGACACATTAAAAACCTTGACCACAAGCAGTATGATGTCTCAGTCGCTTTCTTCCGCAATGCGGCCCAACCTCCAAACCCTCGACTCATCTCTCCAGGCATCCCCCACCTTCCCGTAGCACTCACCTACCCTCCGGCCGTGGACATGTCCCCGGAGCTGTGTCCCATCCACTGGGTGTTCGGATGTTGGCTGCTACATGTGTGGTGTTGCCTCCCGCAGTTCTCAAGCACAATGTCAATGCATCAAGGTGTGATTAAAATGATATCCCACATGCTACATGGCCCGCCACCCATGGGAATCCACTTGGGTTGTGTGAAGTGCTAATTTAAGTACAATTGCCAATTCCCTATTAGCAACAGCCTTCAGCTGCACAGCCAGAGGCCTCAGCAGTCAGTGGACATCATGGGTGGTCGGTGGGGCAGATGGGCAGGGGATAGGGTTGCCCCCGGAACGTGTACACACGATCCAGCGGTTGGCATGCGGGTGTTGCGTGTGGTTGCCCCCCCTTCGCATGGAGGCCCACGCCTGCGGAGGGTACCCCCCGCAGCCAAGTGTCCCCAACCCCACATAGAGCTCTGGGGTGGGAAGCCCAGCACCCCTGGGCTCTTTGCCTGTGAGCAAAGGTGACTACTCATCTCCTCAGCTCCCCGCAGAAGCCCTTCCTCCAGGTGCAAGTTTTTAAAAAGGATTACTAATTAGCACCAGTGTGACCACTTGCTGCGGCAGCCGATGAATGATGGGAGGCCGTTGGATATGGAGTAGCTCCATTAATTGTATGGTAAGAAGAGGAACTACACCCAAAAGCTAGTGATTCCATACAAACCTGTTGGACTTTAACCTGGTGTTGTAAGACTTTTTGCTGTGCCCACCCCAGTCCAACACCGGCATCTCCACATCATGGTTAATTGTATGGAAATAGAGCTGAATTGATGATGATTGCTTTCTCGCCAAGCTACGGCAAGATCCCGATTGCGTCTCGGGGAGCTGGTCAGTTACATCGCAAACTGTTTGGTGCCTGGCACGGTTCTCGTTTTGGCCTCTCCCGCTATTCACCGGCCTTGATTCGCTCGCGTGGGAGCACAACGAGGCCGGAGAATCGCGTCCTTAGTTCATGAGCAGGCAGAATACAAGATTACATGTCACTCACTGTGAATGACAGGAAGTGATGATCTCATGGTCTTATCCATACTAGGTTGCAGGGAGAAGCTGATCTCACCTTCCCTACAGAAGCAATACCTGTCCACCCCAGCCAGCTTGGCAACATCCTCCTTAAATTTGGACAGCTCGCTATTGTGGACAAGCTTGGACTGCATGAAGTCAAAAGGAATGAGAGGGGGTGGAACAGAGGTTTGAGAAACATAGAAGTTACCTGTGTGTGGTGAACCCTCTTCAGAAATTGAAGTGGAGATGGAGATGTGAAAGTATCAGTGCGACAATCAATGCTGATATGTGTCCCCCACTAATATTGTGTGTGAGCCCTGAAGATTGTAATCCTTTGAGTGCAAATGCCATGATGAGGATGTGAGATTGGAGTGAGTTGAAGATTGACTTGCCCAGCGGAGCAATTGACATAATTCATCCTCTTCCTGCACTGGAAGATATTGCAGGGGTGGTTGCCAGCCTCATTGACCTGACTTGCTATTGCCTCCCAGGCTGGAGAAGTGAGACGGGTGTGCTTCCTGGAGCCATCCTTCAGGTAAAGCACAGCCAGTGTACTCTTGGCTAAACTCGGGCAGCTTTGCTGACATTTCTACACATCTCTGTAGACCTGGGTTGGAGAGAGTGTGTGCCCGGGTGGCATTTAAATGTGGCACCAATCCTTTGACCCCCCCATTAGGTACTGGCAGGGCAGATGAATCAATTCCCACCCACCATGCGATTCAGAAAGATACTTGCCTATGAATAAGTAATGCGGTTCTGAGCATATAATCGGGTGTGATTTCCTGACACACCACCCAGAAGGAAAGAAACCGTAAGCCACCCACCATGGCACTTAGTTCCAAAAATGGAAAATTCCACAATGGACCAGATTTTGTGATCCAATCGCATCAAAACCGTCAGTTTTCACCATCATTACCCCTCTCAAAATAACAGAAATGTCTGGAATCCATGTTTGTTAGTTAAACATGAAAATCCAGAAGTGACTGTTGAACACTATTAGTTCTGCTGTAAGAACCCTTGAAAAAGTTACGCCATGTTGAAGAGGGGTAACTGGATTTTTAACAGCACACTGGTTCATAATTATTGTTGAAAGATCTCTCTGAACCTGGAAAACTAATTTTATATTTGTGTAATAGCAAATTGCTCCATTATGAAATAAGTCAATAATATTTTTAAAATAATACGTTATTTAAAAGGTTATTTGATACTTCAGTTTCTACCGTAATCCAATGAGTATGTGCAACCAGTTATTCTGTTCTCTGTAGAATTTAATCAGAACGAAGATTAATCAGTGCATTTTATTCCCTGGTCTGCTGTCTGTCAGTGTTATTGGCTTGTTACCCTACTTGGTGACAACATAACTGTTGCTGGATGCCTGAACGATACCCTTTGACTTGGTTCCATTCAGTCTGACATCAGCAAAAGTGAGATCTACATCACAGAGATAGCTAGATTTTTGTGGGCAGTTTTCTTTGAGGTCTGCAATGACCGGTCTCCTTTCGTTACTGACTGCAAAATGCGAGCCATTATTTATGAAGGGCGTATCTCAAGTACTCCTTCCTCATATGATGGTATCTTCAAACATTTTTACTTTGTGTCAACAGGAAATGAAGCATTTATGTCAAGTTTCTGTTATGTATTCTATATTTTGCCTGGCTCACCGTATTTTGCAAGTTATTTTTTAAAAATTCATTTATGGGATGTGGACGTCGCTGGTTAGGCCAGCATTTATTGCCCATGTTGCTCGGTGTGCTTTTACCTAATTACTCTGTTTTAATAACCTTTGCTCCAGAGTCACCAGGTATCTTTCTGATACCACCACGAGGTTCAAAGCCAAGTGTTGATCAATAACTCAATACACCAGTTAGTAAGTTTCAAATCAAAACACATTTATTATACACACAGTCAATCACTACTCATGCATAAAACTCTACTTATCACGAACACTAAAGGCCTATACTTAGCTTTTGGAAGGGCCCACCAGTTCAGAGGAACAATGGCCTTTGTTCGGTTCTGAGACTGCAGGTTTCAATCTGGTATGGAATAGTAGCTAGGAGCGTGCGTTGACTGGAGACTTACTTGGTTGGTGCAGCTGCTAGGCAGGTCTCTCCTTGTTGAGAGTCGCGGTCAAGAGTTCTTTCGAGCTGCTAAGAGAACCTGCCAAGAAGGACGAGCTGAACGTGGGGACTCTATTTTATACTCCCCAGGGGTTTCGTGCACTTTTGGGCGGCCCCCGGACCTGGCCCCAATTAATTGGACCAAGTACCAAAGGTTTCCATCGATTTCTCCAATACAAGAGCTGTTCCTTGATCGCTGGGCGGTTCCTATGTGTCCGTTGGCCTTCCTTTGTCCTGGCTCCCGCTGGCGCCGGGGAGTCTGGTTTGGTCCTGATTGCTTCAATGTTTCTAATTGTTTCTGGGGATTGCTCATTAATATGTAGATGGCTACTGGTTTCGGTTCTGTCTGGGTTCTGCAAGTCTTAATACACAGGAAACCTTGCACCTGATTGTTTTCTTGTGCCTGGCCAATTTTCCCTGTATTCTTTGCGGGCCTCCATTTTGGAATCGGGAAGTGGCCAACCCAGATGGCTACACCCATCCCTAGTTGCCTTTCAAAAGGTGGTGGTGAGTTGCCTTCTTGAACTGCTGCAGTCCTTCAGGTGTAGGTACACCCACTGTGCTGTTAGGGAGGGATTACCAGGACAAAAATTAAAATTGTAAAAGGAAATAATAAAATTATTGCAGCTGTTCGGTAGATTTTTTTTTAAAACAGCAGTCAAAAGTGCTGTTACTTCAAGGTTTTAAAAAACCGGGACAATCAATAAAAACAGAAATGTGCTTGTAAAAACAAATTACCAGTGAAAGAAAACAGCTGACACATGAAGCAGCTTTAAGTTATAAAATAAACGGTAATCCCAAAAAAGCACAGGAAATCAACAATAAAGAAATTGACCAGCTGCAAACAGCCCCTCCTGCAAAACAAAAGAGAGCCTGCAGTAGCTTTGAAAAATAAGTGAGAAGCCCTGAAAAGAAAAAAAATCACAGCCACGATCTCCCCAGAAAAACCACGGGGAAAACACAGAGACTCGACCAGCAGTTGCAGAGACAGCTGAGTGAAAAAGCGACAAACCATTTAAAACAGCAACATAGCAACTGACAAAGAAGAGAAATAAAAGAAAATGGCCACACTTACCGGACGTATGGACATTTTGATGAGACTGTTGAACATTGGAGCTCCTAGAGTCGTAGAGGTTTACAGCATGGAAACAGGCCCTTCGGCCCAACTTGCCCATGACGCCCATTTTTTACCACTAAGCTGATCCCAAATGCCCGCATTTGGCCCATATCCCTCTATATAAATCTAACCCGTATAACTGTCTAAATGCTTTTTAAAAGACAAAATTGCACTCGTCTCTACTGCTGCCTCTGGCAGCTCATTCCAGACACTCATTGTAGTGATATCATGGTTGTGTTGTATTTCACCGATTGACCACTAGGAGTCTCATTAGTATATAAGCGAATGTTAGAGTCAAGTGACCTCAGATTGATGAGGAAGCTGGGAGAGAGGTTGCTTATGCATGGTCATACTATTATTTATCTGTTTGTATATATTTGACTCACAGTTAATGTTAACAAATTGTCTATAGCTTTAGCTACAAGTGTTCTTGTAATATAAATCAGGCCATCTGGCAAGAACATTACACTTTACACTCACCACCCTCTGTGTGAAAAACATTGCACCTCTGGACCCTTTTGTATCTGTCCCTTCTCATGTTAAACCTATGCCCTCTAGTTTTAAACTCCACTACCTTTGGGGAAAGATGTTGACCTTATCTATGCCCCTCATTATTTTGATCTATAGGATCACCCGTAAGCCTCCTATGCTCCAGGGAAAAAAGTCCCACTCTATCCAGCCTATCCTTATAACTCAAACCATCAAGTTTCGGTAGCATCCTAGTAAATCTTTTCTGCACTCTTTCTAGTTTGGATTGGATTCGATTGGATTTGTTTATTGTCACGTGTACCGAGGTACAGTGAAAAGTATTTTTCTGCAAGCAGCTCAACAGATCATTCAGTACATGGAAGAAAAGAGAATTAAACAAAATTCAAGAAAATACATGAGAATACATAATAGGGCAACACAAGATATACAATGTAACTACATAAGCATTGGCATCGGTTGAAGCATACAGGGTGTAGTGTTAATGAGGTCAGTCAATAAGAGGGTAATTTAGGAGTCTGGTGACAGTGGGGAAGAAGCTGTTTTTGAGTCTGTTCGTGCGTGTTCTCAGACTTCTATATCTCCTGCCCGATGGAAGAAGTTGGAAAAGTGAGTAAGTGGGAGGGATCCTTGGTTATGCTGCCCGCTTTCCCCCGGAAGTTTAATAATGTCCTTTCTATAATAGGGTGACCAGAACTAAACTGAATGTTTTGAGTTTCTGTCCTTGCAAATGGAATTGAAAATGATAGAAAGATGTGAAGGGTGATGGGACCTAAAACCTTTGCCTTATTAAGCGGTTTGGTGCTACAAACCTGGCACACAATCATACAAGGACATTGTAAACATCCTGGAGCTACATTCCCCGAGCCAGAGTTTTTCAAAGTGCTGATCGCAACCCACGGGTGGGTATTGGGGAGGGTTTGGAAATGATCAGTTGCAGCATTCCTGCAGCGGTCCCCATTGCAGAAGTGGCCAATGGCCACTACCGGCATTTTTAAAAATATATTTTCATTCTCCTCATTTTCAACATTTTCAGCAATAAATAAAAACAAATACAATAACAATCCCCCGCACACAAACGCACCCGCTCAATATGCAGACCAAAACATCCACCCGTACATTCCAGGTAAAAAAAAACACAAATTAACAATCAATCCGTAAACAGTGTAACAAAAGACAACAATACTGCCAACCCCCCCTAAAGTTCAATGGTAACCAATTCTCGAAAGTGTACAAATAAACAGCCCCCATGAACTGTGAAACCTTCCTTCATCCCCTTCGACTGAAGCTTCACCTTCCCAAGAGTCAAAGAAAATCAAGCAGATTCTCCCCCGCTAAGCCGTGTCACAGGATGGAGAAGCTAACCTCCACCCCAACAGGGCCCGCCTCCAGGCAATCAGCGAGGTAAAGGCTAATATCTGCACCCGCTGACGCCCAAGCCGGTCCGACCCCCCCCGAAAAGGCTTCTTGGGGCCCTGGTTCACGAGCACTACCCCTCAGATAACACTGAAAATCCTCCCTCCAACAAACCCCTCACATTCCACGTAACTATCCTAACCGAGGTCTCTCACCACTCGCTCCTCCCCTCCTATCCACCATCCTCATAACTCCAGGTCTCCCTGCCCACTGGGATTGTTCACATCAAACTCCTCTCCCCCCCCCCCCAAAGAATCCTCCCATCCACTTCCTCTTGAAAACACCTCACCCTGTATCGGTCCCCTCCCCCAACCTTTCACCTTCTAGACCCTTTGAAACCTGTTCTACCAGGCTCTGATGGCCACAGCTCCTCCCCCCACCACACTCCCATTCACTGGCCAGCTTGACCTACTGGCATTTTTATTAAGAATGGCAGCCGCTGCAGCCTTTTAAATGAGAAGGAAATGAGGCTGTATCCAGTCTTCCGATCATAAGCGACAGCAATGACCAGGCCATACATCCTACATGCACAATTGACGTCAAGCGCCTTGTAAGTATGTGCTTTTGGCAGCAAATCACGAAGGAGAACTTCTTCCATTTTCTAGCTGCCGGTAAACAAAGCATGAGGATTGTGAAGATGAATCATTTTCTTACAAGAAAGAGATAGCCAAAGACACAAATAGGCATAGTACCAACTGGCCAGGACCTCACATCTGAATCTTCTGGAGGGAGCTGCTTAGGAGAATCCACTGCAGGACAGAGCAGTGCTAGTGTTAGCTCTGTACAAAGCTCCAGGGCCTCTGGTTAGCAGCCTACAAAGAAGAAACTTAACTGAGGATGAAAGCAGTATAAAGATGATTTCTTGAGATATGTTTTCTCAATTGTGCCAGTGCAAATAAGGATGCAAATCCAATGTGTGTTATATTCAGGGAAGTACTAGCAAATGAGAGGAGATATTTCAGGTTTTGAGAGAGGAGTGGTGGATGAAAAATTCCTTTTGAGGTTGAGACCCCAGAGTCGGTTATTAACTTTCAGCAGACTCCAAATGGAAAGACTATGCTGCTGTACCTGACCTGTGACAGCACATTAAAAACATGCCAAAAGCCCTTGAGGCTGTCAGCATTCTGGAGCAGCCAGTACTAAGTAAATCAGGCATTGCAGTGTGTAAAATTGTTTGCAGATTGTCACAGTGGTTCCGCAAGTTGTCTTCCAATGTACAACTAAGTTTGCTGAAGTGCCACTCAGTGGAAGTTGCCTCAAGGAGCACGAACTGGCTGTCTTCTCTCAAGATGGCACCCTGACTCTCCATCTGTGCCTTTGTCGGTCAGCTAGCCAGCCAGATGGGTGATGCCCATGCCAAGATATTGCAGGCCTCAGCTAGGCCTTTTAGGCTCAGAGCTGTTTGAGAGTTACACTTGGATGAGTTCGTGAAGGTCAACTGGGGTAAAATAAAGGATTGTCTATAATAATAATCATCTTTATTATTGTCATAAGTAGGCTAACATTAACACTGCAATAAAGTTACTGTGAAAAGCCCCGAGTCCCACACTCCGGCACCTATTCAGGTACACTGAGGGAGAATTCAGAATGTCCACTTCACTAACACGCACGTCTTTCGGGTCTTGTGGGAGGAAACCGGAGGAAACACACGGAGACACGTGGAGAATGTGCAGACTCCACACAGACAGTGACCTAAGCCAGGAATCGAACCTGAGGCCCTGGCATTGTGAAGCAACAGTGCTCCTGTTCCTTAGCTGTTCAAATTATAGCTGGTGCAAGGCTGGCCCCTCATGATGATGAGATGGATAGATAAATGGATTACAAGGTACACAATGTCAATACATAGACACTTGCATCGGGTGAAGCATACAGGAGTGTAGTATTAATCGGGTCAGTCCATAAGAGGGTCGCTTAGGAGTCTGGTATCAGCAGGGAAGAAGCTGTGGTGCAGGACTTTTTAAGAACAGTCCAGAGAGGAGAAATGTTGTTTCAGCACGCCATTGATTTGTTCTATCGTATTTTGTATACCAGCATGGCTTTCATTATATGCATGCTGCTCATATGTGCGTGGGTTGCACACTCGAGTCATCAGAAGTATCACCTGTTAACAGTCCTGTCACCCGGTAGTCAACTTTGGTTTGATGTAGTGGCTGAAATGCAGACGACATAGCAGATGCTATATAATGAAGGCATTATGACTGCTGCCGTGCTACTAAAATTGTCTCTTATGAGTCACTGTCTGTGGTCACATATCACATGGACGTTGAGGAATCTTGTTCGCTGCGATATAGGGCAGAGTTGACATGGGGCATCTGCAAATCGATGTGCATAAAGCTAATGACACATTGCCCCATGGGATGAAAACCTACCAAAGATGCATGCTCGCTCTGCCTGTTTGTCTCTGACAAGAGAGAATGAAAATGTAGTTCGCTGCCTTAAATAGATACATTCAGTGATCTCCCATATGCAACTGTGCACAGCAAACTGAGAGTCGTTGTAAATATTTCCTGCGCTACTCACAATAGACACACAATGGTTCATCACTTAGATCACCTACAGAACCATTGGCAATACTATTCGTGAAACCTGCAAGTTTTCAATTGTGGCTGCAGTAGGTGACAGATTTCAGTGAGTGCATCCTCAATCGTAAGGGGAATAGACAGGCGGTTCTGCGGACGCAATTGAGACTCCAGGATGGTATGTTGCCTCCCTGGTGCAAGGGTAAAGGATGTCTCGGAGCGGCTGCAGGACATTCTGGGGGGGGAGGGTGAACAACCAGCTGTCGTGGTGCACATAGGCACCAACGATATAGGTAAAGAAAACGGGACGAGGTCCTACAAGCTGAATTCAAGGAGTTAGGAGTTAAACTAAAAAGTAGGACCTCAAAGGTAGTAATCTCAGGATTACTACCAGTGCTACGAGCTAGTCAGAGTAGGAATGTCAGGATAGATAGGACGAATGCGTGGCTCGAGCAATGGTGCAAGAAGGAGGGATTCAAATTCCTGGGGCATTGGAACTGGTTCTGGGGAGGTAGGACCAGTACAAACCGGACGGTCTGCACCTGGGCAGGACTGGAACCGATGTCCTAGGGGGTTGTTTGCTAGAGCTGTTGGGGAGGGTTTAAACTAATGTGGCGGGGGATAGGAAACAATGCAGGAAGTCGGAAGGTAGTAAAACAGGGACAGAAACAAAAGGCAGTAAGGGGGAAAGTTTAAGGCAGAGAAGACATAGTCAAAAATCAAAAAGACGACAGTACAAGGTACAGTGACTGAGGGGAGCTCAGTGAATCGGCCCAATAATACTAAAAGGAATAAAAAGAAGTAAAAACAAATAATAAGCGATGCGGCAGGTTGCTACATGAAGATATGGGTTCAACGACAAGGAAAATTAGGAGAAAAGTGAAGAGGAAATATAACTTAGGAAAGGTTACTGATCGAGGTGTTAAGATTCAAAACAGAGGTATAAAAGCCAACATAAGTACTTTACCTGAATGCTCATAGTATTCAGAATAAGGTAAATGAGATGATGGCGCAAATCATCGTGAATGACTATGATTTAGTGGCCATTACTGAAACGTGGTTAAAGGATGGTCATGACTGGGAGTTAAATATCAGAGGGTATCAAACTATTCGGAAGGACAGAGTGGATAGTAAGGGAGGTGGTGTAGCTCTGTTATTTAAGGATAACATCCAGGCAATAGTAAGGGATGACATCGGTGCTGTGGAGGAGAAGGTTGAACCCATTTGGGTGGAAATCAGGAATAGTAAGACGAACAAGTCACTGATAGGAATTGTCTATAGGCCACCAAATAGTAACATTATGGTGGGGCATGCAATAAACAAAGAAATAACTGATGCATGCAGAAATGGTACAGCAGTTATCATGGGGGATTTTAATCTACATGTCGATTGGTTTAACCAGGTCAGTCAAGGCAGCTATGAGGAGGAGTTTATAGAATGTATCCGCGATAATTTCCTAGAATAGTATGTAATGGAACCTATGAGGGAACAAGCGGTCCTAGATCTGGTCCTGTGTAATGAGACAGGATTGATTAATAATCTTATAGTTAGGGATCCTCTCGGAAGGAGCGATCACAATATGGTGGAATTTAAAATACAGATGGAGGGTGAGAAGGTAAAATCAAACACTAGTGTTTTGTGCTTAAACAAAGGAGATTACAAGGGGATGAGAGAAGAACTAGCTAAGGTAGACTGGGAGCAAAGACTTTATGGTGAAACAGTTGAGGAACAGTGGAGAACCTTCCAAGCGATTTTTTTCACAGTGCCCAGCAAAGGTTTATACTAATAAAAAGGAAGGACGGTAGAAAGAGGGAAAATCCACCGTGGATATCTAAGGAAATAAGGGAGAGTATCAAATTGAAGGAAAAAGCATACAAAGTGGCAAAGATTAGTGGGAGACTAGAGGACTGGGAAATCTTTTGGGGGCAACAGAAAGCTACTAAAAAAGCAATAAAGAATAGTAAGATAGATTATGAGAGTAAACTTGCTCAGAATATAAAAACAGATAGTAAAAGTTTCTACAAATATATAAAACAAAAAAAGAGTGGCTAGGGTAAATATTGGTCCTTTAGAGGATGAGAAGGGAGACTTAATAATGGGAGATGAGGAAATGGCTGAGGAACTGAACAGGTTTTTTGGGTCGGTCTTCACAGTGGAAGACACAAATAACATACCAGTGACTGATAGAAATGAGGCTATGGCAGGTGAGGACCTTGAGATGATTGTTATTACCAAGGAGGTAGTGATGGGCAAGCTAATGGGGTAAATAACAATGTAGACAAGTCTCCTGGCCCTGATGGAATGCATCCCAGAGTGCTAAAAGAGATGGCTAGGGAAATTGCAAATGCACGAGTGATAATTTACCAAAATTCACTAGACATTGGGGTGATCCCAGCAGATTGGAAATTAGCAAACGTGACACCACTGTTTAAAAAAGGAGGTAGGCAGAAAGCGGGTAATTATAGGCCAGTGAGCTTAACTTCGGTAGTAGGGAAGATGCTGGAATCTATCATCAAGGAAGAAATAGCGAGGCATCTAGATGGAAATTGTCCCATTGGGCAGACGCAGCATGGGTTCATAAAGGGCAGGTCGTACCTAACTAATTTAGTAGAATGTTTTGAGGACATTACCAGTGCAGTAGATAATGGGGAGCCAATGGATGTGGTCTATCTGGATTCCCAGAAAGGCTTTAACAAGGTGCCACACAAAAGTTTGCTGCATAAGATAAAGATGCATGGCATTAAGGGTAAAGTATTGGCATGGATAGAGGATTGGTTAATTAATAGAAAGCAAAGAGTGGGGATTAATGGGTGTTTCTCAGGTTGGCAATCAGTAGCTAGTGGTGTCCCTCAAGGATCAGTGTTGGGCCCACAATTGTTCACAATTTACATAGATGATTTGGCGTTGGGGACCAAAGGCAATGTGTCCAAGTTTGCAGATGACACTAAGGTGAGTGGTAAAGCAAAAAGTGCAGAGGATACTGGAAGTCTGCAGAGGGATTTGGATCGGTTTAGTGAATGGGCTAGGGTCTGGCAGATAGAATACAATGTTGACAAATGTGAGGTTATCCATTTTGGTAGCAAAATGTTATTTAATATAAATATTATTTAAATGGCAAAATATTAAAACATGCTGCTGTGCAGAGAGACCTGGGTGTGCTAGTGCATGAGTCGCAAAAAGTTGGTTTACAGGTGCAACAGGTGATTAAGAAGGCAAATGGAATTTTGTCCCTCATTGCTAGAGGGATGGCGTTTAAGACTAGGGAGGTTATGCTGCAATTGTATAAGGTGTTAGTGAGGCTACACCTGGAGTATTGTGTTCAGTTTTGGTCCCCTTACTTGAGAAAGGACGTACTGGCGCTTAGAGGGTGTGCAGAGGAGATTCACTAGATTAATCCCAGAGCTGAAGGGATTGGATTACGAGGAGAGGTTGAGTAGACTGGGACTGTACTCATTGGAATTTAGAAGGATGAGGGGGGATCTTACTGAAACATATAAAATTATGAAGGGAATATATAGGATAGATGCGGGCAGGTTGTTTCCACTGGTGGGTGATAGCAGAACAAGGGAGCATAGCCTCAAAATAAGGGGAAGTAGATTTAGGACTGAGTTTAGGAGGTACGTCTTCACCCAAAGGGTTGTGAATCTATGGAATTCCTTGCCCAGTGAAGCAGTTGAGGCTCCTTCATTAATTGTTTTTAAGATAAAGATAGATAGTTTTTTGAAGAATAAAGGGATTAAGGGTTATGGTGTTCGGGCCGGAAAGTGGAGCTGAGTCTACAAAAGATCAGCCATGATATCATTGAATGGCAGAGCAGGCTCGAGGGGCCAGATGGCCTACTCCTGCTCCTAATTCTTATGTTCTTATATTATGTTCTTGTTAATGATGTTCAGCCATCATACATATTTGTTCCTCATTGAGGTTCAGGTCGAAAAATTGCTCCCTGCTAACCCTGGGTGGGTATGGTCTTCTGCTGATAATTCTCCCTCTTTCAGTCGTTTGTCCCGCTCTGCTTGGCATTATTCTATCAGTCATTCTCTTTGCCAAGAGAATACCTCTTAATGCATCCATGTCTAGGCACAATTTGTTTCTGCATAAGCCTTGAAGTCAGCACCTGACATAGCATTCCCTGTAATTTTTTGTAACTTGAAGCAACTACAAAAAGTACCAAACACTTGGAGAGCGCAACAACTACGAGAAAAGCTTAGCCAGCAACTAACCTGTAAATAGCTGATGATCTCTTTAAATACCATTATTTGCCCGGGGGGGGGGGAGGGGGGGGAGTCCTTTCAGCTGCTGAAACACGTGTTCAGCTGTACAAGGTTACAAACAGATGTAAGCTGGAGTGTTAAGCACCAATATGATAAATTATGTTGAATCAGTGTTGCACACTGAGTGATCTGCCTGTTCTGTATACTTTCAGCCAACTTCTCAGGCGCTAATAGTCTCAACAATATAGGGTCGGTTCTGATTAGTCTCACACATGTTCGGATGCCATCTTGAAGCTCTAAGCACTCCAAAACAGCCATTAAAGAGCCCAATTTCTTGCCCTTGATGTTTTGTTATTCTTTTGTTTTTATTGCAGAGATTCCAGAACCTGATGAGAGATTGGAATCAGTTCATGAAGCATTAAAAATGTTGCCACCTGCACACTGTGAAACGTTGAAGTACCTTATGGCTCATTTAAAAAGGTATATCATAACAACTAATATTAACTATTTATAAATGAGTGCTATGAAGTTAATAACTATTTTACTTAACCTTTTGATGTGAATATTATTTTTCTTTTTTCTTAGAAACATCAATTTATAGGATACGGAATATGACTTGTAGTTTTCTTATTTTGCGTTCCTATATTTTTGTTCCCTCGCACCTCTCACAAAAAAATCATGATATTCCTAGAAGGGAAAACTTAAGATCTATTTGAACAGACCTACACAGGATGGATAAATGAACATTTATTTATTAAACCATTTTCTCTTTGTCCTATAAAGTTCAGTTAAGAATAGTGAATTTACTGTATTACAAACTCATACTGCAAACATCGGTTGACATTGAAATCCAAATTTTGGCCCCTCATTTTACAAGTATGGTGCACCAACATTACAAGATCAAACTTGTTTCTTATTTAACACTTCAGTATTCCAATTCTGAAGATGGCAATTTAGATTAAGAGAATATCTTTCTATCCAAATAATGTTCTTTGTGCAGGTAATTAACTAATTTGGCAGTCATGTTTCAAAAATTCAATTTTAGTTACACAAGACCGTTTGAAGTGTGGTATAGGTATTGGATAAGTGATACGTTTTGTCATTTAATGTCATGGTGTAATTCATTAGAAGAGCAATTGAATAATTTCTGAACTATTAAGAAAAATCAATCCTACTCTGTGTTACCACCAAAAGACTTGCGATAATTAGTTTTTCCAAACTATGCTAGCAAGTACCTTATCACCATTAAGATATCATAGTTGCTTCAAATTCATTATTTTTTCAACCAGGTGTTTGGTTGGGAATAAGTTTGAATATGAGAATATATTGTGCTATAGATGATCAAATACTTGTTGAAACAAAATGTTTCCTCTGCTGCTGAAGTCTCAAATTTATGTAGGGTGGATGATGGGAGGCAGCCAGGAAAACATTGAGATAGTCAATTCCAGAGGTTACGAAGGGTAGCAGGAGACGAGCTAACATAAGAGTGGAAACAGGCAGATATGGAAGTGGAAGTAGGCAGCGATGGAGCAGATGGATGGTGAGAAGGTCATCCCAGGGTCAGATATAGTACCAGGATTGTGAATGGTCTGCTTCAGCCTCAGGAAGCTGTCGAGTAAAGAGATGCAGTTGGTGATGGGGACTGAAGAGAGTGCCTTTGATCTTCCTAATCTTTGGCTGAAGGAAATTTCTGCTCATTAAATACTGGATGTTTTTTTTATAAATTTAGAGTACCCAATTCAATTTTTCCAATTAAGGGGCAATATAGCGTGACCAATCCATCTACCCTGCACATCTTTGGGTTGTGGGGCGAAACCCATGCAAACACGTGGAGAATGTGCAAACTCCACACGGACAGTGACTCAGAGCCGGAATCGAACCTGGGACCTCGGCGTCGTGAGCCAGCAACACTAACCACTGCGCCACCGTGCTGCCCTTAACTACTGGATTTTGACCAAGCAATATGACAAATTAGAGACTGTGGAGGGATTGAATGAGATGGTAGTGAGAGAGAAGGGCAGCATGGTAGCACAGTGGTTAGCACTGTTGCTTCACAGCATCAGGGTCCCAGGTTTGATACCTGGCGTAGGTCACTGTCTGTGTGGAGTTTGCACGTTCTCCTCGTGTCTGCATGGGTTTCCTCCGGGTGCTCCGGTTTCCTCTGACAAGTCCCAAAAGACAAGCTTTTAGGTAATTTGAACATTCTGAATTATCCCTCTGTGTACCTGAACAGGTGCTGGAATGTTGCGACTAGGGGCTTTTCGCAGTAACTTTATTGCAGTGTTAATGGAAGCCTACCTTGTGGCAATAAAGATTATTCTTATTATTAGGTGGAATTACTGTACATGTGGAATATGACATGTTTTCAGATTATGTCATCAAGGGGACCAAGCAGATGAGAAATAAGGGGCCAAGGATAAATTCTTGGGGACATTAGAGTTAACCATGCAGGAGTGATGAGAGAAACCATTATTGATAATTCTCTGGCTGTAACTGGACAACTAAGAATGGAAGTAGGAAACTGCAGTCTCACCCAGCTGGACAATAGGGGAGAGATGTTGGAGGAGAATAGTTTGGCTAAATGTATCAAAGCTTGCAGATAGATCAAGAAGGATGAGGAGCAATGGTTTACCATGACAACTATGAATGTTATTTGACACTTCCATAAGGATCTTCTCAGTGCTGTAAAATATGTAGAAACCTGATTGGAGGGATTCAGTGAGTTCTGGGCAAAATGGGCACAGATTTCAGAGTCGACAAAACATTCTAGGGCTTTGGAGACAAAAAGGAGATTGGAGATGGGGGCACTAGTTTTCCAGGATAGAGATGGTCAAAGATGGTTTTTTTGAGGAGATGGGCGATTCAAGAAGATTTGAAGGACAGGCACACAGTACTTGAGAAGGAACTTTAACTTTTATCTTAGCGTTGTCATCAGTTTTGGTGTGAATAGGGTCAGGGGAGTAGGAGGTGGTTCTCGTGGACATGATGATCTCAGAGAGGGCATGATGGGAGGTAAGAGAGAAACTGGAAAATGATGCAAGTTCAGAGCTGGGCAAGGTGGCCTTCGGAAAAGTTTGACCTGATGGGCTAGGATAATGAAGAGAAATGACAAAAGACAGCTGAACAGATGGTCTCAAATTTACTGAGAAAGAAGTCCATGGTCTCTGTGCACATGGAGATCAGGGTGGAGGAGGCAAGGGAGGGGGATTTAAGACAACAGTTTGTGGTGAAGAGTAGCCAGGGTTATTTTTGAATACCAAGATATTCCACTTGTTGGAAAATGTTGATTAGAATGTGTGATACCGCAGTGTTTAATTAGATGATCGTAGATGTTCAGGAATAAATTTCCTTGAACTTTCTTTCCTGGCAAGTTTATTTGTTAGTTAGCTTCAGGGGACTCCATGGGTGGGATTTTCCAGTTGTACCTGCCCCAGGACTGGAAATTCCCACCTGAGGTCAACGAACCTTTATAGATCCGCCAAACTTTCCATCCCGCTTGCGATGACTCCCATGGTGGCGGACAGGAACACTAATTCCAATATGTTTGACAGGAGTCCATGACAGCGTATATTTTGAAAAAGCAAATGTAGTGAACCAAATGACCTTTCCTTGTTTGATATTTTATTCTTGTGGATCTAGATGTATCGGATCCAGATAGGGTGGCACAGTGGTTAGCACTGCTGCCTGACAGTTCCAGAGACTCGGGTTGAATTCCAGCCTCGGGTGACTGTGTGGAGTTTGTAATTTCTCCCCGTGTCTGCGTGGGTTTCCTCCGGACGCTCTGGTTTCCACCCACAGTACAAAGATGTGCCGGTTAGGTGGATTGGCCATGTAAAATTGCCCCTTCGTGTCCAAAAGGTTAGGTGGGATTACTACGTTATGTGTGCTCTTACCAAGGGCCAGTGCCGACTTGATAGGCCGAATGGCCTCCTTCTGCATTGTAAATTCTATGATCCTATTTGAGCATTAGACAACTTTTTTTTAAATGGGAAATGTTTGTTAAACGTTTTGGATGGAGAGTCTCACATTTAAATGAATGCAGTACCATTAGATAACTTTTAATGGGAGTGTTCCTAAAGAAATAAAAGTACTTCCATGCAGAGTGCCTTTGAATTCTATACAATTTAATCTTGCTTGTGAAGGTACAGCGACTATAACAACATTTCAGCATTTTGAGTCTGATTGGAAAACTGGCCCAAAATTAATACGTAGGATTTAATGACAAAAGTACCAATATTCTGAAGTCTATTAATTTTCAAATACTATTTGATTTGAGCTGTAATTTCATAGACTTTTACCAAAGTAAATATTACAATTCAGCAGTTTACTAAAATGGATGGTTTTTTTTGCAGGGTTACTTTACATGAGAAGGACAACCTGATGAATGCAGAAAATCTTGGAATTGTTTTTGGACCAACTCTAATGCGAGCCCCAGAACAGGACCCCATGGCAGCCTTAAATGACATACGTTATCAAAGACTATTGGTAGAGATGCTTATCCAAAATGAAGATATTTTATTTTGAAACTGTTGGGAAGAGAATCGTGCGCAGTGATAGAAAGAATGAGTTGTATTATTTTGTCCGAGTAGCTGTTTCAGTGAGCAGGTTGAAAAGAAAGCAATCCTTTGTACTTTTTTATAGTATACTCAACTCAGACACATAGTAATATAATTTTGACAACTGAAACTTCTGGGTTGGACTTGGGTTCTTTAATGTGAATTAAACCTACTGCATGATTTGGTCCTTGTTTTTGTCAGGGATCTTTGATGAAATCAGAAAAAGTTGCAGCATTCTTTTTAATCAAATGTAGTGAATTAACCTCATGTTTGTAAATTGTGGGTATTTATCAAATTACATTATGTAACTACACCTGTAATGTAGTACTTTACAATTCTGGACTAGGGATGAGTCTACAGCACAGGATATCAGAATATAATATTGATAGAGCATTTGGTGACCCTTGCCAGTGTTTATTTCTGCCTTTTGAACTATGGCATAGTTCGTCAGAGTTGTAAATTGTTTGCTTATAGATCTCTTTCTATCTGAAAAATAAGTTGTGTGTAATATTTCTACACAAGCTGCATCATCAGTACCAAATATCATCAGGTGGTTATTCAAAACTACCCCTGGTTTGTTTTTCATGTGTAACTTTTGGTTTTTTTACTTTGGAATGCAAACATTAATTTATTAATATTTACATCTACAATTTATTTTTTAAAATTAAACTTATATAGGTCAAATATTCAGTGATAAGAGCAACATTTGGTGATATTACTGAATAGTTATTTAATTATTGTGATTTCAAAGTAAGGATAAGTTACTGGATTACAATAGATGTTGATAGCAGTTGGAAATGATTGAACATCGGAAGAACTGGCCCTACAGGGGTGAAAAATTATTTATTTAAGAACTTACAGACAAGTTCGAGGAATATATCAGCTTCTGTGTAAAATGCCCATCTGAGTCGGTGAATAATGAGTATACATAACATCATATTCTGAATTGCTTACGACCTGAAAAATACGTTTGTAATTTCTCGGGTTAAATGCAATTTAAAAAAAGTATTTTGCATAGGTAGTTAAAGATAATATAAATTCAATGCAAATATATTTCCTTTCTTTAAATTTCTATTTTCTCTCTGTTGTTCCTTTGGGTATTTTATTCTGCAGTCATTTATGCACCATCTATTTTAATAATAAATTGTCCTAAACTATCACCCAGACAGGAAAAAGTCATCTACTCAGCATGTAAATGGATAGAGAAATAAGATACAACTGGTATTTAGTACAATGGAGGGAAAAAGCAAAAGCATTTTGATAGTGCTACAGAAATTGTGTATTAATGGCACATAAATTGTGCATTAATGGCACAAAAATTCTCCGTGTAGCACTGAATAAAACATTTTAAAGTAATATTATAGAATCTAGGTGCATGTAATATTAGAATGGGCTTTAGTTTTCAGTAAGTGAAATTGGGTTCTTAACCCAATGTAATCAATTGCAATTCTGGGGCATTACACATTTTTGTGTAAAATATAATTTATTTACCTCATGATAGTTGGTCTTGGGGTTCATATATTTATTTCAAATACCACTTTACTTTTTTGAAGTATATGTTTGATTGGCAGTTGAAAATGAAATGAAATGAAAATCGCTTATTGTCACGAGTAGGCTTCAATGAAGTTACTGTGAAAAGCCCCTAGTCGCCACATTCCGGCGCCTGTCCGGGGAGGCTGGTATGGGAATCGAACCATGTCGCTGGCCTGCTCGGTCTGCTTTAAAAGCCAGCGATTTAGCTCAGTGAACTAAACCAGTTTGTTCACACAAGTACAACCAGTTGAACTTGTGTGAACAGACTCCTGTTGAATCCGATGAATGGCTGAGCACTTAATGTGGTTATGAGAAATACACTTTTTAACATCTTTTGTTCATTTGTATCTTCAAAGGACTTAATGGTATATTAAGTTGATGTCCTCCCAGTCAGCAGTCAGTTTAAAGCTGTCAGAAATAGGGGTGTGTCGAACATTCTACAAAATACCTTGTAAAATTGATCAAGGAACATGGTTAAAGGTTCCTTTTATAATGAAGGTCAGTGCACATGAAATGCTTTGTTGCTTCTGAAGTTCCAACGGAGTAGAATATTGTGCCAGTTACTACAATTAGATAATAACAGTTAGAAAAGATTACAAGTTCCAAAAGAAAACTGAAGATAGAACAACAGCTACAATATAGCACCAAAAATAGTTCTGGTGCTAGTTAAATAAGTTAACATTCTAAAGAACAATGCGATTTGGGTTTTTTTACAATGGAGATTTTCACTGCTTCTGCAAACATTTACATTAACTTCATTAGAATTTGTAAACTGTTGAACAGAGTATGTACAAATGCATGGAGTTCCATTGTCACTGAGCAAGAGTAATACTGATCTTTTTTTTAAATATTTTTATGCAACATTTTTAAACCAACAGTAGCCGACGCTCTCACCCCCCCTCCCCCCCTCGGCAGCAACTAGATCTCCAAAATGTTGAGTAACACTGATCTTAAATGACTGCATAAAATACAGCCGACTCTAAAGTAAAATAAGAAAAAAAGAAGTAGGAGTAGGCCATTTGGCCCTCAAGGTTGCTGAGCCATAGAAAAAGATCATGCTGATCTTCTACCTTAGCTACACCATGATTCCCATGTCCTTGATTCTCATTATATTAAAAACCTATTGACAGCTGACTTAAAATAATAAACAACCGAGTATCTACAGCTCTGTGGTGCTGAGAATTCCAACGGTTAAGGACCCTTTAAGTGAAGAAATGTCTTCTCATCTCAGTTCTAAATGCCCAACTCCATATCTGAGACTGTGATCCCTAGTTCTAAACATCCCAGCCAGAGGAAACATTTTCCCAACATCTACCTTGTCAAGTCCCTGAATAATTTTATATGTTTCGATTCAATCATATCTCCTTTAAATTCTAGGGAATATGGGCCTAGTTTATTCAATCTTTCCTCATAAGGTAATTTGCTCCTCCCAAGAATCTTTCCATTGAACCTTTGTTGCACTAATTCCAAGGCAAGTATAGAATCATAGAATTTACCATACATTTAGCCCAACGAGTCTGCACTGGCCCTTGGAAAGAGCACCCTACTAGAGCCCACACCTCAACCCTATCCCCATAACCCAGTAACACCACCTAATCTTTTGAATACTAAGGGGCAATTTAGCATGGCCAATCCACCTAACCTGCACATCTTTGGACAGTGAGAGGAAACCGGAGCACCCAGAAGAAATGCACACAGACACGGGGAGAAAATGCAAACTCCACACAGTCACCCGAGGCAGGAATTTAACTGGGACCCTGGAGCTGTGAGGCAGCAGTGCTAACCACTGTGCCACCATGCCACCTCAAGTATATCCTTCCTGAACCAACACAGTTGGTCTCACCAAGGCTCAAAACAATTGCAATAAGATTTATTCTCTTATACGCTAATCCTTTTGTAATAAAGATGAACATATCATTTTGCTTCCTAATGCTTGCAAGGACACACTGATCCCCCTGAATTGTTTACAAGGACAACACTGATCCCCCTGAATGCCTATACTTCCCTCACCATATAAAAAATAACCTGCTTTTCTAATTTTTCTACAGTGGTAACTTCAGATTTCTTCACATTTGTGCCCATTCACTTACCTGGTTAAATCCTTTTGCAGCCTCTTTTTATTTTCTCATAGTGTACTTTCCCACTTTGTATCATCAGTAACTTGGATAGGTTACATCAGCTCATCATCTAAGTCATTGATATAGATTGTAAATACCCTGTACCTGATTTCCAAGTACTGATCCTTGTTGTACCCCATTAGTTACAATCTGCCGATCAAAAATAATCAATTTATTCCTACACGGTGTTTGCTGTCAGTTAATCTTTTATCCTGACTGACATAATACCCATGAGACCTAAATTTGTGCAATAATGTCTTGTGTGGCACCTTAATGAATGTTTATCTAAAATCTGAAGACACCGCCTCCCTTATCCACTGTATTAGTTATAACCTCAAAATATTCTCACAGATTTGTTTAATAATAGTAGATTAAAGAGAGGTGAATTGCTAATAAGTCTTTTGTCAAGCAAAATGTTACTCTTCTGAATATGGGAACAATTTTTCTTCTTTTTAAAACATACCCCATCATTTTTTAAAAATAAATTTAGAGTACCCAATTCATTTTTTCCAATTAAGCGGCAATTTAGCGTAGCCAATTGACCTACCCTGTACATCTTTGGGTTGTGGGGCAAAACCCACGCAAACACAGGGAGAATGTGCAAACTCCACACAGACAGTGACACAGAGCAGGGGTCGAACCTGGGACCTTGGCACCGTAAGGCAGCAATGCTAACCACTGTGCCACCATGCTGCCCAAACATACCCCATCATTACTTAACAGAAGCATTTAAAAACTTGATTTCTATTTTTGTATACCCATGATTGTTGGACTACTGTTATGTTGCTTACAGTAAGATAGAAGTTGCATTGAGTGTGATGGACAAAATATTGTCTAAAAATAAAAGGAATGTTTATGCCTTGATAATACTCCCTTTAGTTGGCCTGAAGGGACTGATTTGAGGAAAGCTTTCTTTTTTCAACTTAGAGCTGTATTTAACTTAAAATGTCTCTTTATGGTCACAAAACCTCTTTCATGTGGCAGTAGATCATTTTGAGGGTGATTCTTGTGGGAGGAGGTTGGTCTATAGTTTGCCAGGTGCTTGTAAGTCTCTGCTGCTTTCCCTGGTTTGAGACTACTTGATGAAGGCCGGTAGGAATCACCAGGAAGTAATTGCTTTTTTCCTCCCACATTTTAAAGATCGTTTTACTGGAATTTTTTTGTTTTATGAATGATACTGAAACCAAACAGTTACTATATGACAGATGAGATTAAATGTATATTCTACGTGTAGATGTATACATGTCCATTCATGGCAGACAATGCCCTGCTTTATAAATGATGTGGAGATGCCGGCGTTGGACTGGGGTGAGCACAGTAAGAAGTTTTACAACACCAGGTTAAAGTCCAACAGGTTTGTTTCAAATCACTAGCTTTTGGAGCACTGCTCCTTCCTCAGGTGAATCTTTCACCTGAGCAAGGAGCAGTGCTCCCAAAGCTAGTGATTTGAAATAAACCTGTTGGACTTTAACCTGCTGTTATGAGACTTCTTACTGCTTTATAAAGGCAGGACTATTCTACAGTGTAACACACAATACTGCTGCTACGGTGGTACTATGTCCTAAGACCAGAAGATCTAATTGCGGTAAATTGAGAAATCAGACAGTCCGTTTTGTGGTCATTTCTATTTGCTACATTCCAAGATCAATTAGATGATTGACAATTAGTAGATTGACACAAGGGTAGGTTCACAAGAATTATCCCTGGAATGAAGAGCTTGTCGTATGAGAAACGGTTGAGGACTCTGGGTCTGTACTTGTTGGAGTTTAGAAGGATGAGGGGGGAATCTTATTGAAACTTACAGGATACTGCATGGCCTGGATAGAGTGGATGTGGAGAGGATGTTTCCACTTGTAGGAAAAACTAGAAGCAGAGGACACAATCTCAGACTAAAGGGACGATCCTTTAAAACAGATGAGGAGGAATTTCTTCAGCCAGAGGGTGGTGAATCTGTGGAATTCTTTGCCACAGAAGGCTGTGGAGGCCAAATCACTGAGTGTCTGTAAGACCGAGATACATAGGTTTTTGATCAATCAGGGGATCAGGGGTTATGGGGAGAAGGCAGGAGAATGGGGATGAGAAAAATATCAGCCATTATTGAATGGCGGAGCAGACTCGATGGGCTGAGTGACCTAATTCTGCTCCTCTGTCTTATGGTCTTATGGACAGCCGACTTTAAATAAAAGGCTCCTACTGAGGTCAGAAAATCCACCAAGTATTCAGTAGTTTCTTGATATTTGTTTTTAAAGATTAAATTGAATCGTAATAAAGTTTGATGTTTGAAATGTGAAGCAGTCAAAACCTCTTTGTAATATTCTGGTGGCTCTATCACGATGTTGCTCATGATAAATTGGATGGCACGAGATTTTATAACAATGGGATTATTATACCAGATAATGCCCAGAATATTATTCTGTGGAGCTACATTTAAGTTACCCATGTTCCTTTACAGCTAAAAAGTCTAATTATTGAAAGTAAGTACAAGTAAATTGTTGGTCAAGGAACTTTCAAAATTGGAACGTGCCCATCAATTTCAGATGGCATCTGAGAACCACCCTGTAATTTAAGATTTGTTTGCCTCTGTAACATGTGTGAGATATGGAGTGTGAAGTCTGCATGTGCTGATGTGCCATCTTTAATATATTAATGGTTAGATATATATACCATTTTGAGAGTTGCTTGCAACTTTATTATCTGTGATCTGTTTTATTTATGGAATCAATGTGAAATGCTTAACTACCAAAATAAATTTGGATTACTGCTGATGGAGGAAGTATTGAGCTTTAATTGACCACCTTGCTATTGTGTTGTCACATTTATATTTTTCTAAGACATTAGCAGGAAATTACTTTGCAAGCTAAATAGTTACTAATAACATTCTGTATGTTTGTCAACATGAAATTAACAATCTACTGCTTTTTAAAATTGATTTACAGGTGTGGGTGCCGCTGGCTAGGCCAGCATTTATTGCCCAACCCTGATTGCCCTTAAGAAACTGATGGTAGGGCCCCCGGCTTTGGGGGGGGTTCCTGGATGGGGTTCCTGGATGGGTTGGAGTTCCCCAAGGTTGTGGAAGAACTGGTGGAGCCCCTATTGGGCTGTTGGAGATGATGGAGAGTATGGGGTGGGAAGGCCCGGGACCAGATGGGTTCCCGGTGGAATTTTATAAGAAGTTCGGTGGGGACCTCGGGCCTCTGCTGCTGAGGCTGTACAATGAGGCTAGGGAAAGGAGGGAGCTGCCTCCTACACTATCGTAGGTGTCCATATCCCTAATACTGAAGAAAGATAAAGTTCCAGAACAGTGTGGTCCTACCACCCGATATCGTTATTAAATGTGGACGCCAAGTTGCTGGTGAAAATCTTGGCCTCGCGGATTGAGGACTGTGTGCCTGGGGGAAGACCAGACAGGGTTTGTAAAGGAGAGGCAATTGTCAGCGAATGTTAGGTGGTTACTGAACGTGATAGTGATGCCTCCGGAGGGGCAGGACGTGGAGGTGGCAGCGGTAATGGATGCGGAAAAAGCTTTCAATCGGGTAGAGTGGAAGTATCTGTGGGAAGTGTTAGGACAGTTTAGGTTTGGCTGCTACTAAGGGCACCGGTAACGAGCTTGTGAACCAACTGGGTGAGCTCGGGGTACTTGGGGTTACACCGTTGGACAAGGCGGGAGTGCCCACTCTCCCCGTTGCTTTTTTGCCTTGGCAATAGAGCCACTTGCAATGGTGCATCGAGGGGTTGGAAAGATATTGTGCAGGAGGATGTTGAGCACAGGATCTCGCTGCATGCAGACGGCCTGTTGCTGTATATCTTGGACTCATTGAGGGAATCATGTGTATTTTGGAGGAGTTTGGCCGATTTTCCGGATACAAGCTTAATATGAGGAAGAGTGAGGTGTTCCCAATCGAGGCCAGGGGGCAGGAGAGGAGGTTGGGCACGCTGCCATTTAAGGTGGTGGGGGCGAGCTTCAGGTACGTGGGCATCCAGGTGGTGCTGGGTTGGGCGCAGCTGCATAAAATCAATTTGGCTCAGTTGGTGGAACAGATGAAGGGAGATTTTAAGAGGTGGGATGTGTTCCTTCTGTCGCTGGCAGGGCGGGTGTAGATAGTGAAAATGACGGTGCTGCCAAGGCTCTTGTTCGCATTTCAAAATCTCACGATCTTTGTCCCATAGTCATTTTTTAAGAAGGTCAATGATTTGATTTCAGCGTCTGTATGGGCAGGACAGACCCCCGCAGGTTAAGAAGGTGCCGTTGAACCAACTGCAGCAGCAATTTGGCCTGACCAAAATGTCGGACAAGGCTCCCATTTGCAACAACCATAGGTTCACACCAGCACTGACTGACGCCACCTTCAAAATGTGGAGGCAGGACGGGGGGGACACTGACAGTCAGGGACCTATACACGGACGACAGGATCACAACACTGGACGAACTGACAGAGAAATTTCAGCTAGCTGGGGGGAACGAGCTACGGTACCTGCAGCTCAAAAACTTCCTACGAAAGGAGACAAGGACGTACCCACAACCGCCACGACAGACACTACTGGAAGACCTACTGGACACAAGTATCCTAGAGAAAGGGAACTGTAGCGACATGTATGACCGACTGGTAGAAAGGGACGACACCGTACTGGACGCAACAAGAAGGAAATGGGAGGACGACCTGGGGATGGAGATAGGGTGGGGACTCTGGAGCGAAACACTGCATAGGGTCAACTCCACCTCCACGTGCGCAAGGCTCAGCCTGACGCAACTAAAAGTGGTACATAGAGCCCACTTAACGAGAAACCGTATGAGTAGGTTCTTCCCGGAGGTGGAGGACAGATGTGAACGGTGCCAAAGAGGCCCGGCCAACCACGCCCACATGTTCTGGTCTTGCCCCAGACTTGTGGAGTACTGGACAGCCTTCTTCGAGGCTATGTCCAAAGTGGTGAGGGTGGAGCCATGCCCGATTGTGGCGGTCTTCGGGGTTTCAGACCAGCCAGATCTATTCCTGGGGAGGAGGGCGGACGCCCTTGTCTTTGCCTCCCTGATCGCCCGCCGTAGAATCCTGTTTGGCTGGCGGTCAGCAGCACCGCCCAGAGCTGCAGACTGGCTGTCCGACCTCTCGGAATCTCTCCAAATGGAGAAAATCAAATTCGCAATCCGAGGGTCGGACGACGGCTTCCACAGAACGTGGGAGCCATTCATGCAATTGTTCCGGGACCTGTTTGTGGCCAACGAACAAGAGAAAGAATAGTCGGGTGGCCAAGAATCAGGGGGAAATGGATGGGAATCGGGGGAAGGTTGCCGGGGCGGGGGGGGGGGGGGGGGGGGGGGGGGGGGCTACGGGTTTGTTATGGGGGTTTGATGGCTAGCTAAGGCCCAAAACCAAACTGTAAATAAATGCCAATAAACATGTGCCTCGGCCATATTGGGGAATGTAAAATATGTATGCCAGCTAAAGGGGGGAGGCCACAGTTATTATTACGAAGATGCTTACCTGTAAATATATATGTTAATTTTTGCGTGTTTTTTTTTTCTCTCTAACAATTTGTAATTTGTTCAATATAAAACATGAAAACTGAATAAAAAACATTTATAAAAAAAAAGAAGGTGCCGTTGGAGCGAGGGGCTGGCAATGCCAAACATAATGAATTATTATAAGGCAGCTAATATTGCTATGGTTTCAAAGTGGGGAGGGGGCAGATGGAGGTGGCCTCTTGTTGGGGAACAGGTTTAGGGGCATTGTTGACAGCCCCTCTGCCGTTCCTGCCGGCCAAGTACTCCATGAGCCCAGTGGTGCTGGCAGCCTTTAGGGTATGGGGCAGTGGCAGCTGCATCTGATGTTGGAAGGTGCCTCAGTGTGAGCACCGATTTGTGACAATCACAGGTTTACACCTGGTTGCAAGGTTTTGGGGCTGGCGGCAGGCAGGGATCAAGCAGTTTGGGGACCTGTTTGTGGGAGGCAGCTTTTAGAGCTTAGCGGATCTGGAGAAGGAATATGAGCTGCCCATCGGGAATGGGTTCTGATACTTACAGGTTCAGGACTTTGTGCAGAAGCAGGTGCCATCCTTACCTGGTTTGCCGCCCTTGGGGTTGCAGGACAAGGTGCTATCAAGGGAGGGAGTGGGTGAGAGTAAGGTGTCTGAGATTTATAAGGAGCTAATGGACTAGGAGGGAGCCCCAACAGGAGAACTCAAATGGAAATGGGAGGAGAACTGAGGGGGGGGGGGGGGGGACTGAAGGGATGTGGAAGGTGGCCCTAAGGAGGGTGAATGCATCTTTGTCGTGTGCTAGGCTTAGCCTTATTCAAATCAAAGTAGTTCACAGGCGCACATGACGGTGGCTAGGATGTGTAGGTTTATCGAGGGGGTAGAGGATGTGTCGGCGGTGCGCTTGGAGGCCTGCAAACCATGTCCACACGTTCTGGGCATTTCTGAAACTGAAGGGGTTCTGGCACGGATTCCAGGACATAATTATTCGAGATGTTGATGGTGAAGGTGGTCCTGAGTCCAGAGGTGGCGATATTTGGGTGTCGGAAACCCAGGAGTTCAGGGGGCTAGAGAGACCAATGTCCTGGTCCTTGCCTCCCTGATAGCCCGGAGACGGATTTTGCTTGGGTGGAGGGACTAGGAACCTCCAAAATCGGTGTTGTGGGTGAGTGACTTGGCGGAATTCCAGAAGTTGGAAAAAAATAACTTTGTCTTGAGAGGGGCGGTCGATGGGTTTGCCCAGAGGTGAAAACCGTTCATCGACTTCTTCAAGGAGGATTGAGGTGTCAGCAGAGGGAGGAGATGGGTGGGGATGGAATAAAAGGGCTAAAATGGGGAAGGCAGGATGGGAGGAGGGGAAGGACAGCAGGGTTTGGGTATTGATTAGCTAGTTATTTATTATGATCTTGTTTGTTCTTACTCTTGTTTGTTTATTTACTGTTTATATAAATGCCTTAATAAATTTTTTTATTAAAGAAAGTGATTGGTAAGGTGTCTTCTTGAACCGCTGCAGTACCTATGGTGTAAATATACCCACGGTCTGTTAGGGAGGGAGTTCCATGATTTTGATCCAGTGACGGTGAAGGAACAGATTGAATTGGATTGGATTTGTTTATTGTCATGTGTACCGAGGTACAGTGAAAAGTATTTTTCTGCGAGCAGTTCAACAGATCATTCAGTATATGGGAAGAAAAGGGAATAAAAGAAAATACATCATAGGACAACACAAGGTAAAAGAGAGAGGTTAGTAATAATGTTAGTTTTAGGATAAAATTTTTAAAGTTTAGAATGAGTATAAGTAAAAAGTGATCTGTTGGGGAGAGCTTGCAGAGAGTCGCCTAGCTCTGGCGCCATCTTGCTTCTATTCGGTGATATATTTCCAAGTCAGGATGGTGAGTGACGTGGAGGGGAAGTTCCAAGTGCTGATGTTTTTGCTCATGGCCCTTGTACTATGTCCTTTTACATGTTAAATATTAATATCAAATAGATATCTCACAAATTGTCATATTGACCAAACTTCACAAAAGACGTGCTTGTTAGGTGAATTGGACATTCTGAATTCTCTCTCAAGTGTACCCAACAGGCGCTGTAGTGCGGCGACTAGGAGATTTTTGCAATAACTTCATTGCAGTGTTAATGTAAGCCCACTAGTGACACTAATAAAGATTATTATTGATTATTACTTCAAAGAATCATAGAATCTCTACATTGCAGAAGAAGGCCATTTGGCCCATGGAGTCTGCACTGAACCTCTGAAAAAGCACCCTACTTAGGCCCAATCCCCGGGCCCACATAACCCATGGAAATTTAGGAGCAATTTACCTAATTAGGAGCCAATCCACCTCACCACCTAATCATTCGATATTTAATACAGAAATCGGTGGTAGAGGGCATTTGTAGTTATGTTCCTGGGACCCCAGTATGGATTGCAAATAGACTTAAATAATCTGTAGTGATTTTAAGGAGGCAGGTAAATAATATTTCACTTTGGAAACATCAATTTGTGATCTGACTTCAATCACCTTGATGCTGAAGGTGGTGGTATGTGTTTATCACCAATATTGGAGTCCAGTTTAGTTCACGTGTTAGCTACAGTACTGGAATTTTTAATTCAAAAAATATCTCAAGTCAAAAAATTAAGACCAAACTAATATTTTGCATGACTTTTTCCAGGGGTGAATTAACTAAAGCTTGTCTGAGAAAAGGTTGAAAATTGACCAGAGAAGAACTCCTTTCCTTATCTTTTAGAAAATATTTTATTGAGGCATTTATAATTTTAACACTTTTCAACCCCTTTCCTTGTCAATAAAGTTCATTTCACAGTGAGTGGAATTAAGAAGTAGCTTTCATGAAATTCCTGAACACATCACATCTCAGGCAGAAGCATCCTAACCTCCAAAGTGAGGAAGGCAATATAGATCTTGGAAGCTGAATTTTGGTTTGGAAAGAGAAGAATGACAAAGTAGGGTTTCAGCTATTATATAAATATTAAATATTTTCCTCATGTTGCCTCTGGTTCTTTTGCCAATTACATTAAATCTATGTCATCTAAGTGCTTACCCTTTTGCCACTGGAAACTGTTTCTCTGTAGTTACTCGAACAAAATCCTTTATCACCCTTCTAATGAGAACAACCTCAGTTTCTCTGGTTTCCTTGTGAATCTGAAGTATTTCCTTTCTAGTAATTCTCCTCAGCACCCTCTCTAATGCCTCGAAATTTTCCTATAGTGCAGTGTTGAGAAATCACTGGGGCAAAACTATTGTCCTTTAAAGTTTCAGCATAACTCCTATGCTTTTGTACTCTATGCCTCAGTTTATAAAGCCAAAGATATTGAATACCTCATGAACAACCTTCTCGGCTTGCCAGCTTTGAGGACTTATGTGTACACACACCCGATATTTGTCTTCTTGTACCACCTTTCAAATTGCCCCATTTAGTTTATATTGCTTCACCTCATTTTTTAAATTTGTTCATGGAATATAGATGTCGCTGGCAAGGTCAGCATTTATTCCCCATCTCTTGAAAAGCCTTCTTGAATCACTGGGGTCCTTGTGTGTTTACACTCACAATGCTGTGAAGGAGTTCCAGGGTTTTAACCCAGCAACATTGAAGGAATGAGCAATATATTTCCAAGTCAGAATGGTGTGTGACTTTAAGAGGACCTTTCAGGTGTTCTTAAAGGTTCTGGGTTTCGAAAGTGAGTTGCTGTGGTGCATCTTATCGATACAGCAGCCACGGTGCACTGGTGGTGGAGAGAGTGAACAGTAAACAGGGAGATGGGGTGCCAGGCAAGTGAACAGTATTCCATCACACTGTTAACTTGTGCCTTCCAGATGGTGGAAAGGCTTTGAGGAGTCAGGACGTGTGTTACATGCCACAGAATTCCCAACTTCTGACCTTTTATACCAACAGTATTAATCCAGTTAAATTTTTGATCAATCGTGACCCCACGAGGTGTTGATTGTGGGGATTCAATGATGGTGATGCCATTGAATATCAATGGGAGGTGGTGGGGTGTGCGGAGGTGGCGGGGTGTGGGGAGGTGGTGCTGGGTAGTGGGGTGTGGGGAGGTGGTGGGGTGTGGGGAGGTGGTGGGGTGTGGGGAGGTGGCGGGGTGTGGGGAGGTGCTGGGGTGTGGGGAGGTGGTGGGGTGTGGGGAGGTGCTGGGGTGTGGGGAGGTGCTGGGGTGTGGGGAGGTGGTGGGGTGTGGGGAGGTGGTGGGGTGTGGGGAGGTGGTGGGGTGTGGGGAGGTGGTGGGGTGTGGGGAGGTGGCGGGGTGTGGGGAGCTGGTGGGATGTGAGGAGCTGGTGGGGTGTGAGGAGGTGGTGGGGAGTGGGGAGGTGGCGGGGTTTGGGGAGGTGGCGGGGTGTGGGGAGGTGGCGGGGTGTGGGGAGGTGGCGGGGAGTGGGGAGGTGGCGGGGAGTGGGGAGGTGGCGGGGTTTGGGGAGGTGGCGGGGTGTGGGGAGGTGGCGGGGAGTGGGGAGGTGGCGGGGTGTGGGGAGGTGGCGGGGTGTGGGGAGGTGCTGGGGTGTGGGGAGGTGCTGGGGTGTGGGGAGGTGCTGGGGTGTGGGGAGGTGGTGGGGTGTGGGGGGGTGGTGGGGTGTGGGGAGGTGCGCGGGGAGTGGGGAGGTGGCGGGGTGTGGGGAGGTGGCGGGGTGTGGGGAGGTGGCGGGGAGTGGGGAGGTGGCGGGGGGTGGGGAGGGTGGCGGGGTGTGGGGAGGTGCTGGGGTGTGGGGAGGTGCTGGGGTGTGGGGAGGTGCTGGGGTGTGGGGAGGTGCTGGGTGTGGGGAGGTGCTGGGGTGTGGGGAGGTGGTGGGGTGTGGGGAGGTGGTGGGGAGTGGGGAGGTGGTGGGGGGAGGTGGTGGGGAGTGGGGAGGTGGTGGGGTGTGGGGAGGTGCTGGGGTGTGGGGAGGTGGTGGGGTGTGAGGAGGTGGTGGGGAGGTGCTGGGGTGTGGGGAGGTGCTGGGGTGTGGGGAGGTGGTGCTGTGTGGGGAGGTGGCGGGGTGTGGGGAGGTGGCGGGGTGTGAGGAGGTGGCGGGGTGTGGGGAGGTGGCGGGGTGTGGGGAGGGTGCTGTGTGGGGAGGGTGGCGGCGTGTGGGGAGGTGGCGGGGTGTGGGGAGGTGGCGGGGTGTGGGGAGGGTGGCGGGATGTGAGGAGGGTGGCGGGGTGTGGGGAGGTGCTGGGGTGTGGGGAGGTGGTGCTGTGTGGGGAGGTGGCGGGGTGTGGGGAGGTGGCGGGGTGTGGGGAGGTGGCGGGGTGTGGGGAGGTGGCGGGGTGTGGGGAGGTGGTGCTGTGTGGGGAGGTGGCGGCGTGTGGGGAGGTGGCGGGGTGTGGGGAGGTGGCGGGGTGTGGGGAGGTGGCGGGATGTGAGGAGGTGGCGGGGTGTGGGGAGGTGGTGGGGTGTGGGGAGGTGGTGGGGAGTGGGGAGGTGGTGGGGTGTGGGGAGGTGGTGGGGTGTGAGGAGGTGGTGGGGGTGTGGGGAGTTGGTCGGGAGAGGGGAGGTGGTGGGGTGTGGGGAGGTGGTGGGATGTGAGGAGCTGGTGGGGTGTGAGGAGGTGGTGGGGAGTGGGGAGGTGGTGGGGAGTGGGGAGGTGGTGGGGTGTGGGGAGGTGGTGGCGTAGTGGGGAGGTGGTGGGGTGTGGGGAGTTGGTCGGGAGTGGGGAGGTGGTGGGGTGTGAGGAGGTGGTGGGGTGTGGGGAGGTGGTGGGGTGTGAGGAGGTGGTGGGGTGTGGGAGGGGCTGGGGTGTGGGGAGGTGGTGGGAAGTGGGGAGGTGGTGGGGTGTGGGGAGGTGGTGGGGTGTGAGGAGGTGGTGGGGTGTGGGGAGTTGGTCGGGAGTGGGGAGGTGGTGGGGAGTGGGGAGGTGGTGGCGTAGTGGGGAGGTGCTGGGGTGTGGGAGGTGGTGGGGTGTGGGGGGGTGGTGGGGTGTGGGGAGGTGGTGGGGAGTGGGGAGGTGGCGGGGAGTGGGGAGGTGGCGGGGTGTGGGGAGGTGGCGGGGTGTGGGGAGGTGGCGGGGTGTGGGGAGGTGCTGGGGTGTGGGGAGGTGCTGGGGTGTGGGGAGGTGCTGGGATGTGGGGAGGTGCTGGGGTGTGGGGAGGTGCTGGGGTGTGGGGGGGTGGTGGGGTGTGGGAGGTGGTGGGTTGTGGGGAGGTGGTGGGGAGTGGGGAGGTGGTGGGGGGAGGTGGTGGGGAGTGGGGAGGTGGTGGGGTGTGGGGAGGTGCTGGGGTGTGGGGAGGTGGTGGGGTGTGAGGAGGTGGTGGGGAGGTGCTGGGGTGTGGGGAGGTGGTGCTGTGTGGGGAGGTGGCGGGGTGTGGGGAGGTGGCGGGGTGTGAGGAGGTGGCGGGGTGTGGGGAGGTGGCGGGGTGTGGGGAGGTGGTGCTGTGTGGGGAGGTGGCGGCGTGTGGGGAGGTGGCGGGGTGTGGGGAGGTGGCGGGGTGTGGGGAGGTGGCGGGATGTGAGGAGGTGGCGGGGTGTGGGGAGGTGCTGGGGTGTGGGGAGGTGGTGGGGAGTGGGGAGGTGGTGGGGTGTGGGGAGGTGGTGGGGTGTGAGGAGGTGGTGGGGTGTGGGGAGTTGGTCGGGAGTGGGGAGGTGGTGGGGTGTGGGGAGGTGGTGGGATGTGAGGAGCTGGTGGGGTGTGAGGAGGTGGTGGGGAGATGGTGGGGAGTGGGGAGGTGGTGGGGAGTGGGGAGGTGGTGGGGTGTGGGGAGGTGGTGGCGTAGTGGGGAGGTGGTGGGGTGTGGGGAGTTGGTCGGGAGTGGGGAGGTGGTGGGTGTGAGGAGGTGGTGGGGTGTGGGGAGGTGGTGGGGTGTGAGGAGGTGGTGGGGTGTGGGGAGGTGCTGGGGTGTGGGGAGGTGGTGGGGAGTGGGGAGGTGGTGGGGTGTGGGGAGATGGTGGGGTGTGAGGAGGTGGTGGGGTGTGGGGAGTTGGTCGGGAGTGGGGAGGTGGTGGGGAGTGGGGAGGTGGTGGCGTAGTGGGGAGGTGGTGGGGAGTGGGGAGGTGGTGGGGAGTGGGGAGGTGGTGGCGTAGTGGGGAGGTGGTGGGGAGTGGGGAGGTGGTGGGGAGTGGGGAGGTGGTGGCGTAGTGGGGAGGTGGTGGGGAGTGGGGAGGTGGTGGGTGTGGGGAGGTGGTGGCGTAGTGGTATTGTCACTGGACTGGTAATCCAAGCAATTCCCTAGAGACCCGGGGTTGAATCCCACCACAGCTGATGGGTAAAATTTGAATTCAATAACATATCTGGAATTAAAAGTCTAATGGTCACCACAAAACCATTGTTGATTGTCTTAAAAACCCATCTGGTTCACTAATGTCCTTTGGGGAAGGAAATCTTACCTGTTCTGACCTACATGTGACTCCAGATCCACAACAACGTGGTTGACTCTTAAAGTGTCACTCAGTTCGAGGGCAATTAGGGACGGGCAACAAATGCTGGCCTTGAACATCCCAAGAACGAATAAAGAAAAAAAATGTAAACGTGGGCGACTGCATCATTATTTGCAGAATTGCAGATGGTATTGAACATGAACATCTTTACTTCCAGCCTCATAAGAATATAAACATAAGAACATAAGACCTAGGAGCAGGAGTAGGCCCTTTGAGCCTGCTCAGCCGTTCAGTGAGATCATGGCTGATCTATTGTGGACTCAGCTCCACTTTCCCACCCGAATGCCAAATTCCTTTATTCTCAAAAAACCTATCTATCTTTATCTTGAAAACATTTAATGAAGGAGCCTCAACTGCTTCACTGGGCAAGGAATTCTATAGATTCACAACCCTTTGGGTGAAGAAGTTCCTCCTTCTATTAGTCCTAAATCTACTTCCCCTTATATTGAGACTATGCCCCCTAGTTCTGCTTTCACCCGCCAGTGGAATGAACTTGCTCGCATCTATCCTATCTATTCCCTTCATAATTTTATATGTTTCTATAAGATCCCCCCCTCATCCTTCTAAATTCCAACGAGTACAGTCACAATCCTCATCCTCTCCTCGTAATTCAACCTCCTCAGCTCTGGGATTAACCTAGTGAATCTCCTCTGCACACCCTCCAGCACCAGTACATCCTTTCTCAGGTAAAGAGACCAAAACTGAATACAATAATCCAGATGTGGCCTCACTAACACCTTATACAGTTGCAGAATAATCTCCTTAGTCTTCAACTCCATCCCTCTGGCAATGAAGGACAAAACTCCATTCGCCTTCTTAATCACCTGTTGCACCTATAAGCCAACTTTTTGCGACTCATGCACTAGCACACCCAGGTCCCTCTGCACAGCAGCATGTTTTAATATTTTATCTTTTAAATAATAATCCCTTTTGCTGTTATTCCTACCTACCAAAATGGATAACCTCACATTTGTCAACATTGTATCCCCTCTGCCAGATCCTAGCCCATTCACTTAACCTAACCAAATCCCTCTGCAGACTTCCAGTATCCTCTGCACCTTTTGCTTTACCACTCATCTTAGAATCGTCTGCAAACTTGGACACCTTGCACTTGGTCCCCAACTCCAAATCATCTACGTAACCTATGATAGCAGTAAGGTAATTGCTGAAGTAGCTGAAGATAGCTGAACCAAGACACTGCCCTGAGGAAACTCTACTGCAAACTCCTGGGCTAAGATGATTGCCTTTCATTACCTATAAACATCTTTCTATGTGCTAGGTATGACTCCAACCAGTCGAGAGTTTTTTCCCTGATTCCCATTGACTTCAATTTAGCTAGTGCTCCTTGATACCACAATTAATTACGTTAATTAATGCTGGTCAAGCCAGCGCAGCCCCCACCCTTTGAATGATTTTTTAAAAAATCAATCATTATCACCTCACCTCTGGAAAAAAATAATTTTGTCTATGTTTGAACTAAGGTTGCAATGAGGTCTGGATTAGTGTGGTCCTGGCAGGGCATCGATGAGCTGATGATTGGTGAGCAAGTGTCTATTGGCATCACTGTCTACAACACTTTCTATTACTTCCCACCAAAATTGATAACTTAATACTTTTCTCCAATCAGGTTTTGTATCCCTCCCACAGTACCAAAACTGCTCTTATCAAAGTAGCAAGTAGCTACATGTGTGACTGCGACCAAACTAAACAAGCTATCCCTTCTCGACTTATCTGCAGCTTTTGTTGATCACACATCTTCCTCCAACACATACCCACATTCGTCCAACTGGGTGAAACTGCACTTGCCAGGTTTGTATTGAAGATAAAAAGCAAATTACTGCAGATGCTGGATTCTGAAACAAAAACAGAAAATGCTGGACAATCTCAGCAGGTCTGACAGCATCTGTGGAGAGAGTACGGAGCTAAAGTTTCGAGTCTGGATGTCTCTTTGTCAAAGCTGGAGAGAGCCTTGATCTTATCAAGAGAGGGCAAATGGCATACTCCTGTATATTCATAGGTAAATAATTGGTGCTGAATATTTTAGATAATGTTTATTAAATGCATTAACTGTCTCTTTTTGGAAATAGAAAGCATATTTTGAAACCCTTAACCTCTATCTGTTATGTCCCACCCTCCCTTGTTTATATGATAAATATCTTTTCTGAAATATTAAAATTATTTATCTTTTAGGTGCTACTAGACCTTTCTTTAATAAATTTAGATTACCCAATTCATTTTTCCAATTAAGGGGCAATTTAGTGTGGCCAATCCACCTAACCTGCACATCTTTGGGTTGTGGGGGCGAAACCCACACAAACACTGGGAGAATGTGCAAACTCCACACAGACAGTGACCCAGAGCCGGGATCCAACCTGGGACCTCAGCGCCGTGAGACTGCAATGCTACCACTGCACCACCGTGCTGCCCTCTGGTGCTACCAGACCTGGCAGCCCATTTCACGTTTCATTTATTTTGTAAATGTAAACAGGGCGCAATTCTCCGACCTCGTTGCACTCGAGCGAGAGCGAGAGCGCAACGAGGCCGGTGAATAGTGGGAGAGGCCGAAAACGAGAACTGCGCCAGATTCCCAACAGTTCGTGATGCAATCGTGATCTCGCTGTAGCGTGGTGAGAAACCAATTATCACCACTTAAGCCCTATTTCCATACAATTAACAGGAGCGACCCCATATCCAACGACCTCCCATGATTCATCAGCTTCCCCAGCGATTGGTCATGCTGGCGCCGATTAGTACTCCTTTTGGAAAACGTGAATCTGCCGGAAGGTCTTCTGTGAGGACCGAGAAGGTGAGTAGCACCAGCACACTTTTCGACGGCACACGCAAAGCCGTGCAGCCCTGACCCCCGTGCTGACTGTCAGACGCAGCCTCGTCAGAGGCAGGGGAACATGGGGGAGCTGGTGGCCACTGTATTATTCCATGTGTCTGAATAAAGCTCGTAGTCTTACAGTTGAAGTAGATGCTTTATTGTGAGTTTGTTCTCGCTCCAGCGCTTTTACTATGTTACATCTGAGATGCCTGTCTGTGTCCTGCTCACCAGCTGCCGTTCCTGTGAAGCGTCTGTTGACTTACTATTTGTCTATGTACATATACATCTCTGGTGCTCCCTCTAGTGGTTACTTAGTCATAGTGTATTTACATTAACCCCTTGTGTATATATAGTGATGCAGATCACTACAGCCACCATCTGCATTCCATGGGACAGGTCCGGTTCGGCATCCAGCACCCCATCCTCCCGCTCGGTGCCCATTGGACCCTGGGGTTTACCTTGGGAAGGAGGGGCAACTGGTTCAAGACCCGACTGCTCCTGCATCATCTGGCTCTGGCAGCCCTGGCGCCTCCCCATGGTCTACACCATCGTGTTAACCGGCGATGCTCCTCGGTGACTGGGACATGCTCTGCAGCGCATCGGCAATGCCTGCCTGTGACTGGGACAAGCTCTGCAGTGCATCAGCCATTTCCATATTCCAATGCGGAATAGGCCCCGCAGAACCTCATGGCCAGCCTGGTACTGGGTCACATCCCCCAGCGGGTTGGACATTCTGCCGAGATCCTTAGCCATGGCCGTCACCGACTGCACAACGCCTTGGACACCTTCACTAATGGTTCCGACGTTATGCACCAGGCTCTCCACTACGGTCGCCACCCTAACAGTGTTGCCTTCAGTGCCACGCATTGCCGGCAACATCTCCTGAATCCATACCTCTGGGCTCTGAACCTGCTGGAGCTTTGCTGGCATCTCCCTCTGAATATCCCAGCCGCACCCTATCGTCTCCATCAGCTCCGGGTAAACCTGTACATCAGCAGCAGTGTGGTGCTCGCCAGATTGTGCCCCAGATGCCTGACCACTAACATTTCCCACCGAGGTGTGTGTCTCTGCCCTGGTGCAGAGTGGGGATGACAGCTGTGATGCCTCGATCATGTTTTCCTCGGAGCTTCTCTCCGAGATGTTCTCCTGGGAAGCTGGAAAGAGGGGCACCCCAGATGGGCCGGCACAGTCTGCGGGAGGACCTGCGGGAGAATGGACATGTGGTCAGTGGGAGGGATGGGTCAGTCAGTAAGGCAATAACAACTCACGTTTGGCTGGTCCTCCGAGTGGTTCTCGGTGTATCCTCACCTCTGCGGCTTCCATCTACCTCCGCATTGGTGACTGCTCTGTCCTTGGCCACCCTATCACCTCCAAGGCCCGCTCCTCGAAGATAATGAGGATTCTTACGTCTGGCACGCCTCTGTCAATCTGGGCCCTCTCCCAACTGGGGAGAGGGAGAGCTTCTCCTACAGAGGCACAGAGGGCATCGTTAGCCACACACGTGATTCACAATAGTTGGTGGGGGTTGTGAAGGAAGGGTGGAGGGGGGGGGGGGGGGGTTGAAGGGAGACTGGGTGAAGGGAAGGTTGGGGGCCGCAGAGGTTTGGGGGGGTGGATGCTCACATGGGGGCAGAAAGGTCTCGGGGAGGGTGGGGGCATTGGTGACTACTCACCCACGCTGCCCAGTGTAGGTCATTGACCTTTTTCCAGTGCTGGAGGCCAATCCTCCTGGTTACACTCCCAGAGCGTACAACCGCCGGCCCCTCATCCCAGGCAGCACTGGCTGCCCTGTGACTCACCCTCGGGGGAACAGGACATCCCTCCTGGCCTCCACCGCATTGAGGAGCCTGGCCAGGTCCGCATCACCGAATCTTGGGGCATGTCTTCTCGGCACCATGGTTGGGAGCTGTTTGGAGTTGGCTGTGCAAGAGCTCTTTTAAATGCTGCTCAACCTTGTTAATGGGGAGCAGGAGAGCGAAGTCCCGGCGAATCAGCTGGCGAACCTTCATTTGCAGCAAGAAGCCTGTGGGGACTCGTTAAGTGGACCAATTAATGTTGAATAGCATTGCCGGCCTCGCTGGGCCGAGCGCCGGGAATCTCGCGCAGTTCCCGCTTGCTACCACACTTCTAAATCTTTCCGGAGAATCGCGCCCAGTCAAAGTTTGATAGTTGTGAGTCACTTAATCTGCTCCATTTCTTCTTCAACCTGACAGTTGGAAACAAATGTTATCTGTGATATTATGTGATGGGGGGGGGGGGGGGTTTGCATCTTAATTCATTAGTTCACAGTTTTTGTTTTTTCTGCAAATTTCACCCTGTTCAGTTTTGTTGGTCGGCTACAAAACAATTCCGCCTCCACTTCAGGTTCCCTCCTGTATGGCTATTATACAGCTATGTTTAACTGTGGGGAAGAATAGAGCAGAGCTTCATCCTGCACTTATCAACATCCATCTTTTAGCAAGAATCTGGAATAGTGATCAGGAGCAAGAACCCTGACTGATTTTCCCCACATTAATTTAAAATAAATAATGGAACTATGCAAAGCAATTAGAATGTACATCATGCAAAGTTGAGTAGAGCAATTGCAACGCCCCAGTACCAATCTGGAGAGACAAACCAATCACTGGGACAGTCTGATTGCTGTACAAGATTTCATTAGTTTCAATCTCATCCTTTTGTACCAATTCAGTCTGCTTTCCTCGTTTTGGTATGACCCTCCTCCAAAGAATACTACTTGTAGTGGGCATGCTTATTGTTTGCAGATTAAGTTACCTCAAAATTGACGCAAGATTGAAACTAGCTCAATAATCCTCTGTGGTAGCGAACACAACCCAGTGTAATCACTATAGGGGCTAGGATTATTTCTACTAAATAACAGACCTAACCAAATATGCACTCGTGATGACATCTCTTCAGTGTGTAGTTTGTCTAGGTTACTTGATTTCTTCAATGATTTGGGTAGCACAGTGGTTAGCACAGTTGCTTCACTGCTCCAGAGTCCCAGGTTCGATACCAGCTTGGGTCACTGTCTGTGTGGAGTCTGCACGTTCTCCTGTGTCTGCGTGGGTTTCCTCCGGCTTCCTCCCACGGTTCAAGGATGTGCAGATTGGGTGGATTGGCCATGCTAAATTGCCCTTAGTGCCCAAAAAAGCTGGGGCAGGGTTACTCGGTTATGGGGATAGGGTGGAGGTGTGGGCTTGGGTGGAGTGCTCTTTCCTGGGGCCGGTGCAGACTCGATGGGCCGAATGGCCTCCTTCTGCACTGTAAAGTCTATGATCTATGATCTACAGCATCTCTGCAAGTGCCCAGCTAACTGAATACATACAAGGGAATCACACCTGGGCACTCATGGTCTCTGAGGTTCTGTTATACACTGCCTTGACAAGTTGAGCCATCGGGAACCTCTTTTCATTTATGTCAAACTGTCACCATGTGCAATGAGTTATCAATGTTATATATGAAGTCTATCGTGACTTTTCCCTACACACTTGAGACAAAATTATGCTCACATCTGATCGCAATAAATGATAATGTTAACACCAATCAGACAGAACTGAAGCACTATTTTAATGCTCTATTTATTTGCCTATTTTTGAAATAATAAAATAAAAAATGCCCAAGGGAGACACTTTGACTTGTGTTAACCTGGGCCTTCACACAGAAGATGCACTTCAGGGCTGTTAATTTCTTATTTGTTGCCAGCTTCAGCAGACAGACTAACAGCTTGTCTCAGATAAACAGTATCACAGCAACAGCTTCCACCCCCCACCCCCCCCCCCCCCCCCCCCCCTGAGCTCTGTCTTCAGGCTTTAAATACCCACTAGCTGGATGGAGAAGAAAAACACTGCCTGCTCCATTTACCTGGAGTGAGCCCCAGCTGAGGTATTAGAGAGAGAGTTCCACATTTTCTGAGAGAGACATTTAAAAAGGTTCTGTTCACTTCTAAGTTCAAATTGGAACTGAAAGCAAAAACACCCAGTCCCACAAGGTCAGGGACATTCCGGAATGATTAGCATCAAGGATCTGTTAAGTCCCGGGAATTTAAAGTAACTGGTTGGCTGCCAGCTAAGTCCATCAAAATGTGTCATCCCTGGACCAAACCAAGCTGCATATCTCATCAGGGGGTTTCCTGAGGTCACACCAACAAGTACAATGGCCATGGGTGTCCCATTTGTTTTTAAAATTAAAAGTGCAGTCCATCTGAAAGGCATAAGTCCCAGCAACTGTCCAGGCACACAAGTTATAAAAGCAAAGAATAATAGAAAATAAAAGGAATAAGCTAGGGAAACCAGGTTTAAACAGAAGGATCCTTACAAGGTGCAGACGAGGACATGAAGCAGCACTGATACGGTGAAATAGAAAAAGAGCTGTGGGAGGGGGCCGGAGTAGGACTGGAATAAAGAATGTTCCACATACCCCATAAAAAGACAAGAATAACTGGATCCCATAGCCACACCTTTTATTTGCAGGAATTGAAACAAGTTAAAGAAAAAATTGTTGAGTGAGAGAGCAAGTTCAGCTAGGTGGAGGAGAATAGTGGTGGACGGGGAGTGTTCAGGCCTCTGCTCAAGGAAGAAAAGGCCTCAGAGCCTTCTGGAAGGGATTGGAGGTGTCGAGGAATTGAATGTCCATAGTGAAGAGGAAGCGGCTAGAGCCAGGACACTGAAAATTGTTAATATAACTTTGGGCATCAGAGGAATCGCAATAGGGCAGCACGGTAATAATAATAATCGCTTTTTGGCACAAGTAGGCTTCAATGAAGTTACTGTGAAAAGCCCCTGGTCGCCACATTCCGGCACATGTTCGGGAAGGCCGGTATGGGAATTGAATCCATGCTGCTGGCCTTGTTCTGGATTATAAAACAGCTGTTTAGCCCACTGTGCTAAACCAACCGCAGTGGTTAGCACTGTTACTTCACAGCGCCAGGGTCCCAGGTTCGATTCCCGGCTTGGGTCACTGTCTGTGTGGAGTCTGCACATTCTCCCCGTGTCTGCGTGGGTTTCCTCCGGGTGCTCTGGTTTCCTCCCACAAGTCCCGAAAGACATGCTTGTTAGGTGAATTGGACATTCTGAATTCTCCCTCAGTGTACCCGAACAGGCGCCAGAGTGTGGTGACTAGGGGATTTTCACATTAACTTCATTGCAGTGTTAATGTAAGCCTACTTGTGACACTGATAAAGATTATTGTTATTTTTAAATGCAGGTGGGAAGAGACTAGACGAGGAGCGAGAGAATGGAGTCAAGATAGGAAGAAATGAGTTCTGTGGAGCAGGAACAGGCTGATATTATGGGTCGACCAGTTCTGTTTGTGGATTTTGGGAAGGAGGTATAAGTGGGCTGTGTGGGGTCAGGGGACTTTGAGGTTGGATGCTGTGGAGGGAAGATCTCCAGAGATTAGATCAGGGGAGGACTTGTTGGAGGGGTCAGCTTACTGTCCTTTTTGTACCCTACACATTCCCACTGAACCAATTGGAGAGGAAGGCACAGCTGAGAAATGTTATGAACAGTCAATTGTGGTACCCTAACTCATGTGCCTTTTGGAGAGGGTATAAACCCAGTTCAAAGATGTGCAAGTTAGGTGAATTGCTAAATTGCCCCTTAGTGTGTCCCAACGTTAGGTGGAGTTACAGGAATAGGGAGGGAGAGTGGGCTAGACTCGATGGGCCAAATGGCCTCCTTCTGCCCTGTAGGGATTCTATGACTCTATGAAACCCATTGAAGCCATTGTAGAATTGGCTTCCAAAGACCTTTGTCCCGCTCATGGAAACCCCAAGAGTAAGAGGGAATCAATTAAAAAAAGGTCATGAGCCAAAATGCTGGGGCGGGATTCTCCGTTACTGAGACTAAGTGTTGACTCCAGGGCAGAATTTGTAGAGTTCTACCACAGCAAAACTGGTGCTGCACCTGGACTGATTCAGCAACCATTGAGGGGCTAGCACCAGCGCCACGTGGAACGATTGATTCCAATGAAAAACAGTGTCTGATTCACCAGGCCAATGATTGACACTCAGGAGGCTGACAAGCTGCAGCCGCATATACACACTTCACTCCCCACACACACTTATCCCAGCCAACAAGATGGCACTGGTTCCGCTGGAGCACCCATCCCATTGATGGATTGGTTGGGGCCAGAGGGCACCTTGGGGGCTGGGCACTAGGTGGCTTGCGGAGCTGCATGGCTGTCTTGCAGGCTGTGTAATGATATGTGTATAATCAAGTTAGTGAAGGGTTAACAATTACATCTCTGTGCAAATCAAACACTAGAGGACATTACCACTTCTCTGTATTTAAGTCAGACCCTTAGGGAATTCTGGGAGTAGAATAAGGAGAAAGCAAGATGATAGCATTAGAATAAGATTAGAGTAGATCGAGTTAACACAAGGTTAGATCATAGTGTAGTTAGTGACTATTTAGATTATTGGACACTGTAAGACATTCAATATTACTTAATTATTATCTGTAGCTCAGTAAAGTGTGCAAACTTCATTTAATTGATAGTGTTATAATAAATTAGTTTTGTTTCAATCGTTTAATTGGTGAATTCTTTGTCAACAACACATCGGATCATTCCAGAAGAAAGGACAAAGAATACAACATAATACCAAGAATGGTAATATAACAGGCTGCAGCAATGGTGTTCTGTGCTCGTCCACCCCGACCCCACAGCCCGCCTTCTGGACACCCCGGCCAGCGGCACAACTGTCAGAACACTATGGCAATGTTGGACACTTTCTGTATCTCTTCTCTCCTCCTCAGCAGCCACAACTCCTGCTTCACGATTTTGAAAGCACAAGTGAACCTTGCCATCAGGGATCCTCCTTGGTGGTGGTGGAGAAGCGTGGTGGTCCTGGAGAATAAAGGTCAGGGCCTGTTAATGATATGCAAACGGCATTTATTGTATGTGCTGAGTGGAACGCATTGACCCCACTGTCGAGGCACCCGGGAATTGTGATTTGGTGTGCACCCAGCGCCCGGCACGATTTTGGCATCAAAAGCGATTCTCCGCATAATCGCCTTTCCTGATTTTGCCGTCAGCCCATATGTATAATGGCCCTGAGACTCTAAAACATGCAGCTGGCAGTTTAAAATTTTGAAGGCCCTCTCTCTCACAATATTTTGTAATGTGAGTGCAAATTGGAGCTCCTGTGTAATCCTAAGGATCGTTTGCGTTCAATAATGAAGAGGATCACAAAAGTATGATGAAGTGATGAGGCACTTTGATAAACATTGTTCCCCTAAAAAGAATGAGACGTTTGAGTGATACATGTTCTATATGCGTACCCAAAAACCTGGCGAATCATTTGACAGTTTTGTCACAGACTTGAGGCTGAAGGCCCAGTCATGCAACTTCAGCGACCTGAAACCTTTGTTGATCCGCGACGAAATTGCCTTTGGTGTAGCTAATGATAAGCTTCGGGAACGATTATTGCGGGAAGATGATTTGGTGCTAGAACAGGCAGTGAAGATTTGCTAGGTGAGCAAGATAGCTGCACAGAGAATAGGTGCACTCTGCTCGAAAGATTTTGGGCCCAACTCGGAAGAAGAAGCCGGAGCCATTAGTGCTGTGACTCTTGTCATGAAGAAACATGGTCTCAGTACAGGCAGTCATTTTAAGCAGCTGACAGGAGCCGCTGCCACCATCTTGTGCCAAATGTGTGGCACTTGACATGTCCCACGGCAATGTCCAGCTTTTGGAAAAGTTTGTTCTAGGTGCAGCCGTATTGGGCATTTTGCAAAACAATGTTTTGCGCGTTCGACAATGGCCATGCATGAGCAGTGCATGTAGTTGATGAGATAAATACCAAAGAACAGTTTTTCATCGATCTTATCGCAGCGAGGAACCAGAAGAGTCCGAAAAACAATGATGAAAACAAAATCTTAACAAATACTGAATATAGTAAAAACTTTCCGAAGACCTTTACATCTAAATTGAAATTGATGGTAATATTGAATAATTCTTTAATACATTGTGACTTTGACCCTAAACCGACAGCGAACCTCATGAGTCGGTCTGCTTTGCAAAAGCTGAACGTGCAGAGCAAATTTGCTGATCGGCCAAGGCTGATGAACAATAACTATGGAGACGTTTAATGTTTGCGAATTGGTGCTCTCCGTGGCAGACATGAAGCACACACTACTTTTTCATATTGTAGACATGAATGTTGACTCTGTACTTGGAGTAAAATCATGTGAATCCCTGAATCTAGTTGAGCAACTATATGTCTTCAAGAAGATGGCTGATCGGCTGAACACTTTGGATCCCAACAAGACATTACAGTATGCAGAGTGTGGTTGTCACCACTAGCTGTATTATATATATTACGGTAAGACACATATACTAGAAGTACATGGGTGCTGGCTCCACCCAGTAGGAGGCGTATAAATGTGTGTGCTCGCCGGTGCTGCAGTCATTCTGGTCACAGCTACAGGAGGCACAACATCTTTGCTCAATAAAGCCTCGATTATTCCACTACTCACGTCTTTGTGGTAATTGATAGTGCATCATCCAGTGTATGAAAATTTGGAAGAAGAACTAATGGAAGAGGACAAATCAGATGAGGGGGCGGAACTGCCAGTGAGCATTCCGCAATTCTGGTTGACAGTCTTCAAGAACGTGCATAGGCTCAATGTCATGATACGAGAACATGACGAGCCCGTATTAAAGCATCTGCAAAATGTGAGTGTAAATGGACAGAGCATAGGAAGCCATAGAGCTTCACTCTGGAGTTTACATTCGAGCTAAATGAGTATTTCACAAATGAGAAGATTCAGCAAGACTGCTTTGAATATTTCACAGATATTCAAGGTTTTCTCCAGATGTACTTTTTTTTTTGAAAGCTTGCATGTTGCAATGAAAAGTTTCGCATTAAAAAATATTGTTTATCTTTGGTAGAAACACCCAACAAAGTAAAATCCGTATGATGGAGGATTCCGATTCTTGGTAATCCCATGCTGCCAAACTTGACCAAATCCATTCGATTGTCCTATGTTTTTAAGCAGACTGAAATCCTCCTGTGTGATAGTACCAATTCACTTTCCTTTGAGTGCTTATTTGAATGAGAAAGCAGACACAACCGAATAGCACAGATGTGACAGGCCAATAGGCAGCCTCCTGTGCTGTAACCATGTTTAATTCAAGGTAAGCCAGACTTACAGTCTGTTATTATTGCTGCTCTAAAAGTCTTGTCGACAAGCTAAGTTGGGTGTCATAAATACAATGTTGCTTGTTTAAGCTGTATTCAGCTTCATATAGGGTTTAATAAAGACCATGGGAAAATCATCTGGACTTGTGGCATGAACATGTCAACGGAAAGTGACTCTCCAACTGAATAAGAAGGATGGCCTAGAAGAGGATTTAATGAACTCCGCATTAATATGCCGTTAGTAATGTTGGTGTGTTTTGATGGTTCCACAGAGTAATCAGTAACAACAGCCAATCAAATAATACATCGTGAATTTCAGGTGCATTTTAGCCCTTTCCATTTGCACAAATTTGAATTGTTACTGAAAGATATTTCATAGAATTTATTTCATAGAATTTACAGTGCAGAAGGAGGCCATTCAGCCCATCGGGTCTGCACCGGCTCTTGGAAAGAGCACCCTACCCAAGCCCATACCTCCACCCTATCCCCATAACCCAGTAACCCCACCTAACACCAAGGGCAATTTGGACACTAAGGGCAATTTAGCATGGCCAATCCACCTAACCTGCACATCTTTGGACTGTGGGAGGAAACCGGAGCACCCGGAGGAAACCCACGCAGACACGGGGAGAACGTGCAGACTCCACACAGACAGTGACCCAAGCCGGGAATCGAACCTGGGACCCTGGAGCTGTGAAGCATTTGTGCTATCCACAATGCTACCGTGCTGCCCAATTGTGCACCCCAAATGGTAAAAAGATAAATGTGAGATATAAACGAAAGGGAAAATGCTGGAAAATCTCAGCAAGTCTGGCAGCATCTGTAGGGAGAGAAAAGAGCTAACGTTTCGAGTCCGATGACTCTTTGTCAAAGCTAGCAGGCTAGAGTGGGAAATATTTATACTGTGGAGTAGGAATGAAAGATGAGTCACAACCACAGAAACCCAGGGAAACGGGGTGCTAATGGCCACAGAAACCAAGGGGAAGGAGTGCTAATGGCAGTCCCCAGAGAGGACAAAAGATGTGAAAGGTCAAACAGCAGGGAGACATCAGAGGATGAACTGTAGGTGTTGGGGGAGGGGAAGGGGGAAGCAAAGAGGAGAAAGGTGCAGGAAAGAAAGAAATGGTAACAGACAGTTAAAATGAAATGAAAACAAATGGGTCGAGGTGGGGCTGGTCATCTGAAGTTGTTGAATTCGATGTTCAGGCCGGAAGGCTGTAGTGTGCCTAACCGGAAGATGAGATGTTGTTCCTCCAGTTTGCGTTGCGCTTCACTGGAACATTGCAGCAGGCCAAGAACAGACATGTGGGCATGGGAGCAGGGTCTTTTGTTAAAATGGCAAGCAACAGGAAGGTCAGGATCCTGAATGCAAACAGACCAAAGATGCTCAGCAAAGCGATCACCCAATCTGCGTTTGGTCTCTCCGATATAGAGGAGACCACATTGGGAGCAGCGAATGCAATAGACCAGATTGAAAGAGGTGCAAGTGAAACGCTGCTTAACCAGGAATGAGTGTTTTGGGCCTGGGATGTTAAGCATGGAAGAGGTAAAGGGGCAGGTGTTACACCTTCTGCAATTGCATGGGAAGGTGCCATGGGTGATGGGAGAGGTACTGGGTATGGTGGAGGAGTGGACTAGATTGTCTCGGAGGGAACGGTCTCTGCGGAATGCTGACAGAGGGAGTGAAGGGAAGATGTGTTTGGTGGTGGCATCACGCTGGAGTTGGCGAAAATGGCGGAGGATTATGCTTTGCATACGGAGGCTGGTGGGATGAAATGTGAGAACGAGGGGGACTCTATCTTTGTTCTGGGAGGAGGGGAGGGGGCGAGGGTAGTGGCGCAGGAGATGGACCGCACACTGTTGAGGGCCCTGTCAACAACTGTCGGTGGGAAATAACGGTTGAGGAAGAAGGAACACATTTTCAAAGCACCATTTTGGAAAGTGGCATCATCGGAACAAATGCAACGGAGGCGAAGGAGTTGAGAGAAAGGGATGGCATCCTTACAGGGTGTAGGGTGTGAGGAGCTGTAGTCCAGATAGCTGTGGGAGTCAGTGGGTTTGTAGTGGATATTAGTGGATAGTCTATTGCCGGAAATGGAGACAGAAAGATCAAGGAAAGGAAGGGAAGTGTCTGAGATTGTCCAGGTGAAAGTGATGGAGGGGTGGAAACTGGAAGCGAAGTTGATGAATTTTTCCAGTTCCGGGCGAGAGCATGACGCGGCACCAAAATAGTCATCAATGTATCGGTAAAGGAGTTGTGGCAGGGGGCCCGGATAGGCCTGGAACAAGGAATGTTCGACATACCCCATAAAAAGGCAAGCGTAGCTAGGACCCATGCGGGTACCCATTGCTACACCTTTGATTTGGAGAAAGTGAGATGAGTTAAAAGAGAAGATGTTGAGAGATAGAACGAGTTCAGCCAGGCGGAGGAAAGTGTTTGTGGATGGGAATTGTCCAGGTCTCTTTTTGAGAAAGAAGCGAAGGGCTCTCAGCCCATCCTGGTGTGGGATGGAGGTGTAGAGGGATTGCACATCCATGGGGAATAGAATGCGGTTCGGGCCCGTGAACTGGAAGCTGTCAATATGACGCAGGGCATCAGAGGAATCCCGGATGTAGGTGGGGAGGGAATGGACCAGAGGAGTGAGGATGGAGTCAGGATAAGAGGAAATAAGTTCGGTGGGGCAGGAGCATGCTGACATAATGGGCCGGCCGGGACAGTCCTTTTTGTGGATTTTGGGAAGTGGGTAAAAGCAGGCTGTACGGGATTGGGGGACTATGAGGTTGGAAGCCATAGGGGGAAGGCATCCGGAGGAAATGTGGTCACTAACGGTGTTGGAGATAATGGTTTGATGTTCAGTGGTCTGGTCATGGTCCAGGGGGAGGTAAGAGGAAGTATCGGAGAGTTGGCGCTCAGCCTCTGCGAGATAGAGGTCAGTGTGCCAGACGACAACAGCACCCCCTTTGTCGGCAGGTTTGATGACAAAGTCGGGGTTAGACCTGACAGAGTGAAGAGCAGAAAGTTCAGAGAGGTTGGAATGGGTGAGGGGGGGCAGAAAGATTAAGACAGCCAATGTCCCATCGACAGTTCTCAATGAAAAGATCAAAGGCAGGTAATTGTCCCGGCGGGGGGTCCACTTGGAGGCAGAATGTTGGAGGCACATGATAGGATCAGTGGAACGGGAGGAGAATTCTTGCCCAAAGAAGTGGGCACGGAGACGAAGGCGACGAAAGAAGAGTTCAACATCATGTCGAGCCCGGAATTCATTGAGGTGGGGGAACGTAAGGGTACAAAGCTGAGTCCTTTGCTGAGAACAGCACGCTTAGCCTCAGAGAGGGGAAGGTCAGAGGGTATGGTGAACAAGGGCTGGGATTGGGAGAAATGAGGTACGAGGGATTGGGACTGGTGGAGGGCCTGGGATGAGCAGCGGTGTTGATACTGGGAGAAATGGAGTACAAGGGATTGGGACTGGTGGAGGGTCTGGGATGGGCAGCGGTGTTGATACTGGGAGAAATAGGGTACGAGGGATTGGGACTGGTGGAGGGCCTGGGATGGGCAGTGGTGTTGATACTGGGAGAAATAGGGTACGAGGGATTGGGACTGGTGGAGGGCCTGGGATGGGCAGTGGTGTTGATACTGGGAGAAATGGAGTACGAGGGATTGGGACTGGTGGAGGGCCTGGGATGGGCAGTGGTGTTGATACTGGGAGAAATGGAGTACGAGGGATTGGGACTGGTGAAGGGTCTGGGATGGGCTGTGGTGTTGATGAGTTGTTGAAGCTTGCGTTCCTTACGATCTGTAAGAAACAGGAAAAGATTCTTTTTAAGACGTCGAATGATGCAAAGGATGAAGTGAAACTGGGGACAGGGACAGCTTTGAGAGAGAGAAAGACAATGCTGCTGGAGAGAGATGTCGAATGTCTTCATGTGGCGGCGCATGGCACTGAGTGTGGCTTTCAGGATGCGGCAAGAGCAGCAGTTGGAGGAATGTTGTATATCCTGGAGGTACCTGTAATCCTGGAGGTTACATGCAGGGTGAAATTTAAGTTGAAATCCCCGTGGAGTAAGTCGGAGACGAAGACGGTCACTGAGGAAGGAAATATGGCTGTGGAAGCACGTCTTGGTAAATACCTTGTCCAACACTAAGAGAGAAATGGAAAGCAGTGAAGTAGGATAGTGAGGGAGGGACTTACGGAAATCCTGTCGGAGAGAAGAGCAGTACTTCTTCAGGGTCAGCATTCCTGGAAGAATGTGAGATATAGTTCAGCTTGAATGAGGAAATTTATATGCCATGAATATAAAAAGGTTCAGACAATTAAATATGCAGAGTATGCATTTAGCCTATGTTTTAAACACACACACACACACACACACACACACATACACAAATATAATAGAGCAGGGAACATAGGCATTCTGTGGAGTGGTTAGCATTTTGCTTCACAGCACCAGGGTCCCAGGTTCGATTCCTGGCTTGGGTCACTGTCTGTGCAGAGTCTGCACGTTCTCCCCGTGTCTGCGTGGGTTTCCTCCAGATGCTCCGGTTTCCTCCCACAAATCCTGAAAGATGTACTGTTCGGTAATTTGGACATTCTGAATTCTCCCTCTGTGTACCTGAACAGGCGCTGGAATGTGACGACTAGGGGCTTTTCACAGTAACTTCATTGCAGTGTTAATGTAACCCTACTTGTGACAATAAAGATTATTATCATTCGCACTCATTCTGTCCTAAACATAAAAAATTGTCGCAGAAATATGCACCTCAACTGTCCTCGTTAGCTGAACGATAAAACCATACCCAATGGCCAATCATAAAAAGCACACCGGTTGGCTGAACACTAGGAGCGTACTGTTCTCAACAGTACAATTGTACCAATTGGCTGAAAAATAAACCCCGAAGAAAACAAACCATTTTAAAAAGTAGCATTTAATTAACTGAGTTGTCGTGTCCATCTCCTTTCCACAGATCATCGTGCCTCCCTCACGGGATCGCCTCTGTGATCATTTGAGCTATTGCCAGCCTCTTTGAAGACTCGTTTACGTGCCAGCCTCTTGTTTCTTTTCCTCTTTGCTCTGTGCCTTGGGAAGGCCTGTGTCCATGACTGCCACACTTGTGTCACCAGTATCTTTCTTTTGCGCTTCCTTACATGATGGTGTTTTCTACTTGCCACTGTTTCCTTTGCTGGTTTGTTGGTGGGATAAGCTAGCTCTCCCAGTCTTCTCCTCTTTCTTCACTTCATTTTGAACATAAGAACATAAGAACATAAGAACTAGGAGCAGGAGTAGGCCATCTGGCCCCTCGAGCCTGCTCCGCCATTCAATTAGATCATGGCTGATCTTTTGTGGACTCAGCTCCACTTTCCGACCTGAACACCATAACCCTTAATCCCTTTATTCTTCAAAAAACTATCTATCTTTACCTTAAAAACATGTAATGAAGGAGCCTCAACTGCTTCAGTGGGCAAGGAATTCCATAGATTCACAACCCTTTGGGTGAAGAAGTTCCTCCTAAACTCAGTCCTAAATCTACTTCCCCTTATTTTGAGGCTATGTCCCCTAGTTCTGCTGTCACCCGCCAGTGGAAACAATCTGCCCGCATCTATCCTATCTATTCCCTTCATAATTTTTAATGTTTCTATAAGATCCCCCCTCATCCTTCTAAATTCCAATGAGTACAGTCCCAGTCTACTTAACCTCTCCTCATAATCCAATCCCTTCAGCTCTGGGATTAACCTAGTGAATCTCCTCTGCACACCCTCCAGCGCCAGTACGTCCTTTCTCAAGTAAGGAGACCAAAACTGAACATAATACTCCAGGTGTGGCCGCACTAACACCTTATACAATTGCAACATAACCTCCCTAGTCTTAAACTCCATACCTCTAGCAATGAAGGACAAAATTCCATTTGCCTTCTTAATCACCTGTTGCACTTGTAAACCAACCTTCTGTGACTCATGCACTAGCACACCCAAGTCTCTCTGAACAGCGGCATGCTTTAATATTTTATTGTTTAAATAATAATCCCGTTTGCTGTTATTCCTACCAAAATGGATAACCTCACATTTGTCAACATTGTATTCCATCTGCCAGACCCGAGCCCATTCACTTAACCTATCCAAATCCCTCTGCAGACTTCCAGTATCCTCTGCACTTTTCGCTTTACCACTCATCTTAGTGTCATCTGCAAACTTGGACACATTGCCCTTGGTCCCCAACTCCAAATCATCTATGTAAATTGTGAACAATTGTGGGCCCAACACGGATCCCTGAGGGACACCACTAGCTACTGATTGCCAACCAGAGAAACACCCATTTATCCCAACTCTTTGCTTTCTATTAATTAACCAATCCTCTATCCATGCTACTACTTTACCCTTAATGCCATGCATCTTTATCTTATGCAGCAACCTTTTGTGTGGCACCTTGTCAAAGGCTTTCTGGAAATCCAGATATACCACATCCATCGGCTCCCCGTTATCTACTGCACTGGTAATGTCCTCAAAAAATTCCACTAAATTAGTTAGGCATGACCTGCCTTTTACGAACCCATGCTGCGTCTGCCCAATGGGACAATTTCTATCCAGATGCCTCGCTATTTCTTCCTTGATGATAGATTCCAGCATCTTCCCTAAAACCGAAGTTAAGCTCACTGGCCTATAATTTCCTGCTTTCTGCCTACCTCCTTTTTTAAACAGTGGCGTCACGTTTGCTAATTTCCAATCCACCGGGACCACCCCAGAGTCTAGTGAATTTCGGTAAATTATCACTAGTGCATCTGCAATTTCCCTAGCCATCTCTTTTAGCACTCTGGGATGCATTCCATCAGGGCCAGGAGACTTGTCTACCTTTAGCCCCATTAGCTTGCCCATCACTCCCTCCTTAGTGATAACAATCCTCTCAAGGTCCTCACCTGTCATAGCCTCATTTCTATCAGTCGCTGGCATGTTATTTGTGTCTTCCACTGTGAAGACCGACCCAAAAAACCTGTTCAGTTCCTCAGCCATTTCCTCATTTCCCATTATTAAAACTCCCTTCTCATCCTCTAAAGGACCAATATTTACCTTAGCCACTCTTTTTTGTCTTATATATTTGTAAAAACTTTTACTGTCTGTTTTTATATTCTGAGCAAGTTTACTCTCATACTCTATCTTACTCTTCTTTATAGCTTTTTTAGTAGCTTTCTGTTGCCCCCTAAAGATTTCCCAGTCCTCTAAACTCCCAGAAATCTTTGCCACTTTATATGCTTTTTCCTTCAATTTGATACTCTCCCTTATTTCCTTAGATATCCACGGTCGATTTTCCCTCTTTCTTCCGTCCTTCCTTTTTGTTGGTATAAACCTTTGCTGAGCACTGTGAAAAATCGCTTGGAAGGTTCTCCACTGTTCCTCAACTGTTCCACCATAAAGTCTTAGCTCCCAGTCTACCTTAGCTAGTTCTTCTCTCATCCCCTTGTAATCTCCTTTGTTTAAACACAAAACACTAGTATTTGATTTTACTTTCTCACCCTCCATCTGTATTTTAAATTCCACCATATTGTGATCGCTCCTTCCGAGAGGATCCCTAACTATGAGATCATGAATCAATCCTGTCTCATTACACAGGACAAGATCTAGGACCGCTTGTTCCCTCGTAGGTTCCATTACATACTGTTCTAGGAAACTATCGCGGATACATTCTATAAACTCCTCCTCACGGTTGCCTTGACCGACCTGGTTAAACCAATCGACATGTAGATTAAAATCCCCCATGATAACTGCTGTACCATTTCTACATGCATCAGTTATTTCTTTGTTTATTGCCTGCCCCACCATCTCGTTACTATTTGGTGGCCGATAGACTACTCCTATCAGTGACTTTTTCGCCTTACTATTCCTGATTTCCACCCAAATGGATTCAACCTTATCCTCCATAGCACCGATGTCATCCTTAAATAACAGAGCAACACCACCTCCCTTACCATCCACTCTGTCCTTCCGAATAGTTTGATACCCTCGGATATTTAACTCCCAGTCGTGACCATCCTTTAACCATGTTTCAGTAATGGCCACTAAATCATAGTCATTCACGATGATTTGTGCCACCAACTCATTTACTTTATTCCGAATACTACGAGCATTCAGGTAAAGTACACTTATGTTGGTTTTTTTTACCTCTGTTTTGAATCTTAACATCTCCAGTTTTATTCCTTTTGTTATTACTGGGCCTATTCACTGTGCTCCCCTCAGTCACTGTACCTTGTACTGTTGCCCTTATGGATTTCTGACTATGTCTTCTCTGCCTTGCACTTTTCCCCTTACTTCCTTTTGTTTCTGTCCCTGTTTTACTACCTTCCAACTTCCTGCATTGGTTCCCATCCCCCTGCCACATTAGTTTAAACCCTCCCCAACAGCTCTAGAAAACACCCCCCCCCCCTAGGACATCGGTTCCAATCCTGCCCAAGTGCAGACCGTCCGGTTTGTACTGGTCCCACCTCCCCCAGAACCGGTCCCAATGCCCCAGGAATTTGAATCCCTCCCTCTTGCACCATCTCTCGAGCCACGCATTCATCCTATCTATCCTGACATTCCTACTCTGACTAGCTCGTGGCACTGGTAGCAATCCTGAGATTACTACCTTTGAGGTCCTACTTTTTAGTTTAACTCCTAACTCCCTGAATTTCACTTGTAGGACCTCATCCCGTTTTTTACCTATATCGTTGGTGCCTATGTGCACCACGACAGCTGGCTGTTCACCCTCCCCCCCCCCCCCCCCCAGAATGTCCTGCAGCCACTCCGAGACATCCTTGACCCTTGCACCAGGGAGGCAACATACCATCCTGGAGTCTCGATTGCGTCCACAGAACCGCCTGTCTATTCCCCTTACGATCGAGTCCCCTATCACTATAGCCCTGCCATTTTTCTTCCTGCCCTGCTGTGCAGCAGAGCCAGCCACGGTGCCATGAACCTGGCTGCTGCTGCCTTCCCCTGGTGAGCCATCTCCCTCAACAGTATCCAAAGCGGTATATCTGTTTTGCAGGGAGATGACCGCAGGGGACACCTGCACTGCCTTCCTACTCTTGCTCTTTCTTTTGGTCACCCATTTTCTATCTCCCTCAGTAACCTTCACCTGCGGTGTGACCAACTCGCTAAACGTGCTATCCACGACCTCCTCAGCATCGCGGATGCTCCAAAGTGAGTCCATCCGCAGCTCCAGAGCCGTCAAGCGGTCTAACAAGAGCTGCAACTGAACACACTTATTGCACGTGAAGGAGCCAGGGACAGTGGACGTGTCCCTGAGCTCCCACATCGCACACGAGGAGTATGACATGGGTCTGGGATCTCCTGCCATGTCTTAAACCCTTGGTAAACTTAAACAACTACAATTTCAAAATAAAAATAAATAAATTAGACAATGAAAAGAAAAAGAGAGACTACTTACCAGTCACTTACCAGGGTTAAAGAGCACCTCCTCACACTCTGCACCGAATTACCTCACTGCACCAAATTACCAAGTTTCAATCTCCCACTCTGTATGAGTCTCACTCTGGATGAGTCTCCTGGAAAAGTGCTCGCTTACTGTGTGCGCTGTCTGTCTGTCTTTTATACAGACCTCAGCTAACCGATGACTCAAAAAATACCTTAACTTCAAAGAGAAGAATACAATGTGCCCCTAAACAGGCCTCAGGTGATTGCCAGATAACTGCCTCTCAGCAATTAGGGTGGGGGCAGCTTCAACCAATCAGACACTAAGCTCCACACTGCACTTTTAACTGAAAAACAGCAGAATTAGATTTTCCACTTACCTTTACTGATTTACCTCACTGCACCAAATTACCAAGTTTCAATCTCCCACCCTGTATGAGTCTCACTCCGGATGAGTCTCCTGGAAAAGTGCTCGCTTACTGTGTGCGCTGTCTGTCTGTCTTTTATACAGACCTCAGCTAACCGATGACTCAAAAAATACCTTAACTTCAAAGAGAAGAATACAATGTGCCCCTAAACAGGCCTCAGGTGATTGCCAGATAACTGCCTCTCAGCAATTATGGTGGGGGCAGCTTCAACCAATCAGACACTAAGCTCCACACTGCACTTTTAACTGAAAACATGTTGATAGATTTTTTTGTATCTCTTGCTTTTGTGTTGCTTTTGTGTTTTGCGTAGCAGCCTCTGGCAGGGTGCTGGTTGTTACCGTGTGCTGAGAAGTCTGCAGAGTTTCAGGCATCGCGTCATCTCTGGGTGGTATGACCACGTCCACTTCTGTGGCCTCACCAACATGTTGGAACACCTCGGTTTCTGGTGCCTGAGTGAAGGTTGGAACTGGGGGTGCAGGTATCACCTCTTCTTGGCTCGCTGGAGCATCACTCATCTGCTCAACGTCACTTGAGATGACAATGCTCTCTGGTTGAGCTGATCCAGGCAGTGGGTCATCTTTGTCAAACTCACCAATGTGTGAGTAGTCGGTGGAGTTGCATAATGAAATTGTCATCAGCTCTTCCTCGGGGTCAGTCTCAGAGTTGCCTATACATTAGTGATAGAACAAAGAGCAAAAAAAATTAAAGCACATGGACAGGCACTTTGGCCTTCCAAGCCTGCACCAACCATGTTACCCATCTGAACTAAAACCCCCAACCTTCCGGGGACCATATCCCTCTATTACCATCCAATTCATGTATTTGTCAAGATGCCCCTTAAAAGTCACTACCTCCCCCGGCAGAGACTGACTTGGATTTGTACTTTCTGGAAAGACGGGACGATTCAAGAAAGGATCAGGTCCACAAATTTAAGATTAAAGACAAACAATAAAAAGTAAAAACAAAACATACTGAAAACACTCTGATCTGTGGAGAGAGAAAGCAAGTTAACCAATCAGGGGGCAGCAGGGTAGCATGGTGGTTAGCATAAATGCTTCGCAGCTCCAGGGTCCCAGGTTCGATTCCCGGCTGGGTCACTGTCTGTGTGGAGTCTGCACGTCCTCCCCCTGTGTGCGTGGGTTTCCTCCGGGTGCTCTGGTTTCCTCCCACAGTCCAAAGATGTGCGGGTTAGGTGGATTGGCCATGCTAAATTGCCCGTAGTGTCCTAATAGTAAGGTTGGGGGGGGGGGGGGGGGGGGGGGGGTGGGTTACGGGTATAGGGTGGATACGTGGGTTTGAGTAGGGTGATCATGGCTCGGCACAACATTGAGGGCCGAAGGGCCTGTTCTGTGCTGTACTGTTCTATGTTCTATGTTCTAGGTAAACGATCCTTCATCAGAACACTTATTTCAGATTTCCAGCATCAGTGGTATAAAGATGGGATGTTTTATATGACGGTGTTTGGTAGAGCACAGCAGCATTGAGGAAGCAGTGGGCGAGGCCACAACTGGAGGGGTTTTCGTCCTCACAATGGGCAGGACGGGAGAACAAGCTCACAGTGGAGGTTCTTCAGAGGCAATCCACCGATTCCGCAGCAAACAATCCATTCACATCACTTAATTCTGCTGGAATATTGTAGAAACTTGAAAAGGACCCTTTGGGCCATCCTTCATGGAGATACTTTCTCACTTTCTGCAGGACAGTGTCCTTGGCAGTTTCTTCTTTAATTATTTCTAACTTGTTGTAAGAGGCTGGCAGAGACTCTGTCACCATGTTTACGTGAACCTGTACGTCCTCATCCAGCTGGAGCGGTTCCTCATTGCAGGTAGCTCTGGAAAGCGTGTCAGCCACAATAAGATGTTTTCCCGCCGTGTACACCAACTCAAAGTCATACCGTTGCAACTTTATGGTCATTCACTAAATCCTTGGCGGCATCGCGTTAAGACTTTTTTTTATGATACCGACCAGTGGCCTGTGGTCAGTTTCCACAATGAAGGTTGGAGGCCCAAACACACAGTCATGGAACTTCGTTAGCCCATTAATGAGCCTGTGACATTCTTTTTCAATTTGTGCATATCTTCTCTTGATGTCAGACGTCGCCCTGGACACATACGCCACTGGAAGCCAGTCTCCTTCCGGATCCTGTTGGAGTAGGACTGCTCACAAACCATCCTGTGATGCATCAGTTGAGATTTTTTGCTGGGTCAAAACGTCAGGACTGGTGCCGTGGTGAGCGAAAGCTGCAGTGCTGTCACTCTTGTTCATGGCTGTTGGACCACTGGAATGCTGCATCTTTCTTTATGGTGTCCCTCAGATGTGCCGTTTTGGCTGCCAAGTTGGGACTGACTTTGCCCACAAATTGATCATGCCCAGCATTCTTAAAATGCCTTTCTTAACCATAGGGTGTGGCATCTGCAGAATTACCCGTATTTTGTCTTGATCGGGCTGAACAACGTGTGCGGACAGCTTGTCTCCCAGGAAGGTGATACCGACTGTGCGTACCGACTAGACATTTCTCCCTGTTCAACTCCAGACCGTTTCTCTTGATACTTTTTAGGACCCTGGGAAATCGCCTATCATGCTCTTCCTGGGTTGACCCCCAAATAATTATCTCATCGACATGCACACGGACCCCCGGAATCCCTTCAACTATAACCCCCAGATCTCGGAAGCCAAAATTATGCCAAATGGCATTCTTAAAAAGCAATATCTTCCAAAGTGTGTGTTAAACATGCACAATTGAGTGCTCTCTTTAACTAGTTTAAGTTGCCAGACACCTTGTGATACATCCAATTTGTTGAAACAGGTTGTTCCTGCCATTTCGTACATTATATCCTCCCTTTTTCATATAGGGTAGTGTTTCCTTTTAATATTAAGATTCAAATCCTTAGGATCCATGCAGATTCTTAAGTCTCCATTGCGCTTCTTTACACAGTAATAAGTCTTACAACGCCTGGTTAAAGTCCAACAGGTTTGTTTCGAATCACTTGCTTTCAGAGCATTTCTCCTTCTTCAGGTGAAGGAACTGCACTCTGAAAGCTAGTGATTCAAAACAAACCTGTTGTACTTCAACCTGGCGTTGTAAAACATCTTACTGTGCCCACCCCAGTCCAACACCGGCATCTCCACATCACGGCTTCTTTACACAGACCATGGAATTAACCCAGTCAGTAGGCACTTCAATACACTTAATGATGCCCAAAGCAGTCATTCTTGCTAGCTCTGCCTTTAGTTTATCCCTTAATGGAGCTGGTACACATCTCAGCGCATGAATCACAGGCTTCGCATCTTCCTTTAATTTAATCTTGTACGTTTTTGGTAACGTACCAAAACTTTGGAAAATTTCAGGGAAATCATTTAGTATGGAGTCTCCTGAGGGATGAGGGCCTGTTGCAGCACCGTCTGCACTGCAGACTCATCTGACCAGCTGCAGCTCCTCATCCGCCTGTACTCCAATCAAAAATTCGCAGTCCGCCGCCAACTTGTGGAAAACCAACTTATGAATTTTATTTTTTTCATTGACGTCAAGCTCACATGTTCCTAACAACGAGATTTCATTTCCATTATAATCTCGCAACAATATTGTTTTGTGAACTATTTTTTGTTAAATTCGCAGCGACTTCACATTGAACAGGTTGATGAGGTTAGCCCTCGCTAGTCGAGCTTGACTGTTATCACTATGCCATTTATCTTTAATGCCACTACCCTTATGATTATCTGCCTTCAACTCACTATTGCAGCAGATTGGTGCAAATACATTGTTATTTGGTGTGGCTTGAGTCTCCTTGTTTTCATTGCAGATCATGTATATAAACAATGTTTCCTCTAGGCACACTTCATCAATAGTGCTGATACTCATTGGTTGTTCAGGCCTTCTGCTGGAATGACATTGGGTTACAAAATGATTTCTGCCATTACAATTGGCACGTGTTTTTCCATAAGCAGAGCATTGCCATGGCAAATGCCGTTTGCCACATCACAAACTTAAAATGGAGGATCGGGTCGACCGCTCAAAATGTCCGCCCTCACTGGGAGCACTTTCTTTATTTGGCTGCATCAGCACACTAATGGTGTCGGCCGCCTCTTCTGCCTTCACGCCAAAATGCCGGAGATTCAACATGCTGACCCGTTTTGCTGCAAGCTCTCGAGCGTGACATATTTGGATGGCACTTTCGAGTTGTAGGTCTGTTTCTCACAGAGCCGCTCGCGCACTTTATCATCGGAGATCCCGAAAACTATTTAATCACGTATCATTAACAACTGGAGTGTGCTGAATTTGCACATCTCCGCCTTCAATCGCAAGTCACTGAGGAAACCATCGAATGCCTCTCCCGCGTTCTGGATTTGAGTCTGGAATATATAGCGTTGAAAGGTTTCTTTTTTTTTAGGGGAGCATTGCCGACCAAATTGCTCTGAGAATTTGTCGAAGCTTCTGCTGTCAGCCTCGTTTTCAAAAACGTAAGTGTTGAAAATTTCAATTGCTTGGGGATCTGCTATAGTGAGCAGCAATGCAATACGCTCATTGGGCTGTGCCTGCAGGCCAAGGGCTGCAACATGCAGTTTAAACTGTTGCTTAAACATCCTCCAATTCTTGTCTGCGTTAAGGTAATCCGAAGTTGTTGAGGTGCCTTGATGCCTTTCATCCCAGACTTCGAAGTTTTACCTGGCATTGAACATCAGATGCCAGTAGCTTGCAAGGTTAGTAGTAAAAACATGTTTTCTTTATTTTCCTTCAAAGTTATTTTTAGGGGTTCGGATTTTTTCGTGCAGAATCTTCGAGTTCTTAGTAAATCATCAATTCTGGTACCATGTCATGTTCTATAGACTGGCCGAAGTGAATAATGAACCACAGAACATCTAGTTTAAATATTTTATTATGAAATAACTGCTTAAAGATAATTAGAATAAATAAAATAATAAACTACTAACACTAATTAACTATTGTAGAGCTATTGCAAATTACAAACGTCCTCCAACATGACCTACTCCCAACTCCAATTAATAGTTGATTGTTAGTAGTTTATTAAAATATTTAAACTAGATGTTCTGTAGTTCATCGTTCACTTCGGCCAGTCTATAGAACATGACATGGTACCAGGTTTGATGATTTACTAAGAACTCGAAAATTCTGCACGAAAAAATCCGAACCACTAATGATAACATGACCACGTGTTGGGTTTACATTGCCACCTAGTGGTCGGAGGCCATATTCAACATTATGTACATAATTGATTTATGCATGTCATCACAACCCCCATCCGGGGAGGGAACACCAGAGGTGATCATCTTTCTGGACACAGAAAAGGTCTTCAACAGAGTCGAATGGAAGTACCTCCTAGAGGTACTGGAGCAGTTTGGGCTTGGATCAGGGTTCAACTCCTGTACATTGCTGCTACAACGAACATACGGAAAAATATCACCCACTCCAAGTTCTGCCAGAGGCACAAGGCAGGGTGCCTGTTGTCCCTGCTGCTGTTCGCACTAGTGATTGAACCACTGGCGATCGCGCATAGGACGGCAAAGAATTGGAAGGGGATCTGGAAAGGAGACAGAGAGCACAGAGTTACGCTCTTTGCAGATGACCTGCGCCTCTACATCTTGGACTTGCAAAGCAGCATGGAAGGAATTATGATGCAAAGCAGCATGTAAGGAATCATGGACCTCCTGAAAGAGTTTGGAGCCTTCCCAGGCTAGAATCATAACCTGAGCAAAAGTGAGATCTTCCCTGTGGACCTGGAAGGGGGAGGGGCAGAGCTGAAGGATTGCCATTTAAACAAGCCCGCTACCTGGGGATCCACAAGTGGAACCTGACTAGCCTGATGGAAGATGTAAAAAGGGACTTACAGAGATGGAGCACACTCCCACTCTCCCTGGCAGGGAGAGTGCAGATGATCACAATGAACGTGTAATAATATGTATATATATAGAAAAGTAAAGGGTTAATTATTAATCTCAGTGTAACACAACCACTAGAGGGCAACACTAGATTCCACTATATATATATATGAGAACTCAAAGGGTCTTGGGTCTCTTCGAACCAAGAGTGACTCGACAGCAGAGTGTTAGATAGATCACAGCACAGTTAGCACGTGTAGTTTAAATTATTGAATACTTTAATATAGATTACTTGATTACTAGATATAGTTCTGGAGAGTGTGCAAACTCAATATTAATCAATTTGTTATTCAATAAATCTGTTTTGCTTTAAGTTAAAGATTGGTGGTTTCTTCAGAATCACACCATCAGACCATTCTGGAAATAAAAGCAAAGAGTAACAATATATTACCAAAGAATAATATAACAGAACGTACTACCCAGGTTCCTCTTCCTGTTTCGATTCATCCCAATCCACATTCCAAGGCCTTTTTCAACTCACTAGACAAACTGATTATGGTGTTTGTGTGGTGGGGGAAGAACGCAAGGATCCCAAAGAGAGGATGCGGGGACACTGACAGTTAGGGACTTCTACGCTGCCAACAGACTGACAATGCTCAAGGAACTGATGGAAAACTTCCAGCTGACGGGGGAGCGAATAAAGGTACTTGCAGATCAAAAACATTCTACAAAGGGAAATGAGGATGTATCCATGAAGACTACAACAATCACTGCTAGAGGATCTACTTGATGCCCTCCGAGTGGGGGTAGGATTCGGACGCCCTCTGAGTGGGGGGTAGGGTTAGGGGTGTGTGGGACGTGGGTTAGTGCCAGGGGTACTACCTACTCACCCTAGCCTCCCTGAGGAGATTGTGCAGTTTTTTCCTGTTTGCTAATGGTACTGATCCTCTCTTCCACCTGCGCCCAGGCACGGTGAATGGCAGTGGCTGGCAGTCTACTTCCTGAGCCAGGGAACAGGTTCACCCACCTCTCCTCCATGCCGTCCATTAGCATCTCAAGCTCGGCATCCGTTAATCTTGAGGTGCTGCTCTCCTCGCTGCCATTTTGTTTTCTGGGATGGTTTGTGAGGGGAGTGAAGTGAGTGTATGCGGCTGCAGCTTGTCAGCCTCCTGAGTGTCTATCGCGAAACCAGCGAATCCAGCACCATTTCTCATTGGAATCAATTGTGATCCACGTGGCGCCGGTGCAAGCCCCTCAACGGCCGTTGAATAGGTCCAGGTGCGGCGCCAGTCTTGCTGTCGTAGCACTCCACAAATCCTGCCCCGTCTCAGGAACGGAAAAATCCGCCGATGGTTTGTTGAAACATTAAACATTAATTTCAAATAAAAGCTGACGCAAGAAAAGAAACAACTTGCTGTGCAAATAAAATCACAACAATAAATTGATATTTGAAAAGAATAATAAATAAAGATGCAAAACAGTGAATGACGTGTCCAGCTCATACCCAGGCTCGGAGTGTTCACTGACTCACCCTCACCCCCTGTGAGAATGGGTGAAAGTGTGTGCTGGTGTGTGGGGATGAGGGCGACTGGGAACCCTGAGACTGGGAGTGAACCAGGCACACTGTGGTGAATGCATTATACCAATAATCCACCAGTGTATTTGTATCTGTGCTGTTGCCCTTGTATTTGTCTCTGTGCTATGCTGTTGCCCTTGTGGTCTTCTCCTATGGATAATTGTATGGCATTATCCATAGGGGAACATGTTGGGGTATGTATGGGCTCCGCCCATTGCTCCTCCCCTTGAAGGGAGGTATAAAGAACAGTCGACCTGTAGGCGGTTCTCAATATTGGTTCAGTCGCAGGCGGGCACTGTTCTAAATTGATTAAAGCCATGGTTTACTTCTACTCATTTCTCGAGTGAATTGATGGTTGCATCAATTTAATCAACTTAAACGCAACTATGGAATCAGCCCTCAAACCTGACCGACTGGAACTCGATTCGCAGGCCACGGAGGCGAAATAATTTTTTTTGCACTGGCTCCGCCGCTCTAAGGCCCATCTCGCAGCCTTCTCCATGCCTTCCATCACCAACAAACAGAAGCTGAGCCTCCTCCACGCACGGCTGAGCCATCGAATCTCTGTTCAACTCGACGGGGCCTCCTACTAGGCAGACACCCTCATGATGCTCGAACGCCTCTATGGACGGCTCATGAACGAGGTCTATGCACGACACATCCTCACCGCTCTCCGCCAGCATCCGGGGAATCGCTAGAAGACTACCTACGCGACCTCAAAGTCCTCGCACGCAGCTGCAACTACCAGACCATTAGGGCCACTCAACGTATGGAACTCGCCGTCTGAGACATCTACGTGGCGGGAGTTCGGTCCAACTATGTGAGAGAGCTCCTACTTGAAAAGGGGGCCCTGGACCTGGATCAGACGGAAAAGTTAGCCTCCTCTCTGGAAGTAGCGTTCCAGAGCCTTAATGCGTTCCCGGCTGACCGCGCAACCCCCTCCTGGACCCTGACCAAAGACTACCCCAGGCCTGTGCCGCACGGCCGCCCTCTCATCATGGGGGGGCTACCCTGCTATTTCTGCGGCCTGTCCCAACACCCCCGGCAGCGCTGCCTGGCCCGTAACGCGAACTGCAGCAGCTACGGGAGAAAAGGACATTTCGCCAAAGTTTGCCTGGCCAGGTCCAAGAACTCTAACTCACAGGCCCGATCCTCAGAGTCACAAGCCTGCAGACCCTGCAGTGTGGCAGCGTGTCTGCCGACTCCGTCCCCTGCAAACGCGTCATCAGCCTCGTGCCATCCGTGGGGGCAGCCATCTTCCAGCCCTCACAGCACGTGCGACTCACGGGGGCCGCCATCTTGGCCATCCTCCCCCACGCGGTCGGCCACGTGCGATCCATGGGGGGCCGCCATCTTGGACGCCAAATTTCTCACCGCCCGCCACGCTCGACAAACGGGGGCTGCCATCTTGGCCACCATCTGCTACGCCGCTCGACGCGTACGATCAACAAGGGCAGTCATCGCGGAGCCGCCCCGACACCTCCGACCACTTCCCTCAACTCAGCGCGGTCGCCCTGGACCAGTCGCGACCCAAGCACCTCTGGAGCTCTATGATGGCCGCCGGGTTAACGGGCATGGACGCCTTGCCTCTTTGACCCAGTAAGCACAGAAAGCTTCATTCACCCCGACATGGTAAGCCGCTGCTCGCTCACAATTTTCCCGCCGCACCAAACCATCTCCCTCGCCTCTGGGTTGCACTCGGTGCAAATCCGAGGGTGCACCACCGCAACCCTAGCAATACAGGGCGCCGAGTACACCAATTTTAAATTATATGTGCTCCCAGACCTCTGCGCTCCTCTCCTATTGGGACTAGATTTCCAATGCACCCTCAGGAACCTAACCCTGAAGTACGGGAGGGCCCTACTCCCACTCACCATATGCAGCCTCACGACCCGAAAAGTCGACCCTCCCCCACTCTTTGCAAACCTCACCGTTGACTGCAAACCAGTCGCTATCAGAAGCAGGCGGTATAGCATACAGGACAGGACTTTTATCAGGTCCAAGGTCCAGCGACTCTTGCGGGAGGGAATCATCGAGGCCAGTAACAGGCCCTGGAGAGCTCAGGTGGTCGTCGTCAGGACCGGGGAAAAGAACCGGATGGTTGTAGATTACAGCCAAACCATAATCCGGTACAGGCACCTCGATGCGTACCCCCTCCCCCGGATCACAGACATGGTTAACCAGATCGCACACTACCGGGTGTTCTCCAGGGTGGATCTGAAGTCTGCGGACCACCAGTTCCCAATCCGCCCGGAGGACCGCCACTACACGGCATTTGAGGCAGATGGCCGCCTTTTCCACTTCCTCCGGGTCCCCTTTGGCGTCACGAACAGGGTCTCGGTGCTCCAAAGAACAATGGACCAAATGATGGAACAGTACGGGCTGCGGGCCACATTTCCGTACTTGAACAATGTCACCCTCTGCGGCCATGATCAGTAGGACCACGATGCCAACCGCCACAGATTTCTCCAAACCGCCAAAAACCCTAAACCTCACGTACAACAAGGAGAAATGTGTTTTCCGCACAACCAGACTAGCCATCCTTGTCTACGTCGTGGAAAATGGGGTTCTAGGAACGGACCCTGACCGTATGCGCCCCTTCCTGCAACTTCCCCTCCCCCACTGCCCTAAGGCCCTGAAGAGGTGCCTCGGGTTCTTTTCATATTATGCCCAGTGGGTCCCCAACTATGCGGACAAAGCCCGCCCACTAATCACGGCCATCATCTTCCCACTGGCAACTGAGGTCCGCCAGGCCTTCAGCTGCATCAAGGCGGACATCGCCAAAGCCGCGGTACACGCGGTGGACAACTCCGTCCCCTTCCAGGTGGAGAGCGACGCATCAGAGGTCGCTCTCACCGCTACCCTCAATCAAGCAGGCAGACCGGGAGTATTTTTTTCGCGCACCCTCACCACCTGCAAAATTCGGCACTCTCAGTCAAAAAGGAGGCCCAAGCCATCATGGAAGCCGTACGGCACTGGAGGCACTATCTCGCTGGTAGGAGGTTTACCCTCGTCACCGACCGACGATCGGTAGCCTTCATGTTCGACAATACGCAGCGGGGCAAAATCAAGAACGAAAAGATCTTGAGGTGGAGGATCGAACTCTCCACCTGTAATTACGATATAGTATATCGTCCTGGGAAGCTCAATGAGCCCCCAGATGCCCTGTTTCGTGGCACATGTGCCAGCGTGCAAGATGATCGACTACGGGCTATCCACGATGACCTCTGCCACCCGGGGGCCACCCGGCTTATCCACTACATCAAGGTCCGCAACCTTCCCTACTCCACCGAGGAGGTCAGAGCCATGACCATGGACTGCCAGATCTGTGCTGAGTGTAAACCGCACTTCTATCGACCAGATAAAGCCCACATGGTAAAGGCATCCTGGCCCTTTGAGCACCTCAGTATCGAGTTCAAAAGGCCCCTCTCCTCCAATAACCGCAATACATATTTCCTCAATATTATTGATGAGTTCTCCCGCTTCCCCTTTGCAATCCCTTGCCCCGACATGACCACGTCCACCGTCATTAAAGCCCTACATAGTGTCTTCACCCTGTTTGGTTTCCCCAATTATGTCCACAGTGACAGGGGCTCGTCATTCATGAGCGACGAACTGCGTCAGGACCTGCTCAGTAAGGGCATCGCCTCGAGCAGGACTACCAGTTATAACCCCAGGGGTAACGGGCAGGCGGAGAGGGAGAATGCGACGGTCTGGAAGACCATCCTACTGACCCTGCGGTCCAGGAATCTCCCAGTTTCTCACTGGCAGGAGGTCCTCCCCGATTCACTCCTCTCTATTAGGTCCCTGCTTTGCACGGCCACAAACGTGACCCATCATAACCGCCTGTTTGTTTTCCCCAGGAGATCCACCGCAGGGGCCTCGCTTCCATCCTGGCTGAAGACACCGGGGCCGGTCCTACTCAGAAAGCACGACAGGAGCCATAAGTCTGATCCTCTGGTAGAGAGGGTCCAGCTCCTACACTCCAACTCCCAGTACGCTTATATCGAACACCCCGATGGCCAACAGGATACGTTCTCCCTCCAGGACCTGGCGCCTGCCGGTTCCACCTCCACTGCCCCTCTACCATATCCCGCCCAACCTACCAAGACCAGCGCCCCCGCCCCTATATGGCTCCCGCACTCCCTCCCAACCGCCATCCCCCCTTCACCAATCCACAGGAATGAAGCTCCAGAAGAGACGCTCCTGGAGTCCACATCTGTACCTGCACCAGCGCCCTCACTACCGATGCCATCACGGACTAGTTCAACACCCGGACCAGCAACAACGCCAGAGCTTCAGCGGTCACAGCGCACAATCTGTGCGACAGACCGGCTGAACTTATGAACCCGTCACCCCCGCCGGACTTCATTTTTTTTGACAGGGGGTTAACAGGGGGTGAATGTGGTGAATGTATTATACCAATAATCCACCAGTGTATTTGTATCTGTGCTATTCTGTTGCCTTTGTGGGCTTCTCCTATGGGTGATTGTATGACATTACCCATAGGGGAACATGTTGGGGCATGGATGGGCTCCGCCCATGGCTCCTCCCCGTGAAGGGAGGTATAAAGAGCAGTCGACCTGTAGGCGGTTCTCAGTATTGGTTCAGTCGCAGGCAGGCACTGTTCTAAGTTGATTAAAGCCACGGTTTACTTCTACTCATGTCTCGAGTGAATTAATGGTCGCATTACACACACCTCTCTCCTCCCTCTCATCCCCTCTTTCACACACTCACTCCTCCCTCCCTCTCTCTCATACTCACTCCCCTCACGCATAAATACAATCACCACTCCTCTCTTAACCCACACACAAACTCACCCCTCACACACACACACAGACACACATCCCCTCTCCCACACTCACCCCTCTCATGTGCACAAACGCACCTCCTCTCCCTCACACTTACTCACTCCCCTCCCTAACACACTCCCCTGCCACACACATTCCCAACACTCTCCATCACTCACTCTCCCTCTCCCTCACTCACCTGCCCACTCGCTCACTGGCCCACCCTCTCCCTCACTCACTGAGCCACCCTCACCCAGTCATCCACCCACAGTCACCCACACTCACTCACAGAACAAGGCTGTGATTGGAGGAGCAGTCCCCTGCAGAAATCTTCAAACTTACTGACCCGTCTTACTGGAATTTTCACCAATCTATCTGGGAACGACATAGAGGGCCTTCTGCGGCCTGCAGGCCATGGGTGGGACAAATCTGGTTTAACTATTACTCTGAGAATAATCTTGAAGTTTAACTGCAAATTTCTAAAATTAGAATGATCTTGAATTTGAATCTTTCTGTTCAGCTAACATTTTGCCTGCTGCCCAACGAAAAACAAACACTAACACATATTCCACGAAAATGGACCCTCCAATTCCTTCTCACCATTCCAATTGATTTCATTGATTATACAGTAGAATATGCTTTTATGGACATTTGCTACATGTACAGAAGGATACCATGCCAAGACAACAGGCCTATTTCTAAGAGCAGCTTACAATGCTGAAAGTGAAAAGGCTTGATTATATTATAAGATTATGCATTATGTGCAGCACAACATAATACTGTTAGTAAATTATTGAATTAGATTGCCAAGGGGTGCTCGTGTCCTCCAACTGCCCTTCCTGTGGTTTTTATAAAATGTCTTTCATCTAAAAACAGACTTCTTTCTAACTGCACAGCTGTTTTCAATCAGAAGGCAAAGCATTATGTAGTGTTTGACTCTTCCTTCCTGATGGGAACAAGTTCACAAAATAGGATGTTTAAAAAATGCATTCACTTGGAAAGGGAAACACTTTTGATTTTTGGCGATCAAAATTGTGATCATCCTTTTATAAATTAAATTATTATTTTATTTTATAAGGAGGACAAAATCAGTGGCAGTACAATATAAAATGTGTCCTTAGATGCTAGCTTGAGGCCCAATCAAAATTTGGTTTCCGGTTTGTTGTAGACTGTTGGATACAATTCGGTAGGTATTAGATACCTTTGTTTGCATAGAGAGCCGAGTCCGGTCGTTAAATTTCAATGGCTTTGTGGTGAACGTATTGCAGTAACCATTCACCATATATGTAACTGTACCATGCTGTTACCCATGAGGGCTCCACCTATGGACCATTGTAAGGTATTACCTGTGATGTATCATGTTGGTGCCTTTGTGGGCTCCTCCCCTTGAGGGGAGGTATAAAGAGCAGCAGCCCTGTAGGCAGCTCTCAGTAGCAGAGCAGTCACAGGCAGGCACTGTTCTAGTCGATTAAAGCCACAGTTTACATCTACTCTCTGTTTCGCGTGAATTGATGGTCGCATCAGGCTTTATTTAGCACCCAAAGGTGCAGCAGTTACACATCTTTAGCTGTTCCAAAGGCAAGACAGAGAAAGCTGTTTGCACGTTTAGTTCATATACCAGTGAAGTCACTGGGCTTAACTCTCATTGGTGCATTTAAATTACACTGCTAGGCCTTGATTGGTCTTCCCTAGGACTGGGGCTGAGATTGCCTCTGATTGTTGGTTTAGAGTGCATCAACGGTGGCTTGACATCAGACGTTGGTGTCACGTGGGCCGCGGGGCTGAAATCAGGAGGTGGCAACAGTCATTTTGTTCGGGCGCCAGAGGAGGGGGTGGCGGCGGCTATTCTACGGGGAGATGCTCCTCGACTTCCCGACCGAGGATCGGGCGCCGGTGGAGGAGGTGATGGCGGCCACCCCATGGGGAGATGCTACCCAAATTACCAACCGAGGATCGGGCGCAGGCGGAGGGGAAGGTCAGGCTCCACCATTGCCCCCGACAAAGATGGCCGTCGCTAACTGCGCATGTTATATTAGTAGGTCTTAACTAAGTCTTTGTAGTCTTTTTTTTTTATAAATGTTTTTATTCAGTTTTCGTATTTTATATTGAACAAATTACAAATTGTTAGGAGAGAGAAAAAAAAAACAAACAAAAACAAACACGCAAAAATTAACATACATATTTACAGGTAAGCATCTTCGTAGTAGTAACTGCGCCCCCCCCCCCCCCCTCCCCCCCTCAACATGTTTATTTAGCTTGGTTTTGGGCCTTAGCTAGCCATCGAACCCCCGTAACGAACCTGTAGCCCCCCCCCCCTCCCGCTACCTTCCCCCGACTATTCTTCCTCTTGTACATTGGCCACAAATAGGTCCCGGAACAGTTGCATGAATGGCTCCCACGTTCTGTGGAAGCCGTCGTCCGACCCTCGGATGGCAAATTTGATTTTCTCCATTTGGAGAGATTCCGAGAGGTCGGACAGCCAGTCCGCAGCTCTGGGCGGTGCTGCTGACCGCCAGCCAAACAGGATTCTACGGCGGGCGATCAGGGAGGCAAAGGCAAGGGCATCCGCCCTCCTCCCCAGGAATAGATCTGGCTGTTCTGAAACCCCGAAGACCGCCACTATCGGGCATGGCTCCACCCTCACTCCCACCACTTTGGACATTACCTCGAAGAAGGCTGTCCAGTACTCCACGAGTCTGGGGCAGGACCAGAACATGTGGGCGTGGTTGGCCGGGCCTCTTTGGCACCGTTCACATCTGTCTTCCACCTCCGGGAAGAACCTACTCATACGGGTTCTTGTTAAGTGGGCTCTATGTACCACTTTTAGTTGCGTCAGGCTGAGCCTTGCGCACGTGGAGGTGGAGTTGACCCTATGCAGTGCTTCGCTCCAGAGTCCCCACCCGATCTCCATCCCCAGGTCGTCCTCCCATTTCCTCCTTGTTGCGTCCAGTACGGTGTCGTCCCTATCTACCAGTCGGTCATACATGTCACTACAGTTCCCTTTCTCTAGGATACTTGCGTCCAGTAGGTCTTCCAGTAGTGTCTGTCGTGGCGGTTGTGGGTACGTCCTTGTCTCCTTTCGTAGGAAGTTTTTGAGCTGCAGGTACCGTAGCTCGTTCCCCCCAGCTAGCTGAAATTTCTCTGTCAGTTCGTCCAGTGTTGCGATCCTGTCGTCCGTGTATAGGTCCCTGACTGTCAGTGTCCCCCCGTCCTGCCTCCACCTTTTGAAGGTGGCGTCGGTCAGTGCTGGTTTGAACCTATGGTTGTTGCAGATGGGAGCCCTGTTCGACATTTTGGTCAGGCCAAATTGCTGCCGCAGTTGGTTCCAGGATTGGAGGGTGGCTGTCACCACTGGGCTGCTGGAGTGTTTTTTGGGTGGGGATGGGAGTGCTGCCGTGGCGAGGGCCCGGAGGGAGGTTCCCATGCAGGAGGCCTCCTCCGCACGCACCCACTCAGCTTCTGGCTCCTGGATCCATCCCCTTACTCGCTCGGCTGTTGCTGCCCAGTGGTAGAATTGTAGATTCGGGAGGGCTAACCCTCCCCTGGTTTTTGTTTTTTGTAAGACCTTCTTTGGGATCCTAGCATTTTTACCCCCCCATACGAACGCCATGATGAGTTTGTCCAGCGCTTTGAAAAAGGCCTTGGGGATGTAGATCGGAATGGATCTAAACAGGAAGAGGAACCTGGGCAGTACGTTCATTTTGATCGTCTGAACTCTCCCCGCGAGGGAGAGCGGGAGTGTGTTCCATCTTTGCAGGTCCTTTTTAACTTCCTCCGTCAGGCTGGTGAGGTTCCATTTGTGGATCCCTTTCCAGTCATGGGCTATTTGGATCCCCAGGTAGCGGAATTTATGTCGGGCTTGTTTGAACGGCAGCCCCTTTAGTGCTGCCCCCCCCCCCCCCCCCCCCCCCCCCCCCTTGCGGGTGTAATGGGAAGATCTCACTTTTGCTCATGTTGAGTTTGTAGCCCGAGAAGGCTCCAAACTCTTTCAGGAGCGCGATGATTCCGTCCATGCTGCTTTGTGGGTCCGAGATATAGAGGAGCAGATCATCCGCATAGAGTGAGACTCTGTGCTCTCTACCTCCCCTTCGGATCCCCCTCCAATTTTTTGCTGCCCTGAGCGCGATTGCTAGCGGTTCGATTGCTAGTGCGAACAGCAGCGGGGACAGTGGGCATCCTTGTCTGGTGCCCCTGTGCAGCTGGAAGTATTGGGAGTTGGTATTGTTGGTCTGTACACTCGCCATGGGAGCGTTGTACAGGAGCTTTACCCAAGCTGTGAACCCTGTTCCAAGCCCGAACCGCTCCAGTACCTCTATGAGGTATATCCATTCGACTCTGTCGAAGGCCTTTTCTGCGTCCAGGGAGACGATCACCTCTTGTGTTCTCTCCCCGGAGGGGGTCATTATCACGTTCAGCAGGCGCCTGATGTTCGCGGTCAGCTGTCTACCTTTGACAAAGCCCGTCTGGTCCTCTGTGACCACCTCAGGTACACAGTCTTCTAGCCTTTTGGCTAGGATTTTGGCCAGTATTTTGGCGTCTGCATTCAGCAGAGATATGGGTCTGTATGACCCACATTCCGTTGGGTCTTTGTCTTTCTTAGGTATCAGCGAGATTGAGGCCTGTGCTAACGTGGGTGGCAACGTGCCCCTAGCTAGCGAGTCTGTGAACATCTCCCGCATGTGCGGGGCCAGCGCTGTCGCAAATTTTTTGTAGAAGTCCGCCGGGAATCCGTCCGGTCCCGGCGCCTTCCCCGCCTGCATGGAGCTAATGCTGTCCATGATCTCTCCCAGTGCTAGTGGTGCTTCCAGATCCCGTTTTCTGCCCTCTCCCACAACTGGTATGTTCAGTCCGTCAAGAAACCGGTTCATCCCAGCCTTCCCCGTTGGGGGCTCTGAGGTGTACAGCTCTTGGTAGAAGGCCTTGAAGGTTTTGTTAATCTTCTCTGGTTCTGTTTCCAACGTGCCTCTGGTATCTCTGATTTGCGCAATTTCTCTGCTGGCTGCCTGCTTTCTCAGCTGGTGGGCCAACAGGCGGCTGGCTTTGTCTCCGTGTTCGTATAGGGCCCCGTGTGCCTGGCGGAGTTGGTGTACTGCTTTCCTGGTGGAGAGCAGGTCAAAGTTCCTTTGTAATTCTTTTCTCTCCGCCAGGAGTTCTACAGTCGGGGCCTCGGAGTATTTATGGTCTACCTCCAGTATGGAGTCGACCAGCTTCTGCCTAGCCACCCTTTCCTCCCTATCTCTTTGCGCTTTGTAGGCTATGATTTCCCCTCTTAGTACGGCCTTAAGCGCTTCCCAGAACGTGGAGGGTGAGACCTCCCCGTTTTGGTTGATCTCAGTGTACTCCGCTATGGCCTGCGCTATCCTTTCGCTGAAGGCCTTGTCAGCTAGTAAGGCACCGTCCAACCTCCATTTGGGGCGCTGGGCCCTTCCCGTCTCTAGCCGCACATCCATGTAGTGTGGAGCGTGGTCTGATATCACAATTGCGGAGTATTCCACCTTGTCTATCTCTGGAAGCACCGTTTTCCCCACCACAAAGAAGTCAATTCTGGTGTACACGTTGTGTACTGGGGAGAAGAAAGAGAATTCTTTCTCCCCCGGGTGGGCGAATCTCCAGGGGTCTACTGCTCCCATCTGCTCCATATAGTGGCTGAGTTCCCTTGCCATGTTTGAGGTTTTCCCCGTTCTGGGGTTTGATCTGTCCGTCGTTGGGTCCTGTACACAGTTGAAGTCCCCCCCCATGATTAGTCGGTGCGTCGCTATGTCCGGGATTTCTGCCATGGTCTTTTGGATGAAGCTCGTGTCGTCCCAGTTGGGCGCGTACACGTTAACTAGAACTACCGGCGCCCCATCCAGGGCCCCGCTGACCATGACATACCGTCCCCCTGGGTCCGTAACCGTCTTTGTCGCCCTAAACATTGTCCTCTTGCCAATCAGGATCGCCACCCCCCTGGCCCTTGCCCCATAACAGGAATGATAGGTTTGTCCCACCCAGCCCTTTCTTACCCGCAGTTGGTCCTGCTCCCTCAAGTGCGTCTCTTGGAGGAAGACTATGTCGGCCCTCATGTTTCTAAGGTGGGTGAGGACTCTAGATCTCTTCACTGGGCCGTTAAGTCCCCTTACGTTCCAGGTGACTATTCTGGTGGGGGGCTTCTGCCCCCTTGCTCCTGTGGGGTTAACCATATTTGTCCGGTGGACGCGCCCCTGCCCTCTGGGGTTTCCCTATGTTAGGGGGCCGTCCAGGATGTCCACTATCACTGCTCTCCCCATGCGGTCGGGTCCCTGCACTCCGGGGTTCCCCCTTGTCCCGGGGACACCCGCCATGGCCGTCCACTTTGTGTCCGCCACGCGGGTAGTCCCCTGCACTCCGGGGGGCCCCTTCACCCACAGACCGTACTGGGTGGGTGCTTGCAGCAGTTCCCTGTTTCGAGCCCTTGTCTGTGGAGTCTTTGTAGTCTTAAGTAGGTTAACTGCTTGTAATTATTAACTACAATAACTATGTACATATATACAGTAAAGAGCTCAAGCTAGGAGTTGTCTCCATGCTTACTTGTGCACACAGTTGTCCAACACTAGACATTGACCCCTAGGAAACAAGTGGGTCACGTGTTCTCTTACATCACTGTTTGTTCAGAACTGTACATAGAACATAGAACAATACAGCGCAGTACAGGCCCTTCAGCCCACGATGTTGCACCGACATGGGAAGTCAAAAACTAAAGGCCATCTAACCTACACTATGCCCTTATCATCCATATGCTTATCCAATAAACTTTTAAATGTCCTCAATGTTGGCGAGTTCACTACTGTTGCAGGTAGGGCATTCCACGGCCTCACCACTCTTTGCGTAAAAAACCTACCTCTGACGTCTGTCCTATATCTATTACCCCTCAATTTAAGGCTATGTCCCCTCGTGCTATCCACCTCCATCCTCGGGAGAAGGCTCTCACTGTCCACCCTATCTAACCCTCTGATCATTTTGTATGCCTCTATTAAGTCACCTCTTAACCTTCTTCTCTCTAACGAAAACAACCTCAAGTCCATCAGCCTTTCCTCATAAGATTTTCCCTCCATACCAGGTAACATCCTGGTAAATCTCCTCTGCACCCGTTCCAAAGCTTCCACGTCCTTCCTATAATGAGGCGACCAGAACTGTACGCAATACTCCAAATGCGGCCGTACCAGAGTTTTGTACAGCTGCAACATGACCTCATGGCTCCGGAACTCAATCCCTCTACCAATAAAGGCCAACACACCATAGGCCTTCTTCACAACCCTATCAACCTGGGTGGCAACTTTCAGGGATCTATGTGCATGGACACCGAGATCCCTCTGCTCATCAACACTGCTAAGAATTTTACCATTAGCCAAATATTCTGCATTCCTGTTATTCTTTCCAAAGTGAATCACCTCACACTTCTCTACATTAAACTTCATTTGCCACCTCTCAGCCCAGCTCTGCAGCTTATCTATGTCCCTCTGTAACCTGCAACATCCTTCCACACTGTCTACAACTCCACCGACTTTAGTGTCATCTGCAAATTTACTCACCCAACCTTCTGTGCCCTCCTCTAGGTCATTTATAAAAATGACAAACAGCAACGGCCCCAGAACAGATCCTTGTGGTACACTACAAAATCTTCTCTGTATGAACCGGAAAAGCTGCAGATGCCAATTGGATGTTCTGATGCAGCTTTTGAGTGTCTGAGGAACTTCAGTCAGCTCCAACATTGAGTTGGCCAGCAGCTAGATTTTCAGAGTGGGCAGCACCTGGACAGCAATTATGTGCTCAGACGATGCACCCAGCTAGAAGGTAAGAGCTCGGAAGGGATGGTACTCGGCTAACAGTAGCCTGCAATATTTTCTGGAGCTGGAGTTATCATACATGTGACCGCCATCATAAAGGTAAGTAAAATATTTTACCGTTTCATTCCTTTGGAGCCAGGAGGAGAAGCCAGATAATGATTATAAAAACTGGGTGGGGCATGTGCTGTTGAGGCAAGATACTAAAACTGACACTATGACCTCAATTTGAATATTTGATGTACATACCCTTTGTTTCAAGAGGATGTCCTACACACCTGGAACTCACCTTCTTTCAAGTTGGCTGTCAATGTAATCCAAAATATGCCCCCATAAAACTCAATTTCCACCCAAAAAGCAACAAAACAATGTTCAATTTCTTCCCTTGAGACTTTTGTCCTCTCATAGGAAATTTGGGTCATCTCTGTTTCAATTTGTCTGTATGATAGTTGTGAGGATAATTTTCATTTTGAAAACCTATTTTTATTTATTGATTATTAATATTTAACTCCGTTTTAAGTTAATTTCTTTTCAAAACCAATATAGTCACTTGGCAGTACAGAACCCAAGTATGGCTGAAAATAACAGCATGTTCCTTTGTTTGTTTGCCATAGGCAGAGATCTCACCATACTCAACCAGCCGACACTTGCTAAACCCAGCACATAATGTCTAATCTTTGATGTGATCCTCCAATTTGAAAGCATTTGCTGAACACTCCCAAGTGTGCTGAGAGTGATGCTAATAACCAATTATAATAACCGATTATAAATTGGGCTTGCAATGTGGCATACTTACACCTGCTGGAAGCTACATTCAGACGCAGGGACCTGTCCTCTTCAGGAGAAGGAAACATGCCCAGGCATATTTGCACCCTTTTTGAATAAAACAAAAATGTGGAGGACAATAGATCCTTGCTGTATTGTCCATGGCAACGTCTTAATCAATTAATGAACTTTCCAACCAATCAGCACCTTTTTCTCATGTTCCATTTGAAATTTGTCATTCTTACATCTGAGTGCAAGACTAAAACTTAAAACATCGTGTCTATTTCTTCATAAAAAAATACCTTGTCAGTTATATGGTTGCCTTGCATTCTTTTACAGTGTGTGATGAATGCGGGAATTTCAGATATATTGTATTATATGTATCTGTAGTAAGGGTTGAATGTCTGAATTAGTATGTGACTGCTGCAGTCAGGTTTTAATAAGGCAGCTGGACATTTTGGAGACAGGTGCAATTAAAGTATTGTAAAAGTAAGATCAGAATTCATGTCAGCCATGGATATTGTTTGTTGAAGTTGGGTTAATGGAATTTTGTTTATATAAAGAAGATTCGCTGGAAAATAGATAATTAGAGACATTGGGTGCGATCGAACAGCCTCGTAGTGCTCAACTGGGTGACGTGATGCGGCTATTAAATATCGCAAGAGGGCTCTCACGAGATTTGCAATGCTCAGAATGCCTCTCAAGATCTCGTTAGAACTCGTGAGATGTCAGGATCTGGATCTTACCCTCACTGAGCAAGATCCAGATTAACATATTTAAGTGAGCTATTAGGTGCCATGAAGCATCCCGCTATACACATCCAAAGCAGGACTCAATTTTTTGGGCGTTAAATCATGCCCACTGTGTTTAGTTTTAATAAGATAATGTCGTTAATGGGAGGAGCCAGGGGCTGAACAAGTCAGGAGTTGAGTTTTTCAGTTTAAAGAAGTTTAGTTTTGAATTGGGATGTGAACAGACAAGAAGCTGTGCTCTCAATACAGTTCAGTTAATGATCTCTCTGTGAGTAGGCTAGCAGTTTCTGGAGAAACTATCAGTTAAAGCACATTTGCACAGTGGTTAGCACTGTGGCTTCACAGCGCCAGGGTCCCAGGTTCAATTCCCAGTTTGGGTCATTGTCTATGCGGAGTCTGCGCGCACGTTCCCCCTGTGTCTGCGTGGGTTTCCTCTGGGTTCTCCGGTTCCCACCCACTAGTCCCAAAAGACATGCATGTTAGGTGAATTGGACATTCTGAATTCTCCCTGTGTACCCGAACAGGCACCGTGATGTGGCGACTAGGGGCTTTCCACAGTAACTTCATTGCAGTGTTAATGTAAGCCTACTTGTGACAATAAAGATTATTATTATTATTATTATTATTAATAAAGATTTGACTGGGGACAGGTCAGACAATCAGCTGTTCTCAAGACAGTGAGTTAAAGATGTGCCTGTGTACAGGACAAGAGCAGGGTCTCAGGCTGGCAGTTTATTATTTTTCCAATTAAGGGGCAATTTAGCATGGTCAGTCCACCTATCCTGCACATCTTTTTGGGTTGTGGGGATGAGACCCATGCAGACACGGGGAGAATGTGCAAACTCCACATGGACAGTAACCTGGGGCCGGAATCAAACCCAGGTCCTCGACTCTGAGACAGTTTAAACAGTAGTTTGAAACAGGCGAGAATCTGCAGCTAGACCCTCCAATTTTCCAGAAGATGGTCTACTAATTGTTTCCCCCAGAATCCACTAACCAGAGAGTGCCTGAGGCTCCTGGCCCATCTTGAGGTGTGCAATGATGAGGTGTCCATTTTGTTTACATAAACTATGTCCACAGCTGCCAGACCACTGCTGCGGATGTGGTCCGCTGATCCATGCGGCTCTGATAGGGAGGTGGGGTGTAGGGGTTTAGGAAACGTCACTGCCCCCCCCCCCCCCCCCCCCCGGCCAGCAAGCCACTTGCTAATCAGTTCCATGCATTTGCCAAGCTTTCTCCTCAGCAGGGAGATTCCAGCAGGGTCCCCATTATGTCCATATTCTTCCATCTTCTCAATCCTGCCTTTCCAACCCATTTTCGCAGAATCAAGAAGATTCTGCCCATGATTTTGAGTCACAGTTTTCAAAAAGCATAATGTGTACAATATAAAAGCATAATTATGGCTCATAAGTGGTTTAATCATCGTTATAATATAATCTAGTTACAGGTTATCCAGTAGCATTAAGTTCTACTTGATCTGCTGTAATTAGTCTATTTATCACAGGAAGGTGGAAATCCCAGCTGTGATGCTCCAGAATGAGGCTTGCCTCGAACTAAGCTGCTCCCGTACAGCTCAGCTCTGGCATCTTCATAGCAATGTTGAAACTTACGCATGTACGTCCTGTCTACAAAAATCAGGAAAAACCCAACCAATTACTGACCTCTGGGCCCAATCCCAACCTTCAAGAAAGTAATGGAAACAGTTGCCAGCAGTGCTATCAATTGGCACTTATCTATCAGTAACTTTCCCACTGATACTCAGTTTGAGTTCTACTAGGGCAACTCACTCCAATCTTCATTTCAGCCTTGGTTGAAACATAGATGCAAGACCTGAAGAGCGAGTGTCCTTGAGTGAGTCAAGTTGAAAACTCCACACTGGCTAGATGCCGACCTGGCACAAAGGAAAATTGTGGTTGCTAGAGGTCAATCATCTCAGCCCTGGGGGTTGTGTTCAGTGTTCATTGTCTCGCAAGGAATCCACAGAACTGCTGGTGACTTGTCCAAACCAAGATTTTATTAATACACACATGGTAAAGTAGCGATCAGATACAGTGCAAGTTATCATGGAGTTTCTTTATACTCCCATCCAGGACACCACTGACAATGACATGCCGTTCCCCTTGGTCCATAACCGTCCTTGTTGCTGTGAATCTTGTCCTTTCGCTAATCAGTATGGCTACTCTTCTCATTGTTGGTCTTCAAATTTTGAGCAAAATTGACTATTAGAGCCCTTTTTGGTTCTGGTTTGGAGGAGAGCCACCTGATATGCGTCCACTCAGCACATCGTCATCACCGGACGTCTCATTGAATGGAATTTCTATTGTTGAGTCTCCCACCATCAACACCCTGGAAATCATTTTTGACCATAACCTACATTAGATCAGTCACATAAATGTTATCAGAACAGTTAAAAGGCTGAGTTTTCTGTGGTGAGTAGTTTGTCTCCTTCATACCCAAAATTCCACCATTACTTACAAGACACAAATCAGGAGTATGAATGTTACGATGGCACAGCGGTTAGCACTGCTGCCTCACAGATGACTGTGTGGAGTTTGCATTTTCTCTCCGTGTGTGCGTGGGTTTCCTCCAGATGCCCCGGTTTCCTCCCACAGTCCAAAGATGTGCAGGTTAGGTGGATTGGTCATACTAAATTGCTCCTTAGTGTCCAAAGATGTGAAAATTAGGTGGGGTTATTGGCTATGGGGGATAGGGTGGGGAGTGGGCCTAGGTAGGGTGCTCTTACAGAAGGTTGGTAGAGACGTGATGGGCCAAATAGCCTCCTTCTACACTGTAGGAATTCTATGATAGAGTACTATATACTAGCCTGATGGATTCCGTCAAACCAGCATTCACAAAATTTGACATCTGAAAATGCAGCATTCCCTCACTACTGCACGAGATTTAAATCTGGAGGACAAGACACATGTAAAATTAATAGGAATTCAGAAGCCATTTGACAAAAGATAACTAATATAAGTGGGAACTATTTGAGTATGGCATTCCCTTTTACTTAAGAAATGTGAAAAAGTGATGGCACCTAAATAATTTACTGTACTTCATCTAAATCCACCAAATTTGTACAAGGCTGGTGTATTACATGATCAAAGAGTTCCTCCCAGAGTCACAGTATGGATTCTGTCCAACAAGACACAGTGAACATGATCTTCACAGTAAGACAAGTCCAAGAAAAATGCAGAATAGAAGCAACCTCTATTCATGTCCTTCTTTGAACTTACTAAGGTCTCCAACTCTAACAACCAGGAGGGATTGTGGAACATCCTCCTCAAACTGTATGAAGAAATTCTTCGCCATCCTCTGGCTGCTGAATAATGACAGGCAAACTACAATCCTTAACAACGGTTCTGCCACAGGTCCTATACAAGTATAAGCTGGAGTCAAGCAAGGCTGTGTCACCACACCAATCGTCGTTTCCATCTTACTCACCACAACACTTTGTGACATTATACAAGTGTACAGTATGTGAAGAGTTAATGTTATGTTAAGACTAGCCACTAGAGGGAGTTAAGGAACAGTACTATAAATTGCACTGGCTCTTAAGCTAAGGGGAGGAGATTAGACTGGAGCTGATGAAGATAAGACTCGGTGTGTATTGCAGTTAGTTAAGATACAATAGTTATAATTAGTAAATCGTGTTGCTCTGTTTATCTGGTTCTAAATATGGTAGCCTTCCTTAATCCTAATTATGTTTTGCTCTAGAGTCGCCAGGTATTTCTCGATACCGCCACAAGGTTCAAACCGAATACTGATCAAAGAACCAATGCACCAGTTAGTTAGTTCAAAGTCAATACTATTTATTTACACACACAGTAATATCTACTCATGCACAAAATACTATAAACTAAACTATCTCCAACGCTAACACCTATACTTAACTTCGGGTGCCCACTCAGTCAGAGGCACAATGGCTGTTGTTTGGAACTGAGGCTGTTGGGTGTGAAGGTATACAGGAGAACAGCTAAGGTCGTCCGTCTGATGGTGAGCGTTGACCTTGGACTTACTTGCTTCTGGTGCAGCTGGTGGACGGGTCTCTCCACTTCGAGAGCCGAGTCCAAGAGAGCGATTCTCTCTCAGGGGCTTCTTCTTATACCTGAAGGGGGCTTCGCATGCTTTTGGGCGGGCCTTGAACTTGGCCCCAATTAATTGGGCCGCATCTTGATCACTGGTATCGATCTTGACCAATAAAGGGGTGGGTGCCCTGATGGCTGGGCGTGTCTTTGGTGGCCATTGGCCTTGCTTTGTTTGTGTCTGTCTGGCGCCGGGGTGTCTGCCTTAGTATTGGTTACTTGAATGTTATTCCTTTGTTCCCGGAGATGGGCCATCAATATGTTAATTGACCTACAGTTTCAGTCTCGTCTGGAAGTTGCCTTCTCAATACGCATCCAGGCTCTGTGCCTGCTTGCTTTCTTAGCATTGTCCGTGTTTCCCTATAGTCTTTGCAAACATCCATTTTGTGTTCTGGAAGTGGCCATCCCAGATGGCTACAATCAAGATAGTGTTAGTGAGTAGTTTAATTCTTACATGTATGTTTGCTATTCAGAATAAGTGTCGAACAGCTGGCTCACGGGAGTGCTGTAGAGGGGGGGGGGGGGGCGGCTAGGAGGGGTCCTAGCCTGGGGGGGGGAGGGGAGGGGGGGGTTACCGGGTTGCTGCTGAAACGGTCAGGAAGGAGCTGGAGGACGCAGGGGGTGCTGGAGGGGGGGAGGTGCCGCCGTGGGAAACTGGCAGAGCGTGGGACGCTGGCCGGGGGTGGGCAAGGGAGGGGGTATGGCTAACCGGCAGGGGAAGGGGGCAGGGAGCCCTCGGATCCGGCTGATAACCTGGAATGTGAGGGGGCTGAATGGGCCGGTCAAGAGGGCCCGAGTAGTTGCACACCTGAAGGGGCTGAAGGCGGATGTGGCCATGCTCCAGGATACACACCTGAGAGTGGTGGACCAGGTCCGGCTGAGAAAGGGGTGGGTGGGCCAGGTATTCCACTCAGGGCTGGACGAGAAGAGGAAGGGGGTGGCGATCCTGGTGGGGAAGAAGGTGTCGTTTGAGGCGTTGAAGGTGGTGGCTGACAGTGGCGGGAGGTACGTGATGGTGAGTGGCAAGCTGCAGGGGGAGCGGGTAATGTTGGTGAATGTTTATGCCCCAAATTGGGACGACGCTGGGTTCATGCGGCGTATGCTGGGCCGCATTCCGGACCTGGAGGTGGGGGGCCTGATCATGGGGGGAGACTTTAACACTGTGCTGGATCCCCCATTGGATCGATCCAAGTCCCGGACGGGTAGGAGGTCGGCGGCGGCTAAGGTGCTGAGGGGATTTATGGACCAGATGGGGGGGGTGGACCCTTGGAGGCTTGCGAGGCCAAGGGCCAGGGAATACTCGTTTTTCTCCCATGTACATAAGGCCTACTCGAGGATTGACTTTTTTGTCCTGAGCAGGGGGCTGGTGTCGAGGGTGGAGGAAGTGGAATACTCCGCCATTGCTATTTCGGATCATGCCCCGCACTGGATGGACCTCGGGCTGGGGGAAGAGAGGGACCAACGTCCGCTCTGGCGCATGGAGGTGGGGCTGCTGGCAGAGGAGGAGGTGGCCGGGAGGGTCCGGGGGTGTATTGAGAGATACCTCGAGGCCAATGATAACGGGGAGGTTCGGGTGGGGAAGGTCTGGGAGGCATTGAAGGCGGTGATGAGGGGGGAATTGATCTCCATCCGAACCCATAGGGAGAGGGGGGAGCAGAGGGAAAGGGAAAGACTGATAGGGGAGATGATGCAGGTGGATAGGAGATATGCGGAGGCCCCAGAGGAGGGATTGCTGGGGGAGAGGCGTAGCCTTCAGGCCAGATTTGACCTACTGACGACTAGAAAGGCGGAAGTCCAGTGGAAGAAAGCACAGGGGGCGGTGTATGAACACGGGGAGAAGGCGAGCAGGATGCTGGCGCACCAGCTCCGTAAGCGAGACGCGGCCAGGGAGATTGGGGGAGTGAGGGATAGTGCCGGGAAGGTGGTGCGGAGGGGGGTAGAGGTCAATGGGGTCTTCAGGGACTTTTATGGGGAACTGTACCCGGTGGAGGAGGGTGGAATGGGGCGCTTCCTGGACAGGTTGCGTTTCCCGAGGGTGGAAGAGGAGCGGGTGGAGGGACTAGGGGCGCCGATCGAGTTGGAGGAGGTTGTCAAGGGGATAGGGAGCATGCAGTCGGGGAAGGCACCGGGGCCGGACGGGTTTCCGGCGGAATTCTATAAAAAGTATTTGGACCTGTTGGGCCCCCTGTTGGTCCGGACCTTTAACGAGGCATGGGAGGGGGGGGGCTTTGCCACCAACTATGTCGCGGGCGCTGATTTCCTTGATCCTGAAGCGGGACAAGGACCCTCTGCAGTGTGGATCATATCCGATTTTGTTGCTGAACGCCGACGCTAAGCTGCTGGCAAAGATCCTGGCCACTAGAATAGAGGATTGTGTGCCGGGGGTCATACATGAGGACCAGACAGGGTTTGTGAAGGGAAGGCAGCTGAACACAAATGTGCGAAGACTCCTCAATGTCATTATGATGCCGGCGGTGGAAGGGGAGGCGGAGATAGTGGTGGCGTTGGACACGGAGAAGGCCTTCGATAGGGTGGAGTGGGAGTACTTGTGGGAGGTGCTGGAGAGGTTCGGGTTTGGGGTGGGGTTTATTCGGTGGGTGAGGCTGCTCTACGAGGCCCCGATGGCAAGTGTAGCCACGAATAGGAGGAGGTCGGAGTACTTTCGGCTGCATCGGGGGACGAGACAGGGGTGCCCCCTGTCCCCCTTGCTCTTTGCGTTGGCAATTGAGCCCCTGGCCATGGCACTGAGGGAGTCAGGGAACTGGAGGGGCCTGGTGCGGGGTGGGGAGGAGCATCGAGTGTCGCTGTACGCAGACGACCTGCTGCTATATGTGGCGGACCCGGTGGGGGGGATGCCGGAGGTGATGAGGATCCTTGGGGAATTCGGGGGTTTCTCGGGATATAAGTTGAACCTGGGCAAGAGCGAGGTGTTTGTGGTGCACCCGGGGGATCAAGAGAAGGGGATTGGTAGGCTCCCATTGAAGCAGGCAGGGAAGAGCTTCAGGTACCTAGGAGTCCAGGTGGCTGGGAGCTGGGGGGCCCTGCACAAGCTCAACCTCACAAGGTTGGTGGAGCAGAGGGAGGAGGAGTTCAACAGGTGGGATATGTTACCGCTGTCACTGGGGGGGAGGGTGCAGTCCGTCAAGATGACGGTGCTCCCGAGGTTCTTGTTCTTGTTCCAGTGCCTCCCCATCTTTATCCCAAAGGCCTTTTTCAGGAGGGTCAACAGCAGTATTACGGGATTTGTGTGGGCGCATGGGACTCCAAGGGTTCGAAGGGTGTTCCTGGAACGAGGCAGGGATAGGGGGGGGCTGGCATTGCCCAACCTCTGTGGGTACTATTGGGCTGCCAACGCAGCGATGGTGCGTAAGTGGGTAATGGACAAGGAAGGGGCAGCATGGAAGAGGATAGAGGCGGCGTCATGTGTGGGCACGAGCCTGGAGACGCTGGTAACGGCGCCATTGCCGCTCCCTCCAACGAGGTATGCCACGAGCCCGATGGTGGCGGGTACCCTCAAAATTTGGGGGCAATGGAGACGGCACAGAGGAGAAATGGGGGGCTCGATGGAGGCCCCGATACGGGGGAACCATCGGTTCGTCGCAGGGAGCATTGATGGCGGATTCCGGGGCTGGCATAGGGCAGGGGTTAAGAGGTTGAGGGACCTGTTTGTGGAGGGGAGGTTCGCAAGCTTGGGGGAGTTAGAGGGGAAGTTTGGGCTCCCCCCGGGGTGCATGTTTAGGTACATCCAGGTGAGGGCGTTTGCCAGGCAGCAGGTGGAGGGGTTCCCCTTGCTGCCCCCACGGGGGGTGCGAGATAGGGTGCTCTCGGGGGTGTGGGTTGGAGGAGGGAGGATTTCGGACATATACCAGGAGGTAGACGAGGCCTCGGTGGAGGAACTGAAGGGTAAATGGGAAGAGGAGCTGGGTGAGGAGATTGAGGAGGGGACATGGGCGGATGCCCTGGAGAGAGTGAATTCCTCCTCTTCCTGTGCGAGGCTTAGCCTCATACAGTTCAAGGTGCTGCACAGGGCCCGCATGACAGGGACAAGGATGAGTAGGTTCTTCGGGGGCGAGGACACGTGTGCTAGGTGCTCGGGGAGCCCAGCGAACCACGCCCATATGTTTTGGGCGTGCCCAGCGTTGGGGGAGTTTTGGAAGTGGGTAGCAAAGACGGTGTCAGGGGTGGTGGGGTCCAGGGTCGAGCCAGGCTGGGGACTCGCAATTTTTGGGGTGGCAGTGGAGCCGGGAGTGCAGGAGGTGATAGAGGCCGGGGTCCTGGCCTTTGCGTCCCTAGTAGCCCGGCGGAGGATCTTGCCCCAATGGAAGGATGTGATGCCCCCAAGCGTGGAGGCCTGGATCTCGGATATGGTGGGGTTCATCAAATTGGAGAGGGTGAAATTTGCCCTGGGGGGATCAGTACAAGGGTTTTTCAGGCGGTGGCAGCCGTTTCTGGACTTCCTGGCGAAACGGTAGGGAAATAGGCCGACAGAAGCAGCAACCCGGGTGGGGGGGGGGGGGGGGGGTAAGGATTGGGGGGAGGGAGAACTGTGCACATGGGTTGGTGGAGGGTGCTATCTCCCTCTTGTTTGTTTTTTTTTCTTTTTTCCTTCTTTTTCTTTCTTTGTTGTTGTTTTTTCTTTTTGTTTGAAGTTGCTATTGAAGCTGGGGGGTTATTGTTCATGAGGTGTTACCGCGGTTGTATGTTAATAGAGCTAAGATGTTTATATTTTGTATTCTATTTTGCAAAAATTTCAATAAAAATTTTTTTTTTTTTTTTAAATAAGTGTCGAACTCAAATTTAGTAGCGTTGATAAAATTAGTTTAGTTCTTCAAACAAGCTTTGTGTATCTTTGTGATCACTACGCCTTCCATCGTGGAAACCACTCACAAAGATCACCGCACAGTTCACTCCATCACCATGAAGCTTCCCAGCGGAGTGGAGCTGCTACTCTACAGGAAGAGCAGGAAACTACTCAACCAACACCACCTAGACATATGAAAAAATTAATATCCCCAATAGTTTGTGGGAATCTCTTGCTCATGACCACCTAAACTGGAGAAATACCCGTGAAGGTGCCAACTATTTTGAACATCTCCAACAGACCCAGATTGAGGCCAAGGGCAAACAGCAGAGGGAGCGCACCAAATGCTGGGATGGGCTGGTTTAGCACAGTGGGCTAAACAGCTGGCTTGTAATGCAGAACAAGGCCAGCAGCGCGGTTTCAATTCCCGTACCGGCCTCCCCGAACAGGTGCCGGAATGTGACCACTAGGGGCTTTTCACAGTAACTTCATTGAAGCCTACTTGTGACAATAAGCGATTATTATTATTGTTATTAAATGGGCTGGTTTGGCTCAGTGGGCTAGACAGCTGGTTTGAGATGCAGAACATGGCCAGCAGCGCGGGTTCAATTTCCGTAACAGCTGAGAATTCTGAATTCTCCCTCTGTGTCCCTGAACAGGCGGCGGAATGTGGCGACTATGGGCTTTTCACAGTAACTTCATTGCAGTGTTAATGTAAGCATACCTGTGACAATAAAGATACATTTATTTTTATTAACACAGTGGAAGAAACCCATCCTTGGTCCCAAGGGAAGATATGGGGCTGGGTTCTTCGGTCCCCCAGTCACTTGTTTTTCAGTGGCGTGCTATTCGCTGGCAGCGGAATTCTCTACTCCAGCCGCTTGTCAATGGGATTTCCCATTGAAGCCATCCCATGCTGCCAGTAAACCCATGGGTAAGGGTCGCTGCTAGCAGGAACAGAGAATCCCAATGGCCTTAGAACTACACAGAACTACGGCCCATGATCAACTGGAGAGCATAGATTATACTACGAAATAAAAATAAGTTTTGTGCTACTGCTGGTGGTCTAAGATGAGAGGCTGATATAATGTTGCAGAATATGCAGTTGCAGTAATTTCTCATTACTGTATTACCATCACTGGTAATTTGTAATAACATGATCTCACACAGGACAGTCTAAACATAAGTGTCTACTACCCCTGAACCATTATATCAGATACATCCTCAGTCAGACTAACCTGATAGTCATATATCTGGTTACAGAGTTCCGGTATTTTGTGACTAGCTGTAATACATATATCTAGCTGCCTCTGACAGTTTCATTCACTGGCTTGTCACTGCTGTGTCCCAGTGCATCAGCTGTTACATGAGCATGCTCTGCATTCTGAATCTTTGTGATCATTTTTGCTCAGCATTAACATCCACCATTGCTGAATTTTTTTTGTTGGCTCTCTTTTGTGCATGATCTTCAGGGTAATATTTTACGATTCTAATCCTTATTTTCAAATCCCTCCCAGATATCTTTTGAGCATTTAACTTTAATTTGATTATTAATCACTCCACCATTAGGTGCCATGGCCCTAAGCTCTGGAATTCTCCTAATGAACCTCTTTACTTCTTTTAAGACACTCAATAAAATCAGTCTCTTTGACCAGCTTTAGTCATCTGCCTTAATAGCTCTTTATATGGCTCCATCAAATTTTGTTTTATAATGATTCAATGACAGGCCTTGAGATGTTTTATTACATTAAAGGTGCTCTATAAATGGAGGTTGTTGCAGTGTCTATGGTATTCAAAAGTAAGAGTCCTATAGTTACCGTAGTGGCTAAGTTACAGAGCCAGAATGTGGTCCAAATCATGTAATTTTCTTATTACATTATTTAAAAATTACTACCAATTTATTAATTTTGCCTAACGCTTACCTGTTATAAAGTAGTTGGCCCAAATTATCAATCCCCATCCTGAATGTAAAAAAGCATCCTGAGCTTGACATTGAATTTTGGAGCAAGCCTTTGATCTGCTATTCAAGGCACACAAAGTTCTGTGGGTGTCCAGTGCTCAGAAAGGGGACCAACTATAGTAGTAACATTGTGCACATGTCCAGGGAGACAAAGGAAAACACACCATCTTTGCTCAACCAGTAACTCCTTCCATTTATGGCAAGTGTTAATTGATTTTGTTAGGAAATATAGATATTTTAAGTGATGTATATTTGTTTTTGTAGGTATTAAGAATAAAATATGTCTTTAAGTGTATCCACCTGGGGTGACCACTGCCCAACACAAAATGGAAGATTGCAAGGAATGCAGGGAAATTGGACATGTTGTAAAGCAAGCAGCTTGCAAAGCGCTTGTATATTCAGACTACTGCAGAAACCAGTTTTGACTGCTGCAGAAACCAGACAGCACTATGAAAAGAAAACAGTTAGCATACTAATGAGGCGATACCGGGCGATCCCCAGATACAATGGAAACAAGTTAAACACAGATCGATACATTCAATGGAAGGCCAGACTTTTCGGCGCCAAAGAAGCCCAAAACAATAAGTCCTAAGAACCGCCCCAGTGATCGAGGAATTGCCCCGCTATTGGGGAATTCAAATCAATCGATTGGGAAGAGACCCAATCAATTGCGAGAGTATAGAGGGCACGCCCAGATGGGTGCAAGACCCTGAGAGGAGTATAAGACAGAGACCGCGACCCCAGCTCTCTCTCTCTGCCAGCCTCTCCTTGACCAGCCAGCCCTCCCAGCAGAACACCGTTGCAGCAGAAGAACCTTGAGGAGGAGAGGTCTGGACAGCAGCCGTCAACAAGTAAGTCACAAGGCCCGCTACAAGAGTAGACACTCCTGACCCCCTGTAGTCCATAACTACTGGAAGCCTGCGGACCCAGGACAAAGCTAGAAGCTGTTGTTCTCTGATCCGACAGTCCCCTTATCCAGATAAGTATTTGGCCTATTAGTGGTAGGATTAGCCTAGTCTTATTGTTTTATATGCATGATTAGTAGATTACTGTAATATAATAAACGTGTCTTGTTTGAACTTACTAATTGGTGTATGGGTTTATTGCTTTGAACTTGGCCTTGAACTTGTGGCGGTATCTTTTTTTTAATGTTTTTTATTGAGTTTTCATATTTTATATCCAACAAATTACAAATTATTAGATAAAAAGAAAAAAAAACACGCAAAAATTAACATGTATATTTACAGGTAAGCATCTTCATAATAACAACTGTGGCTGCCTCCTTTAGCCGGCATACATATTTTACATTCCCCAATATGGCCGAGGCACATGTTTATAGGCAATTATTTACAGTTTGGTTTTGGGCCTTAGCTAGCCATCAAACCCCCATAACAAACCCGTAGCCCCCCCCCCCCCCCCCGGCTACCTTCCCCCGATTCCCGTCCATTTTCCCCTGATTCTTGGCCACCCGACTATTCTTCCTCTTGTTCGTTGGCCACAAACAGGTCCCGGAACAATTGCATGAATGGCTCCCACGTTCTGTGGAAGCCGTCGTCCGACCCTCGGATGGCGAATTTGATTTTCTGCATTCGGAGAGATTCTGAGAGGTCGGACAGCCAGTCTGCAGCTCTGGGCGGTGCTACTGACCGCCAGCCAAACAGGATACTACGGCGGGCGATCAGTGTTGCGATCCTGTCGTCCGTGTATAGGTCCCTGACTGTCAGTGTCCCCCCCGTCCTGCCTCCACATTTTGAAGGTGGCGTCAGTCAGTGCTGGTGTGAACCTATGGTTGTTGCCTTGTCCGACATTTTGGTCAGGCCAAATTGCTGCCGCAGTTGGTTCCAGGATTGGAGAGTGGCTGTCACCACTGGGCTGCTGGAGTGTTTTTTGGGTGGGGATGGGAGTGCTGCCGTGGCGAGGGCCCGGAGCGAGGTCCCCATGCAGGAGGCCTCCTCCGCACGCACCCACTCGGCTTCTGGCTCCTGGATCCATCCCCTTACTCGCTCGGCTGTTGACGCCCAGTGGTAGAATTGTAGATTCGGGAGGGCTAGCCCCCGCCTGGATTTTGTTTTTTGTAGGACCTTCTTTGGGATCCTAGCATTTTTACCCCCCCCCCCCATACGAACGCCATGATAAGTTTGTCCAGCACTTTGAAAAAGGCCTTGGGGATGTAGATCGGAATGGATCTAAACAGGACGAGGAACCTGGGCAGTACGTTCATTTTGCTCCCCGCGAGGGAGAGTGGGAGTGTGTTCCATCTTTGCAGGTCCTTTTTTACTTGTGGCGGTATCTTAACGATACCTGGCGACGCCAAAGCTAAGTAACGAAACAGAGCCAAATTGAGTGTTAAGCACACTCACCCAGAACTAGCAACATAAGTAAGCTTAATTTGTATTTGTGGGTTAAGAACCTTGGTTTTGGTTTTATTTTTAGAAGTTGCCTGTGAGTCTGTTTCGAGGCCTGCAATGCAACAAGGGGCCCACACAGAAAAGCAAGAGCAGTTTGAGTCAGTTGGAACAAAGTAACCCAGAAAGAATCCAGCATTCCAAAGACACTGGCAAAACAGGCAGGACAATGCACTGGTTCAGAAAATCAATCCCAATCTGAAGAATTGAAGAGGTCCTAAAACCAGAGAATAGGACAGAAGAGAGTTCCAGGAAGAGTGTGAAGTCAATGGAATAAAGAACAGGAATCTGGAAAAAGCGGCCTGTTCAGTGAAGTCCTCAGCAGGGAAAGACTCCAAGTTAAAAGGCAAAGATGCAGGTAAAGCAATAAGCTTGTGAGGAGCCAGAGATCCAAGGAGACCAAAAGATTGGTGACTTCTTATTACAGGCTTTTGAAGCAGTGGTGTTCTGTTGGCATAGCTGGGTATCTGAAAGTGTGTGACAGGCGAAGCTTGAATACATATGGTGATCCAGGGAAAAGGAACACTGGAAGGAGAGGCTGAAACTCCGGAGGTGGATCTGTGGTGAAGACATCTGAGAGAAAATGTTGTTTGGGGGAAGATTCCAAAGACATGTTCTTCGAGGGTGGAGATTGGAAACTATGTGAAAGATTGAGACCAGTTGGCTCACAATGTGACATGTGTCTGGGGGGAATTGATAAGAAGCCTGTAGCAACTGTAGAGCCTCATTAGCGCAGTAGGTAGCGCGTCAGTCTCATAATCTGAAGGTTGTAAGTTTGAACGGGACGGTATGGAGGGCCGTCCAGCTGGCCCTACGGTCCCGGAACCTCCCAGCCTCTTGCTGGCAGGAGGTCCTCCCTGATGCACTTCACTCCATCTGGTCACTACTGTGCACCGCCACAAATAGCACACCTCATGAACGTGTTTTTACCTTCCCTAGGAAGTCCTGCACCAGTCCTTCTACGTAGGCATGTCCGGCTCCACGCCAACCCCCAGTATGCCTACATGGAGTTCCCCAACGGCCGCCAAGATACTGTCTCCCTCAGGGACCTAGCTCCCTCAGGTTCCACTCCAACACACTCCCCCACCCACGCGCCACCCTCCCCTCCCCCGGCACTCCCAACATTAGCCCCACCAGGTCCATCCCTCCTCCCCCTGCCCACGAGGAAGATTTTGGCACACTCCTGGGGTCATCTGACTACTGGCCAATCCACCTAACCCGCACATCTTTGGACTGCGGGAGGAAACCGGAGCACCCGGAGGAAACCCACACACACAGGGGGAGGACGTGCAGACTCCACACAGACAGTGACCCAGCGGGGAATCGAACCTGGGACCCTGGAGCTGTGAAGCATTTATGCTAACCACCATGCTACCCTGCTGCCCTCTATTTTCCTTCTATTTTTCTATTGTTCTAAAATAGAATAAACCATCTAGACAGTTACATCCCAATATTTTAAAAACTCATGAAAAAAACAAAATATTTTGGTTTTTGGAAATCTGAAATAAAAATACAGAATGCTGGGAAAACTCAGCAGGTCTGGCAGCTTCTGTGGAGATGGAAACAGAGTGAACGTTGCAAGGAAAGATGAAAGGTCATCAATGTGAAACTTGAACTCTTGTTTCCCTCACCGTAAAAAATCTTTTGCGAGTTTCTTTTCAATATTTAAGCTTTTTCTTTCTACAGATTTACTGCACATTTGCAACGGGAATTTAATTTTCTCTTCCTCTCTACACTAACTCTAAAATACAATATTGTGTCCAGCTTTAGGAAGGATGTGAACACATTGGAGAGAGTGCAGTAGAGGATTACAAGAATGGTTCCAGGGATGAGAAACTTCGGTTATGAGGACAGATTGGAGAGGTCGGGACTGTTCTCTTAGCAGAGAAGGCTAAGAGGGGATTTGATAGAGACGTCCAAAATCATGAGGGGTCTGTGAACAGCAGACAATTCTGTGAAATAGTTGTCACATAAATGATTTTACACTTAAGTCCTAATCAACTTACTAAAAAACTATTTTTGAAAAGTACTTCCGTCGTGCTTTACCTCTGCAAATACGTCTAGAAAGTTCCTGTTCATTAGTCTGTTTGAAAAGTGTAAATGGCAAGATCAGATGCACAAATAAACCCCCCACCTCCTCATGTGATTATGAGTGAGAGGCGCTCAGTGCAGCTGGCGAACCGGTGCTGGTCAGCCCGCTTCAGCTGTGCAGGGGCAGGGGCCTTCCCACCGGACTCGCCGCCTCTCACTCACTACCCGGAGGCCCCGCTCCTGAGTGATTAAACTTGTAAAGACATCTGAGGGATCAAATAAAACTGTAAATAGATCGCACCCCCACCCAGCAGGAATCCCAGCCCCCGTAAAGTGCCATCAAACGGTATTTATTTAGACGCAAAGCGCTAGGTTCCGACTACATAGAGGCTGATTCCGAGGGTTCTGGGCAGAGCCTCGTTAGCGCAGTAGGTAGCGCGTCAGTCTCATAATCTGAAGGTCGTGAGTTCGATCCTCACACGGGGCACAGTATATTTTCCTACTTCACTGTAAATAAATATGATTTTAAAAATATTTTAGGACCTGAATGCGTGCTGAGTTTTAAAGTACATCCTTTTATTATCAATGCTTCATCGTGCTGTAGCGTATTTTCATACTTTAATGTAAATATGATTTTTTTTTTTAGCAAATATATTTTACTCTCTCAATGCGTAATCAGTTTTTAAGTACAACCTCTTCATTATCAATGTTTTATTGGGCTCTATATTTGGCATCAGGTTTTCAACTTAATTTGCCCGTTACTGTTCTGTGTCTGTCATATTATTCAGATGAGGCCACCTTCCTGCCAGTGCTTCTGATATCTCTTCCTTTTTAGCCCAATTGAAGATGCTGCTCTGCCATAGCTGACAGAGCTTTTGACTGCTCATTCCATTTCTTCCTTGAGCCATAGTATGGTTCCATTTGTCTCCATCTTCCCACCCACCAACCTCCTCATACTGAACTGGAAGAAGTACTGGTAAATTGCTGTTTTACCTGGAAGACGTATTTGAGATTTTGGACAGAGAGAAGGGGCAAGTGTTACATCCCACTCTGCTTGTATGGGAAGGTATCATGGGAAGAGGAGCAGAGAGTGTGTTGGAAGTTATTGAAGAGTGGGTTTGGGCAACATGGTCCTTTCGAAATGCTGACAGCAGAGGGGAGAAGATGTGTCTGGTGGTGACATCAGGCTGGAGGTGGTGGATTCCAAAGTCAAAATGTTAAAAACTTTGTGAACAACAGTGATCCCAGTACAGGTCCTTGTGGGAGTCCACATAGCTATGGATTAGAGGTCACAGAGGTTTACAGTGTGAAAACAGGCCCTTCAGCCCAACGTGTCCATGCCACTCAGTTTTTTCAGCTAAACTAGTCCCAATTGCCCACATTTGGCCCATAACCCTCTATACCCAGCTTTCCCATATAACTGTCTAAATGCTTTTGAAGAAAAACAAAATTGTACCCACCTTACTACTGCCTCTGGCAGCTCGTTTCCGACACTCACCACCCTCTGTGTGAAAAAATTGCTCCTCTGGACCCTTTGTATCTCTCTCCTCTCAGCTTAAACTTATGCCCACCAGTTTTAGACTCCCCTACGTTTGGGAAAAGATTGACTATCTACCTTATCTATGCCCTCATTATTTTATACACCTCTATAAGTTCACCCCAAGCCTTCTTTCTGTTTTCTGTCCCCAACTTTGCATTGTCCGATCATTTTTAAAATAAATTTAGAATACCCAATACTTTTGTTTTCCAATTAAGGGGCAATTTAGCTTTGCCAATCCACCTAGCCTGCACGTCTTTGGTTTGTGGGGATGAGACCCAAGTGAACATGGGGAGAATGCACAAACTCCACACGGACAGTGACCCGGGTCCTCGGCACTGTGAGGCAGCAGTGCCAAGAACTGTGCCACCGTGCTGCCTTCTAAGGGGAAATTTAGCATGGCCAAACCACTTAACCTGCACTTATTTGAATTGTGGGAGAAATCTGGAGTACCCAGAGGAAACAGCAGACACGAGGTGAAAGTGCAATCTCCACACAGACAGTCACCCGGGATCCCAGGCGCTGCGAGTGATGCGACCATCAATTCAGTCGAGACATGAGTAGAAGTAAACTATGGCTTTAATCAACTGAGAACAGTGCCTGCCTGCGACTGAACCAATGCTGAGAACTGCCTACAGGTCGACTGCTCTTTATACCTCCCTTCAAGGGGAGGAGCCATGGGCGGAGCCTATACATGCCCCAACATGTTCCCCTATGGATAATGCCATACAATGGCCCATAGGAGAAGCCCACAAGGGCATCAGCATAGCACAGATACAAATACAAGTGCAACAGTACAGATACAAATACACTGGTGGATTATTAGTATAATACATTCACCACATACACTTCCTGTTAAAAAAAATAAAATCCGGCGGGGGTGACGGGCTCATAAGTTCAGCCGGTCCGGTGCACGGATTGTGCGCTGTGATCGCCGAAGCTCTGGCGTTGTTGCTGGCCCGGGTGTCAAACTCATCCGTGCTGGCATCGGTAGTGAGGGCGCCGGTGCAGGTACAGACGTGGACTCTGGGAGCGTCTCTTCTGGAGTTTCATTCCTGTGGATCAGTGAAGGGGGGATGACGGGCGGAAGGGACTGCGGGAGCCATATAGGGGCGGGGGCGCTGGTCGTGGTAGGTTGGGCGGGATATGGTGGAGGGTGGTGGTGGAACCGGCGGGCGCCAGGTCCCGGAGGGAGACCGTATCCTGTCGGCCATCGGGGTGTTCGATATAAGCGTACTGGGAGTTGGAGTGTAGGAGCTGGACCCTCTCTACCAGAGGATCGGACTTATGGCTCCTGACGTGCTTTCTGAGTAGAACCGGCCCTGGTGTCTTCAGCCAGGGCGGAAGCGAGGCCCCTGAGGTGGATCTCCTAGGGAAAACAAATAGGCGGTCATGAGGGGTCTCATTTGTGGCTGTGCAAAGTAGGGACCTAATAGAGTGGAGCGCATCGGGAGGACCTCCTGCCAGTGATAAACTGGGAGATTCCTGGACCGCAGGGTCAGTAGGATGGTCTCAGTCTCCCTCTCCACCTGCCCGTTTCCCCTGGTTATAACTGGTAGTCCTGCTCGAGGCGATGCCCTTACTGAGCAGGTACTGACGCAGTTTGTCGCTCATGAACAACGAGCCCCGGTCACTGTGGACATAATTGGGGAAACCAAACAGGGTGAAGACACTATGTAGGGCTTTAATGACGGTGGACGTGGTCATGTCGGGGCAAGGGATTGCAAAGGGGAAGCGGGAGAACTCATCAAAAATATTGAGGAAATATGTATTGCGGTTATTGGAGGAGAGGGGCCCTTTGAAATCGATACTGAGGCGCTCAAAGGGCCGGGATGCCTTTACCATGTGGGCCTTATCTGGTCGATAGAAGTGTGGTTTACATTCCGCACAGATTTGGCAGTCCCTGGTCATGGCTCTGACCTCCTCGGTGGAGTAGGGCAGGTTGCGGGCCTTGATATAGTGGATAAGCCGGCTGACCCCCGGGTGGCAGAGGTCATCGTGGATAGCCCGTAGTCGCTCATCTTGCGCGCTGGTGCATGTGCCGCGGGACAGGGCATCTGGGGGTTCGTTGAGCTTCCCAGGACGATATACTATATCGTAATTACAGGTGGAGAGTTTGATCCTCCACCTCAAGATCTTATCGCTCTTGATTTTGCCCCGCTGTGTATTGTCGAACATGAAGGCTACCGATCGTTGGTCGGTGACGAGGGTAAACCTCCTACCAGCGAGGTAGTGCCTCCAGTGCCGTACGGCATCCACGATGGCTTGGGCCTCCTTCTCGACTGAGGAGTGCCGAATTTCAGAGGTGGTGAGGGTGTGCGAAAAAAACGCTACCGGTCTGCCTGCTTGATTGGGGGTAGCGGCGAGAGCGACCTCTGATGCGTCGCTCTCCACCTGGAAGGGGACGGAGTTGTCCACCGCGTGCACCGCGGCTTTGGCGATGTCCGCCTTGATGCAGCTGAAGGCCTGGCGGCCCTCAATTGCCAGTGGGAAGATGGTGGCCTTGATTAATGGGCAGGCTTTGTCCGCATAGTTGGGGACCCATTGGGCATAATATGAAAAGAACCCGAGGCACCTCTTCAGGGCCTTGGGGCAGTGGGGGAGGGGAATCTGTAGGAGGGAGCGCATACGGTCAGGGTTGGGTCCTAGAACCCCATTTTCCACAATGTAGCCGAGGATGGCTAGTCTGGTTGTGCAGAAAATGCATTTCTCCTTGTTGTACGTGAGGTTTAGGGTTTGGGCAGTTTGGAGAAATCTGTGGAGGTTGGCAGCGTGGACCACAGCCGCAGATGGTAACATTATCCAAGTACGGAAATGTGGCCCGCAGCCAGTACTGGTCCACCATTCGGTCCATTGTTCTTTGGAGCACCGAGACCCTGTTCGTGACGCCAAAGGGGACCCGGAGGAAGTGGAAAAGGCGGCCATCTGCCTCAAAAGCCGTGTAGTGGCGGTCCTCCGGGCGGATTGGGAGCTGGTGGTCCGCAGACTTCAGATCCACCCTGGAGAACACCCGGTAGTGTGCGATCTGGTTAACCATGTCTGTGATCCGGGGAAGGGGGTACGCATCGAGGTGCGTGTACCGGTTTATGGTCTGGCTGTAATCTACAACCATCCGGGTCTTTTCCCCGGGCTTAACGACCATCACCTGAGCTCTCCAGGGGCTATTGCTGGCCTCAATGAATCCCTCCCGCAAGAGTCGCTGGACCTCGGACCTGATAAAAGTCCTGTCCTGTATGCTATACCACCTGCTTCTGGTAGCGACTGGTTTGCAGTCAACGGTGAGGTTTGCGAAGAGTGGGGGAGGGTCGACTTTTTGGGTCGCGAGGCTGCATATGGTGAGTGGGGGTAGGGGCCCCCCATACTTCAGGGTGAGGCTCGTGAGGTTACATTGGAAATCTAGTCCCAATAGGAGAGGAGCGCAGAGGTCAGGGAGCACATATAATTTAAAATTGGTGTACTCGGCACCCTGTATTGCTAGGGTTGCGGTAGTGCACCCTCGGATTTGCACCGAGTGCAACCCAGAGGCAAGGGAAATGGTTTGGTGCGACGGGAAAATCGTGAGCAAGCAGCGTCTTACCATGTCTGGATGAATGAAGCTTTCTGTGCTCCCGGAGTCAAAAAGACAAGGCGTCTCATGCCCGTTTACCCGGACTGCCCTCATAGAGCTCCGGAGATGCTTGGGTCACGACTGGTCCAGGGTGACCGCGCTGAGTTGCGGGTAGTCGGCGTGATCAGAGGTGCTGGGGCGGCTCCGCGATGGCTGCTCTTGTTGATCGTACGTATCGAAAGACGTAGCAGATGTCGGCCAAGATGGCGGCCCCCATTGGTCGAGCGTGGCGGGCGGTGAGGAAGATGGCATTCAAGATGGCAGCCCCCATGAGTCGCACGTGGCCGACCGTGTGGGGGAGGACGGCCAAGATGGCGGCCCCCGTGAGTCGCACGTGCTGTGCGG